>NC_087297.1:10613481-11315981 GCF_015220805.1 Pogoniulus pusillus
CCCCACAGGTTTCCCTTGAAAAGGCAGTTTCAAATGTGAAAAGCTTAACAGGAGCTTAGTCAAATTCCTCAGTTCATTAAAATTAATTTGGAGGTTTCAAGAGGATCCTTCTTCTTTATGACTTCTGGCACTCCCTCTGTCAAGTTAAAGTCCACCCTTTGCAAACACAGGCCAGATTCCCAGAGTGCTGAGATTTGTTTCATCAGGCTTGTTTGATATACTGAGCTCCAAGAGTGTGGAGAAACCAAAGCTGAAAGCCAGCTAAAGGAAGGGATTTGGTCTGACTGGTTCAGAGAAGTTTTGTTTGTTTGCTTGGTCTTAACATTGAATGGCAAAGATCAGGTTCACTTCTTTTTAATCCACCCTGCCTCTGAGCAGAGTTGTCTGATGGTAGCTATGGCAATTTGTTGCTAAATGCCAGATTCAGCCCTGTGGGGAAATGAGGTGTAGCAGACACATTTGCAGCCAGATGGATTGCAGCAGGAGGAAGGTGCCACAGGCTTCGTTCAGTCCAAGGAGGTGCTGCACAAGTCTGGAGACTCTAGAGGCAGCTGCATCCCACAAGGTGGGCAGGTGTGAGAAGAAGCCTGAGGCTTGTTCTTTGCCTTTAGTTGAGTTTTCTGGATTTACTGGAAGGGGGGGGGCGTTAGCTGAGAAGGCTTCTGCTGACGTTGCCTTGGTTCCTTGCCTTCATTGCCCTCAGATGCTTTTCTGGGGAGGCTTCTGAAGAAAACAGCTTGGGTCGCAAGCATGCAGGCTGATGTGGAGAAGCCTAGAATGGCAGGGGCTGGAAGGCACCTTGAAAGATCCTCTGGTTCAGGCCCCCTGCCAGAGCAGGATCACCCAGAGCAGATCACACAGGAACACATCCAGATGGTTCTTGAATATCTCTGGGGATGGAGACTCCACAGCCCCCCTGGGCAGCCTGTTCCAGTGCTCTCTCACCCTCACAGGGAAAAAATTCTTCCTCAGCTTCACATGGAACCTCCTGTGCCTCATCTTCCACCCACTGCCCCTTGTCCTGTCCCTGGGCGTTACTCAGCAGAGCCTGGCTCCAGCCTCCTGCCACTCACCCTGCACGTATTCATGAACAGTAATGAGGTCACCTCTCAGTCTCTTCCTCTGCAAGCTCCCAGCCCCAGCTCCCTCAGGGTCTCCTCATAGGGAAGATGTTCAACTTCCTTAATCATTTCTATGGCTCTGTGCTGGACTCTCTCAAGCAGTTCTGTGTCCTTCTTAAGATGGGGGGCCCAGGACTGGACACAGCACTCCAGATGAGGCCTCACCAGAACAGAGTAGAGGGACAGGAGAACCTCCCTCGACCTACTAACCACAGCCCTTCTAATACATCCCAGAATGGCACTGCCCTTGCTGGCCACCAGAGCACACTGCTGGCTCATGGCCATCCACCAGGACTCCCCAGTCCCTGCTCCCCAGCAGCTCAGTCCCCAGTCTGTCCTGATCCCTGGGGTTGTTCTTTCCCAGGTGCATAACTTAGCTCTTGCTCCAGTAGAACTTCACTCGATTTCTCCCTGCCCTGTAGAGCATCCAGCAGATACACAGTGGTGTGGTATGGTGTGTGAGGCTGTGGATGGGGCATGTGTCCATGTGCACCTGTGGATGCCTGGATATGTAATGCTCAGCCTGTCCATTTTATTGATCAGGGCCAGCATTTAGAGGAAGCTGGAGGTTCTCAGCCCCTGAGATTTCAGCACGAGCTGGCTCTCTGCCAATGCTTTCTGGGAAGTGGGATGTTTTAGTGTTCTGTGAAGATGTAGCTGTAATATGCTTCCAGCTTAAGGTAATCCAGGGCCAAGTTTAATCAGATACACATTAGTGACTGGAATGCACTTTGCAAATAATGGAATTCTGCTTGGGCCACTCGCTGCAAGGTAAGAAAATCACAGCAGATGCTACTAAAGCAAAGGTGGGAGTTGAGAGCAGAAGCTGCCAAGAAGCAGTAAATGCAGTTTGCAGAAAACCCACTGGTTTTTCAGCAGTGCCTCTTGCTCTGAGTGCTGCCTTTCTGCTACTCATTTTCCCCCAGGAAGCTGTAGAGTCACATTGACCCCACCTGGAGTACTGCATCCAGCTCTGGAGCCCCCATTACAAGAAGGATGTGGAGATGTTGGAGTGTGTCCAGAGCAGGGCCAGGAGGATGCTCAGAGGGTTGCAGCAGCTCTGCTGTGAGCACAGACTGAAAGAGTTGGGGCTGTGCAGCATGAGAAGAGGAGGCTCCCAGGTGACCTTCTCGTGGCCTTCCAGGATCTGAAGGGGGCTACAAAAAAGCTGGGGAGGGACTTTTTAGGCTGTCAGGGAGTGACAGGACTGGGGGGAATGGAGCAAAGCTGGAGGTGGGGAGAGTCAGACTGCATGTGAGGAGGAAGCATGAGAGTGGTGAGAGCCTGGACTGGGTTGCCCAGGGAGGTGGTTGAGGCTCCATGGCTGGAGGTGTTTAAGGGCAGGCTGGATGAAGCTGTGGGCAGCCTGCTCTAGGGTAGGGTGTCTCTGGGCATGGCAGGGGGGTTGCAACTGGCTGATCCTTGTGGTCCCTTCCAACCCTGACTGATTCTATGATTCTATGAAACATTGCACTGAGAGATCTTTGTGACTGTTCTGTGCCTGGTTTAAGTTAGTTAAGAAGCAGACAGGATTCTCTGGAGTACAGCTAGTCCTATTTGACCAGTGGGCAAGTTGAAATGCATTTAGATACCTGCATTGCAAATGTCACTAAAATGGTTTCTAATTAGGAAGAGTATCAAAGTATTCCCTAGAGGAACAGGACAAGGCACAACTGCATCCTTTACATTATATGAAGCTGCCCTGCTGTGACAGTGAGAGTTCCTCCAAGGCAGCTTCCTCCTGCCTTTCCTCATGGTTTAATGTTTATTTGCCTCTCCCTGTGGTTCTGGTACTCTGTGATCCTCACAAAGCTATTTCAGGATGCTAAGAAGACAAAACTAACCAAAAGTAAATGAGAAAAAGAGTAGTTCTTGACCTGCATGACTGATTCAGCTCAGTACAAATTCAGCTGCGTGCAGGAGTAGGTCTGCACAGGGTTTGTGGAGGGTGGACCATCACCAGTGTAGGCTTCCATATAGCCATGACTTTAATTACCTTTTTCCCCCCTTTTGAAGTGGCCTTCATAGCACAATTTGTCGTGGATTTGCAGGTGCAAATTGCAGGCACAAGTAAATGAGCCCTCAGAACTGGAGGACAGTAGCAGGGAACCTTTCAGATCATTCTAATTGTCTTCTTGCCTGAAGAGATGCTTTGAGAGCACAAAGAAATGCTGCCAGAAGCAAACATGTCAAAGCCCTTGGGGAGAAAAGCAATAGCACAGTGCATCCTTGGAACTGAGACAATCATCTTAAAAAGGTGCTTCACTTCCTTCAAGTGCTTGGGTTTTAGGGTTTGGGTTTTCTTTTTTTTCCCCAAAAGACCAGTTCTCAAACTTAATTAGCATTCCTGAGACGTAAAAGACCTTCTCTGACATGGGAAATGGTAAAAGACATGTAGAAAGCAAATGTGTTACCTTAGCTACCTGTTTGGGGTGACATTTTAAATAGGGAAAATAAAGCTGGCAGAATTATAGTGACCTTTCAGCCTGAACAAATAAAATAACATCTGCCAGATCTAAATGGCTGCCTCGAGCTGTAGGAGATGATGTGCATCTTTGAACACTAATACATAGATCTGTGGTGGTGCTACCTTCAGTAATCCCTGCTGGAGCTGAACAATTTATATCCCAGCAGCTTAAAATTCCAGGAATGTGGTGCAAGTGCCAAGGAACACAGAGGGGACAACTACGGACTGCTGCGAGGATAGGCTAGGAGAGTTGGGGCTCTGCAGCCTGGAGAAGGGTTTGGGAGAGACCTTGGAGTGGCCTTCCAGTGGCTTTGGGGAGACCTTGGAGTGGCCTTCCAGTATCTGAAGGGGGCTACAGGAAGGCTGGGGAGGAACTATTGACAAGGTCTTGTAATGCCAGGATGAGGAGGAATGGGTTTAAATTGACAGAGGGGAGATTGAAACTGGATGTTAGGAAGAAGTTCTTCTCCTCCTTGTGAGGAGAGGCTGAGGGAGCTGGGGGTGTGCAGCCTGCAGCAGAGGAGGCTCAGGGCAGAGCTCATTGCTGTCTGCAGCTGCCTGAAGGGAGGCTGTAGCCAGGTGGGGTTGGGCTCTTCTGCCAGGAAAGCAGCAACAGAACAAGGGGACACAGTCTCAAGTTGTGCCAGGGCAGGTCTAGGCTGGCTGTTAGGAGGAAGTTGTTGGCAGAGAGAGTGATTGGCATTGGAATGGGCTGCTCAGGGAGGTGGTGGAGTTGCTGTTTCTGGAGGTGTTGAAGCAAAGCCTGGCTGGGGCACTTAGTGCCATGGTCTGGTTGATTGGCCAGGGCTGGGTGCTAGTTTAGACTGGATGATCGTGGAGGTCTCTTCCAACCTGTTTGATTCTATGATATTCAGCTATGGGTTGGAAAGGACCTTAAAGAGCATCTAGTTCCAACCCCCACCAAGGGCAGGGGCACCTCCCACTAAACAGGTTACTTAAGTCTCATCCAACCAGTAAATAACTGAAAAAAATTACTTTGAGATTGCTTCCCAAAGCTCTTTTAGCTTCTGGTCTCTGCTCTGCCAGCACACAGAGCAAGTTCTTCACTGTGCTCTTGAAAAGCTGAGAAGAGCAGTTCATAGTTTTTATGACCTCCTTCATCAGACACAATTACATCCCTGTCCACCTTCACCTCAAATACTCCTTGAAGCTTCTGCACACAAGGAAAATGCAGTTCTGCATGGGGTTGGGATGCAAGGAGCAAAGAAATATCATGGAGATACTGGTGTTTGACCTAGCCAGCACTGGAGGCATGCAGGCTTATGAGCTGCAGCCATAATTAGCCAAAAGTACTGACTTTCTTAATGATTTCCAAAGGTTAAAGGAAGTTCATGCAATTTGCTGTTGGGATTAATATAAATGGCTTTCAATTTAAGCAAGTAATGCCAAACAGCCTTAGAATAATTGCTATTAACAGTAGCATCATTAGCACTCTGCATAACTTCAGTTGCACTGAGGATTTCAAGAGCATTTTTATTCACTGTGCAAAGAGCTACAAAGACATGTATTGTGTGCCCCTTGAAATCATCAGCTGTAAAGTCTAGGCAAAGAATCAGACTTGTAGCAGCTGGAATCTGGGAGATGGGGTGGTAGTCTGAACGAGGAATTCTGGCTCTGGCAGCTGCTGTAAGTCTGAGGGATTTTTGGTGGCAGGGACAGGTAGTTGAAGAGCTGTCTTCTTGCTGTCGAATCATAGAACCAACCAGGTTGGAAGAGACTTCCAAACTCATCCAGTCCAACCTAGCACCCAGCCCTGGCCAATCAACCAGACCATGGCACTAAGTGCCTCATCCAGGCTTTTCTTGAACACCTCCAGGGATGGTGACTCCACCACCTCCCTGGGCAGCCCGTTCCAATGCCAATCATTCTCTCTGCCCACAACTTCCTCCTAGCACCCAGCCTAAACCTCCCCTGGCACAACTTGAGGCTGTGTCCCCTTGTTCTGTTGCTGGGTGCCTGGCAGAAGAGACCAACCCCACCTGGCTACAGCCTCCCTTCAGGTAGTTGTAGCCAGCAATGAGCTCTGCCCTGAGCCTCCTCTGCACCCCCCCAGCTCCCTCAGCCTCTCCTCCCAGGGCTGTGCTCCAGGTCCCTCTCCAGCTTTGTTGCCCTTCTCTGGACACCTTCCAGCACCTCAACATCTCTCTTGAACTGCATTTTAAACATACTTGGTATTTTTAATAGTGAATTTCGTTACAAGCTTTTGTTTTCTTTCACCAGCACTCTGCTTGTAAACATAAGCTCTGCTCTGCTCTCCTCTTAGTAGTAACCTTTCACAATGAAATGACTGGCCTGGAAGGTGAGTGGAGAGCAGTGAATCTTGTCTACCACATTTCAGCAGGGCTTTTGATGCTGTCTCCCATGAGACCCTCCTATAGAAGGTGATGAAGTATGGCCTGGAGAAACAGTTAGTGAGGTGGTTTGAAAGCTGGCTGAACAGCTGAGCTCAAAGTGTTGTGACAGTGGCATGAAATCTAGTTGGAGAGCTGTAGCTGGCAGTGCACCCCAGAGATCAGGGCTGGCTCTGCTCCTGTTTAGCATCTTGAGAAGTGTTACTTCCACAGTTGGGATAATGGGGCAGAGTGTACCTTCAGCAGGTTTATTCATAGAATGGTTTAGGTTGGAAGGAATCTCAAGGATCATCCAATTCCAACTCCCTGCAATAGGCAGGGACACTTCCCACTAGAACAGGTCACTCAAGGCCTCATTCTACCTGGCCTTGAACACCTCCAGAGAGGTTGTGGATCACAGAATGTGATCAAAGATCACATTTGGTGATTCTGTGCTCCACAACCTCCCTGGGCAATCTATGCCAATGTCTCATTACCCTCACTGGAAAGAACTTCTTCCTAACATTCCGTTTGAACCTCCTCTCTGCCACTTCAAACCCATTCCTCCTCGTCCTGTCATAACAAGATCTTGTCAATAGTCCTGCCCCAGGCCTCCTGGAGCCCCCTTCAGATACTGGAAGGCCACTCCAAGGTCTCCTCCAAGTCTTCTCTTCTCCAGGCTGCACAGCCCCAACTCTCTCAGCCTGTCCTCACAGCAGAGCTGCTGCAGCCCTCTCAGCATCTTGGTGGCCTCCTCTGGACTGGCTCCCACACTTCCATGTCCTGCTTGTGCTGGGGGCTCCAGAACTGCACCCAGGAGTGCAGGTGGGGTCTGAGGAGAGCAGAGCCAAGGGGCAGAATCCCCTCCCTTGCCCTGCTGCCCACACTGCTCTTGCTGCAGCCCAGCACAGGATTGCTGTCTGGGCTGCACTCTCTGCAGGCTCATGTTGAGGCTTTAATCAATACAGAGCCCCATATCTGAGAGGAATGGCTCCTATGCCAGAGGGTCTTGCTGCCATCCAGAATGACCCTGGCAAGCTGGAGAGATGGGCCAGCAGAGACCTCCTTAAACTGAACAAGAAGAGTGCAAAGTCCTGCACCTGGAGAGGAGCAACCCCATGCACCAAGACATGCTGGGGACTGCCCAGCTGGAAAGCAGCTTGGCAGAAGAGCACTTAGTGGTCCTGGTGGGCACCAGGTTTGCTTTCAAGGCCTGTATGTAGTTGCCATCTTGCCAGCTCATGCTGTTTTCTCCTTAGGTTTGTGCATTGCTGCCAGAATGTCACCTCCTCAGTCCTCTTTTTCTCTACTACACTGATAAGGGAGAGGTCTGTCAGCTGCTACCATTCCCATCAAATTCCTCAGAGTCTTTTTCTCCCTGTCATCCTCTGGCTTTTGGCCTGTAGGAATTGATGAATGGCTGGAGAGCAAACACTGCCACTTGCCCTGGAGCTTTTCCCCTGGGCAAAACCCAAGCTGGGAACTTTCTTGCAAGGATTTCTGAATGCTACACACGAAAAGCATTCAGATGTGATGTGTGGTATACTTGCTCCCTGTGATAGGACAGGGAGCAGGGCATGAGACAAGGAGCAGAGGCTCAAACAGTTTGCCCAAGGAGGTGGTGGAAGCCTCATCCCTGGAGGTGTTTAAGGCCAGAGTGGGTGAGGCTCTGAAAAGCCTGGTCTAGTGTGAGGTATCCCTGCCCATAGCAGACAGGTTGGAGCTAGACAATTCTTGTTCCCTGTGATAACACAAGGAGCAGTGGATGGAAGCTGCAGCACAGGAGGTTCCACCTCAACACAAGGGAGAACTTCTTGGCTGTAAGGTTCACAAAACACTGGAACTGGCTTCTCAGAGAGGTTGTGGAGTCTTCTCATCTGAAGACTTCCAAGGCCTGTCTGGATGTGTTCCTGTGTGACCTGAGCTAGCCTGTATGGTCCTGCTGTGGCAGGGGGGGTTGGACTTGATGATCTCTTTGGGTCCCTTCCAACCCCTAACACCCTGTGAGCCTGTGTATGTAGGACCACTTCTTCATGAGATGCTCTTCAGCACTGTTGATGCTATTAGCTGGCAAGTTTGGTTTTGAATTAAATCTGGTAGAAAAGTCTTCAAGCAGGCAGCAGTTAAAGCACTTTCTCCATTAGCCAAGACCACTGACAAGCACCACCAGGAAGCTTGCCTGCATTGCTGTTAAATAGCACTGGCAGGCATTTGAATATCACAGAAAGATCACACAAGCACTGTCTGTCCATATCTTAATGAGTGACTAATCCTACATTGCTTCCTGAATGCTTATAGATTGCTCCATCCAAACAATAAGCATTCAGCTGATTAGGAGTTTTCTATCAGAGGATTAGCTAATAGCTTTGCCCAAGTACTGCAAAAGAAAAAGCTGAAGCATAGGCTGCTATATAATTAGGATGAATAAAAAGTTATTTACAGCATAGATATTTCCACACAGAATTCTCAGTTGTGTGTTTACTCTGAGCCAGAAAGAGCAGGCAGGTCCTATAAAAGCTCTTATAAGCAATTTGGAAGGTTTTCTGGAGGAAAGAAGGGAAAGGTTGGCAATAGCTCATTTTTACTGGTTAGTGGAGGCAGCTAGCTCCTGCTCTTTCACAGTGTGAGATTACTTGCGAGGCCCCCAGAGTGACACAACCCAGATTCATCCTGGCACACACCGATGGTCACAAAAGAAGGATGTGCATGTGGAAAGAAATGCATTTTAGTTTGTCTGTGGGGATAAAATACAGCCTCTAGCCTCACTATTCCGGTGCTTGGGTATTTGGAGTGCTGTTGCTTCTCCCAGCTTTGGCAAAAGATGCTGCAGGCATCCTCTCTGCTTTAAAATTGCAGTTTTTCCCCTTTTCTGAGCCAAGGAAATCATCACTGCCTGCTCTTGTTCTGTGGAAGCTGCTTGTGCTGCAGGCAGGTTCAAAGAAAGCAACAAACAGCATGGGTTCTTCTGAGTGATGGTGTGAAGGTATTCCCTCTGCCAGATGAGCTCAACCATGAGTTTAAGAGCTCACCACTGAAGGGTCCTCTGACAAAACTAACCAGGAATGCTCAAGGATATTTACCCCTGCTCTGGTGCTCCAGCTCCATGCTGAACTCTCCCCTGTGGACAGTTCAGAACAATAAATAGTCCATGTCCCTCTGGGAATGGCCTGAGAGATGGATGCTGGGAGAGACTTTTCTCCCCCAGAGAGGCTTGAGCATCTCTCTGCATGCAGTGTGAATAATAAACACTGGTCCCTGGGACAGTTGCTGTCTACAACTGCCTGATGGGAGGTTGTAGCCAGGTTCTCCCAGGCAACCAGCAACAGAACAAGGGGACACAGTCTCAAGTTGTGCCAGGGGAGGTCTAGGCTGGATGTTAGGAGGAAGTTGTTGGCAGAGAGAGTGATTAGCATTGGAATGGGCTGCCCAGGGAGGTGGAGGAGTTGCCATCCCTGGAGGTGTTGAAGCCAAGCCTGGATGAGGCACTTAGTGCCATGGTCTGGTTGATTGGGTAGGACTGGGTGCTAGGTTGGCCTGGATGATTTAGGTCTCTTCTAACCTGGCTGATTTTATGACAAGAGCTGGTCCCCAGCTACCGGACACTGATTTTCAGTGTGCCATTGTTTGCTTTGCTCCCATGGAAACTAAGAAGTGATAAAATAGGCAAAGGGTTCTTGATACCTTCTGCTGCTCTTGCATGGTGGTGGGATGCTGCCCAGCTACATCTACAGGGAGCTGGGAAATACACCTGGTATCCCAAGCTAAGAAGCCAGAGGCATTGTTCTCCAGCTGTGCCCACTACAAGTGGTCCTCTTCAAGTGCAGCCAAATAGGTGTTTGGAAGACAGGTGCATCTTCCCTGTCAGTCACACAAGAGGGATCTCAGGACTGTTTCCAAGGGCTATCATCATAATTCTGTCATGGTTGGGAAGGAACAGGGGAACCATTCAGCTCCTGCTGCAGCCCCAGGGGCCGGTGAAGTGAGGATGCCCATGATAATGGTTATATTCCTATGACAGCTGCATGGTACAGATCCTTGGCCATGACTAATTGCCTTTCCAGGGAATGCCTGGAGCTCTCTGGAGGAGTCTGATTTTCTGTTCCCTGGTGCTTCATGGTATCTTCAGCCTAAGACACAGAAGCAAACCAGGATTCAGTTCCCAGGGTCCTCTGAGGTGACTATAGTGCAGAGAGACTTGGCAAGAAGTGAAAATATGGCATGGGGACGAAGGGAGGAGAGGAGAATGAAGTTCAGTGTATAACACTATTGATTGGGAAACTCAACTCCTGTTCACAGGACAGAGAGCCTTCCACTTGGGCACCTCTGAAAGCATGCAAGGCTGCAGGAAGAAAACCAAAATGAGACAGCCACAGAGCAGGCTGTGAGCCCAGGGCTCAGTGTAGCTCTCTGGGGTGCCCTGGCAGGCTCAGCAAAGCCATGTTCTCCAAATGCTTGCACCCAAGTGTCACTGTGCAGGAAGCCCACACAGACCCTTCCAACGTGGTGGGGAAGCTGCTCAGAGGGCACAAAGCAGGGCAGATTTCTCCTCACTTAGGAAGCTCCCTGCCCTCAGGGATGTGGTTGCATGTAGACATCCCTTCCAGAACTGCAGTCTGTGTGATTCAGGAGAACCTTCAGTGTTGCTCCAAGGTGCTTCTGAGGCGAAGAGCGATTTTGCGAGCTCTGGATGAAGGAGTAGCTGTTGTTGAAGAGCACATGGGTGTGCAGTGCTGTGCAGGAGCTGAGAGCCCAGGGAAACCTTAGAGTTGTGCTGCTGAGCATGTGGCCTTGACCCCTGACTGAAAGAGGAAAGGAGCCAGTGGCAGTGCCTGCTGAAGAAGCTCTGAGATGCAAAGCTGGAGACAGCTGCGGCACACTAGGAATATGTTTGGTTTCTTTTCACTTCTCCATTCTCCTCTCTAATTCTAGCCCATAGCTGATAGTGCAGAAAATGCACTAATGCTGCCTTCTCAGAACTGTCAGGGCAGCATCTTGAGGAGCTGTGGCCAGTGGCTGTATCACACCCATGACAAGGTTAAGCCATCTCTGTCACCAGCTGCCTGCCTGATGGGTCTGTGGCCACTGAGCTATGTCTGTCCCTGAGCCCTGGTGCTGCAGAGGGGGATGCTGATGGGAAAACAAGCATCACAGGCATGGCAGGGGCAACATGGGGAATCACAGGGCCCCCAGTATGCTGGGATTCCAGAACATACTAGGGAAACCCCAGATTTGGAAAGAGAAACAAGGAAATGCTTAAATGGACAACTTCCAGGGGTACTTCTGGCTGATGTGACAGCACAGGGTGGGCATAGTGTGGGGTATGGCCTCACTGTGTGCATAGGCAGGGGATTTGCTGCCCACCTCACCTGAATCTGCAGGGTTCAGAAGGAAGGAGGGGAGAGCAAACTGCTGTAAAGCCAGAGGAATGCTGGCATGGGACAGCCCAGTGTCTATGCTGTTCAGTGCTTCTCCCATACAAGGAGATTTGGATCCCAGTGGGGTCCTTTGCTTCTCACAGGCTGTAATCTCACTGTAGCCCAAGCAACAGGACCAATCTGCTGTATCCCAAAGGTGAAAGGTTCAGGAGGGGGAGTAGGGGGCACCAGGATTTCCCTAGACCACCCTGCCCTCTCCTTGGTAAACCCCTACCTAGTCCTACCAGGTCACAGAACCACAGAAACGTTCAGGTTGGCAAAGCCCCTCAGGATCACCAAATCCAACCCATGACCCTGCTCTATAATGTTTACCCCTGAAGCTTATCCCCAGGCATCACATCTACATGACCTTTAAACACATCCAGGCTTGGTGACTCAGCCTCCTCCCTGGGCAGACCTTTCCAATGCCTGACCACTCTTTCTGTGAAAAAAATCATCCTTATGTCCAGTCTAAACCTGGCCAGCCACAACTTGAGGTTGTTCCCTCTTGTTCTACCACGAATTGCCTTTGAGAAGAGACCAGCACCAACCTCTACAATGTCCATTCAAGTAGCTGGAGAGAGTGATGAGGTCTCCCTTCAGCCTCCTCTTTTGCAAACTGAACTGCCCTAGCTCCTTCATTGCTCTTCACAAGATTTAACCCTTTCCTTGCACCAGTGGCTTACACACTGGAGGTCTGCAGTGTCAGGAAAGCAAGTGGGCCAAGTGGTTATGTTTGGGGAATTCAGATAGTAGATAAATTCAAATGGCCATAAAAATTTAGATGGCCATAAAATGCTGCTGGAATATGACTTGTGGCCATTTGGGAAGGATCACCCAGTCGTGAAAGATGCTGGGGAATGCTTTATAGGTCATAATGAAACAGATGTAATCATTTTGTTTATGCTCATAAAGTGTCTTGCTTTGTAGTGAAGGAAGTAATGGAGATGTTTCTCTGGTATCTTAAATATTGCAAGGGGAAAATTAAATGCAAGAAGTTGATTGGGCTTTTAAAACCTGTTTAATGGCAGTATGTTCTGGAAATAAGCCTTTTAACATCTCTTATGATGAAATATTCCCCAGTGGGATCTGTTCTCACATGGATCTCATCTCAGTGACACAGATCATAGACTCAACCAGGTTGGAAGACATCTCTAAGATCATCCAGTCCAACCTAACACCTAGCCCTGGCCAATCAACCAGACCATGCCACTAAGTGCCTCATCCAGGCTTTGCTTGAACATCTCCAGTCACAACAACTCCACCACCTCCTGGGCAGCCCATTCCAATGCCAATCACTCTCTCTGCCCACAACTTCATCCCAGCACCCAGCCTAGACCTCCCCTGGCACAACTTGAGGCTGTGTCCCCTTGTTCTGTTGCTGCTTGTCTGGCAGAAGAGACCAACCCCACCTGGCTGCAACTTTCCATCAGGTAGTTGTAGACAGCAATGAGGTTCTGCTTTGAGCCTCCTCTGCTGCAGGCTGCACACCCCCAGCTCCCTCAGCCTCTCCCCACAGGGTTTGTGTTCCAGGCCTCTCACCAGCTGCAGCTGTGGATGCTGCACTCATAATTTAAAGTAAATTGAGCCCAGACTTTTGACTGTTGGTAAATTGCCAATGCTGTGCTTGGTTGGACAAGCTTTGGTCACTGCTGTGCTACAGACTGGAATTCAGTTGCCTTTTGCACATTAAACCTTAATGCTCCCATCAAAAAAAAAACCAACCCCAACTCTAATTTGATTGGCAAATTAAAAGCTGGCTGCTGGTTCCTTCCTAGAAAAATTAATTACAGCTGAAGGGATTTATTTCTCCATTTCTTCTGCACACACACACACAAAGAACAACCATTAGCATGTTCTGATGAAGAAATATTCCTGCTGAAGAAACTTTTTTTTTCTCTCCTCTCTGTTTCTGAAGTGCACACCTAATAAAAAGGCCCACGAGAAGCAAAATAGAACAATCTGTTGTTATTTAACAAGGCAAACGCTGTTGAGATACAAATACAGTTAAGTTTTCTCTGGTAGCTAAGCAACAGAAGAAAATAGCACTTATCTGAATTGCTGTTTATTCTACTGGTTTTGAGCTCTGCAGTAGTGGGTTTTATTCTCCACACCTCAGATGCAGAAAGAACAACTGTTCATGGGGTGGCTAAATTGTTTAATGTACTGTTTGATGCAGGGGCACATTAGGCATCAGAACAAATGTCTGGGACTGCTGCAACTAGCCATTAATGCCTTCTGATCTTCTCACAAATGCTTCAGCAGCTATGTAGCATGAGCAAATGTCCTCTGCTGACCTAGGCCATTGTAATAAATATGGACTACATGAGGCATGAAATCAGAACATCTCTTTCCAAAGAATGCAAATGGTCTCCCATTCATGTGGATCATCCTAAGGACCATCTTGAGTACTGCATTCAGTTTTGGGCTTCCCCAGTTGAAGAAGGACAGGGATCTGCTGGAGAGGGTCCAGCAGAGGGCTATGAGGATGATTAGAGGGCTGGAGTACTGCCTGATGAGCAGAGGCTGAGGGACCTGGGGCTGCTTAGGCTGGAGAAGAGAAGACTGAGAGTGGATTTAATCAATGTTTATAAACATCTGAGAGCTGGGGGTCAGGAGAGGGGGGACAGGCTCTGCTCACTGCTGCCTGGGATAGGACAAGGAGCGATGGGTGTAAATTACAGCACAGGAGGTTCCAGCTCAACACAAGGGGGAACTTCTTGACTCTAAGGGTCCCAGGGCACTGGCACAGGCTGCCCAGAGAGGTTGTGGAGTCTCCTTCTCTGGAGCCTTTCAGGGCCTGTCTGGATGTGTTCCTGTGTGACCTGAGCTAGATTGTATGGTCCTGCTCTGGCAGGGGGTGCTGGACTCAATGATCCCTTCCAACCCCTAACAACCCGTGACTTCTTATATTAAGCACATGGTAGCAGAGGAGCCTTTGACACTTCTAAGCTGAAGGCTTTTTGCTGGAGCAGTGTATATTACCATCAGTTGGATGGTTTCTTTAAGGTGAAAATCAGTATCAAGAAGTGCTCAGAGCCATAGCTCAGGCTGGACTTAGTGATCTCAGAAGTTGTATCCAACCTGGTTAATTCTGTGATTCTGTGCACACTGTCCAAGCACAGAGCAGCTGGACATAACTCTTCCTACTCTCCAAAATACCAACTTTGAGCTTAAGATCTGCAATAAATTGTGGGGCTGGGGAGAGAGGAGGTAAGGGGAAATGGCAAGCTTTGGGATGAGGAGCTCAGAATGCTGGATAAATGTTGACCAAGACAAGCTATGTGCAGCAGGGAATGTTCAGTCCCACAATCACGGGAGCAACACATCTACCATCAGGTCTGGATTCTCTGTGCCACTTATTGTAAGCCTGAATTGTCTGTACAAAAAGGGAGAGAGAGAAAATAATGTCTGAAGCATAATGGAGCAGCTTCTGCAATCATTTTGTAGAGAGAAGTAGCAGGCAGAAATGACACCCAGCTAGTGTGAAGCAAGCTGGGTAAAAAGCTGAACTCTGCTAAATCACTGCCAAAAGCCTCCTCAGTGTCAATGACACCAGGGTGTTCACCAAAGGTCTTTAGAGATGAGTGGGGGAACTGTAGTCAGGTTAGAAACTTTAGCCCGTATGCAATCTCAGCCATCTCTTCCAAAAGCTCTGACTCTGAGGAGTTGTCTCCTGTTTGGGAAAGTATTCTGAGGGCATCATTGTTTAACTGGAGCTGGGGAGAAGGGGTTTTCAGCTGCAGATTCAGGACAGGCTATCAGGTTCCTAAGAAGGGAGATTGGACGTGGCATTTGGTGCCATGGTCTAGCCTTGAGCTCTGTGGTAAAGGGTTGGACTTGATGATCTGAGAGGTCTCTTCCAACTCTGATGATACTGTGATACTGTGAGTGAAATTCCTCTATGAAGAAGAACAGGGTAACTCTTTCCCATCATGGGCTTATGGAATGTCTCCTGGGTTTAAGTCACAGATTCATAGAATTACAGAAGGGTTGGGGCTAAAAGGGACCTTGGAGATCATCCAGTTCTAACCCCCCCTTGCCATGGGCAGGGACACCTCCCATTAGCCCACATTGCTCAAGGCCTCATCCAACCTGGCCTTGAGCACCTTCTCAGCCTCCCTGGGCAACTTGTGCCAGTGTCTCTTCACTCTCACTGTAAAGAATTCCATTCTAATATCCAGTCCAAATCTGCTCTCCTCAAGCTTTAATCCATTCCCTCTCATCTTGTCACTAGAAGCCCTTGTAAAAAGTCTCTCTCTATCTTTCTTGTAGCCCACATCAGGTAATGGAAGGCTGCTCTAAGTTCTCCCTGGAGCATTTTCTTCTCCAGGCTGAACAGACCCAGCTCTGTCAGCCTGTCCCCATAGGGTTAGGTGCTCTGAGTCTGCTGAGTTAAAGCTGTGCCTTGCTTCTGCAGGAAGGTGTTAGGTCGGTCAGCTGCCAGCTCCTGGGGAATGAACCCTGTGAGGTTATTTACATTCATGCCAATTAATCAATGAATGCTTGTAAAGCACTTTAGAATGGGAAAGCACTCCTACAAATATTTGGTATTATCCTGTAATTGTCCTACCACATCTCAATTAAAGGCACAATTGGGCATGCTTTAATGATGCACTTGGTGTGCCTCCAGAAGTACTTCAGATGTAAGTATCTCCAACTGTGCTGACTGGAATGTAAACTTGGAGCATCACAAGGATGATCTGAGGGCTGGAGCACCTTTCCTATGAAGAAGGGCTGAAAGAGTTGGGGCTGTTCAGCCTGGAGAAGAGAATGCTCCAGGGAGACCTTAGAGCTGCACTGCAGTGTGCACAGAGGACCTACAGGAAGGCTGGGGAAGGACTGTTTAGAAGGGCTTTTAGTGATGGGACAAGGGGCAGCGCTTTGAAACTGGAGCAGAGCAGATTGAGGATAGAAATGGAAAGGAAATTCTGTCCTTTGAGAGTGGTAAAATACAGGCACAGGCTACCCAGGGATGTGGTTGAGATTCCAGGCCACTGGAACGGGCTGCCTGGAGAGGTTGTGGAGTCTTCTTCTCTGGAGACTTTCAAGTCCCAGCTGGATGCATTGCTTTGTGACCTGAGCTAGGTTATATGGTGCTGCTCTGGCAGAGGGGTTGGACTCAGTGATCTCTTTGGGTCCCTTCCAACCCCTGATATCCTATGACCCAGCCCAGAAGACATTCAAGATCAGACTTGATATGACCCTGGGTGGCCTGATCTAGTTAGAGGTGTCCCTGCTGACTGTAGGAGGTTTGAACAAGAGGACCTTTGAGAATCCTTTCCAACCTGATGCAGTCCGTGAATCTGTGAAGTGATGGAGGTGTTTTTGGTGGATGGAGGTTTCTATCCACTTTTCACTTTTCTAGTGAAATCAGAAACTTGCAAGAAGAATCCTGCTTGCTCTGGCTGGAGTGGTTGCTTTATGAGATGGAAGTGTTGGCACTGTGCTTCCCGTTCCCTCTGGTTTTCCCTTCTCTAACTCTGGTGCTGTAACTCTCGCTCTCCACTCGTCCTTTCTTTTCACGTCAGGTAAACACTCCTTGGGGACATGGGTGGGCAATTTTAGTGTATTTGTACAGCACCTGCACAAAACTGTAGTTGAGGCCTCTGGATGTCATCACAACCAACATAATAACTTGCACATCTGCTCTTTCAGCTTTGTTGACATCAATTTACCCTACCGTGAACCTAAGATATTTTCTAGCCCAGAGCTCTTACTACTTCTTCCCATATCTTTCTGGCATAACTGTATAGAAGAGCCACGACCTGGACTCACATTAAAATGTGACTTTCCACCAGAAAAAAAAATGACACCAGAAGACCAAAATATAAAAACTCCTCAGGGCAGGAGCTACCCTGAGTGCTTCTCTAACATTTGCTGGCAATAGGGCTCCAGTGAGGGTGTCTAAGATGCAATTACATAATGCATATATATAAAAAAGCTGGGATGTGTCATTACTGCAGTGCTGAGCTATATTTGGGAACCACAAAAAGGAAAAAGCATTTTCTCCCATTTAATTTCTTTTTCACAGGCTCACAGGATGGCAGGGGTTGGAAGGGACCCAAGGAGATCATCGAGTCCAACCCCCTTGCCAGAGCAGGACAACACTATCTAACACAGATCACAGAGGAACACATCCAGACAGGTCTTGAAAGGCTCCAGAGAAGGAGACTCCACAACCTCTCTGGGCAGCCTGTGCCAGTGCTCTGGGACCCTCACAGTAAAGAAGTTCCCCCTTGTGGTGAGGCAGAACCTCTTCTGCTGCAGCTTACACCCACTGCTCCTTGCCTTATCCCAGGCAGCAGTGAGCAGAGCCTGTCCCCCCTTCCTGGCCAGTCCTCAGATACTTATAAACATTTATCAAACCCCCTTTCAGTTTTCTCTTCTCCAGACTAAGCAGCTCCAGGTCCCTCAGCCTCTCCTCATCAGCCATGCCCCTCCAGTCCCCTCATCATCCTCATAGCCCTCCGCTGGACCCTCTCCAGCAGATCCCTGTCCCTCTTCAACTGGGGAGCCCAAAACTGAACACAGTATTCAAGATGAGGTCTCATCAGGCCAGAGCAGAGGATGAGGAGAACCTCCCTTGATCTGCTGGACACACTCTTCCTAATCCACCCCAGGACCCCATTGGCCTTCTTGGCCAGCAGGGCACATTGCTGTGCCATGGGTAACTTGTAATCCACCAGGACCCCCAGTCCCTCTCCACAGGGCTGCTCTCCAGCAGATCACCTCCCAGCCTGTACTGGTGCAGTTTATTATTCCTCCCCAGATTCTTTTCATTCTTTTCCACTAGGGTGAGGGGAAAAAAAAAAAAGAGAGAAAGGTTTCTTTGATATATGAAGCATTTTATGAGAACATCTTTTGATTTTAATAACTCCTAATTTGCACCCCTAACATCGGTTGCTGGTGCAATTAATTGTGGATGCAAATGAGAATGTTTGGCTGTCTAATCACCTGATTGTGCCTATAAATCAGTGACAGTAATTATGTGTGTAAATGCTCATTTCAGCCTGCAATTAATTTGGCCAAAATTGATAGGACATGCACAAAAAAAGAAGTACCACCCTAGGCTGAAATTTGGTCCCCAGCGTGTCAGAAGAGAAAGTATCTTCCTCCTCAGCCTCTTGTGTCTAAATTGCAGAGAGCTAAGTAGACAAAGAGCGATGATTCCCCAGTCTCCAATAACTCACTGCCAGTGTTTCACAATAAAGTGCAATGGGAGAAGAAATATTTCCATAAGGGTTCATTAATCACAACATATTTGCCATGCACAACCACTCTGCAGAGCAGGTAAAGAACCCTGGGGGACACTGCCAGGCACAGCATGTCATTTTTGTAATAGGAAAAGGATTTTTTTTTGCACAAATGCTGTAGAACTGAAGTTGCAGATGGCTTCTCTGGCAGAGCTAGAGCCTCCTGGCACAACCTAGAGCTGCTTTGGGTATTTACAGTGAGCTTCAGTGAGATCTCAAAAGAAGGATGCTGAAGGTGCTGCCTACCCTTGTTAAGTGCCTTATTCCCAGCTGTGCCCCTTGGGAGGACATGAGAGGAGAGGGCAAACAAAGCTCATCCAGAAAGCAAACTGCAGAAAGAAACCCAACTTTACCTGTCCCTGTTGTGCTGCAGGACACTAATGAGAGGTCTGGGAACCATTACACTGATTGTGACTGAGAACCTGGGGGTCCAAAAGACCCCAATAGCAAAATATGACTTTCCAACTCAGTGGCTTCTTTCAGGTCTGGGCTGCAGGCCATTTCACTTTACCTGACCCTGAGGACAGTGAAGAGCCCCTGTTAGCCCATCTTACTCTGACCCATGCAGACTTGCTCAGTGGTCTGCACAAGGAGCACTGTTAGTGTCATGTTTACTGTACCTCTGTGGCCTCAGCCTCTGAGCAGTTCATTGCTGCTTCAGTCCCACGTGGGACTGATAAAATTCAAAGCCACCTGGTGTGATTTTAATTTAAATGTGAATTTAATGTGTTTTTTCTTTTATATGGCTGTGATGTGCCTTGTCAAGAGAAATGCTGCAGGCTCAGATCTGACCTCTCAGCTATTTCTCTCTGCCGCTCCCTGGTTTTGTGTGCTGCTTGAAGCTGCTGCTCAGCAGTGGTGTGTGTTGGGTACAAGAGTCCACTGGGTACAAATGGAGTGGTCATTCTTCAGAGGAGTCTTGAGCTGTTTGCCAGTCAGAGGCAAAAAAGTCTTCTCATCAGCAAAAGATGCCTCCAGAGTCACAACTTAACAGAAGAGGGATGATAGGTTGCAGGCAGTCTATGTAAAAAGAGGTTCCCCAGGTCACCATGCCCCACCAGTTGTGAAACAAGGTTTAAGACAAGAAGTTGTCTAAAGAAGGAGAAGAGAAATACTGAGGTGTTTTATGTTAACCAGTTGGAACTACTTCTATTCATAGAATCATAGAATGGTTTAGGTTGGAAGGGACCTCAAGGATCATCCAGCTCCAACCCCCTCGCCATAGGCAGGGACACCTCCCACTAGAACAGGTCACTCAAGGCCTCATCCTTGAACACCTCCAGGAAGGTTGTGGAGTACAGAATCACAGAATGTGACATTTGATCACATTCTGTGATTCTGTGCTCCACAACCTCCCTGGGCAACCTGTGCCAGTGTCTCACTACTCTCACTGGAAAGAACTTCCTCCTAACATCCAGTGTAAATCTCCCCTCTGCCAGTTCAAACCCATTACTCCTCATCCTGTCATTACAAGACCTTGTCAATAGTCCCTCCCCAGGCCTCCAGTAGCCCACTTCAGATACTGCAAGGCCACTATAAGGTCTCCTGGAAGCCTTTTCTTCTCCAGGCTGCAGAGCCCCAACTCTCTGAGCCTGTCCTCACAGCAGAGCTGCTGCAGCCCTCTGAGCATCTTCGTGGCCATTCTCTGGACTGGCTTCATCAGTTCCATGTCCCTCTTGTGTTGAGGGCTCCAGAACTGCACCCAGGGCTGCAGTGGGGTGTGAGGAGAGCAGAGCCAAGGGGCAGAATCCCCTCCCTTGCTGCCCACACAGCTCTTGCTGCAGCCCAGCACAGGGTTGCTGTCTGGGCTGCACTCACACTGCAGGCTCCTGTTGAGCTTTTCATCACCCCAGACCCCCAGGTCCTTTTCCTCAGGGCTGCTCTCAGCCATTCCCCACCCAGCCTGTATCTGTGCCTGGAATTGCCCTGACCCAGGTGCCAGACTGTGTTAGAATCGACTGAGATTTTTCTTATGGGAAAAGTTAACCTCACAGAAAATATTTTTCTTTAAAAGGGCTGTGAAAAGGTATGAAAAAGGTTATAAGGAAATTATTTCAAGACCAGACTGTGAAAGATATGTTGAGAAAAAGAGAAGCAGAAATCCAGATCCAAGAGAGCACTTCTGTAGCATACAGAGCACCCTGGTGCAAGACAATATCCTAATTGTCAGAGTTTCTCACTAAATCAAGACTGGGTTGTTTGTTTGTTTGTTTGTTTGTTTTCAGCTAGAGTTAATAAGTTTTGAACTAAAATTGCAGAAGCAAGGTGAGAGCCAAGACTTGCTGGCACAGAATAACAGAGCAGATCAGAGTAAGAGCAGATCAAAAGCCACCCAGAGCCACCCTTGTACTGTGATGCAGGTGTGTCATGGGAGAGCACTGCCAGCTCTGTGAGGATCACAAAGAGCATCTCAGCAGGCAGGTGGTTTGGCCATCAGAAGACACCTTTGCTTTCTAAACCACTCATTTCTCCTGCACCCATTGACATCTCTTTAACTGGCTGGTGTCCAGGTGTTTTCCTGCTGCTTGCACAGGCCATCAGAGCTGATGTGTGCTTTATGAGTGTCCCTGCTCTCACCTCAGTGGTTCCTACTGTGAGCAACAGCAGCCTGTTGGGCTCTTGGCTCCTGCTGCTTCTTACTGCTGCTGCTGCACGGGAGCTATCGTAGTGACTCACTTCTAATCACCAAGGGAACCCACAGCCAGCTCTCTGCTCCTCCTAAAATAGGAACTCACAGCTACACCTTCTCTCTTCCTAAAATAATCAAACTATGAGAAAGAGCAGCATATATTTGGCAGCATCTGAAATATGATATGCAGTGTGTTAAATGGGTGGAAAAGCAGGACACTGAACTCAACCACATCAGGGCTCTAGGCTGAGACCAAGTCAGCCTTGCAGTAGTTGATGTTCCAAGTCCGTATAGAGCCACACAGAAAGGAGAGCAGCTCCTTGCAGGTTCTGGGTAGAGATCATTGAAGACTCAAGGTTTTTTCCCCACATAATTTGAGGGAATCTATATCACCACCACCTCCCCCTCACAGTGCATTTCAGACTAGTGAGGCTTTGGCTGCTGTTTAACAAGTAAGGCAGTGTTAAGCTTTCACAGAATCACAGAATGAAAGGGACCTCTGGAAATCCAACTCCTCTGCTGAAACAGGTTCACCTAGATCAGGTTGCACAGGAACACATCCAAGCAGGTTTTGGACATCTCCAGAGAAGGAATCTCCACAACCTCCCTGAGCAGCCTGTTCCAGTGTTTTATCACCCTCCCACTAAAAAAGTTTTTCCTTATGTTCACATGGAACCTCCAGCTTGCACCTATTGTCCCTTGTCCTATCAGTGGACATCACTGAGCAGAGCCTGCCTCAATCCTCCTGGCACTGCCTCTCACATATTTGGGTGATCATAGAATCAACCAGGTTGGAAGAGACCTCCAAGATCATCCAATCCAACCTAGCACCCAGCCCTGTCCAGTCAGCCAGACCATGGCACTAAGTGCCTCAGCCAGGCTTTGCTTGAACACCTCCAGGGATGGCAACTCCACCACCTCCCTGGGCAGCCCATTCCAATGCCAATCACTCTCTGATAGGTTAGACTCAATGATTTCAAAGGTCTCTTCCATCTTGATTGATTCTGTGCTATTTGTAAGCACTAATGAGGTCACCCTTCAGTCTTCTTTTCCTCAAGCTGAAGAGACCCAGCTCCCTCAGCACTGAAAAAGAACGTTGGTTATTTCCAACAGATGTGCTACCCGAAAACTATCACCCCCTGCATTCCTGTAACCTCTCCCTCTCTCTCTTTTCTTTCCAGGTACTTCCACACCATCTACTTGGGCATCCGGAGTCGCCAGAGCGGAGAGCACGAGAGGTGGAGGTTTTATTGGAAGATGGTGTATGAGTATGCAGATGTGAGCATGCTGCATTTGCTAGCCACCTTTCTGGAAAGTGCACCCCAGCTGGTCCTGCAGCTCTGCATTGTCGTACAGACTCGCACCCTTCAGGCTCTCCAAGGTAGACCTTCGTTTAATCAGTCTGGGGGTTACCATTTTATGGAGATGTGGTTTCTACATGTTCAGTTTCAGCCTTCTTTCAGACTGCTGTGTGCCTCGTGCTGCTGGCAGAAGAGCTGATCTTGCCTGCTAGCTGCTATTAAGCTGTTAACAATGACTCTCTCCAGAACGGCTGTGTTGCTGCTTTTTTAGCTTTTCTTATTGGCCTTGGCTTCTGGGTAGGATTTATAATGTTTTGCTTTCTGCACATCCTTGTAATAAAAGAGCTCTTCTGATTATCCACTGGGCCAGTGTGAAAATTGCATCAATCAGACTGTTGCTCTTCTGCCTGCGCTTCTTCCTGCGGATGCTCGAGCCCCTCCAAACTGCACTAATGAGGTTCATGTTGTGTTATGCAAAACCAGCAACCTGCCATTCTCTGAGGAAAATGGCATCTCCAGCAGCTCTTGATTCTCTTCAGCTCCTATGAGGAGAGACTGAGGCAGTTTGGGCTGTTTAGTTTGGAGAGGAGAAGGCTCCCAGATGACCTTATTGTGGTCTTTCAGTAGGTCTTAAGGGGGCCTACAAGAAAGCTGGAGAGGGACTTTTTAGGCTGTCAGGTAGTGATAAGACTGGGTGGGAATGGAGCAAAGCTGGAAATGGGTAGATTCAGACTGGATGATAGGAAGAAGTTCTGCAGCATGAAGGTGGTGAGAGCCTGGAATGGGTTGCCCAGGGAGATGGTGGAAGCCTGATCCCTGGAGGTGTTTAAGGCCAGGCTGGATGGGGATTTAGAGAGCCTGATCTGGTGTGAGGTGTCCCTGCCCCTGGCAGGGAGATTGGAATGAGATGATCCTTGTGGTCTCTTCCAACCCTGTCTGATTCTGTAGAACAATACAAGTCAGCTTCTATTCATTCCTTCAGGCCCTGGGTTTCCTCCTAAGGTTGGTGCTTTCAGCAAGTGTGATTTCGTCTTTAAAATGGTAAAAGCACAGGTGTGTCCTACCAAAGGGGTTGTAAACCACTGATACAGGTGTGAGACTATCTCCTCTCTATGACTTTTGTGATGCTGGGCTTGGTTGCCTGACAGCTTTCCTTTCGTATTGCACCACTGTTCTGCCTTATGGCTGCACCTAGGCAGGAATTATTGGCAAGGGAAGGAGGTGAATGAGATCTTGGGATCCAGAAGGTGACACAAATATCATGCGGGGGGGGGGGGGGGGGGGGGCAAAGAAACAGAAGGAGGATAGAGCTGGTCTGGTTTTGCCATTTGTCTGTAAGAAATGATTCATGTGCCTTGCACACTGCACGTGATGAAATTGTGGCAGCACCTTGCTCCAGGAGGCTCTGGGTCTACTTAGCTGATTATGAGTTACATGCAGTGAGACTGATGGAGGTGAAAAAGGACTGGGAATAAAGTGGGTTGCTGTGTGAAGACCTTGATCCTGGGCAGTTTCCTGTGGATAAATCAGAGGCTTTTCATTTACCTCCCCTTTGAACCTGTCTGTCTAATAACAGCTGTCCTGCTTCCTATGTTTTGAGGGTTAGTTTCTGTAGATCTAAAACTCTGTCACCCGAAGGGGAAAAGAAAGCCAAAGTTTCTGTTTTAATTAGTTGGGTCACTGCACAAGGAAGGTTGCCTGAGCACTTCCTACAGCTGTTTCTCAAAGTGAAGCTGCCCCACACCGACCAGTCCAAACTATTATCAGACAGGAGAAGGTATTATCACTTCAAGAAGTTCTGTCCCCCCAGAAAAATAGACTCCAGAGAGAGGGGCTTAGGAGAAGAACACAGCCAGAATACTGTATGGTCAGCTGTAATTCAGCTGTCTTCATTAACTATTAATACACAAGGTCTCTCACCCTTGTTTTAGTGCAATAACAGAGCTGCCTATGAGAAATGTGGCTGGTGAGTAGGCACTAAGCCTCTGATGTGCTCTGCAAGTGGTTGTTAATTAGAGGAAAAACCTGAAATGCTTCCATTTAAAAGGCAAGAAATGGTTCCTGAAGCCTGCAATCAGCTCGGTGAAATCTATGTATCAGAAAGCAGAAAGGAATAAAACTATAATTATGGATTTCAGCTGAGAAGACTGAAAATATTTACTTATCCTCTCTTCCTCTCTTTTTTTTTCCCCCATCTTCCAAGGAGAAAAGACTCCATTGAAAAGAACTAAGGAAATTAAACAAGGTTGTAGCATTTCTTAAACAGTAGTACCATTATATTCCCCTGATGAAAGCTGGGATGTTTTAGTACATTGCCAGCTGTGAAAATCTTCTCTGTTCTCTCTTCCTTTTTTTAATGAAATGTTGGGAATAATATGTTGCACTATAGGATGGTAGAGCTGCTGTGAGCTGCATAAGGAGAGCATAATTTCTCTCAGTGCTCCTGTGCTACAGCTGGGTGTTTTAAAGGAGCTAGCTATAAGGTCTGTGCTTCAGCCAGCTGTCCAGCCACTGAGCCTGTCCCAGAGGTTGCCAGCAAGGATCAATAAACAGAGTGTTTGATTGATTTTATTTCTTTAGAGAATGCTACATGGGGGTTATGAGTGTTCTTTTAGTTCCCTGTGGCATCCTGGCCTGGATCAGGAGCAGTGTGGCCAGTAGGACAAGGGAGGCTATCCTTTCCCTATACTTAACACTGGTAAGACCACACCTTGAGTGCTGTGTCCAGTTCTGGGCTCCTCAGTTCAAGAGAGATGTTGAGGTGCTGGAAGGTGTCCCGAGAATGGCAATGAAGCTGGTGAGGGGCCCTGTGAGGAGAGGCTGAGGGAGCTGGGGGTGTGCAGCCTGCAGAAGAGGAGGCTCAGGGCAGAGCTCATTGCTGTCTGCAGCTACCTGAAGGGAGGCTGTTGCCAGGTGGGTTGGTCTTCTGCCAGGCAAGCAACAACAGAACAAGGGGACAGAGTCTCAAGTTGTACCAGGGGAGGTCTAGGCTGGATGTTAGGAGGAAGTTGTTGTCAGAGAGAGTGATTGGCATTGGAATGGGCTGCCCAGGGAGGTGATGGAGTTGCTGTCCCTGGAGGTGTTGAAGCCAAGCCTGGATGAGGCACTTAGTGCCATACTCTGGTTGATTGGATAGGGTTGGGTGCTAGGTTGGCCTGGATGATCGTGGAGGTCTCTTCCAACCTGATTGTTTCTATGATTCTATCATGACAATTGATAAGTGCCATCACTGGTCTACGTTCTTAAAGTCTGCTTCTGTCACAAACCACAAACAAGGCAGGGAAATGAACAGTGCTGGAAATGCTCTGCTCTGTGTGCAGGGTAGTTCTAATTTCAGGCCGTTAATGACCACACAGAAGAGCTGTTACATGTTTTATTCATGAAACGGTGCATTTTCCACTCCAAAGGCACCAAAATAGCATCGTTCCCACCAGGAGAATGCTGTTGGTGTGACTGAAGATTCCCTCTTCTGTAATGGGTGTTAGCTAGGTGTGGGTTATTTCTTGTTTCAACCCTCAAGGCCTGCTAATCAAGGTAGGAAATGCAACCCTGACTGATTCTATGACTCTGTGCAAAGTCAGTGTTTTTTTTCAGTGCTGATTCCTCAGGAAGATAAAGAGTTGCAAAAGGTTGCAGTTTTTCCCATTGCTGGCTTGGTTGGAGCTTATCAGGATCCAGTTGGATCTTTGGAGGCAGAGGTGTGGTGTTCCATGACTGGCAATGCCAGCACCATGGAGTCAAAGAGACATCAGGGTGGGCAGGCAAGGTCAGGGCTCTCCCTTTCTGTGGCATCTCATTTTGGGATGACACCCATGGCCTGGCAGTCATCCTTTGGCACTCTCCTTTCGCATCCTCCTATTTTCCCACTACACCATTTGATTTTAGGAAGAATTCCCATCTTAAAGTTAGTAAAAACCAGCAAGCAAAGGATCCTGATGATCTGCTGATTAGAGTCTCATCTGTTAGCATACAGCGACTGTCACCTTACTCTAGGGCAAGATGTTCTAGCTGCTCCTAGATGAGCAGATAGACAAGATTACTCCTTGGATTTACCACAGATCCCATTATTTATGCTCTGCTAATTAACACATTGTTTAAATTATAAATCAGCTTCTCATCCCTGTTTACTGCATGCTATGCTGGCTAGTCAGCACTTGACAGTTTTCATCATTGGCCCCTGGGGGTTTGTTCTGGCTTCTCCATGCAGTAGTGTTAATCAAAGTCTCTATCAAAGTTTAATCCAAGTTTATATCAGTTCTTAACATAGGCTGACAGCAGTGCAGAAGGAAAATGGGCCAGCAGATCGAGGAAGGTGACTCTGCTACTCCGTTCTGCTCTTGAGACCTCGCTTGGAATATTGTGTCCCAGCTCTGGGGCCCCAACACCAGAGGAAATTCTTTACCATGAAGGTGGTAAAATACTGGAACAGGCTGCCCAGGCATGTGGTTGAGGCCCCATCTCTGGAGTTGCCTGAGATCACACTGGCTGTGGCTCTAGGCAGCCTGATTTAGTTGGAGGTGTCTCTGCTGACTGCAGAGGGATTGGACTAGATGACCTTTGAGGGTCCCTTCCATCCCCACACAGTTTCTGACTCTGTGAATTCATAAATTCATCAGGTTCCACTGGAGCCACCACACTGCCACAGAGCTGCTGGGTTCTGCTGAAGCTGCATTCTCCTGAAGTCTCCCTGGCCAACCATCTTCCCATTTTCTCCCAGCTCTGCTGGAAACTCCTGCCCTGCTCATCTGCTGACACAGCAGCCAGCGGTTCACAGTGACACAACCATCGCTTTCCAGCCCTTTTACTCCAAACAAATTGCTGCTTTTGCCTGAGCTGAACAACAAGTTCAGAGAGTTGCTCAGACTTGTGGCACAGCTGATAGGTCCCAGCTTTATCTGGCAGAAGGAAATTGTGTTAGCTAGTTCATTAAAAAATCCTCTGGCAAAGCAGATCCTCCTGCATCAGGAATTCAAACTCTCTTCATATCAGCACAATAAACTGAAATGCATTTAGGGCTTAAAAATGTGCAAGGACAAAACTACTGTGCCTTCACTTGGCTCTTCTCTTTGTTTCGTTCTTGTCTTTCACAGCAATCTTGGGTTGCTCTGTGAAGTGCTGCCTACTTTTGCAGTGCTCCTGAAAGATTACACAGACAGAAAGAGAGGGAGAGAGAGGAAGGAAGGAAGGAAGGAAGGAAGGAAGGAAGGAAGGAAGGAAGGAAGGAAGGAAGGAAGGAAGGAAGGAAGGAAGGAAGGAAGGAAGGAAGGAAGGAAGGAAGGAAGGAAGGAAGGAAGGAAGGAAGGAAGGAAGGAAGGAAGGAAGGAAGGAAGGAGAGAAAGAAGTAAAGAAAGAGAGAAAGAGAGGAAGGAAGGAGAAAAGAAAGAAGGAAGGAGAGAAAGAGGGAAAGAGGAAGAAAGAGAGAAAGAGGAAGGAAGGAAAGGAAGGGAAGGAAGGGAAGGAAGGAAGGAAGGAAGGAAGGAAGGAAGGAAGGAAGGAAGGAAGGAAGGAAGGAAGGAAGGAAGGAAGGAAGGAAGGAAGGAAGGAAGGAAGGAAGGAAGGAAGGAAGGAAGGAAGGAAGGAAGGAAGGAAGGAGAGAAAGAAGTAAAGAAAGAGAGAAAGAGAGGAAGGAAGGAGAAAAGAAAGAAGGAAGGAGAGAAAGAGGGAAAGAGGAAGAAAGAGAGAAAGAGGAAGGAAGGAAAGGAAGGGAAGGAAGGAAGGAAGGAAGGGAAGGAAGGAAGGAAGGAAGGAAGGAAGGAAGGAAGGAAGGAAGGAAGGAAGGAAGGAAGGAAGGAAGGAAGGAAGGAAGGAAGGAAGGAAGGAAGGAAGGAAGGAAGGAAGGAAGGAAGGAAGGAAGGAGAGAGAAGGGGAAGGAGAGAAAGAGGGAAAGAGGGAGAGAGGAATAAAGAAGTAAAGAGAAAGAAAGAAAGAAAGAGAGAGAAAGAGAGGAAGGAGAAAAGAAATGAGAAAGGAGGAAAAGAGGGAAAGGGAGAGAAAGAGAGAGAAAGAAAGAAGTAAAGAAAGAGAGAAAGAGAAAGAAAGAGAGAGAAAGAGAGGAAGGAAGGAGAAAAGAAAGAAGGAAGGAGAGAAAGAGGGAAAGAGGAAGAGAGAGAAAGAAAGAAAGAGAGAGAGAAAGAGGAAGGAAGGAAAAGGAAGGAAAGAGAGAAAGAGGGAGAGAGAAATAAAGAAGTAGAAAGAAAGAAAGAAAGAAAGAAAGAAAGAAAGAAAGAAAGAAAGAAAGAAAGAAAGAAAGAGGAAGGAGAAAAGAAATGAGAAAGGAGGAAAAGAGGGAAAGGGAGAGAAAGAGAGAGAAAGAAAGAAGTAAAGAAAGAGAGAAAGAGAAAGAAAGAGAGAGAAAGAGAGGAAGGAAGGAGAGAAAGAGGGAAAGAGGAAGAGAGAGAAAGAAAGAAAGAGAGAGAGAAAGAGGAAGGAAGGAAAAGGAAGGAAAGAGGGAAAGAGGGAGAGAGAAATAAAGAAGTAGAAAGAAAGAAAGAAAGAAAGAAAGAAAGAAAGAAAGAAAGAAAGAAAGAGGAAAGAAGGAGAAAAGAAATGAGAAAGGAGGAAAAGAGGGAAAGAGGAAGAGAAAGAGAGAGAAAGAAAGAGAAAGAAAGGAAGGAGAAAAGAAGGAATGATGGAAAGAGGGAGGGAAAGAGGGAGAGAGAGAGAAAGAAAGAAGAAAGAGAGAAAGAGGAAGAAAGGAAGGAAGGAATGAAGGCAGAGGGGAAGGAAGGATTCTGCTGTAAAATCTTATGCACTCTCATGTATATTTGTATGGAAATGAGAAGCAGCACTTGAGCTCTGGGCAATCTGCCACTGGTTTGCTCTGTGCTGTCAGGGTTCTGCACCACTGCAGTCCAGTGCCCAGCCTTCCAGAGGGAAGGAAAGGCAGAGTGAGCAGTAGTCACAGGGCAACCAATAGGCACAGATTCTGCCTGCATCTTGGCAAAACAAAGTTTTTCAGTGGTGATGAACAAATATGTTATACTGTGGAGTAATTGTGTCTGCTGTAAACAACCTTTAAACAGATCTCTAGGCCTTTCTGCGTGCCTTAAAATGTTATCTAGTATTTATTAGGCCAGAGCCCTCACATTAGCACACCCTTGTTTCTGGTAGGACAGCAGAGGACTTCCTGAAGGCAATCAGGGCATATAATCTATTTCATAACTTGATTACAGTCTTAAAACTAGTTATACCCTTTCTATCTAATATACCAGTTGGAAGTCTAATTCTCTGATTGATGGAGACCTGCTGCTGTCCTGCCTTTTTAATTTCATCAGCAGCCTGTCCTTATTTATCCTTGTGCCATCCCTGTTTTACTACTTGTTCCCTAAGGAAATGAGGCTCATGCCATTATAAAGTCCATTTCTGTCCTTCGGCCCTGACTTGTAAGAAGTTCAGATCCATTGCACTACTCCAATCAAATACAAAAGAGCAGCCAGCATCTTAAAGATAATTGTGTTTCTTTAGGTGATGGGGAAAGAAAGAACCAAGACAGAGAGATAAAATACAGATGAGAAGGGAAAAGTCTCAGCTGTGAGCTTTTTTGATTAGGGAGCAGCTACCAACCACTCCAAATAGGCATCCTTCCAGACAAGGCACTCCTACCCACTGGGACTATTGTGATAGACAGATGGGATCAGGGAATAGGAGACATGTTGATGGGAAAGTAAGAGTCATTCCTCCTGCTGCTTGTTCTGTCATCTCACCAGGGGTTATGCATTCTCTTAGAATCATAGAATGGTTTAGGTTGGAAGGGACTTCAAAAATCAGCCAGTTCCAACCTCCCTGCCATAGGCAGGGACACCTCCCACTAGAACAGGTCACTCAAGGCCTCATCCAACCTGGCCTTGGGCACCTCCAGGGAGATTGTGGAGCACAGAATCACCCAATGTGAACAAAGATCACATTGGGTGATTCTGTGCTCCATGACCTCCCTGGGCAACCTGTGCCAGTGTCTCACCACCCTCACTGGAAAGAACCTTTCCTAACATCCAGTTTCAGTCTCCCCTCTGCCAGTTCAAACCCATTCCTCCTTGTCCTGTCATTACAAGTTCTTTTCAATAGTCTCTCTCCAGCCTTTCTGTAGCACCCTTCAGATACTGAAAGGCCACTCCAAGGTCTTCTTGAAGCCTGGAGAACCAGGCTGCAGAGCCCCAACTCTCAGCCTGTCCTCAGAGCAGAGCTGCTGCAGCCCTCTGAGCATCTTTGTGGCCCTCCTCTTGACTGGCTCCAACAGTTCCATGTCCTTCTTGTGCTGGGGGCTCCAGAACTGCCCCCAGGACTCCAGGTGGGGTCTGAAGAGAGCAGAGTAAATTATTACAGTAAATTATTATCTTCATAGACTTCTCCTTCAGCAGTTCCAGTCTGAATCCATCTGTGGTGCACATGGATGGCCAAGGCTGTGCAGAGTTTCTCCACATGCCATTTCCCCACAGCTCTCACATTTCTCATAGCAATACCTCACTGGCTATGATCTAGGATTGTAATTCCTTGTTGACTCAGACACTTCACTGGTTAATCCTGGCTATTTCATGATCTGTTAAAACACACAGGCTCTTCAGGTGTCATGTCCCTGATAAAGCTTCAATTACATTAAGAAAAAAAAAAGTAGTAATTATTATCAGCTTAAATGCATGTAATGAAATTTCATCTCATTGCTCCTTTGCATGCCTGCAAGGTATTCCTGATGTTTTCCACATATCACTCTCCTTTTCTACACCCATAATGTCCCACAAAACCTTATTAGTAGATTACCTTTTGAAACCAAGGTCATTAAGAGAAAGGCTCAGACAGGACTGGTTTCAAGGATAATCAGTCCTGAAAAAGGTAAAAGTAATCCTCCTCCAGCCCGAGAGTTTTTCAGTCTAATCCTGCAGTATCTTTCTTTAACTATTGCCCTTATCTGCCTTAGCTACCTTCTGCTAATCCTCCACCTTCTCAAGCCTCACCAGAGCTTTCCCATTAGTGTGGTAATCACCATTCTGCTGAAGGTTTGATAGATTAAAGCTGCCACAGTTGGGTTTTTTCCCTTGGAAAAGGGGTTATAAAAGAAATATACCAACTTAGCTGAGACTCTGTGGCTCTTCTGAGCTGCTGTTTTTCATCTTCTTTTTTTTTTTTTTCACTTTTACCTTTGTTTTCAATTCACTTCTGGTTTAAAAGCTGCTCTAAAGCTTTGGATTGTATAGAAGCCTGAGTTGTGGTCCTGTTTTAGCTGCTTGCTTGTGAAATGCACCAGGTTGCCTCTTTTCCAGTGTCATGGAACCAGTTCTGAGTGGAGAGAGTCACTTGAGATGTCTCTCACCAGCGGGTGAAATGCTTCTCACCAGCAGGGTTTGATACATCAGCCTTTTTTTGAATCCTGAAACAGGTTTTGTGGTTACACTGAGTGAAAACAAGAAGCTTGGAGGTTTGTTTCCATCTGCAAGTTTCCTTTCTCTTCTCATTTCCTTGTCTTTGAGCCTTTGTTTCAAGATTGTTCATTGAAAACTGCTCTCTAAGACACAGCTTTTATTGCTGATCATCCTTTTCCCATTTCCATCTCGGCACATTTCTGAGGTGGGCTTGCATGCAGCTGGGTTTTGAGGCTTTATGCAGAAGGCTTTTGTTTTGCAGGGGGCTGCCCAGGGAGGTGGTGGAGCTGCTGTCCTTGGAGGTGTTCAAAAAGCCTGGATGAGGCACTTACTGCCATGGTCTGGTTGATTGGCCAGGGCTGGGAGCTAGGTTGGACTGGATGAGCTTGGAGGTCTCTTCCAACTTGGTTGATTCTATGATTCTTCTGTATTGTGCCTTAAAGGAAATCCAAGTCTCCTCCACAGAAAAGTCCCCAAATAATTAACTTCTGCTGCCTTCCCTCTCCTTCTTAAAAATCTGATAGACAAACTTACCAACACCTCTATTTTTGTTTGTGCCTCCATTTTATTTAAGTTAACCCAACATGATGTCATCCAGTGCTATTTTTTACAATTAGCTGTCCTGTAACAACCTCAGTAGTTGCTGTAACTAAGTTTAGAAGGAAGCCTCCCTGCTTTCTGTCAGAAAATCTGCCAGCTGACACACACCAGAATGTCTGCAGTAGCATTTGCATTGAGCACTTGGGAAATGGGGAGACATGAGGAGACAGTCCTCTGCAGAATCTCTCCCTGGAGAGCAGCCCTGTGGAGAGGGACTGGGGGTCCTGGTGGATTACAAGTTACCCATGGCACAGCAATGTGCCCTGCTGGCCAAGAAGGCCAATGGGGTCCTGGGGTGGATTAGGAAGAGTGTGTCCAGCAGATCAAGGGAGGTTCTCCTTGCCCTCTGCTCTGGCCTGATGAGACCTCATCTTGAATACTGTGTTCAGTTTTGGGCTCCCCAGTTGAAGAGGGACAGGGATCTGCTGGAGAGAGTCCAGCAGAGAGCTATGAGGATGATGAGGGGACTGGAGGGGCATGGCTGATGAGGAGAGGCTGAGGGACCTGAGGCTGTTTAGTCTGGAGAAGAGAAGACTGAGAGTGGGATTTGATAAATGTTTATAAATATTTGAGGTCTGGCCAAGAGGAGGAGGACAGACTCTGCTCACTGCTGCCTGGGATAGGACAAGGAGCAGTGGGTGTAAATTGCAGCAGAAGAGGTTCTGCCTCAACACAAGGGGGAACTTCTTTATTGTGAAGGTCACAGGGCACTGGCACAGGCTGCCCAGAGAGGTTGTGGAGTCTCCTTCTCTGGAGCCTTTCAAAGTCTCTCTGGATGTGTTCTTCTGTGATCTGTGTAAGATAGCATTGTCCTGCTCCAGCAGAGGGGTTGGACTTGATGGTCTCCTTGGGTCCCTTCCAACCCTTAACACCCTGTGAGCCTCTGGTCCCTGTAATAACAGCTTGAACATCTCTATCCATCTCCAAATTTAACTTTGGAATTCTACAGCAGACTTTAACAGCTACCCACTAGCTTTCCCCAAGGTAATTTTATATGCAAAGGGAATCTGTTTCATCAGGGATCCCTTTCTGGAACATCAGCCTCTCATTCCAGTCACACACTTATCACTTTCACCATTGTTTGTGTCTTTTCTGAATAGCAGCTCCCTTTCAGTTGGTATTGACTGCAAGTCCATGATGTTTCTGTAACCCTATGGCTCTCTTTGTAACCCTTTGGTGCTTTATGTCCTTCACAAATGGCTTTATCTCATGCATTTCCAGATGTTGGGGTTGTTTCTTTCACTCTGCTCTTGTCAGATCCCACCTGGAGTCCTGGGGGCAGTTCTGGAGCCCCCAGCACAAGAAGGACATGGAACTGTAGACACTGGCCTAGAGGAGGCCACAAAGATGCTCAGAGGGCTGCATCAGCTCTGCTCTGAGGACAGGCTGAGAGTTGGGGCTCTGCAGACTGGTTCTCCAGGCTTCAAGGAGACCTTGGAGTGGCCTTTCAGTATCTGAAGTGTGCTACAGAAAGGCTGGAGAGGAACTATTGACAAGGTCTTGTAATGACAGGATGAGGAGGAATGGGTTTAAACTGGCAGAGGGGAGATTGAAACTGGATGTTAGGAAAGGGTTCTTTCCAGCGAGGGTGGTGAGACACTAGAATAGGTTGCCCAGGGAGGTTGTGGAGCACAGGATCACCCAATGTGATCTTTGTTCACATTGGGTGATTCTGTGCTCCACAACCTCCCTGGAGGTGTTCAGGACCAGGTTGGATGAGGCCTTGAGAGACCTGTTCTAGTGGGAGGTGTCCCACAGTAATGCATGCAATGGGGCAGGTATTTGTCAGGGAGTTGGCAAAGGCTCAGTGGTCCCTTCCAACCCCTCCCATTCTATTCTCTAATTCTATGATGCTGTTTCTTAGCACATCCACGACAAAGACAATGTACACGACCTCAGCTTCTGAAAGTCAACCAGGGAAGATATTAGTGAGCAGTTTTCTCCTTTCTGTTCAAGTGCATTAAACCATCTTTACTCCAGGCTAACAACCTCCAACTGAACATTGAGCTAATGCTAGTTCTTCACTGCAAGTTTTTTTAGTAGCTCCTTTCAGCCTGCTGAGACCCCTCTGCAGGGCAGCCCTGCCCTCCACCACATCAGCTGCTCCCTTCTGATGGGTCCAGACTTTAGGATTGTGATGAGCCTGGAGGTATTGTGAAGAGAAATTCCTCACTGTTAGGGAGAGTGGCAAAAAACCAACAACCTAAAATTACTCTCCAGTCATCTCCAGGTTTTTAAATTTAACAGTGGCTCCACAAAACTGCTAATATATACACAGTGGTAAAGACAGCCCAGACACAAGTTGCTGTGAGCGTGATTCGTTGCCTACACACTGAGTTTTAGCTGTTGGGGAATGTCAGAAAGTTAGTGGCATATCCTTCTGCTCCCTTTTTGTTGTGCTCAAAGCACATTTGCCAACGAACAAACTCCTTGTTTTATTTTGGGTGACTGTGTTTTCTGTGACTGGTGCCTCTGTTCAGGGGCAAGGAAGAAGTGGTGCATGCTTGGCACACAGAAAGCTTTCTTGTGTCTGATATAGCAGTGAGGAATTTCAGTCGTGATGTTGCCTCACCCAACGACTGCACAGTACTGCAAAGAGGAGGATGTATGGGGATACTCCACCATGCAGCAGCCTTTAAAGCTTCATTTTACTGAACATGAGCCAGCAGTGTGCCCAGGTGGCCAGGAGAGCCAGTGGCATCCTGGCCTGGATGAGGAGCAGTGTGGCCAGTAGGACAAGGGAGGTTATTCTGCCCCTGTACACAGCACTGGTTAGGCCACATCACAGTATCATCTTGAGTACTGTGTCCAGTTCTGGACCCCTCAATTCAAGAGAGATGTGGAGATACTGGAACACATCCAGAGTAGGGCAATGGAGCTGGTGAAGGGCCTGGAGCACAGCCCTGTGAGGAGAGGCTGAGGGAGCTGGGGGTGTGCAGCCTGCAGAAGAGGAGGCTCAGTGGTGACCTCATTGCTGTCTACAGCTACCTGATGTGAGGCTGTAGCCAGGTGGGGTTGGGCTCTTCTGCCAGGCAAGCAGCAACAGAACAAGGGGACAGAGTCTCAAGCTGTGCCAGGGGAGGTCTAGACTGGATGTCAGGAGGAAGTTGTTAGCAGAGAGAGTGATTGGCATTGGAATGGGCTGCCCAGGGAGTGGAGTCACTGTCCCTGGAGGTGTTCAAGAGGAGGCTGGATGAGGCACTTAGTGCCATGGTCTGGTTGATTGTCTAGGGTTAGGTGCTAGGTTGGCCTGGATGATCTTGGAGGTCTCTTCCAACCTGCTTGATTCTACGATTCTATGATTTTGGGGAGCCAGTACAAAAGTTCAGATTTAGTCCAAACACATAACTGACATTTTCTCAGCTGTTTGCTGTCTTCCTGCATGATGCATGCCTTCCTTTATTCTTCTTTTGCCCTATCTGCAAGATTACTTTTTCTGGCCAACATTTCCCAGGAAAATAGTTCTTTCTGAGAGCAGTTTTGGATGGCAGTTGCAGGCCAGAGTAGGACTGTATGTTTTAAAACATGTCTTGTGTGATGTTGAGGTTTAGTTGTATGCAGGATGTGCTCTAGATGATGAAATCATCTACAGAAACCAGTAGCTGTCAATAATTTTCTTGAGTATCAGTAGTCTTCTGTTCTGCACACACTAGGGGAGTATCAAACTGCAAGTATACACAAACCCCATGGCCTTCTTGCTTGGTGCTCTGAGTTTTGCAAGTCTCTATGGCTAGACAGTGCTTCAGCAATACTCAAGTGTCTGGCATAGGAGGGTCAGCCCTGTGGGCACCTTCTTACTGGAGTGTGTGGAACCACTTTCATGAGCAAAGACTATTCACTGGGCTGGGCTTTACTGATTCACAGATTGCATTGAGTTGGAAGGGACCCTCAAAGGTCATCTGGTCCAGTCCCCCTGCAGTCAGCATGGACACCTCCAGCTAGATTAGGCTGCTCAGGGCCACAGCATGTCTGATCTTGAATGTCTACAGGGTCAGCTACATCCCTAAGCAACCTGTTAACAGTACTTTACCACTCTCATCAGATAGCATTTCCCCCTAATGTCCACCCTCAGCCTGCCTTGCTCCAGTTTCAAACCATTGCCCCCTTGTCCTATCACTGAAAGTCCTTCTAAACAGCCCATCCCCAGCCTTTCTGTAGGTCCCTTTCAGATGCTGAAATGTAGCTATAAGGTCTAGCACAAAGCCTTCTCTTCTGCAGGCTGAACAGCCCCAACTCTCCCAGCCTGTCCCCAGGGGAGAGGTCCTCCAGCCCCTTGATCATCTTTGTGGCCTGCTCCAGCAGTTCCATGTCCCTCTTGTGCTTGGGGCTTCAAAGCTGGACACAGCACTCTAGGTGAGGTCTCACCAGAGCAGGTGACAGGATCATTACAGGTCCATTCCTTTATACAAAGTTATTAAGGAGCTTTCTCTGGTGTTAGGCTTAACATTCTGCCTAACCTAATGGGGGCACAACCCCATAAAACCTACTTTATTAGTTTGCAGTTTCCTTAGCTAAATTATAACGAAAATAACCTCACATTGTTGTTTTTCCCTTCCTCTGGGTGTTATTTCTCATAGTGTGTCAGTTAATAAAGTAGTAAAGTGTATTCTGTTCTCTGTGTAATGAATTCAAGTTAAAAATGAATCATTAGTGGCTGCTGTGTTGGCAGCTGGGAGAGGATTCCCAGGCTGAGCTTGGATTGGGGTGTTTAGCCTGTGGTTTGTGTGCATGGGTGGTCAGTGTGCTCTGGGGACCTAAACAGCCTGGGCAGGGACAATGTCATGTTCTGAGGCTACTCAGTCGTTATTGATCCCAGTCTGTTGCATTTAACAGACACTGCTTCTGCATGCTCTTCCCCACCCAAGGTGCATTCTTCCACTCTCATATAATTGAGTCAGTAGCACCAACCCTATCCTCTAGCAGTGTGGCTTTCCTGTCACAGCCACAATTAGTCCTCCCTGTCACCCTCCAGCAGCCATCTGGGGCTGTCACAGGCTTTAGCAGGGGCTCTGACAGCAGCACCCTCCGGCAGCACCCACCCAGTGTGACCAGGAGGACCCAGCAACCCCGTGGCAGGAGGGACTGATTGGGAGCATCCTGCTGGCGCTGGGCTCTGGGGCCAAGGGGCTTTTGGGACTCACATGGAACAGAGAGCAGCAGCAGCAAGCCCCTTCTGCCAGCTGCAGTATTGCTCTGAGCAAGGCTGCTGCCGTGTCCCCGGCGGTGGGGACATCCGAGTGACTCACAGAAAACCTCCTGCTTCGCTGCAGTTTTCAGTCTGAGAAACTGAACAAGCTCCCAGCCCAGCCTACTGTTCTCGGCTGTGCTGAGAGATGTGAGCTCAGGGGCTGCTTCGTGAGCCCTGCTGCCGTCCCCATCACGGGGCCAAGCCAGCGATGAGGTGCACCCCTCCTTCAGCCATCTGCCGCCACCCCTGCCTCCCGGCCCCCCCGGAGCTTGTGCAACGTCAGGCTGCTGGCAGGTTCTGATGAGTGCCTTCGGTGCTTTCAGATCCTTCTCCTTGCTCCCCGGGGAAGTGTTCCGAGTGGTTTGTTGTCACGGGAAAGGTGATAGGAAAGAGATGTTCATGTACCGCCTAGTTAAACTGGCTCTTTCTCGGGTCTCTTGTGCCACGGAAAGGCATTCAGGGCTCATCTGGAGCTGCTAGGTCAGTCACTCATGGTAATGAAGCTTAATGAGTAAGATGCCCCCAAGCCATTGAAAAAAGAATTGAGCTCTGGCGATCTCCTTGATCCTGACCCTAAGTGGCATGGCAGCGTTTCCTCTCCGAGTACTCCCAGCAGCTTGTCATCTCCAGTACTCCTGCACAGCACGAACCAGGGCTGCCTCCCTAGGCAGCTGGGCTCTTGGCTGGTTAGCTCAGCAGAAGGCAGAAAACATACAACGTGAGCCCAAGGCAACGGGAAACTGCAGATGCCTTCCTGTGTCTTTCCTTCAGACCCACCGAAGCCCTGGCAGAGCTCACAGGCATGCTGTGAGGCTGAGACCCTCATGCAGAGGGGTTTAACCAGGTGTTTTCACCCACAAGCACAGGGCAGACTGTAAAGTAAAGAGTGATTCTTCTGAGTGGTGAATATTTTATACCTTCTTCTCGGCATTTGCTTAGAAAGCAGGGGTTTGCTTGCCACTCTGTGGAGGTGCTTTTGTTTTAAAAGTGCTGTCTCCAAAACGCCTGAAAGTGTCTTGAGTGGTGACTGAGCAGGAAAGAGATGCAGTTGCACTCAGCTCCTCCACAGAGAAACTCAAAGGCATTCCCTAGTTTTGATGGTTTTTTTTTTTTGTTTCAGACTTTCCATTTCACTTCCTTCATAATGCAGATAGGAAAAAACCCTGGGAAAACAAGTTGGAAAGAGTGCATGAGGGAGCCTCACACCTGTCTGACTCACCCTCCACACCTGCTCTGAAGTGATGCACTTCCAGCTACTTCAGTGCCGTTCCTGGAGATGCAGAGCAGTGCAAGCAAGGGCAGAGTCAGTCCTTTGGCTTCGCAGCAGCCTTTGGAGCCAGATGGGTTTTCTGAGCATGGCACAATGGGTTGCAATTGAATTGGCATTTGAAGCTAACAAATGTTTAGATCAGAGATGCTCACAACACAGACATGTACAATACAGGGCTGATTGCGGCATGACAGAAGCAGCTAAATGCTGTAATAGGGAAGGTGGTGTCAGCATTTCACATCCAAATTTCAAATCTCAATGACTTCAAGCAGCTGTAAGAATTCACTTTTAGCTGAGGCTTGAAGAAGGACATGGCCAAGACCCAGAGCAATTTAAAAAGGGGACCCAGGTTCATCACTAGACGAAAGGCCTTGTAAGAGGGTAGCAAAAGTTGTCTGCTCCCACAGATAGGATCATAGAATCAACCAGGTTGGAAGAGACCTCCAAGATCATCCAGTCCAACCTAGCAACCAGACCATGGCACTAAGTGCCCCATCCAGGCTTTTTGAACACCTCCAAGGACAGCAACTCCACCACCTCCCTGGGCAGCCCATTCCAATGCCAATCACTCTCTCTGCCAACAACTTCCTCCTCACATCCAGCCTAGACCTCCCCAGACACAACTTGTGCCTGTGTCCCCTTGTTCTGTTGCTGCTTGCCTGGCAGAAGACACCAACCCCACCTGGCTACAGCCTCCCTTCAGGTAGTTGTAGACAGCAATGAGGTCACCACTGAGCTTCCTCTTCTGCAGGCTGCACACCCCCAGCTCCCTCAGCCTCTCCTCACAGGGCTCTGCTCCAGGCCTCTCACCAGCTTGGTTGCCCTTCTCTGGACATGTTCCAGTATCATAGAATCATAGAATCAACCAGGTTGGAAGAGACCTCCAAGATCATCCAGTCCAACCTAGCACCCAGCACTTGTAATGTTTTCCTGACCCTACAATCATTCCTGGACTTTGAGTATCTATTTTAAACAAGAGGGTTGTCTGGAACACACTTGGATTCTCCTTCATTTTTGCTCTTTTATTGCAATATTTCATGCTTATCAGACTGTGAACTTACTTGTAAGTGGGTCTCAGTTTTTGCTGCCAAGAGGAACAAAACCTTTCCTTAAGGCCAGTATTAATCAACTAAGTAATCATTCAGTTTTGGTTGCTTCCCCCATATGGACACAAAACCGTGGACACAAATTCATTAGCACCTCACTGGTGAGTGCTAAAATGTTGATTATTTTTTCACAGTGACTGTTTGATTCTGGTTCCAGTTCAGCACCACTGCCCAAACATTCATTCTCTACCATATTAATCCACAGTGACAAATCCTATTCCTCCTCCTTCCTGTCCTCCCTTCCATTCTCCCTCCTACATACACTTTTCCTTCCTTGTTTGCAGAAGATGTTGGGTTTTAAAGACAGTGTTGTAAATCTTGAAGAACAGGGAGGTCACACTTTCAACCAGCATTTTGGTTGTCAAAAACAGATGCTTTAGCTTCTGAGTGTCTTTATATGCAGCCACTAAAATATGTTCAGCCCTCTAAAGCCACTGCAGAGTCTCTAATGGTACAAGTCACAGTGTGTTTTTGTCATGGGCTCTCCCAGCAGTTAAAGGAATGTCAGGTGTCAGATGTGAAGAGATGTATTTGGGTCACCAAACTCACTCTCCTGTGATGGAACACTAAGAAACTACTGAGACAATGCTAAGCCACAAAATGCAAAACAAACATCAATAAAAAATTAGCAGCACAACATCTAATTGTGCCCAAAGTGAGGCAAGAGCAGGCAGACTGCCCAGAGGGGTCATTGTCAAGGGTCAGGGCCAGGCTGACCACTAGATGAGTGACAGACTTTAACTCCTCTGTCTTCCCAAAGGGGAAGAGAGAGGGAATAAGGGAGAGAAGCTGATGGACTGGAAAACTAAACCAGCTTTAATGAAAATAATAACAGTCAACTGAAATCTAAACAAATGCATGCAAGCCCAGTACCCAGCCCAACCTCTCTGATGGCAGTTACATCACCACCACTGGAGAAGTCCCAGACTGGACTCAGCAGTAGATAGGAGTCAGATTCAGGAGCTGGATTCTAGAACTGGATTCAGGAATACACAGGTTGGGATCAAAGGTAAAATGGACAGAGTCCTCCTTCAACACTGTCCATTGAAGAAGAGGCTTGATCCTGCTGACCCCTCAGCTTTACCCAAAAGATGCCATCCTTGGGATGCAATCCCTTGTTGAGCAGTTGAGGGTCACCTGTCCTGTCCACTTCTCCTCACAGGTACCACCTCTGACTTCTTGCACCCCAAGCTGTGGCACAAGCTGTGGCAGTGCCCTTGGTCTGCACAGGAGCAAGTCTAAGCCAGAGCCTTTCCACAGTTCAGCTCTTGGCAGGAACTCTCCTCATCAGCTTCTCCCTGCTAGAAGCAGCCTCTGGCTGAGCAAACCTGCCCTGAACTGCAGAAAGTGAATCTCTGAGCAGAGACTGAGCTGATAAGTGACAGCACTGAACAGAGTCACTTCTGGTCTGTCTCACACCAGGACATTCATATGTTTGGGTGTGGAGGGACTCAGGGCTGAGGTTAGGGATTTCCAGGCAAACAGACACCAAATGCATATTGTTCTCCAGCTGGGCATTGAGACATGCCCACCTCTCCTCACTCAGGACTGAGAATTCACCCTGTGTATGGACCTCCTGACAGCTGTGTAGTCTAAATCTCTGCTAACATTTCCTTTAAGCAGCTGCAAGGAAGAAGAAGTTGCAGAAGCAGTAGCTATGTGCATGATCATAAATTGCTCTAGCCTCTGTGTTTCCCTGTCCCAGTAAGCTTCAGGGTTTCACCAGGGAATGCAAATTAAAACTGACTGCAACAGTTGGCTCTAGATTTTGTTGTCAGGGAGCAGTATTCATTTTCCTCAGTGCTTGGTTTCTGTTGCCTTTCTGCTTAAGAGAAAAAGAACAAAAGGAGGTAAGGAGGCAGATCGAGGCAGCATGGCAGGAAAACTAAAATATGCTAAAATGATGCCTCCTGCTGCCATGAAGTGCTATAAGCCAAGGATACTGAAAAGCCAGGTCTAAACTAGGGGAAATATGCTGCTCTGCCTGGGGAAGAAAGAGGCAGACTGATGACACTACTGGCCAGCAAAGTGTGAGCACTCTGACCTACCAAGCTTTAACTTTAGGGTTTAGCTCTCATCGTTGCACAAGCTTCACTCAAAGCCCTTCTGAGATGTGGTGGGACTTGAGTGTCTTGTGTAGCATTGCACTGAAGAAAGATCACTTTCTAGAGCAATTGTAGCAGCATAAGCATCACTTCTGCTTTGCTCCTTGCCCATGGGCATCCCAACCACGCAGGTCACCTCCACCTAACCCCCCAGGTGTAACTCATGTTGTAATACCTGCAGGTATGGCAGGCAGTATCTCCTAACCACTCTGTCAGTGGCAAAGATACTGTGAGACTTGCTAAGCACACCAAAAAGGTCTGTGTCCTGCTGGACACAGCTGCTGCCCCACCATGCTGGGGCTCTTTGAGCAATCCCAGGGGACTGCGCCCCCAGAACAAGCATCTGATGCTGGGAAGGGCACAAATGGTGCTTTGAGTTCAGCTTTGGCTCTTGATAAACAGTGGTTTGCTCTGGTTTTGGCTCAGGTTTCTGTTCAGTTTGTCTCAGTGATTTTGAGTTCTGCTTCTTAGGTATCTTCTGCTGTCACAGGGTTACTGTGAGTGATTCTTTTAGATGGATTCTGGTGGAATCTGCCAACGCTTTCAAACATCATTGATCATCTGGCTCAGGTTCTTCATCTGACTTGTACATTAAATGAGCTGACATTTGTTTTGGCTTGTTTGGTTGTCTGCCAGCATTGAAACTATCTCCAATGAGCTTGTTTTAGCAATGTTCTCCTTTCTGCTGTCTGCTTGGGTGGGGGCTTGTTTTTCCATTGGGTTCAGTGGACTTTTGGGCCCCACCTTCTTGTAATGCTGCTCTGAATATTATAGAATCATAGGATCAAACAGGTTGGAAAAGACCTCTAAGCTCAGCCAGTCCAACCTAGCACCCAGCCCTGGCCAATCAACCAGACCATGGAACTAAGTGCCCCATCTAGACTTTGCTTGAGCACCTCCAGGCACGGCAACTCCACCACCTCCCTGGGCAGCCCATTCCAATGCCAATCACTATCTCTAGCAAGAAATTCCTCCTAACATCCATCCTATATCTGCCCTGGCACAACTTGAACCTGTGTCCCCTTGTTCTGTTGCTGGTTGCCTGGAAGAGATCAACCCCACCTGGCTACAGCCTCCCTTCAGATAGTTGTAGACAGCAATGAGGTCACCCCTCAGCCTCCTATAGCATCGTTTGTCTTGGAAGAGACCTTAAGGATCACCTAGCTCAAATCACTCCCGTGCAGGGACACCTCCCACTCCAGGCTCCAGTTCTTCCTGTCATCAGTGTGAGTTTTATGCAAGAACATGTAGAGTTAGGTCAACAAATAAGAAAAAACTTCCTTAAATTAGATAACCCTCAGCTAGTTGTGGAGGAAATGTTTGCTTGAAATCAACATCACACCAAGCAGAGAAATGCCAACTCTCTGCTTCATGCCCCCTGGATCCTCATGTGAAGAATTAGTGGAAGCTGCTCCAAAAACTAAGGTTTTTTTTAATGCTTTTTTTAACTGTGAAGCTCAAGTGTCAGGACTGTCCTGCTTACATAATACTGATACCATTTATTGCCCAGGACTGTAATCTCTACCATCAACTGCCACTGGAGCTGCCTGAATGATGAGCCTTTATTATGTGTGGAGCATTTCATACCATCTGCCTCCCAGAACACTTAACAGAGTTAGATAAAACAGTCTCAGTAAATAACAGCAGAGAATAAATAATTTTAAAAGGTTTGAAACAAAGGAAAAAAGAAGTAATTCAAACTCTCAATCTGCACAGAGCGTGGCAGTAACTGATGCCACAGCAATGTGCCCTTGTGGCCAAGAAGGCCAATGGGATCCTGGGGTGTATTAAGAAGAGTGTGCCCAGCAGATTAGGGAGGGTCTCCTCCCCCTCTACTCTGCCCTGGTGAGACCTCATCTTGAATACTGTGTCTGGTTTTGGGCTCCCAGGTTGAAGAGGGACAGGGATCTGCTGGAGAGGGTCCAGCAGAGGGCTACAAGGATGATTAGGGGACAGGAGCACTGCCTGATGAGCAGAGGCTGAAGGACCTGGGGCTGCTTAGTCTGGAGAAGAGAAGAGAGAAGAGAGGAGACTGAAAGGAGATTTAATCAACTTTTATAAATATCTGAGGGCTGGGGGTCAGAAAGGAGGGACAGGCTCTGCTCACTCCCTGGGATAGGACAAGGAGCAGTGGATGGAAGCTGCAGCACAGGAGGTTCCAGCTCAACACAAGGGGGAACTTCTTGACTGCAAGGGTCTCAGAGCACTGGCGCAGGCTGCCCAGAGAGGTTGTGGAATCTCCTTCACTGGAGCCTTCCAGGGCCTGTCTGGATGTGTTCCTGTGTGACCTGTGCTAGATTGTATGGTCCTGCTCTGGCAGGGGGGGTTGGACCCCTTGGTCTCTTTGGGTCCCCTCCAACCCCTGCCATCCTGTGAGCCTGTGATGCCATGTATTTCTTTGCAAAGTATCAAGAACTTAGAACAGGCTTTTTTTTCCTTTTGCCCTCTGAAATATGGAGGCTCCTGCTTGAGGAAGCCAAAGGGAATTAGTGTCATAAACAAGCGGTCTGGAGCCTAAGAGAAGCAGCCAGGCAGAGCGTTAAGTGGTCCATTCCAGACACCATCAAGTCCTGGTTGAACAAGATACTTAAGCCAGTCCATGTGATTGGAGTTGTTCAGCTGTGGAAAGCTCGGCCATGTGTTTAAATACCTTGCTGAATGGTGAAGAAGATGCTAAGAAAACTGCCTGTTAAGGGTGGAATTAATCTCATCAGCTGTACTTCTGTTTCAAAGTTTGATGTCCTGTTTAAGGTACTTTATTATAGAGAGAGACACCTGAAGGACATTCTTCCTTGAGTGGCATCCAGTGCAGCTGAAATGATTTACCCTTCAGATATGCTCACTTCTCTGCAGACTAGAAATGCAGCCCAGACAATTTCGTTTCAGTGCCTGACTTCAAAGTGGCTAAAATCAAGGGAGATGGTCACACATTCACTTGTTCAATACCTTCCACTGTAGCATGGCTGCTTAAAAGATTTGTGGAGAGAGCTTTCATGTGGCTCCGTGCACGTGCCAGCAGTTGGCATCAGTTCACTACCTGGGACAGTTTGAATTCCTCCACCATGGACTGGAATTCCTCACCCAGGACTAAGCTAAAAGTTAGACTGACTGGAAACAGGATGTTGTTGTCTTATGGTTGAACTCCTGGCTGTTGGGTGTCAAAGCTGCAGCAACGAGAGGCACTGCAAATGTTTGTGACTTAATACAGGTCATGCAGTGAGTTAGAGTGTCTGGGCTGCCTTCAAAATGACAGAGTGCTGTTCTCTGAGGAAGGAACAGCTTGTTCCACCTGCCACAGGAGCAGCCTTCCAGCCTTCTGCAGAAAGTGCTTCCATATGATACCTTAGGAGCATCCTCATACAACTGGTTTGTCTAATTCATACTGGCAGGCACAATCTGAATTAAATGAATCAGAAAATGCTTGAGATCTCATCAGCAAGAGCATTTCAGGAGACCAACTGCCGGCACCACGCGCGTCCGGCAGCTGCTTCCAAGCGCTGCTGGGGCACAGCAGATCAGACTGCTAGAGTGGCTCCAGAGGAGGGCCACAAAGATTGTCAGAGGCTGGAGCAGCTCTCCTATGGGGCCAGGCTGCAAGAGGTGGTACTGTTTGGCCTGGAGAACAGGTGGCTCCAGGAAGACCTTAGGTTAGCCTTTCATTACCTACAAGAAAGCTGGGGAGGCACTTTTTTACCAGGAGCTTGTAGTGATAGGATGAGAGGGAATGATGCTTGAGGAGGGCAGATTTAGACTGGAGATAGGGAGAAATTCGTTAGAGTGAGGATGGGGAGACACTGGAACAGGTTGTCTGGGGAGTTCCTGGGTGTCTTCTCCCTGGAGGTGTTCAATACCAGGTTGGATGAGGTCTTGAGCAGCCTGGTATAGCAGAAATTGTCTCTGCTCATGGCAGGAGGGTTGGCACTCAATGATCACAGGCTCACAGGATGGCAGGGGTTGGAAGGGACCCAAGAGATCATACAGTCTAGTTCAGGTCACACAGGAACACATCCAGACAGACTTTGAAAGTCTCCACAGAAGGAGACTCCACAGCCTCTCTGGGCAGCCTGTGCCAGTGCTCTGGGACCCTTGCAGCCAAGAAGTTCCCTCTTGTGTTGAGCTGGAACCTCCTGTGCTGCAGCTTCCATCCATTGCTCCTTGTCCTATCCCAAGGACCAAGCGAGCAGAGCCTGACCCCCCCTCCTGCCCCCCAGGCCTCAGATATGTATAATCATTGATTAAATGCCCTCTCAGTCTTCTCTTTTCCAGATAAAAATCCTCACCTTTAAGGTTCTTTCCAACCTAACCCATTCCATGCATCGATGACAGGAGATATGAGGTCAGCTAAAACCACTTGATTGCAAGTGCAAAGACTGTCAGTGGGGCAGGCATAATCAGGCTGTTTTTCCCTAGGGATGGAAGATGGAATACCTGGCCCTTGGTTTAACTGCTTCTCACAGGCAGACATGATGGTGCAGACTACACTTTACCTTGTTCTGGCAAGTCTGAGTGCCTCTTGTATACCAAAGACTTATCCTCGCCGTCTCAAAGATCTTAATAACATTTGAATAACAAAATGCAAACATTACACTTTGTCAGCAGAAACAAACCCCACAATTATAGCAGAGGTCCTGCAGGCATTGCTCGTTTGTACTAATAATTTGTGCTTTGCAATCAAGAAGCCAAGCTAATTATTTTAAACACTTTTCACCACTTGGCACTTCTTTTGGACTGCAAGAGGGGATGTGACAAGAGGAGCAAAGAGCAGGGACATAGAAATTTCTTCAGCATCAAACAGCTGGGGCATAAGACAGAAGAGGATTTTGGAGGAAGAAGCCCTGAGGAGATTTTTTTTGGAGGTTTCACTGGTTTGTTTAATGGTGAACCATGAAATGCCTGAAAAGCTGGAGGCTGAGCAGTGTAAGATTGACTGTGCACACAGAAACATTGCAGTGTTAAGTGCTGGAAGAAGCATAAATTATGCATTTCTGGTATGTCTCTATAGGCCTTGTAACCTTCTTCTCACCCCTTAGGGTGCTCGTTATCTGCAGGAGCAATTAACAGATAGTACCTAGCAGCTAGCATGATTTCTTACCTTTAGAGTCATTCCCAATCAAATAAAAAGGAGGCTAATAGAGCCAAGGAGGCCTGAGCTGTGAAGTTGTTTCTGAAGTATATTGGATGGAAATAATCAGTGAAATGAAGGTTCATGGTGCCAGGGAGCCTGGAGAAGAGAAGGCTCAGGGCAGAGCTCATTGCTTTCTACAACTACCTGAAGGGAGGCTGTAGCCAGGTGGGGTTGGGCTCTTCTGCCAGGCACCCAGCAACAGAACAAGTGGACACAGTCCCAAGTTGTGCCAGGGCAGGTCTAAGCTGGATGTTAGGAGGAAGTTGTTGGCAGAGAGATTGGCATTGGAATGGGCTGCCCAGGGAGGTGGTGGAGTCACCATCCCTGGAGGTGTTCAAGCAAAGCTTGGATGGGGCATTTAGTGCTATAGTTGGGTTGATTGGCTAGGGCTGGGTGCTAGGTTGGCCTGGATGATCTTGGAGGTCTCTTCCAACCTGGTTGGTTCCATGATTCTATGATTCTGTCTAGCTGGTTTTGCTTGCTGACTCTGTTAAGTTTGGGGTAGATATTGTTGTTCCTGTGAGAGATTATGCAAGTGACAGAAATAATGGAAAACCCCTTCATTAAGTAATTCTTCCTTTGCTTCAGCAGCTTCAAATTGACTAATCAAAACATCTGATCTTTCAGCTACCCAGAATAAATTAAAAGACAAAGGTGGAGAGATAGACTTAAAAACACAGTGGTGGAAAAAGAAGCTCCGATGGCTTCCCCAAACCCAGGGGAGAATTTTCTGCACTTAAAACTTAGGAACAGCTGAGAAAAACAAAATGCCTGATCAAGTGCAAACCCCAAATTTTGAAGCTAAAATTTGTGCAAAGCTAATTATTTTAAGTCTTTAAAAAAAAAGCCAATGAAATGTTTCTCATCTGAAGGAGCAGATCATTGAACATGAGTTGGTCAGAGAATATATCTTAGGAGCGACTGAAGGAGCTGAGGCTGTTAAGTTTGGCAAAGAGGCTGAGGGGAGACCTCATGGATGTCTACAGCTACCTGAAAGAATGTTGTGAAGAGGCTGGTGCTGGGCTCTTCTCATTGGTAAATAGTGATAGAACAAGAGGGAATGGCCACAAGCTGTGGTTGGGTAGGTTTGGAGGTGCCTTTCATTCCAGACCATTCTGTGATTCTATCTTCACATGACTGTCTGTAGAGTTCATAGAACCATAGAATGGTTTAGGTTGGAAGGGAGCTCAAAGATCATCCAGTTCCAACCCCCTGCCATAGGCAGGGACACCTCCCACTAGAACAGGTTGCTCAAGGCCTCATCCACCTTGGCCTTGAACACCTCCAGAGAGGGGACAGCCACAGCCTCCCTGAGCAACCCATGCCAGTGTCTCACCACCCTCACTGCAAAGAACTTCTTCCTAACTTCCAGTTTAACTCTCCTCTCTGCGAGTTCAAACCCATTCCTCCTCGTCCTGTCATTACAAGACCTTGTCAATAGTCCTGCCCCAGGCCTCCTGGAGCCCCTTTGAGATACTGGAAGGCCACTCCAAGGTCTCCTCCAAGCCTTCTCTTCTCCAGGCTGCAGAGCTCCAACTCTCTGAGTCTGTCCTCAGAGCAGAGCTGCTGCAGCCTTCTGAGCATCTTTGTGGCCTCCTCTGGACTGTCTCCAGCAGTTCCATGTCCTGCTTGTGCTGGGGGCTCCAGAACTGCCCCCAGGACTGCAGGTGGGGTGTGAGGAGAGCAGAGCCAAGGGGCAGAATCCCCTCCCTTGCCCTGCTGCCCACACTGCTCTTGCTGCAGCCCAGCACAGGGTTGTATCTGGGCTGCACTCACACTGCAGGCTCCTGTTGAGCTTTTCATCAACCCAGACCCCCAGGTCCTGTTCCTCAGGGCTGCTCTCAGCTATTCCCCACCCAGCCTGGAGTTGTGCTTGGGATTGCACGCACCCAGGTGCAGGACCTTACACTTGACCTTGATGAATTTCATGAGGCACTACGTCCTAACATATTAAGTGTTCTTGGGAACAACGTATTGAGACTCATGATTAGGTTTAACACTGTCAAAAATAATCCTAATGGCAGTTAAATTTCCTGGGCAGTATGGATCACAGGCATCTTTTCACAGTCTTTGCCAAATAGGTCAGTAGATGTGACATCTTAGTCAGTCAGAATATGATCCACCTCTACTATTGAACTGTTTACTCACACACAGAGTGCTTCTTACTTACCACAACAAAGGCTTCTCCAGGAGTTTCATTAAAGCTGAGGACTGCTTCTATGCCATAGAGCCCAGGTCACAGCTGCAATTAATTCCATGCATTTTTCTAGTGCTTCACCAGTGTATTAATTTATAATTCATCCAAGGGATTAGTGCTACTTTCACATCTCCAGGCTGAAAGCCTCACTAATGCAGCCTGCTTATTTCTTCACTTTTGAGTAGTGCAATGTGAAAAGGCTGCTACTGCCTCTAGCACTGTTATTTACTCAGCATCCCCATGCCCTATATTAGCCAAAGGTGATTCCTCTGCAATTAAAATGGAATTTCATCTATTTCCAGCCTGTCTTTCATGCAGCTTCTCTGAGGTGATCTGTAATGAGCAGCTTGTGTCCATCTGGCATAGTTGTGTGTGGAATCAAAAAGTTCCAGGCTCTTTCCCTCACATCAGGGATGCTGCTGTTTGTCAGTTGCTGCGTGTGGATGTTCAGGCTGGGAGGGAAACTTCTGCAGAGGCTGGACAAGGTCTCTGTGACAGGTCAGCTTCACTTCAGGAATTTTCAGGAACGGCTTGGTCTGGAAGGGATGTTTAAAGGTCATCTAGTGCAACCCCCCTGCAGTGAGCAGCGACATCTTCATCTAGAATGCTCAGAACCCCAAACAACCTAAAGTGGAATGATTCCAGGGAAAGGGAGCTCTCTGGAGGTCCCTTCCAACCTCTGAGGTTCTGTGCTCCTGCGATTTGCCACTGCTGCACACCACAGAGGCTTTTACGTGAGAGAAAACAGCATCTCCACATGCCTGCTGCGGCAACCAACCCGGGAAAGCCTTCTCGGTGCTTTACTCACAGTGAAGGGAGGGAGCAGGACTCTTCAGCTGGCAGATCCTGGTTTGCCTGGGCTGCCAAAACGCACAGAAAGCCCTTCCTAGCCGCCTTAGCCTTCATTCAGAGGGAGCCGAGCAGCAGCAGGGGCAGCGGTGCCGGCGCTGGGCAGCCTCGCAGCGCCACCTAGCGATGGTCCAGCCTGCAGCTGGCGTCCTCACTGCGACCGCGCTGTGTCATCCTTGACCGGGACTGACCCTGCTTCCCTTGTGCAGCCTCAGCTCCGCCTTCCGCACCTGGGAGCATCCTGCTTATGCGGTTTGTAGGGAGTTTCCCTTAGAGGGAAGGGTGTTTTGGTTTTTTGGTTGAACAACCTGCGGGGTGGTGGCCCAGGTCCTCGCTGAGAAGTTCTCCAGCAGAGTAGTGCAGATGCTGAGTGCAGCTGAAGTTGTGTTTGAAGAGCATGAGAGTGAGTGATGGGACAGCTCTAGCAGCTCGATGCATAGACTTCGACGTTTTAAGCACCTCCTGGGGAATTTAGGCTTGTTCTTTCAAGAGAGACTTGGAAGTGCTCTGGTAGCTCGCATCAGAATGACTGGTGGTTGAATAGATGCTGCTGGGGGTAGTATAATCCAGAGTTTATGAAGCTGAAAAAAAAATAATGGGAATTCACTTCAAACTTTGTCCTTCATATCTCTGATAATAAATATGCTGCCAGGAAGCAGCAAAGCTGGAGGTGGGTAGGTTCAGACTGGAGGTGAGGAGGAAGTTCTTCAGCATGAGAGTGATGAGATCCTGGAATGGGTTGCCCAAGGAGGTGGTTGAGGCTCCATCCCTGGAGGTGTTTAAGGCCAGGCTGGATGAGGCTCTGTGCAGCCTGCTCTAGGGTAGGGTGTCCCTGCCCATGGCAGGGCAGTTGGAACTGGCTGATCCTTGTGGTCCCTTCCAACCCTGACTGATTCTGTGATTCTATGAAACCAACATTGAGTAAATCACAGAATCACAGAATGGTGGGGGCCGGAAGGGACCTCAGGAGATCATCTAGTTCCAAGCCTTTGCTAAAGCAGGCATAGCTAAATCAGGTTGCACAGGTTCACATTCAGGCAGGTGTGGAATCTCTCCAAAGAAGGAGACTCTACCACCTCTGTGAGCAGCCTTCTCCAGGGTTTCAGCACCCTCACGGCTAAGACATTTTCCCTTATATCTGTTGTGCATATAACACAGTTCCAGACTGCTGAAAGAGAGTCAGGCAAGGCAGATTTGTTCTATTGTTTGCCAAATAAGCAACTGCACACATAATAAATAGTCAGTGCATCAAAATTCAGGCCTGTTTTTTTTTTTTTAGGAGCAGATATGCACACTTTTATTGCCAGGTTTAAATACTTTATAATATCAAATGTAGCTGCAGACAGTCCCAGAGGGACTCTCCTGCAGAAAAGGGAAATATATTGCATCAGTGTTTCATTGTGATCAGTCCACTGATCACAAAACACATCCACTCAAGGTTTATCCCAGAGTCCCTGCACAACATGCTGCTCACTCAGAATAAATGCAAGCTCCAGAGTCTCAGCAGAGGGAGTTTAAACCTCAGTCTTCCATTGTAGCATCTTCTCTCCTGTAGATAATTAACACACTTCACAAGGCTCTGATTAAAGTCATCTGTTTTGCTTTTTCTTTCAATCTTGCCCTATCATCTAATGGTCCAGATACTGCCAAACTGAAAATGTGTTCCATGAGTTAATGTTTGGTGGGCTGAGATTCAGTATCTCCTGCATTTTCTGGCTTCCTAATAGTCACCTCAGGAACTAGCTGGTGTCTGCCATGTTTTTTTGAATATAGGCTCACAGGATATTAGGGGTTGGAAGGGACCCAGGGAGATCATTGACTCCAATCCCCCCTGCCAGAGCAGGACCACACAATCTCGCTTAGGTCACACAGGAACACATCCAGACAGGCCTTGAAAGTCTCCAGAGAAGGAGACTCCACATCTCTCTGTGGAGCCTGTTCCAGTGATCTGTGACCCTTACAGTCAAGAAGTTCCCCCTTGTGTTGAGCTGGAACCTCCTGTGCTGCAACTTACACACGTTGCCCCTTGTCCTATCCCAGGGAGCAGTGAGCAGAGCCTGTCCCCCTCCTCCTGACCCCCAGCTCTCAGATGTTTATAAACATTGATTAAATCCCCTCTCAGTCTTCTCTTCTCCAGACTAAACAGCCCCAAGTCCCTCAGCCTCTCCTCACCAGGCAGTGCTCCAGTCCCCTCACCATCCTTGTAGCTCTCCACTGGACCCTCTCCAGCAGATCTCTGTCCCTCTTAAACTGAGGAGCACAAAACTGAGTGCAGGAATCTCCTGCTTCCACAGAGCAAGCTGAGAGTAAGTAGTCTAGAAGCATGCTGGCAGGGTATTCACTCATCCCCAGAGGGGTCATCTGGCTTACCTAAACTTCCTTATATTCCTTTGCTAACATTAAGCAAGTGCAAGAGTCAAGTGAGTTAACTTTAACAATGCCCCAACATCAAGGCACTTGTTCCTGAAATGGACATGAGGAAGAGAAAGAACAAAAAATCAACCAGGGGTTTATGCTTCCAGGTATGGACAGATTTAGTTAAGAGGTCATGAGGTCTATGAGAATGGACAGCTGGAATGATGTTCAAAGTCTCTTCTCTGTGTCCTGGGCAAAGCAGGTAGGAAATAGGATTAAAACCATAAACCATTTTGATAGGTATAAAGTAATGAGAAAATAAGTTTCCAGTGATGAAGAGAGCAATGGTGTGGAAGAACACTACACTATCCAGCAACAAACTGGTTACAGTACAATGCAAATCATTCACTTTACAATTCAAGTTGCTTGCTCTTACTCATGGTTGCATAACAAACTCAAATACTGATTGCCTTCCAGACTCAAGCACTGTTCAGCTAAAAGATCACTATTGTTCAGACTTTCCTGGGAAATCTGGAGTGTGTGCTGTTAAATCAAAACTCTGGCTTCCTGGCTTCATTCAAGCTGTGTGAATTCAGAGCAGAGCATTTGTGTCAGATAAGTTGATACATGAAAGCATCCTGTTTTCCTCTCACAAATGGTCTACTACACTTACAATTTCAACGGTGTCTCTTTCATGATATCTTATCTTTTGAAGCTGAAATTCAAAGTGTGACTTGGAGAACATAAAGATGAGAAAACTGAATCAGAGGATGTACCATAGCAGGCCTTGGAGGAAAGTACCAGAAAGCTGAAGAGCATTTAAGCAAGCAGGGTTCTGTCAAGGGACATTCAAGAATATATAGAAATGGTTGGAAGAATTTATTTGTTTCTCTTTAATTAGTGTTTTACTCTGAGGTAGTGTTGTCAAGCTTGCCAAATTGTGCTGTATACCATTCCTACATATCCTGAATGCACTAACTCATAGTGAGTTAAAACACGTGGAGGGCAAAATAGAAACAGAAAACATGGAAGGGGCAGATAAATTAGCCACTGAAAATAATAACCAGCTTCACAGGCTGTCAGCTGCCCAACCAGTTGCATGGAGATGAGATTTGAAGAAGAATGAAGGAGAGGATAGTTCTGTTCTGAATTCTGGTGCTTTATTGAAGTGCTTGCTGTGGGACCAGAGAGGCTACAAAAGAGCACCAGGAAGAGGTGGACAATGAGGAGCTGTGTGTTCTTGGGAAAGCAGAGGCAAAGAGAAGAGTGGAAGGCAGTAGATGAGATAATTGTCATGGCAGCTATGAGGAGGACAGGTCTTCTCCTCAGCATGGTGGTAGGTTTGTTGGGGCAGGGAGCAGAGTACTTTGGGTTTGCAGTCAGGACAAACAATAATTACACAGGCTCTCCTGAAGAAGGCTCCAAGCCATATTACTGTCTGCTCTGGTTTCTGGTGCCTAGAGCTGGCTAGCACTGCAGACCCCTTGGCCACAGCTTGACAGGCTCTGGATAAAGGAACAAAAGTGAAGAGCCACTTAGAGACTCAATGCTGTGAGAGCTGAAGAGCTTGGTGCAAGGTGAAGTGCCCTGGAGTGCTTCCTCCTGTGACATAAGCACTGACTCAAGGGCAGCTTTCCCAGGTGTTCATCTGTTTATCCAGGCTCAGCAGGTTTAGACTCCCCTTCATCATACCTTGGCAACACACTTTCACTTTTGTGAGCAAAGCTTAAGATGTTATCCCCATCCAGGCAGCTGTGAGCCAGAAGCTGTTTGTTGCTACACTCCAGCTGGGTCACAAAGTGCAGGTAGTTCTGCTGTACTCATCCAAGTGGCAGCATGGCTTTGCAGTGAGCATCCATCCTTCTCTCTCTGCACTTTTTCCATGCATTTTTTCCTGAAATGAAGCATGGGTGATGGGTTCCTAAGCTACTATAGCTTGTTTAAGGAAAAATAATAATCACAGTTCATGACTTTCTTACTTTGCAGCAATGGAGAAAGTTAATTTTGTTTCCCAGAAGCGTTTCAACTTTCCTAAGCCACTCTCTAGGATACGGTTTGCAGATGATGCCTGTTTGTCCTGCCTCAGCATGGGCAGTCACTCTTGGGTTGGGGAAGCACTCCAGTCTGGTTCCAGAAATCATTACCAGAACAGGACTTTAGAAGCTGAAATAATATTAAGAGAATTGCTATAGAATCATAGAATCAGTGAATCAGTCAGGGTTGGAAGGGACCACAAGGATCATCTAGTTCCAACACCCTGCCAGGAGCAGGGACACCCTACCCTAGAGCAGGCTGCCCACAGCCTCATCCAGCCTGGTTTTAAACACCTCTGTGATTTTCCTGTTATCAACATGCAGCCCCTTTTAAACTATGAGCTCATTGAAAATCACTTCTGCTGGTGGCTGTGTAAGGGTAGAAGAGAGTTAACCAAAGAGAAAACAGCCTTAGGACCAATATGACAATTAACTGCAACTGGTCTTTAATCATCTTCATCTTGTCCTACTACAAAGCTCTCAAAAGACAGCCATCACCTGAGTGCCACCAGCATTTCTAAACAGCTGTGGTAACATCACCATCACCACAGTCATGACCTTGCTTCAGCCTCCCTTGTGCCAGAGGGTTTGCTGTCAGCAACTCTGATGTGGCTGTGAGCAGGTGCTGGGAGGGAGCTTGGCATGGGGCACCTGCCAGAGCCCCTGCTGCTGGTCAGGCTGGAAGGAGCTGGGCTAAAGCTGGCTGGGATGTTCTAAGCAGCGTGGTTAAAACATAAACTTAGAGTGCTTCACTTCGGGGCTCTAGGAAAAATGGTTATTTGTTGCTACTGAGTGGCCCCAGTCAAAGTCAGGTCTGTTCCCTGCAGATTGAGAGATCTGATGCCAAGGTGTGGAGTAAAGGAACAATTCACTTTTCACACCTGCTCACCCCTTTCCAAGCACAGAGAATAGCTCTCAGATGAAGAATGGTTTCACAAGAACAGGCTGGGTTGCTGCTGGCCTTTGTAGTAGCCAGGTGAGGTCAGAGTGGGGCACAGAAGCAGTCTCTGCCCTGCCATGTAGGGTAGCTTCTCTTATTTGTGCTGTGTACCTTAGGCTGAAGAGGAATGTATTACATCAAGCTGGATGTCAGCCTCAGGGCAATGCCTTGCTTCTGGATTTCCCAGGGTTTCTATGCCTGTGGTTACTGGGTTTTTGCTGTTCAGGAATTACAAGTTTTCCCTGTCTCCCACCTTCCCCTCACACAGCAGGCATAAAGGTCAGCTGGATGAAATTCCTGTCCCCTCATTGCAGGCTTATGTTGGGTGACCTTTGAAAAGTAGTGACAGCAAAGTTTTTAGGACACTGATGCACTTCAGATTTCTTTAACCTCACTTTTGCATAATCTCTGTTTCCTTGTCTACCACACTCCTCTAGGGCAAACCTCAAAGGCTCCCAAACTTGCCATTTGCCCAGGAGGGGCATTCCCAGCTGAAAGCACCTATTAAACGTTCTGAGGCTGTGGCAAGTGGTGGAGCTGAGAGCAGACAAGTGTGCACATACTGCTTCCATTATACTGTCCTCTTTAAAGCTTGCTCAGAATCCATGTCAGCGTCCTCGCCCTCGCAAGAAGAGAGCAACGCTTCACCCACAAGTGTGAGAGCAGGCAGTGCTGCCAGCTGGGCAAAGCTGGGGATGGGCTGTGTGAGAGGTAAGAAAGGCAGGGCAAGGACAGGAAGTGCTTTCCCCCTGCCTGAAGGTGGATAAAGGTGGGATTTTCACCTCTGCTACTGTATTGAAGGCATGTAAGAGGCTTTCATGGGAAGGCAGCCTGAACTGGCTGTGCTCCCCAATAACGAGAGAGAAGGAGCAAAGCCTGTCTGCAGCAGAAAGGAAAGCCAAGCAAGAGATAATTACATGAAGTTATCTTTCTCCATTAAATTAAACTTTCACTCTTTCCCCCCAGCCCTGATTGGCTAATCTCTGCACTTCCCCAGATTTTGAGCTGGTTCCTTTTTTCATGCCACAGCATAATGGTATCTGTACTTCTCAATATGTCCATTGCGAAAGCTGCTTCCAAATAGATTTGAATCTTATTCTAAAGCAAATACTTTGCTTCCAGCTGGATGCAGAATTATCTCTACATGGTGCATTCAGTTGAAAATACAGCCTCTCTCTCTAAAATATGTTCTCTAGATATTCTGATGTTCCAGTCAAAAATAGATGCTCTAAATTCATTTGCTTAGGCTTAGAGATGATGTAGAAAAGTAAATCTCAGATTTCTTTCTTTCTTGTTATTAAGGTTCCAATTGTTCTGTTAAATTGAGGAGGGGAAACATCAAGTTATAAATGCTTTAAATTCCTAGAGAGTGATGGCACCTTAGAAGGAAGCTCTGAGAGTTTAAATTCATTAAATAAAGCCAGTAATAGCTGTTCCTGTGATGGTGCACATGGTAAAAGTTGATGTTATCTCTCCTGGAAGGCAGTTCAAAGGCATTTTGCCATAGCCTAGAAAAAAATGCATCATAAAGCTGTTCCATGATGCCCCTTTCCATTCCATTGTGCTGTGCAGATTTTTGAGTGCATGTTTTGATGGATTTGCTTTAGGAGATGCAGTGAACCATGCAATGAACTTTCTGCATGGTGTTGTACCAAGCAGAGGTTTGCCTGCAGAAAGGATATCATATACATCAGGCTGGGCTTTGCAGGGCCTGGTGTGACTGGCCCTGCAAACATTCCAGGTCCAGTTGGATGAGGCTCTGGGCAGCCTGATCTAGTTGAAGATGTCCCTGCTCACTGCATTAGATGATCTTCAAAGGTCCCTTGCAACCCAAACCATTCTATGATTCTATGGCTGTCAGTATTAATCTTTGCTTTTAATAGTCTACTTCTTTGAATAAGACTTGGATATACAATCAGATGCCAGGTTCTGATACTCCTGTGTGGCCTCTCCTCTTGCTATCCTTTCTTTTTTATTTCTCTTTTCTGCTTTCCTTCTCATCTCTTTTTTTGGCAATATTTTACTTCTGCATTCCGCTGCTCCTCTCCCTTTCTATAGTTTGTCCTCTGTCCTTCTTCATGTTTTTTTTTTTTCTCTTTCATATTCCTTTCCATCTCCATTGTGCTTCATTGTCTTGCTGGATTTTCTGTGGTGTTCCTTTGCTTTTCCTTCTGTGATGGTTTGGGAGTTAGCTACCCCCACACACACACAATGAAATCACCCAGAGTAGACTCAGCTGACTAGAAATTAAGGAATGAAGCTATATTTAAAATTTAGCACAATCACAAGCATATAACATATATAGAGAGATGTTGAGTGGAGTGTGGAACATGTCCAGAGAAGGGAGACAAAGCTGGTGAGAGGCCTGGAACATAAACCCTATGAGGAGAGGCTGAGGGAGCTGGGGGTGTGCAGCCTGCAGAAGAGGAGGCTCAGGGCAGAGTTCATTGCTGTCTACAACTACTTGAAGGGAGGCTGTAGCCAGGTGGGGTTGGCCTCTTCTGCCAGGCAACCAGCAACAGAATAAGGGGACACAGTCTCAAGTTGTGCTGGGGGAGGTCTAGGCTGGATGTTAGGAGGAAGTTGTTAGCAGAGAGAGTGATTGGCATTGGAATGGGCAGCCCAGGGAGGTGGTGGAGTCATCATCCCTGGAGATGTTGAAGCCAAGCCTGGATGAGGCACTTAGTGCCATGGTCTAGTTGACTGGCTAGGGCTGGGTGCTAAGTTGGACTGGATGAGCTTGAAGGTCTCATCCAATCTGGTTGATTCTATGATTCCATATACAAAAATATTTACAGTTATATACAAGTTAACAGTAATGCAGAAACACAAAATTCCTCCCTGAACAATCACATTGCCAGGAGGCTTCCAGCCCAAACCTCATCTCCCCTCCCCCTCTTTCTCTCCCTTCAGAAATAACCAGATCCATCTCACATAATAAGTCTGTTCAAGAAAAGACTGAATGAGGCACTTAGTGCCATGGTCTAGTTGACTGGCTAGGGCTGGGTGCTAGGTTGGACTGGATGAGCTTGGAGGTCTCTTCCAACCTGGTTGATTCTATGATTCTAAGAAAAATCTGAGGTGAGATGTCAAAAGGATGACAAGAAGGTTAGGGGAAATAAAGGGTTAGGTGGGATTAGAGTTAAGGCAGATACAGCCACACAGACCACCAGAGAGCAGGGGCAGAGGTGAGAACTAATTGAGCAGTGTGTGAGAAGTGAGTGTCTTAACTCTGTTTTGACTAGTTGTGTTTCTCAGCAGAAGAATGAGTGGTATAGGTTACTGTTGGTTTATTTCTTTCTCACAGCTAAGGATTTAGTTTCTCTCAGTGAAACATTCCAATTAGCCTCAAACCAGCACACTTTCTTTCTTTTTTGCTCTCCCTTTCTAAATTGCAAGAGGAGCAGCCCTTAGGGTGCACATCAGCGTCTTTCACAGTGGCTCCATCCCAGCACAGATACTACCTACAAGAGCAACTTCTGATACCCACATCTGTCCACAGAGAGCATGTTAAGGTCTAGCAGCAGTGCTAAGGTAGATTGCCATTGGTTGTTCACAGGGAGATAAGAAAACAGCTTCTCTGACCCAGTAACCTTCTAATTTAGAAGTAAAAGATGCTGAAAGATAAGCTTAGAAAGGCACAGGACAAGCTGCCCTCAATATGTGGGCTTCCTTTGTGATTCCATCTCAGATTTAACATGTGATCCTGGGCAAGCCCTCCAGTCTCAGTGCCTCTGTTTCTTCATCTCAAAAGGTGAGGCTCACGTGTGCCTGCCTTACAGAATAATGTGAAAGGAATGTCTCAAGTGTTATGGGAGGATCCATTGGAATTGTCAAGAATTGATATTTATTTTTCTCTTCAAAGTGCAAAGTATTTTTCTCTTGAAGTACAACACACACAAGCACAGGAGGCCAATTATTTCCTGATACATCCAAGATAGTCTTATTCTTGCGTACTGCAACCCCTTGGCACCAGTGTGGCTGTAGAGGTCAGCTGCACTGTCTGATTTCTGATAATCAGTGCTGCATAACCTGTGTCTCTCCACACCCTTAGAACCAGTTCTGCCCCCTCTAATACCTTCCTAAAGGTTTGACTCTCTGCACAGCTGAGACAGCTAAGAAATGTTTGCAAACCAGTAATAAACACTCTGTACAGAGGCATTTTTGCTTGAGGTGAACCTCTCAAGCAGTGATACCTTTGCATACTCACAGACATAAATATAGATTATATAGAGACAGGGGTAAGCACCAGCTCTGCTAGTGAAGTTCTTTGTGGTGTTTATCCAGTGCCTGTGAATGTATGAAGTGTGGTACCACAGTATCCCCTGTTCATGTGGTTTTAAGGGGTGAAAGGGTTGTGTTTTATTTGCTGGCATCATATATATGTCCCAGCTGCCTGATGCTGGGGATCAACAACAGGCTTTCATAGATGTTTGGCCCACAGCAGAACCAGTTCAAGCATTCCCTGAGTTGTGTGAATCACAGTTGCCAGGGTTGGAAGGTATCTCTACTCGAGGTCCTTTGCCTGTTCAGTGCATGCAGTTACAACAAACAGAGTAAGATTTGCATTTTCATGGATTCATGGAATGGGTTGGGTTAGAAGGGCCTTTAAAGATCATCCAGTTCCAACCTCCTGCCATTGCCAGGGACACCTACTACAAGACCAGATTGCTCAAAGCCTCACCCAGGCTAGCCTTGAACCCCACCAGGGAGGGGACATCCATGACCTCACTGGGCAACCTGACTCTCTTCGTGATCCATGTTGCGCTCTCTTTTCATTTGGTGGGTTATAGTCTCTCTCCTCAAATGCAAACAGTGTGTAAGCAGGCAGAGTTTGGAGAAGGGTCTTTGGGGCACAACTGTGAAAGCTGTGCAAGTTTCCCATCTCCTAGTTGCAGTGCCTTAATGATTACACTTCTTTTAGAGCTGTAAAAACATATGTTCTGCCATGTGCTACCTCAAGAAGAGCCAAACCAACCAAACAAACAAATCCCCACCACTGTTTGTTTTGTAAACCAAATTAATATTAGAAAGTTAAGGATTTAAACAAAAAAGGAGCAAAATATCTGGCATGTTTCTGTTTTAACAGTTTACTTTGTGTTTGTGGGAAACAATGACCTTGGGGTGCATTTGGGCAGTGTTTAATTTGACTAAATGTCTCAACTGCTTTTTTTGCATGTAATATTTGCTTGGAGTTTCTTTCCTTGTGTGCCTGTTGAAAGTGCCAAGTGAATACTGCTAGTATATGGGTTGGCAGAGTTGGGGAGGATCCCAACTCCAAGAATGGCATCCAATCCTGTGGGTTGTGGGTTTTCTTTCTCTCAGTAGAGTGTAATTAATAATGCAACCATGATGCTCTGAGGAGGGATGCCCAGGGATGTGGTTGAGGCTCTGTTCCTGGAGACATTCAGGATTAGACTTGATGTGGTTCTGTGTAGCCTGATCTAGAATCATAGAATGAACCAGGTTGCAGGAGACCTCCAAGATCATCTAGTCCAACCTAGCACCCAGCCCTGTTCAGTCAACCAGACCATGGCACTAAGTGCCTCATCCATTTTTCTCTTCAACACCTCCAGCGATGGTGACTCCACCACCTCCCTGGGCAGCCCATTCCAATGCCAATCACTCTCTCTGCCAACAACTTCCTCCTAACATCCAGTCTAGACATCCCCTGGCACAACTTGAGACTATGTCCTGCCCACCTGGGCACACTGCTGGCTCGTGTTCAGCTACTCTCTACCAGCACCCCCAGGTCCCTCTCTGCCTGACTGCTCTCAGCCACTCTGACTCCAGCCTTGTAGCGCTGCTTGGGGTTGTTGTGTCCAAAGTGTAGAACCTTGTACTTGGCCTTGTTAAATCTCATCTAGTTGGAGGTGTCCCTGTTGCCTGCAGGGGGGTTGGACCATATGATTTGTGAGGGTCCCTTCCAATCTGTCAATCTGTGGATAAGTGAAGTTGTTGTAATAAAAGGTACTGTTTCTCCCTACAGACTTATCATAAAGTAAGCTGTTCAATGAAGTAGCAGGGTCTGAAGGACAAGCTAAAAATCCCAGCTATAAAGGGAGTGGATAGAGGTTACAGAAGAAGACTGGGCAAAAGGCAGTGCAGCACTTGCTTTTCAAGGTGTAGAAGAGAAATCCCAGTGCCTCTCCATGCAACATAACCTCCAAAATGGATTAGACATATTTAAATGGAACATTAGACTCTGCTAGCCTATCTCAGCTCTGTGTGAAGAAATCAAGAGTGTGCTCAGATCATCAGCTCAACACCAGCCCACTTTAATCCCTGATAAGGATTCTGTTTGAGTAAGGTCCACTGAAGCAGTCTTCTTGTTACGTGATAGCTCTCTCTTGCATTACCCAAGCCCTTCACAGTGCACATCCTGTTACAAACCAGCCAGGTCTCTGGTTTCAACAGCACTGACATCACCTCCAAGCTGCACTCCTACAGGTCTGAACCTGTTGTTTCTTTCAGCAATGCCCGGGTGCCTCCCAGAGTGGGGGTGGTTGCAATCACGCGTCCCCACCTCCACTGTGCCACTTGCAGTTTCTTCTTCTTGCAGGCTTATGTAAGAGCAGAGGTGCAAAGGTGCTGGAGCAGTGGGGGACAGCAGTTTCCAGTTCAGCCACACTGACACACTTCCCAACAAATGCACAGTTGACACCTGCACCTTTTTTTGTATGCTCCTCTTCAGTGCTCTTTTCTGTTCCTGACCCCTGCGCCATAACTCATTAGGTTGTGTTCTTCAATTATGTTTCTCATGTGTTGTTTTACCCAGAAAATTAAATTCAACTTCCTGAATCCCAACATGTAAGGCATTTAGTGCTTTGAACAACTTTTGCTACCTCTCTCTTTGTAGATCAGATCCTTTTGTTGCTGCTTGTTTCTTTACATCAGTCATTACTGAGCAGAAGTGTTGAAAAAAAGAAGCTAGAAATCACTGTGCAGTGATCTGTGTAGAGAAGTAGTGGAGGTTCTGTCACAGGAGCATCAGGCACTGCACTTGATGAAACTGAAGGTTCTGCTAGACCAGTGATTTGTTTCTGACAGTGACCTGTGCCATGGTTTAGTGATTGGCCAGGGCTGGGTGCTAGGTTGGACTGGATGATCTTGGAGGTCTCTTCCAACCTGGTTGATTCTGTGATTCTAAAATGTGTAGAAAATATCACTGCCTGCCCTTGGCAGGCTCTTCTCTGTGTTGCCCAACAGGAGTATGAGACCCAGTGATCACAAACTGAAACAAGAGATGTTCTGACTGTATATGAGGGGGAAAAAAAATCAGGAAGAGAGAATTAAAAATGCTGTGGCCAGCAGGAGCAAGGAGGTGATTGTCCCCTTGGACTCAGCTTGGGTGAGGCCACACCTTGAGTATTGTGTTCAGATTTGGGCAGCACCACAATACAAAAGAGATGTGGAGGTGCTGGAGCAGGTCCATAGGAGGCCAATGAAGCTGGGGAAGGGCCTGGAGAATAAATCATGAGGAGTAACTAAGGGAGCTGAGGATGGGTAGTGTGAAACAGAGGGGGCTGAGGGGAGACCTCATTGTGTCTACAGCTACCTGAAGGGACATTGTGGAGTGGCTGCTGCTGGGCTCTGCTCACAGGGAATTGGAGACAGAACAAGGAGGAATGATCCCAAGCTAAGACTGGGGAGGTTTAGATTGGACATTAGGGAAAAGGTTTTTTGCAGAAAAGAGTGGTTAGGGACTGGAATGAGCTGCCCAGGGAGGTGGTGGAGTCACCCACCCTGCATGTGTTTAAGGGTGGTTTGGATGTGGTGCTTAGGGCTGTGGTTTAATGTAAATCTTGTAGAGTAGGATTCTAGGTTGAGCTTGGTGATTTCTGTGATAGGAAACAGGCTGTCCAAAATGGTTGGGAATTCTACCTCCTGGAGGTTTTCAAAAGCCTTGCTCGTGTCCAGTCTTGCTCCTGCTTTGAGCAGAAGTTTGACTAGGTGACCCAGGCCCCTCCAACCTCAGTGATTCTAGAAACCATGCAGGAGTAATTGTCCTTTCTGCAATCAGAGCTATCACATCTCTGAGCAGTTCTCACCCTGATTACTTGTGTCTAAATCTGTTCTTTGTGAAATGAGCAGCTGCAGTTTTGTCTGTTCTAAAGGCAGCAGTGTTTAGATTATCATTTCAGAGAAGGTTATTCCGTCTGAAGCCATGATTATTTTTATTCAAACATTGACTTAAATGCCCCCCTTAGATGCAGGGACTGGCAGCTGCAGCTATCAAATAAGAAATCAGTGGCCTTGGCAGCACACCTTTTTTTTCTGTAGAAATGAGTGTTCTTGATAAAGAAGTTTTCACCTGGCCCCATGAGGGAATTGTTTTGGATATTTCTGTGGCGTGTTTTACGAGGTGCATCTACTATAGGTGTCTGCCCTGCTTTCTCCAACAGTAATGCAACATCCCTCTGTTAATGATATGAGCAGTAATTGCGTCCTGTTTATCTCTTAGCCACGTGGTCATGGGCTTTAGCAGTGATAAGAAGTGCTTAAGTATTATTAAGTTCATTGCACATTCAAAATAATCTACAAACAGTCTGATCTGGATTCGAAGATCTCCAGAGGTCCCTTCCAACCCCTAACATCCTGTGATCCTTTTTGTTTTGGTGGTGTGATGCTTTGAATTTCTAGAGCAACCTAGAAGTTAACCCTGTAGACTGTCATTTTGGCAGTTCCAGTTAGGACCAGCCTGAAAAAAAACCACATATCCTTCATTCAGTAATTCTGGCAAGGCTAAAGCAGAGCACAATTTGTTAGGTGTAAGCAGGGGACCTTCTAAATCTCCATTCCAGTGGAGAGCACTCGAAAACAGTTTTGTGTTCTGAAGGGACTCAGTTAACAAAAGGATTCAGGGGTGACCTCATTGCTGTGTACAACTACCTGAAGGGACATTGTAGCCAGGTGGGGTTGGGCTCTGCTCCCAGGCACCCAGCAACAGAACAAGGGGACACAGTCTCAAGTTGTGCCAGGGGAAATACAGGCTGGATGTTAGGAGGAAGTTGTTGGCAGAGAGAGTGATTGGCATTGGAATGGGCTGCCCAGGGAGGTGGTGGAGCCACCGTCCCTGGAGGTGTTGAAGCCAAGCCTGATGGGGCACTTAGTGCCCTGGTCTGGTTGATTGGCTAGGGCTGGGTGCTAGGTTGGACTGGATGATCATGGAGGTCTCTTCCAACCTGGTTGATTCTATGATTCTATATTGATTTCAGTCAATTTCTCCAAGCCTGTGAGTAGAGAGGGGCATTTTTGCCTATTGCTTCCAAAAATAAATCCCTGAAGCTCAGGACATAGACTGCCTGTCAGATCTCTAGGGATAAGAGCCCACTGAAAACCCACACATACATGCAGGTTTCTCTTCTTGTAGACCTTGACTTGAGATAACTAAACAAAAAGATTTCCTGTCATAGGTGATGAAGGGGATGCAAAAATCATTTGTCCTTTGCAATGTCCTAGGAGGCAAAGGAGAAAAAAGAACCCAATCATTTCAGAGCCTGTCCAACATGGCTTTGATGAGAAAGTAATTAAAGGGACTGACTGAGCTGTCCACGTGTTGGAGTCAGATAACAAAGTAATTGACTGCCGTGGTCCCTGTGCTGAAGGACAGGAACCAGAAGATAGATGCGACTGAAACCACATCGGCTAAGGGAAATTCTGTTGTCGTTTCTAGCTGGTAGTAGTGAGTAGAAATGTAAATTCCACCGCATGCAAGAGTTAAATAGGCTGGGCTGTGCTGCCTTGTGAAGAGAACAAGAGGGGATAATTCAGTGTCTAGATGTTCTCCTTTCTTTTTCATGCTAATAACTTGCTATTCATAGTTTACAGTTACTATTCTCTTCCCCTTTCTCTTGCGGTGGTTATCACCTGTGCACCACACATGCACCTCAGCAGCTCCACCAACAGCAACCGACTCCACAAGTACTGCTGGTGGGCTCAGCCTACACCACATCTTACAGGAGGTTTAGGAGCTCATCTCCCTAACCGCTCCAAGAGGGTTATAAACTAATTTTAACTGCAGATAATTTTGTAATTTGCAGGCAAAGAAGTCAGTTTGACATATTCCTTTTAGCCTGATTGAATTAATTTTAAATGCTTTGGCAGCTTTTCTCCATGCTGCTGTTAAAAGAATTGCAGATAATGACACAACTCACAGCTGATCTCAATCCTTCTTCTAAAAGGAGGAAAAAAAGCAGCCCTTACAAGAACCACCTAATACTTTTTGGTCATCATGCAGCTTGAATGGCTTCTTTCCTCCCCCAAATCCTTTGTCAAGCTCACAATGGTTGTTTTGGAATGTTAAGCAACCAGGCTTACATATTCTGATTTTGAAGCTGGATTGGGTTTTCTGGGTATGCTCAGAAGGAACTGACATTTTCCACTTCTTATGTCAAGTTTTACAAGATTTTGACACTCTAAGTGACATTCTGAAGTTCCTTCACTGTACTCCATGAGGAGTCCCATTTGCTTCTGAAAAGAAAAAACAGTTCTTCCAGAGGACCCAGGGTGGCACAGTTTTAAGTCTAGCTAAAAGCCATTAGTTTTGATTCCCTTTGCTGGGACCAACCAGTGGCTGAGCAGTTTAATTTATACAAAGCTGAACACAATATCTGAGCCACCTACCAGCCCTGATCCAAATCACACAATCACAGAATGTCAGGGGCTGGAAGGGACCTTGAAAGCTCAGCCAGTCCAACCCCCCTGCCAGAGCAGGATCACCTAGACCAGATCACACAGGAACACATCCAGGCAGCTCTTGAATATCTCCAGAGAGGGAGGCTCCACAACCCCCCTGAGCAGCCTGTTCCAGTGCTCTGTCACCCTCACAGAGAGAAAAATCCTCCTCATGTTTGCATGAAACTTCCTCTGCCTTAGCTTCCACCCATTGCCTCTTGTCCTGTCCCTGGGCATCACCCAGCAGAGCCTGGCTCCAGCCTCCTGGCACTCACCCTGCACGTATTTGTAAACCTTGATGAGGTCACCTCCCAGTCTCCTCTTCTCCCAGCAGCACAGCCCCAGCTCCCTCAGGCTCTCCTCATAAGGGAGATGTTCCATTCCCTTCAGCATCTTTGTGGCTGTGTGCTGGACCCTCTCAAGCGGTTCTGTCCCCCTTGAACTGGGAGTCCCAGAACTGGACACAATACTCCAGATATGGCCTCACCAGGGCAGAGTAGAGAACTTCTCTTGACCTACTAACTACAGCCCTTTTAATACACCCCAGAATGGCATTATTCCTCCTGGCCACAAGTGCACAAATGGTCTTTAAACCTCTATCAAAACTGCAAAGGGTGCTGCTGTTTCAGCTGGTGCATTAGCAAAGTAATTGAGGGCTCTCTCCTCAGTCTTCAAGCACCTCCAAACAGTGGCTGGCACTGCTGGGGAAGGAAAGGCTGGTTCTGCCTAGTCTTCCCTCAAAACAGCTGGGAAAAATATCTAGTTTTGCCCCTAAATCTCCATGCACATTGGAGAAAGATGGTCATAGCTCTCCATCACTCAGCAACATCTCAGCCTTAGGGAGGCTTTTGTCCATTCTTTAGTCGAAAGAGCACCAAGTGACCTTTCCATGAGCAGGGCTTTATCCCTAACTTTCAGGTGCACAGTTGTCATAGTTGCTGAAGTAAGACACTTTTAAGTGTCTTACTTTTAAGTGTCACTTTTAAGAGTATTCTGAATGTTTATAACTGGCAGAGAAACCTGCACAGCTCTGAGTTGTGCATTAAGCATACTGGATTTGAAAGAAACAAACCCTGCCCCCTGTTTTTCTTGCAGTAGTTTTCCTCCAGTAACTGTTCAGCAAAGAGCCACCCTTCAGGCAGCATCTTAAAGGAACCCACAGCCAGCCTTTAATTTGCATGTAAAATAATCATTTGCACAGCTAAGCAGTAGAAAGGCACCCACAACTTTTTATGTCTATTAAACGATGCTGACCACTTCTGGGCTCATAAACTGATCCTTCCAATTCAGGCTGTGATCACAAGACAGGCTGGACTTGGATGAGCCTGGAGGCCTCTTCTAGCCTGGTTGATTCTAATATTCTATGGTAGGTGCCAAAGCAACCTGTTTGTTCCTGTCTCCTCCTGAAGCTGACCACTCACATATGTGTTGGTGCAGCTGCTTAGGGCATAGCCTTCCAAAGTGGGTAACTTCAGTGATCCAGGTTTTTTAACTCTTGGTTTTCTCAAAAAGCTTCCTTAATTATAGGAATGTTTCTGAAGGTGAAGTTTAAGGTATGTAGAGGAGTGGGGAGAGAAAGAAGAGAAGAACTTTTAAGGTCAGTATTTCTATTGAGGAAAACCTTCAGCCATTAACAACACAGGTTTGGGTACAGGGTAAAGAGAGGGAGAGTAGACCCCACAGTCCCCAAATTTGCTGTCTACAACTACCTGAAGGGAGGCTGTACCCAGGTGGGGTTGGGCTCATCTGCCAGGCAAACAGCAACAGAACAAGGGGGGACAGTCTCAAGTTGTGCCAGGGGAGGTCTAGACTTCCTCCTAGCCTGCTAGGAGGAAGTTGTTGCCAGAGAGAGTGATTGGCATTGGAATGGGCTGCCCAGCGAGGTAGTGGAGTCTCCATCCCTGGAGGTGTTCAAGCAAAGCCTGGATGAGGCACTTAGTGCCATGGTCTGGTTGATTGGCTAGGGCTGAGTGCTAAGTTGGACTGGCTGAGCTTGGAGCTCTCTTTCAAGCTGGTTGATTCTGTGATTCCTGGGCCAGCAATGTTTGCAGTACCTATTATGTCTCAAATTTTACTTCACTCATATACCATGAGCTGCAGTCCCAGTGAAATGAAGGAGGAATTGAAAGTGGCCCAGAGGTATACTGTTGTGTTATTGAAGTAGTCATGAAGAAAGGTGAGAGGAACCTTTGGATGAATTAAAGGGATGTGTGTTGAGAGATGCCTGAGCACTTTGGGTCATATAGTCCAATACAACCCAGACCTAGAGCCCTACTGAAATCCCTAGAGCTACAGAACTGCAGATGCCTTATTTACAAAGTGTCTTTAGAGGCAGCCTGTGCTTTTCTTCCTTAGGTAGCTCTCTCCCTCTGCTTTAGTTTTACCCCAATGAAAATCCACGTTCAACAAGCTTAAAGTTCAGATTTGGAGTGTCTCTTTTCTGTCCACTCTTCCTTTTCATCCTACATTAAGTGTGAGCCTTCTACTGTCTTTTGAGGATTCTCATCATTCCTGTGAGAGGCTTTTGTACTCTTGAATGCTTGGGAGTATTAATTAGCTCCTTGTTCACTCTTCAAGGTGGTATTTTTAAGGGGAGTGCAAGACAGGAAAGGGGAAAGACCTTTTTAACATCAAGAGGCCACCAGTTACCTTTCTAAAGCTGTAGCCTGACCACAGTCAGCATAGAATAAGAATTCCTCAGACTGTGGAGAGTATCAGGAATGAACATTTGGCATTTATTTAGATGTGCACAAGACTGTTACCCTAAAACAAGTGTAAATGGCATAGCCTTAGATGAGAAACTTGCTGGTACAAATGGATTCCTCACTAAAGCTTGTAGCAGAAACTTGATAACTGGGGTGACCCTTATGTGACTGCAAAGTGTTGAGTCTGTCTGTGTAGAGCCTGCTTCATCACAGTATTATTAGGACTATCAAAGAAGCTCTTGGAAATGAGTCCAGCATTCCTTTTAAAAATGCACTAGAGAGATTGAGTGATGTAACTCTTGTTTGGCAATTCCAAGCATTCCACATGGTTGTATAAGTCCTTTTAACAGCTGCAATGGCAGCAATGAATCAATTCATGACATGTTTATCAGATCCACTCTCAGCAGATGCATTGGAGCTGTTCCACATTCGTCCAGCATATAGGTAATGTGCTGCCTAACTGTGTTTACATCACCAGGGGCTGAGAAAATTGAGGCAGCTTCTCCTGTTAGCTCTCCAGAGACAATACAAGGCTTCAACTGTGCAATGGCATCGCTAACCCCACACAGGACAGAGGGCGGGGAGGAAGTAACTGCTGAGTGCACACAACACACACACAAGTGTGGCAAACTGTCTGATCTTGCTCAAGTGCAGTCCCCATTTGTACCAACTCAGTACCTGCCATGACCTTGATATAAAGCCATACAATTAAAGGTGCTTTCTGATGCTGGATGAAGGCTCAGAGGCTTACATCAGCACTCAGTGTGTTGCCCCAGTATAGCAGTGGCTTGCAGGAAGCTGGACAAGGATGTGAGCAAGACGAGAGAAGACAATGTTTTGCTGCCTTCTGGTACTGGCAAGTGCAAAATGGTTAGCTGCCACAGTTGCTGATCAATTATCCATCACATTTGTGAGCCAAAATCATGCTGTGTGTCCACTGCACCCCTAACTACTTCCATAAATCCATAGTGGTTATAGCTGGGCTTTTGAGGGGAGCCTGAAGTCATTTGTTTGAAGTTACACTAAATAATATAACCTTTTAATATGCATGGAGAAATACCATGCTTACATTTCAAATGGTTTTTTTTCCTGATGAACTTCCATAAGTTAGGAAAAAGCCTTTTTTGAAGTCTCTTGATGGATTCATATTTCAATATAATTGAAATACTTGGATAAGAGTGAGGCTGAAACTTTAGCATTGAGACATTCAAGTAGAGCATCTCATTTTTCAAAGCATTTTTAAACTGCTTCTGGATCTGACCTAGTTCAGCCCTCCACAGCTTATAAGATCCTCAGAGGCAAGTAAGGGAAAGATCTCATCTCTGAGTAGGCTGTGAATGAATCATTGCCAGTAAGATTTCTTTATGGGGTCAGTTTACACTGACAAACAGAAGTGGTATTCTTGATATTTATATTTCTTGTTTAATTGGAAAATATAAGTGTTCTTCGATACAGACCAGAGGGCCTGAAAGCCTTTGTGATAGACATACAGCAGTTTCAGGTACTAACTAGCTTTGGTTAAGCCCTGGATCAATATTATGTTGTGTATCTCATGTCTGGTCAGACCTCACCTGGAGTGCTGTATCCAGCTCTGCAGCACTCAGCATAGGAAGGACATGGACCTGATGGCATGGGTCCAGAGGAGGGCCATGAAAATGATCAGCCTACTGTGAGGACAGGCTGAGGGAGCTGGGATTGTGCAGCCTGGAGAACAGAAGGCTCCGGAAGGACCTAATAGCAGCCCTGCGGTACCTCAAGCTGGCAACAAGAAGGCTGCAGAGGGACTGCAGCAACAGGGCAAGGAGAAATGGCTTGAAATTAAAGAAGAGTAGATCTGAGTTGGATGTTGACAGCAAGTTCTTTACCATCAGAGTGATGGAACACTGCAACAGGTTGCCCAGGGAGGTAGTTGAGACCCCATCCCAAGAGGTACTCAAGGTCAGACTTGACTTGGCTCTGAGCAATCTAGAATCATAGAATCAGTCAGGGTTGGAAGGGGCCACAAGGATCATCTAGTTCCAACCCCCCTGCCATGGGCAGGGACACCCTACCCTAGATCAGGTTCTCGTGAAGGATGTCCCTGCTGCCTGCATGGGGGTTGGACTGACTGATCTTTAGAGGTCCATTCCAACCCAAACCATTCTGTATTAGGCAGTGCATAGCAGATCTTCTGCCACCTATGCCTTTTTTTTTCTAAGCTCAGGTTGTGGCATGTTAAATTTTTAGCTGTTGAGGTGCCCAGTTTAATCTACTAGGTTTTGGCCAGCATAGGTATCCTTACGGGAGCATGAACAGACTTCAGCTAGGCAGAGCTTCAGAGCTGGATATTACATAAACCTTTACCATCAGAAAATGCACAGCTAACAGTTCAGAAATTACACCCAATGTAATCATAAACATGTAAATGCAAACAGGACCCCTGCACAAATCCAGCAGAGATCCCTGGGATGAATTGGGTTTTATTCTGCTCACTAACAAGTGAAAATGACTTTTCAGACTCTAGGCTCTCTCCCTGAATACACCTGACCACAGAGATGCCTGTCAACCCATAAAAAAGAGCTGTTAGTTTTAGCCCACTTGTTCCAGACCTGTCTGATAACCAGGATCTAAATCAAACAGAGCTTTATGCCTTGGGCTGTGCCTGTATAAACCTTACTGCTTAATTAAGCAACTCTACCAGAGATCATCCACATCACAGAAGTGCTGCAGTGCTTTACATCCATCCAGCACATAGGTAATGTGCTGCCTAACTTTGTTTGCACCACCAGGGACTGAGAAAATCGAGGCAGCTTCTCCTGTTAGCTCTCCAGAGACAATACAAGGCTTTAACTGTGCAATGGCATCGCTAACCCCAGTGGGCAAGGGACAGAGGGCAGAGAGGAAATACTTATTGAGTGCACACAACACACACACAAGTGTGGCAAACTGTCTGATCTTGCTCAAGTGCAGTACCCCTTTGTACCAATTCAGTACCTGCCATGGCCATGATATAAAGCCTTATAATTAAAGGTGCTTTCTGGTGCTGGATGAAGGCTTCACATCATAGAAGTGCTGCAGTACTTCTTTTAAAGGCTTTCCTGGCAGCTGAAGAACACTTGGGGGGTTGTCAATAAAAGCAACACTGGAATAAGAAATGCACCAAGGAATCTTAAAGCTACTGCATGATTGTTTACTCTTTGCATTCAACTCTTCTTAACTGAGGAGCCATTTGGCTGTTAAAATTTGCCAGGACTACAAGACTGTGTTAATTCAGAACAGAGACTAATAGTAATACAAGTTGCAACTGTAGGGTTTGGGGGGGTTCTACTATTATATCTTTGCTGCTTTAAGATGGGACAACCCTGGGATGAGTATCACCATTTAGTATTCCCAGTCTGATTACAATCAAGATACATAAGAATGCTTCTGCTGCCAAGCTCTGTGTTGTTTTTTGGGGCAACCAGAGGCAGATTTTCTCTGAGGCCTCACTTTTTCCTTTCCTAGTTAATTCAGAAAATCACAACTCCACTGACCATGAGGCAGCACTATAATGTTTATCTGCTTAGCAGGGTCATATTCTTGGAGAATAATTATAGTGGCAAATACAAACAGTTTTTCTGTCACTTGCTACAGTAGCAGGCAGTGTGATGTTGTCTTGAACATTTCTACAACTCAAAAGCCTTATGAGGAGAGGCTGAGGAAGCTGGGGATGTGCAGCCTAGGAAAAGGGAGGCTCAGGGCAGACCTCATTGCTTTCTGCAATGAGTGGTGAAACCCTGGAATGGGCTGCCCAGGAAGGCAGTTGAGACCCCACCCCTGGAGGTGTTTAAGGCCAGGCTGGATGAGGCTCTGGCCAGCCTGCTCTAGGGTAGAGTGTCCCTGCCCATGGCAGGGGCGTTGGAACTAGATGATCCTTGTGGTGGTCCCTTCCAACCCTGACTGATTCTATGATTCTACAACTACCTGAAGGGAGGCTGTAGCCAGGTGGGGTTGGCCTCTTCTGCCAGGCAACCAGCAACAGAACAAGGGGGGACAGTCTCAAGTTGTGCCAGGGGAGGTCTAGGCTGGTTGTTAGGAGGAATTTGTTGGCAGAGAGAGTGATTGGCATTGGAATGGGCTGCCCAGGGAGGTGGTGGAGTTGCTGTGCCTGGAGGTGTTGAAGCAAAACCTGGATGAGGCACTTAGTGCCATGGTCTGGCTGATTGCAAGGGCTGGGTGCTAGGTTGTATTGGATGATCTTGGAGATCTCTTCCAACCTGGTTGATTCTGTGATTCTATGATTCATTACTGTCTTAATTTTATTTTTCCTTCAGACTTGCAGGTGAACAAAGGAGTTCACAGGCAAACTCCCTGGGAAGGCTGCTTTGAGTGGTCATTAGCTGAGTTTTCCTCATTGAGTTGTTTTGAGGATTAGACAGCTCAGACCTGTACTGCCCCAAAAACAGTACCAGAAAGACACCAGTCACTGAGTCAACTTCTGAGTATACCAGTGCATGTTCTACTGTGCCTCTTACCTATCAGACTGTGAGGGCCATGTAGCCTGCAGATTGCTGCAGGGTGTAAGGTCTTCTCCCAAAACGAAGCAGATTAAGCTATTAGGCTTTGCACAAAAACTCTTGACATTTTGTGGTGAAAGTCTTCACTGCTCTCTGAATTGCTTTTCCCCTGCTTTTTTAATGGAGGTCTTTTGAGAGGAGCTGCCAGGGTAATTTTTGGCTTTTGGTTTTCAGCAGCTTCTCTGGTTGGGATCTGAATGTGGGAAATAAGCTGTGTGAACCTGCTCACCCCTTCCCAGCAGCAGAAGGAACGAGTTATAGACTAATTCATCTAGACATGTGAGAAGCTGTGAACTGTTGTTATGAAAGAGATGTTGCAGGTCCTAAGAGGGTGGGTAACACAGTCCTTACACTGTTCTGGTTTTGTCCTGTGGCAGGACCTAATGAGTAGCTGTGGGTAATTGCTCTGCTGTCTGTTTAATATGGGTTGTGAGTAGATGTGATGTACTCCCAGCCGCGTGGTGTTCTGTAGGAGGGATGTATGAATCAATCCAGGCTGAAAGGTGAATAGTGGAGAAATGCTGGCAGAGAGCAAGAGATCATATGGATATTAGCCAGCAAGGCTGACATGATTTGTGCCATAGGGGTATGTATGGTCCTCCTTCTGCTCTGCCTACCTAGAATCAAATGTGATTTTGGTCACTTTTAAGTGGCCACTTCAGCGTGACCTCTGCTGTCACTGCACAGAGTTCAGCCTCTCACCTTCTTGCACACACACAGCAGACACAGAAACCAATATAACTCAAGAAACAAGACCTTGTCACTTCTAAGCTGAGTAATTTGGTGCAACCCATTTCTGGTATTGCTGAAGCACTGCAACTCCATTGACATGAGTAGGTGCATCGGGCCAAATACTCTCCATGATGAACTTCTGAGCTCTAGATTGTCTCCCACACGAACCATTAAGGCCTCTATTAGTTATCTTACAAACTCTGAAGTTCATCTTGAGCATAGAGGGAGATAGGTCACTGGAATTTTATTTAATTTCACATTTGGTAGAGCATTTTTGCCATTGGAATGGGCTGCCCAGGTTGGTAGTGGAGTCACCATCTCTGGAGGTGTTCAAGAAAAGACTGGCACGGTCTGGTTGATTGGCTAGGGCTGGGTGCTAGGTTGGACTGGATGAGCTTGGAGGACTCTTCCAACCTGGTTGATTCTATGATTTATTGTTGGAAAGGGGGGGGAACATGACACTACTGATTGTGAAATTAAATGACATGAAAATACCCAGACCCTGGGGCAGAAACTTTTATGTGCTAAGAATCTAAATAATGCCACACTTAGTAATTCTTTATAACAAACCAATGAATCCCACAAGTGGGTTTTCTATCAGCTGACTGAAAGATATATTTACAACCCACGAATCAGATGCAAAGAAAGACACAAGCTGGAAATCACTGCCAAAAAACACCCAGACAACAGTGATGGTTTCAGTCCCTAGAACATAGAATCACAGAATGATTTGGGTTGGAAGGGACATCCAAAGGTCATCTAGTCCAAATCCTGTGCACTGAGCAGGGAAATCCTCTACTGGATCAGGCTACTCAGAGCCTTGCCAAGCCTGACCTTGAACATTCCCCGGGGATGGGGCCTCAACTACACTCCAAGGTGACCCTCTTGTGGCCTTCCAGCATCTGAAGGGGGCTACAAAAAAGCTGGGGAGGGACTTTTTAGACTATCAGGGAGTGACAGGACTTGGAGGGAATGGAGCAAAGCTGGAGGTGGGGAGATTCAAACTGAATGTGAGGAGGAAGTTGTTGAACATGAGAGTGGTGAGAGCCTGGAATGGGTTGCCCAGGGGGGTGGCTGAGGCTCCGTCCCTGGAGATGTTTAAGGCCAGGCTGGATGAGGCTGTGGGTAGCTTGCTCTAGGGTAGCAGGCATGGCAGGGACGTTGGCTGATCTTTGTGGTCCCTTCCAACCCTGACTGATTCTATGATTCTGTGAATGGTCCAAGTAAGCAGCATCTAGAGACTTCGAGGGCAGCAGGTCTTGTGCACATTTTGTTGACTTCACCATGTCCTTCAGCCAATTCAACACAATCACTCCTCTCACATGAAGATTTTTCTCTGTCCTTCTTATTTTCTGGAGGGAGCAGGGAAAGATAATTTAATCATAAACTAAATTTAGGTAAGAAGGATCAATGGCTGCTTTCTGCCTTCAGTGCAAGCCTGTTACAAAGGTACAAGTTCAAAATTTTGTGCTGCTTCTTTACTGTTTTCTTAGCTGCTTTGATTCTTCCTGAAAGTGACATCGGCAGGGCTGATTCCTCAGACTTCATTGGCCCAAGAACAGAGATACTGAGCAATCCTGAGCAGCTGGCATGTTGCAGGCTTCCATTTTATCATTTTATTTCTGGCATCTCTAAGGACTACAGGAGGGTCTATGGACTTAAATAGAAATGATTCTCTTTCACTTATGTTCCCTTGTCCACAGGATGTGTCTGATGTATTGGTGTGTGCTGGGAGAACCCCACAGACTCAGAAAGTGAGAATAAAGCAAAGAAAAATCTTAAACCTTCTGCTGCTCCTTCCAGAAGCTTAGTTCACATCAGTTGGAAAGTGACTTGCTGCTGTTTGAGGCTGACAAAGTTCCCAATCCCTATAGTTATGAATTAGGGAATCTCCAGATCAGGCAAGTCTTGTGTGCCTGTGTTGGTGGAAAGCCTGACTGAATGGTGCTGAGCACTATGAAATACCAATGTGTTAGGGGCAGTTGTTGAACTGAGAGCCCTCACTTAACTATTTCACTGCTGATTACAGTGCATAGAGGTGAAGGTTAGTAGATGGAGTCATAGAATGAATTGGATTGGGAGGGAGCTCCAAAGGTCATCTGGTCCAACCCCCTTCAGTAAGCAGTGACTTATTCAGCTAGCTCAGGTTGCTTAGAGCCCCAGCCTGACTTCTAAGGTCTCCATGGAAGGGACGTCCGCCACCTCCCCAAGCAACCCGTTCCAGTGTTTCACCCCCCTTGTGGTAAAGAACATGTATTATACATGCAGAAATCTTGCTTTATTCTCATCCTTAGGGGGCTTACTGAAAAGCTATATCATTCTCCCACCTCTTTCTGACTGGAGCAACCCACTGTGCAGCAATAAAAGCCTAGCGTTGGCTTTTGTCCACCCTCCACCAGAGATGAGTCAATCCTACAGTACCTGATTCAGCTCTGCAGTCTCTTTGTCCTACTGGCAGCTCCCTTTCTCTTTTCTGGAGGCCAAAAGTAGATGTGGCATTACACTGATGACATAGGACACATGTGGGCCATGTTCACAGGCTTTTCTGACAAATGAAGGCTAAAATTATGTGTATCAACTAGGAGCTTGTGAGTGCAGTGAGGAGTGCCCAGTGCTTTCCAGGGGTTTTGTGGTATAAGGTCTGATGACTAAGAAGAATTGTTAGAAGATGGGAGGTCCAGAAAGAATAAAACAGGCTTTTCCTAGAGGGTACACTTAAAAAAGAGTGAAGTTCCTTGCTATCTTAAGGGGGCCTAGGAAAAAAGCTGGGGAGGGACTTTTTAGGCTGTCAGGTAGTGATAGGATTGAGGGGAATGGAACAAAGCTGGAAATGGGGAGTTTCAGACTGGATGTTAGGGAGAAGTTCTTCACCATGAGGATGGTGAGAGCCTGGAATGAGTTGCCCAGGAACGTGGTGGAAGCCTGATCCCTGGAGGTGTTTAAGGCCAGTCTGGATGAGGCTTTAGAGAGCTTGATCTAGTGTGAGGTGTCCCTGCCCATGGCAGGGGGGTTGGAACTGACTGATCCTTGTGTCCCTTCCAACCCTGACTGATTCTATGATCTGGGTGATAAATGTTACAGAAGTGCATAGAGAAGGTGAGAGCAGTCATGGAAAAGAAAGAGAATTGAAGGTAGCTGAAACATAAATCCACCTTTGGGGAAAGAGGAGAGTGTGGCTGCCCTATTGGTGTGACTGCTCTGGGCCATTGCCAGATGCAAGGCTCCGTGCACCTTTGCCTGAGCCAGTGTGGCAACTCCTGTCTTCTTAACCTTTCTTCGGTGGCATTTATGCACAAGAGAGGCTTTCCTTTTGCTTTGCTATTAATAACAAATAATGAGTCATAATGAGTCATCACCACTGTTCTTTGGAGGTAATCAGGTACTTAAAAAAAGACTAACAAATTGAGGAATGATCACAAGATGGTGCCTGTGTCTGATGATTCAGAAACTTGAATATTACACAGTTTCCAATACTTATAACAATCAAATAATCAAGCATCCACTCCTGCAGGACTCATTGGTGCTTATCACCACTCAGCAGCAAGACCTAGGTCTCCATCACTCTAATTCTCCTGCCTGAAGGATGGTATGGACTCCTGCAGAGATTTCGTCAGCCATACAAAGGTTATCCTAACCTGAAGAGGTCCTGTCAGGACCATTTATCTTTGAGGGTGCTCCCTCAACCATCACAGAGCCAGTCACGCTCACATAAAGCCCAGAGAGAATCATAGAGTCAACCAGGTTGGAAGAGACCTCCAAGCTCATCCAGCCCAACCTAGCACCCAACCCTAGCCAATCAACTAGACCATGGCACTAAGTGCCCCATCCAGGCTTTGCCTGAACACCTCCAGGGAAAGAAGTATGAGGGCACTGCATGCATTTCAGGAGTTATTAATGGGCTTAACGGAAAAACCTTGATGCTTTCTGTAGAGTATTCTTGACCCTGGAATTATCTGTTGTGGAAAAGAGCACCTGAGACATGGAGGAAAAGGATTCTTCTTGCAACTTTTCCCAGCAGCCACTCTGTTGTTTTGGGCAGTTGTAATTCCGCACAAATTAAGGTCCTTGTCCATTAACTTTTACCCAGACATCTCATACCGAGCATAAAGACTTGAGTCAGGCTGCTTTTGATTTCTAACAACACCTAACCTGGCCACACAGAGACAATGGGATGAGATGATGGATCATCAGTGCCCAAAGAATTATAGAATGGTTTAGGTTGGAAGGGACCTCAAGGATGACCCAGTTCCAACCCCCTGCCATAGGCAGGGATGCCTCCCACTAGAACAGGTCAGACCTTGAATCCCTCCAGGGAGGGAGCAGCCACAACCTCTCTGGGCAACCTGTGCCAGTGTTTCAGCACCCTCACTGTAAAGAACCCTTTCCTAACATCTAGTTTCAATCTCCCCTTTGCCAGTTTAAACTCATTCCTCCTCATCCTGTCATTACCAGACCTTGTCAATAGTCCTTTCCCAGCCCTCGTGTAGGTCCCCTTCAGATCCTGGAAGGCCACTCCAAGGTCTCCTTGAAGCCTTCTCTTCTCCAGGCTGAACAAACTGCTTAAATAATCAATGTTTCATAAGGAGCCTGTGTAAGTCTCCATTTTTACTTTCTGAACTGGAGAGTCATAATAATTCTTCACAAGGGTGTCTGAGGTTCAACCATATCTACTGAGGAGACTTTGAGAGAGTTGTTTGACGGCATAGGCTCTGTTAGCTGGAAGAGGAGTACATCACAAACCGGATTTACTGACACTCAGCTCATATTTGCTCAGGAGATTGCCTCAGGACAGATGAGTGTGAGCCATGTTTATTTTAAGTCTGTACCAAATTAGACCTTGAAAGTCTTCTGGAGCATTTTTGCCAGCTTGCCTAGGATGACTGTGCTAGATGCCTTGTGCTTTTCAACTAATACTGTATATCACACTCTATACATGCTAACATAAATAATTGGTTCCTTGGAATAAATATTCATCATCCCAGACATAAAACTCACTCAGGACTCAGTCAGCTGTGAGCCTGGTCCCACTCTTAATATCCATATCATTCACTTGCCTACAATGCCCTGCAGATTTCCCATCCTAGCATTTCAAGCTGTAAATTCTCATCCAAATACACAGCTGTCTCCTTTCCTGAGGTGCCCACAGCTCTTCCTCTCTGCCGTTGTCTGCAGCCAGTTGGCATCCATAGGATGTCAGAGCACATCATGGCTGAGGAGGGTTAACCTTTCAGCACTGTTTCCCTCCATATGTGACCAGTTTTTGCAGCACTGCAGTTCTGTGGCACAAGCTCCAAGTATAGCCTTTAGATGTGTTTCTAGGAACACTGACTTATAAATAAATACACTTGACAGTGTGCTGATCAAAAGCCTCTATTTACCACAGAGGAGCTGACATGGTGCCGGGCAGGATTAGGCAATTTATCTGGAAGGTTTCTGAACTATGTTGAATGGGGAGTTGATTTTTTTTTCTTCTGAGTAAAACCCATATTTTTGGGGGGAAATAAGAAAAAGAAAGAAAAAAAAAAGAAAGAAAAAGGGAAGAGAGAGAGAAGGAAAAAAAAAGAAGAAAAAGAGAAAGAAGAAAAAGAAAAGGAGAGGAAAAAAGAAAATGAAAAAGAGAAGAAAAAGAAAAAGGGAAGATTAAAAAAAGGAAATAATAAAGAAAAACAGAACAGGAAAAAGAAAGGGGAAAAGGAAAAGGAAAAGGAAGAAAGGAAAAAGAAAAAATAAAAAAAAAGAAAAATTTAAAAGATAAAGAAAAAAAGAAAAATTAAAAGGAAAAAGAAAAGGAAAAAATGGAAAAGAAAAAGAAAGAAGGAAAAGAAAAAATTAAAAGAGAAAGAAAAAAGGAAAAAGAAAAATAAAAAGAAAAAGAGGAAAAAGAAAATTAAGCAGAAAAAGAAAAAAGGGGAAAAAAGAAAGAATAAAGAAAAATTAAAAAGGAAAAAGAAAATGAAAAGAAAAAAAGAAAAATAAAAAGAAAAAAGGAAAATAAAAATTAAAAAGATAAAAAATAAAAAGGAAAAGGAAAAAGGAAAACAAAAAAAGAAAAAGGGAAAGAAAAATAATAAGAAGAAAAGGAAAAGGAAAAAGGAAAAGGAAAAAGAGAAAGAAAAAGAAAAAGGAAATAACAAAGGAAAAAAGGAAAAAGAAAACTAATAAAAGAAAAAAGAGAAGGGAAAAGAAAAGGAAAAAGGAGAACACAATGAAAAAAAGGAAAAAAATTCAAAAATAGAAAAAGGACAAAGAAAAGGGGGAAAAATAAAAGCAATTTCTGGCACATTGTTCCTTTGGGTTGGAGAGGGTAATCACAAACAGCAAGGGGGCAATAGTAACTTCATCTCGGTCAGAATCATGGGTAGGGTTTTGAAGTGTTTTCTGGGTTGGTTGATGTTTAAGCCAGCTGCACGTTTGTGAAGCAGTCTGTGTTGATGCTTCTTCTGTTCCCCTGTATTCAGTGAATTCAGAGGAAAAGTTGGCCATGTTTGCTTCCTTTTTCTCCTATACTCTATAACTGCCAATAATTTATCTGGCCAGATGGGGGATTGTGCTGGTTTTGGGGGGCAAAATGACCCTGGGAGGGTATGCCAGAAAGTTACCTGCCCTGTGCTTTGAGGACACAACTGTGACTTCTGAAACCAGACCCATTCTGGCCCACCAGACAGGAGGCTAACAAATGTGTTAGAGTTGGGGTTGTTCAGCCTGGAGGAGAAGAGGCTCAAAGATGACCTCATTGCTCTCAACAGCTACCTGAAAGGAGGATGTAGACAGGAGAGGGTTGGTCTCTTCTCCCAGGCACCCAGTGACAGAACAAGAGGACACCATCTCAAACTGCACCAGGACAGGTTTAGACTGCACATGAGAAGAAATTCTTCACAGAAGGAGGGATTTGCCATTGGAATGGGCTGCCCAGGGAGATGGTGAAGTCACCATCCCTGGAGATGTTTAAAAGAAGACTGGATGAGGCACTTGGTGCCATGGTTTAGTTAATTAGAAGGGTTAGGTGATAGGTTGGACTTGATGAACTCAAAGGTCTTTTCCAACCTGCTTAATTCTGTGATTCTGTGACGTGGTGAGTTCCTCTTTGCATTGGCCTGGATTTCATGCTAGGCAGCTCCACCTCTACACCTGGCTGGTTAACATGCAGCAGCTGTGCACTTCATGGCAAAAAAAATAAGAGTAAATTCTTCTGTGGCTGCTCAGGTCTTCACTAGTTGGAAAGGCTCCTTCCACCCTGCCATGCTCACTTTGCAGGGTTTAGTGGTAGCCATATGGGCTGCTGCAAAGGCTTAGCAATTTGTCAAAGCACTTTTGCTCTATAAATATATTGCCCTCTGAAGGATGATGTGTTTTCCCTCCTGGGAGGTTGTTCTAATGGTGCTTTTACCTCGTCTTGGGTGTTTTATTGATTTCTACTGTTGTTTAAGTAGGAGCTTTAGCACAGAGAAAAAGACAAGTTAATGGGTGCATGGCTGACCCAAAGCAGAAAAAGATATACAAGTTTCTTAGCTAGATAAAGCCTCTTTGTCTGCCCCTGGAAACAGCAGGGCAAGGCTGAAAATTAAAAAGTTAGCAGAAGAAAACTGCTATTGAAAATGTAGTTCAAGACTTGGGGAAAGTGTAATTTTCCCAGGCAGGCAGTCAATGTGTCCTCAGCAAGGGACCAGGTCAATGTGCCCTCAGGTTACATTTCTAAAGCTCTAACTGAATGGGAACTGGCACTGAGGATTCAGGGCAATGGAGGCTTTGGAGCTGTACCAGAGATCTGAGAGCAAACTTTGTGTCAATGTTATTTTTAAATGTGGAGCTTGGCCCACAGGGTTTCATCTGAAGGACTTTAATATCTTATTCCCACTGCCATCAGGAGGCTTAAGCACCTGAGTACCACCAGACATCCAAGTTCAAGTTCCTTTTGAAAGTGGAACCAGAACTTTTCACAGATTTCTTCAACTACAGTCTCTGTTATGATGGAGCTAACGTGGCTGCAGCCCTGCTGTGTTCTGTGTTGCCTTTGCACCTTGTTGTACAACGGGTCAAGCTGCAAGCAGCAGTAAAGCATGTACCCCCTAAGATGAAATGTTGGCTAGTAGAGTCAGCAGCACACAGAAGTGAATTTTGGTAACAAACAGCTCTTTATCTTCCTTTCCTCATGTGTGACTGTGTGCCTGTGCTGGAAGCACTTCTGGAGAGTCTCAGGTTTCCCCTTGGCAAGGATCACAGGTGTTTTCTCATCAACCATGAAACCTTTGCCCCTCTTTCTTTCCTCCCTCCTTTTTCACCACCTTCTTTCTCAACCATTTAGCCTAGGTGGTTTTCTGGGGGTTTGACACTGTCCATCTGAGGAAAGAGTCTTGGATTGCTTGGCAGGATAACCTGTTTCACAAACACAGGCAATCACTCCCACCACCCAGCTTAATCCACAGCCAGGAGAGCTTTCCAGCATGCAGCTGTCCCTTGATGCTCTAGAAGGTGAGTAGCTGTTCCCTCCTGTGCAAGGAGCATGGCCATGCTCCTCCAGAGCTCATCAGCTGAATCAATAGTCCTTTAAAACTACTAGCAGCAAAGGCAAATGACAGCCACCTTCAAGCTGCTTTAATTTATACCAGCCTCATGTATTGGCAAAATCTGTCACTCCAGCTGCTTGTGAGGGCTGAGGACCTGCGTTTGCTGTGACAGATGTGTGATTATTTATGCATTTGTCTTCAGAGGTGCAAAGTGAGCTTTGGTTGATCTCAAAAACAAATATACCTCAAAAAAACCCCACAAGATTTAAAAAAAAAAACTAATTATATCAATGATTTTAATTAATAATTGGCATGTTAGCCAAGGTATGCAGGGTTTGCCTTTTGGGGTGCAAAGCATCCTGTGCTGTACAGGCAGACCACCTGGATTGGCATCCCATTTTTTTCCCTCAGTGCTTTTATCATGCATGTCTTCTAAAGTCATTCATTATACAAATTGGCTACTTCAATTCCTTTCCCTAGGTGGGGTTTGCTTTTTTTTTTCCTAATGCAGTGTGGAGTGCTGGCTTATTAATCAATTTTTCTTTCACTGTCACTCAAACTGGCTGCATGACTTGATTCCCTGCTGGGGGGGGGGGGGGGTGGGGGGGGGGGGGTGGGGGAGGAATGAACAGAGAAGCTGCCAATCAAGTTTACCAAACAGTCCAACAATAGGGAAACTGCAAGCCCCAGAATATTCTCCAGTTGCTGTAATTATACACTGTGCAGAGTAATAATTGTGTGATAGCCTGGCATTCATTATGTGAGCTTAAGTGCTCACATTATAGACTTCTATTTTCAGGACATTATTACCATGCAGTAATAATTCTGTTCAGGTTGGTGATACCTCCTAGACCTCAGCTTTTATAGAGTTAGGGAGATTTGTTAATATCCTGCTTGCAAATCTGTCAATAAAAATTGCTGCCCCAATCCTGCTCTAAATAGACAAAGGGATTATTTTAAGATGAGTGGCAAATCTTTGCCTCCATTCATCTCGAATCTTTCAGAAAATATGGATGTAAGCCAATGTCCTTATTTAGGCAGTGCTGCTATTCAGCTGCTATTTAAACAACAGAGTATCTACACTGCAGCAAGTACTATGCTGGAATGTGCCATTGGCCAGGAATAACAAGTGCAAGTCCGAGTGTTTGATATAATAAATGCAAGTCCAAGTGTTTGATGGGATAATTGTGCTAAATACATCAGAGAATCAGAGAATCAACCAGATTGGAAGAGACCACCAAGATGATCCAGTCCAACCTAGCACCCAGCCCTAGCCAGTCATCTAGACCATGGCACTAAATGCCTCATCCAGGCTTTTCTTGAACACCTCCAGGGACGGTGACTCTACCACATCCCTGGGCAGCCCATTCCAATGGCAAATCACTCTGTGAAAATGTCAGAGAAGACATTTTCAAGTGTAAGGATGCAGTGAACCAAATCCTGCTAATGTTCCATAGAGTTCATGCTCACAAATACTCAGTCTTCATTAGATGAGCACTACTGGAATTTTACACTTCTGCAAAACTAACCCAAGAAAAAGTCTCTGTATCTCTATCTCTCAGTATCTGAAGAGGGCCTACAAAAAAGCTGGGGAGGGACTTTCTAGGCTGTCAGGGAGTGACAGGACTAGGGTGAATGGAGCAAAGCTGGAGATGGGTAGGTTCAGACTGGATGTGAGGAGGAAGTTGTTGAGCATGAGAGTGCTGAGAGCCTGGACTGGGTTGCCCAGGGAGGTGGTTGATGCCCCATGGCTGGAGGTGTTTAAGGCCAGGCTGGATGAGGCTCTGTGCAGCTTCTTCTAGGGTAGGGTGTCCCTGCCTATGGCAGGGGGTTTGGAACTGGCTGATCCTTGTGGTCCCTTCCAACCCTGACTGATTCTATGATTCTAAGTCCTTCACCTAAGAGCTTCTGCTAGTGAATTTGCACGAATCCCACCAGAGGACTTTTTTGCACAAATGTGAAGTCTTGAACAGATCTATCACTGCTGTGATAATCTTGTGAACAGCATCTATGGTTGGGAGAACTCAAAGAAAATTCTTTTGTCCTCAGCCAAAGATGTGCCAGTGTTTGTGGCAGGTGTTGTCAGCATGCCTGGAAGAGAGTGGTTGGGTGGTTGGGAGCTGTCTTGGGTGAGCAGAACTTCACTTGCAGCTGCAAGAGGACAGATCAGGCACTTCCTGATCTAGGATGCAGAAAGCTAGCAAATTGATAAAATGGTTTTATTTATATAGCTTGGAGGGGGTGGGGTATTGGAATAAAGTAATTATGATCATTCTGAAGTGTTGGTAAGGCTGAAATCCCTGCCACTGCCCAGGACTGTTGAAGGCTAATTTGAAATGTTCTCTCCTTGTTGTTTTTACTCACTGTCAAAGCCCAGTTGCTCTTGTTAGATTGAATGGAACTCAATAGGCTTCCAAACTATACAAGTTGTTTATCTTTTTGGTAACTTGATTCCTCAGCAAACAACTTTCCAAAGACCCAGCCCTCCCTATAGAGATAAGCTTTGGCAGTGCAGGCACAGCCTGTGATGCTGGCTGGTGGACAACGGTGCTCAAGTGCCCTGATAAGCGCAGCACGAAGGCAGACAGCTAATTTGTTGTTTGAAAGCTTGGTCAAGGAGCCTGCTGTGAAGTGGTACCAAGGTGCTGCTGAAGGCTTGTACCTTGTGGCTAGGGTAATAGACTCTGCTTTCAAACTCCAGGGTTCCTCTTCTTCAACGGGCTTTGTACGCCGATATTTCAGGCAAACCATTCAGCAACTCCTTCCCTGCTTCATCCAGCAGGAAAGTGGATGTCATACTGACATCCTTCATGAGCTATTTTAAGAATAATGGAACGACTCAAGAGAATACTAAAATATTTTGAAGAAAAGGTGTTAGATCTGCAAAGCATTGTTAAAATATCCCATTCACAGGAACAGGCACCTTCAGAGAGCTAATATGTTGCACTGCTTGAATGACTTAGAGGAGTACAATGGAGCTATAAGGGGGGAATTTTGCTACCTTTTCAGCACAGATAAAGGAGGGAATCTTATACTGGAGACAGAAATAATGTGTTTTACTAACTGAATATTGGCAGACAGGTCTTATGCATGAGCATCACTCATGTTTCCTGTAGGCCTGTGGGTTAGACAACTTGTGAGCTCTTCATGCAGTTGCGCCACTAGGAGGGTGTGTGGAGATCACAGCTATTCCTTTATCCATTTGCATGCTAGATTGGGAATTTCTGGATCTGGATGCTCTGTGAATAGCTTAAATTACTGTAATGCAGAGATAAATACCACGTGGCAGCAAACAGTTATAAATATAATCCTGTGTTCTCCAGAACTTTACCTCGACTGCTTGGCTACTGCATTCAGGGGTTTTCTTTTCTCAGTTCATTATGAGAAAGAGAGGTAATAAAAATGAAGCGAGGCATAGGGCAGGGGTTGTGCTGATGACATAATTCAGCAAGTAGGAGAATTAATCAGAATAGAAGGAAGTGAATTGAAATGCCCTAGATAATGAGGGTTGCTTTGGAAAAGGAAGGAAGCAGTGAATACCTTTGCTCACTTGGTCGTTACTCCCACAAGCAGGCTTTCGTCCTCAGTGTGACATCTCATTAAAATATAAGGCAGTTAATGAAACCAACACTTCCTTTACAATTAACAAGGAGATTAGTTTCCAGTGGAATTCATTGCTGTGGGAGGATCTTTTAGAAAACCCAACCACCACAGGGTTTTGAAAGAATTGGCTGTTAAATCAGAAAAGCTGACCTAGGGGAGAAAGTCTGAAGGAGAACAGAGAAGTGCAACCTGTCTGTAGCTATGTACAAGCTGGATACCAGAGCAGCAGGCTGTTACCAACCTGCTGCTGAGAGAAGTGAGTATGAGATGGTAGCTGTCTAGTTCTTGTGGTAGACCATGATGCCTTCCTGAACCAGACAGCTATGGTCTCAGTGCCTCAGCCATCAAGGTGTTTTACCTAAAACCAAAGGCCTTGTCCTGGTGCTGGGACAGCCATGAGACTATGGAGACATCAGGTAAGGTGTGAAGGGAAGGAGACAGAGTTGGGGGGTTCAAAGCAGCTGGGGAGAAAACAAATATAGGGATTGGGAGACCTGTTGGAAAGCAAGAAATGTTGAGGAGCACTGAGAAAAGAGTTGCTTGAAAAACTTGCAGATGCAGTGACAGAGGTGTCCTGAGGAACACTCGGGAGGCAGGTGATGCTGAATGCTTTAAGGGGCAGAAACACTGGAAGGAAAAGCAAAATGAAGCAAAATGAAGCAAAATGCATGAGGTGCTGAAGCTGTCACCTATGGCACTTATTTTGCAAGAGAAGAAGGAAGCATTGAGTATTTGAGAAAGCAGAAACTGGCTCAAATTCTTACACCTCAATAAACCTTACTTTTCAGGAAGAGAGCAGGGGAAAAAATGGTGCCAGGGGATACCAATCAACCACTTTGATATAAGACTTTCAGGGAGTGATCAGCCCAAAATATTGGTTGCAGAAGTAATTAGATCATCTACATAGGTGTTTGTGCATGGAAAATATGTTTGGTGGCAGAAGCCAGGGAAGCTTTCTCAATCTTCTAGACAAGCACTAAGAATTTAAATTCAATTAAATAAATCTTTCAATGCGAGGCAAAAGTTTGGCACAAGCCACATGTGAATATGGAAAAAGGTTTTCAGAGGACATGTTGAGTCATTCTTTTTCTTAGAGTCTTCAGACTGTGCCAGTTCATCTGTCTGTGTGTAGTATATCAATCTAAATCATAGAATGGTCCAAGCTGGAAGGGACCTCCAAGGGTGATCTAGTCCAATCAGCAGTCAGTATGGACATCCTCAACTAGACCAGGTTGCATACACAGTCTAGACAGCTCCATGAGCTTTACCTATGTCCATCATGTGGACAAGATCATACAGTCCAACCTATCTCCCAGCCCTGTCCAATCAACTAGACCATTGCACTAAGTGCCTCATCCATGTGGACATATTCTAGATCTATCAAAAAACAGTTTGCATACATAGTCTGGACAGCTCCATGAGCTTTACCTATGTTCATCATAGAATCATAGGCTGGAAGAGACCTCAAAGATCATCCAGCCCAACCTATCTCCCAGCCCTGTCCAGTCAACTAGACCATGGCACTAAGTGCCTCATCCATGTGGTCATGTTCTAGATATATCCAAGACAGGTAGAGATGTAGCCACAGAGCTTCCTTACTGATAATGAATGGCTTGAGAACTAATATCGAAGCCAATGATATAAGCATCTAAAATAATCCCAAGGTGAGCAGAATTTATCTCCTGATTTCCAGAAAGCACTGAATGGTTTTTTTTTTTCCAGATTGGGTTAGTTAGAATTTGCTTCCATTTACATTCTCTGCACAGCAGGTGAAAATATGGATTTTCTTTTTTGGAGAGGGAGGTTAGTGATTGCTCTTCCACAGACAGAGGAATAAGTCTGCTTAATGAATTGTTGAGAAAATGTGTTACAAGTTTTTCAAAGTCACAGCAACACAACAAAGAGTGAGAACCCTAATATTTCAGTTTGATCCAGAGGAAACTTAAATAGCATCATGTAGCAGACAACGCTAACAGCTCCAGTTTCCCCTCTGCTGAGAGGGATTGCACAAATGCTAAATCGATTTCCTTTCCAGAGTGATGCTAATTGCCTTTTGTCCCTGGGCACCCTATCAGGCATTACCCTCAGATCTCTTCAGAGCTGCAAAGCTTAGAGAAGCTTAAAAGGCAAACACAGAACAAATTCTGGGTATACATATAAAATACTTCTTGGACAAATTGTGGCAAATAAGGTACTAACTTCAGAATGACTTTAATGTGCAAGTGGGAAAAATCTCAACTGCTTAATGAGGCTGAAATTTATCCCCTTTCAGAAAGGCAGTATGAGCCTATGAACCACAGATAGCCAAGCCTAAACTGATGGCTTAAGGAGATTTAAGGGGAGTCATGGCTCTGTAGTCTCTTTCTGCAGGAAGTCAGTGTTTCCTTGCCAGGGACTGTGCTACTGATTTGTAACAGGGTTTGATAAGTGGTGTTTGGAATGTTTTTCATGCCAAAACATAGCATGGCTTTCTAATCTTCTCCTCATCAGCCACTGCTAGTGCAATGTCTAAAAAATAGAATAAACCAAAACAAAATAAAACAAAATAAAAATTAAAAAAATTAAAACACAGTAAAATAAAATAAAATAAAACACAATAAAATGAAATGAAACACAAAAAAAAGCCCAAAATAAAATAAAACAAAATAAAACAAAAATAAAATAAAATAAAGTAATACACAATAAAATAAAACACAACACAATAAAACAAAACAAAATAAAATAAACCAAAACACAGTCAAATAAAATAAACCAGAACACAATAAAATAAAACAAAACAAAATAAAATAAAACAAAAATAAAATAAACCAAAACACAGTCAAATAAAATAAAACACAATAAAACAAACTAAAATAAAACACAATAAAACAAAACAAAATAAAATAAAACAAAAATAAAATAAACCAAAAACACAGTCAAATAAAATAAAACACAATAAAACAAACTAAAATAAAACACAGTAAAACAAAACAAAATAAACCAAAACACAATAAAATAAAATAAACCAAAATAAAATAAAAAGTGAACAGAAATAAAATAAAATAAAACACAATAAAACAAACCAAAATAAACCAAAACACAATAAAATAAAATCAAGCACAATAAACCAAAGCAAGACAAAATGAAACACAATAAAATAAAACAAAAACCACAATAAAACAAACCAAACCAAAATAAAATAAGCCAAAACACAATAAAATAAAATAAAATAAAATAAAACAAAATTTGAAAATAAATAAAAGTAAAATAAAACACAATAAACCAAAACAAAATAAAACAAACCAAAACAAAACACAGTAAAATAAAAATAAAATAAACCAAAACACAATAAAATAAAATAAAATAAAACAAAAGTAAAAAATAAATAAAAGTAAAATAAAACACAATAAACCAAAACATAATAAAACAAACCAAAACAAAACACAGTAAAATAAAACTAAAATAAACCAAAACACAATAAAACCAAACACAGTAAACCAAAACAAAAAAAATAAAGAAAATAAAATAAAGCACAATAAAAAATAAAATAAACCTAGAAATAAACCAAAACACAAAAAAACAAAGCACAAAAAAATAAACCACAACAAAATAAAATGCAGTCTCTGCTCTCTTAAGTATAGACTCAACCCTTCCTCTTCCATATCCCCTTCCTCTTCCATATCCCCAGTAGATGTTTCTAGAGCCAGTGTGAACCTGTGATGTGTGTTTTCTTATAATCAGTATCTCTTGAAAAGCAAAAAATGCTTAGAGGAGAGAGTCTGGATCCACCAAATAGTACTTCTGGCATGTTTCACCATGTTGCAGCCAGCGTGGTCATTTTGAGCTGATCTCCTTGTGGGATGCTGATGGAAAGCACATCAGAAAGTTTGATGAGCAGCAATTATTTGCATATCCCTGAAGAAAAACTGTATTTGGTTTTCAGAATACTGTGTCTTGTCTGGGGCTCTGAGCAACCTGCTCGAGTTGCAGGTGTCCCTTGCACTAGATGACGTTGAAAGGTCCCTTCCAACTCAAACCATTCCATGAGCCTATCTGCTGTTGACTCCATGGGAGGTGTGCAGAGCGCTGTGCAGGTGGAGCCTTCTCCCGTAGATGGTGCCCTATCTTTAGCTTAGCTCTGTGTGCTGATGATGTTTCTCCTCGGAGGCAGGGGCAGGGTTTTTGTTCTGCTTGGGCTTGCTGCAGCCTCCAGATAATCCCTTGATTGCTGTGAGCTACTTGCAGCAACCTCTAGACATCAAAAGCACTTTTTGCTCAAAAGAAATGTAGGAATCATGGAAATGAGCCTGGAGTCAGTGGGTATGTTTGTGCTGCACATACTTCACTGGAATATAAAGATACCAAATTACCTAACAGGCAAGGAGCCTAGCTGTGACAGTACAGAAGCCTGACTTTAGCCTCCTAACAAGCAAAATGATCTCCTGCTGTCTTGCCAAGCCTGGCAGGATATAGACTGCCTGACTACATGAGTACCTGATGGCTGTCACTGCCTGTGAAGGACTGGACGTGATTAGTGGCTAATAAGGACTCTTGAGTTGTACCTTCTAAATGTAACATGTCCTCAGTAGAACAAGAAGCTAACAAATATTTGGAGAGGTGCTTGTGAGGGAGGAGAAGAGGTCTCCAAGGATGCTCACTCAGCTAGGAGCTGGCCTCAGCATATTCTGGCTCTGTGGCTTCGGTTCAAGTGTCTTAGGAAGTCAGTTATTTTTACAGACTGATGAGAAGCTTGAAGACTTTGGGTTGTACCCTAATACTGTGTCCAGTTCTGGGCTCTTCAATTCAAGAGAGATGCTGAAGTACTGGAAGATGTGCAGACAAGGGCAGCAAGACTGGTAGGGGGCCTGGAGCACAGCCTGTGAGGAGAGGCTGAGGGAGGTGAGGGTTGGGCAGCCTACAGAAGAGGAGGCTCAGGGCAGAGCTCATTGCTGCCTGCAACTACTTGGAGGGAGGCTGTAGCCAGGTGGGGTTGGTCTCTTCTCCCAGGCACCCAGCAACAGAACAAGGGGACACAGCCTCAAGTTGTGCCAGGGGAGATATAGGCTGGATGTTAGGAGGATCTTCACAGAGAGAGTGACTGGCATTGGAATGGGCTGCCTAGGGAGGTGGTGGAGTCCTGGAGGTGTTGAAGAAAAGCCTGGATGAGGCACTTAGTGCCATGATCTAGTTAATTGGACAGGGTTGGGTGCTAGGTTGGATTGGATCATCTTGGAGGTCTCTTCCAACCCGATTGATTCTATGATTCTGTGAAAACATTTCATCATTAGCTGCCTGTGAAGAAAGAGAGCCCTGAATTACTGGCTGTGCTCTCTTGAGAGACAGAACAGGTCCATCTTGCATGACTCTTGTGGTCCCTGAATACTAGAGTTGGACCTAGCTGCAGGCATTCAATTAATGGTGTGTTCAAGATCAAGACTAAATACAAGGCTGTGACACACAGCACAGGGCAAGAGGAAATACTCAAGTGACAGGGCAAGAGGAAACAAGCTCAAGTTGTGCTTAGAGAGGTTCAGCTTGGATATTAGTGTTAGGAAGGGGGCAGATGAAATCTGAGTTTGGGGTGAAATGCAGGGAGGCCTATTCAAAAGTTATTAAATAATGTATTAATATGCACAAAATAATCCCCCCAAGCTTGTTTACAGCTCTCCACACACGTTCCTGGATGCAGTTAGCAGAACTCTTACAGAATGTCTCTATACAGTGGAACTTTGAAAGGCTTTAGAAACATCCTTGATCGAGAAGTCTGGCAGCTAATTCACCGCTTGTGAGGGTAAATTGCTTTAGCAACTTGAGCAAAGAGTGAAGAATACTCACTGCTCCTGATGGCTGTGGCCCAAGACATGGCAGGAAAACATTCAACAGAGGTCCTGTGGCGAATTCCATGTGGGCTGCAAAGTGGAATCCGCTGCTGGCTGAGGCGGCTGAGGCGGCTGAGGCGGTTTGAGGCGGTTTGAGGCGGTTTGAGGTGGCTGAGGCAGCTTGAGGTGGCTTGAGGTGGCTGAGGCGGCTGAGTGGCTGAGGCGGTTTGAGGCGGTTTGAGGTGGCTGAGGCAGCTTGAGGTGGCTGAGGTGGCTGAGGCGGCTGAGGCGGCTGAGGTGGTGAGGCGGCTGAGGTGGCTTGAGGTGGCTGAGGTGGCTGAGGTGGCTGAGGCGGCTGAGGCGGTTTGAGGCGGTTTGAGGCAGCTCAGGTGGCTGAGGCGACTGAGGCGACAGGCAGGCGAGCGGCAGGTGAGCAAGGAAGGAACGAGCAGGCAAGTGCCTTATTCTCCTGTTCACCCCCATTTATAGGGCAATGGCCGAGGGTAATGGTCTCACTGGCCACACAGTCACCCAGTCACCTCTGGCAATCACCCAAGTAGCCCCAAAATGGCAGAACCCCCAGGCTGCTGTCTTCCAAAACTGGGGGGCGCATAGGCCTTGCACGCGACAGGGGCCTGGGCCTCATGAAGCCCCTCTCAGGCAACCGGATTAAACCAGGCTGGGTGCCTGGGTTGCTTTGTCCTGATTCCCGCCTCTGGCTGCAATGCAGACAGGCAGGTGAATATGTCTGGACAAAACAGGACAGGCTCAAGCCCATTTTGTGCCCTTTGGGACTATTCACCACAATGAGGCAAACTTTCTTCATAGAAGGGGTAACCAGGCATTGGAACGAGCTGCCCAGGGAGGTGGTGGTGTTGTCATCCCTGGAGGTATTTAATGGACATGTGGATGTAGTCCTGAGGAGGGTGGTTTAGTATCACAGTATCACCAAGGTTGAAAGAGACCTCACAGATCATCAAGTCCAACCCTTTACCACAGAGCTCAAGGCCAGACCATGGCACCAAGTGCCACGTCCAACCTTGCCTTGAACTGCCCCAGGGACAGCGACTCCACCACCTCCCCGGGCAGCCCATTCCAGTGTCCAATGACTCTCTCAGTGAAGAACTTTCTCCTGGTAGTGGTTGTGAGCTCTAGATGAGTGGTTGGACTTGGTGATGTCAAAGTCTCTTCCAATCTCAAGAGTTCTGTGATTCTAAGGCTGCCAACGTGGAGGCTGGTTCTTGTTCTTCATGAAGAGTGGCTCCACAGGTCACAGTCCACTCTTCTCTCTTTGTGTCTGAGGGGCAAATGAGCCTTCCCACCCGCGGAAGTTGAACCACCCACATGGTTATACAGTGTTTGTTTGCCATTAGGTCTACCCGACATCCTTTTTTTCCTGGCGCCATGTTAGTGCCTTTAAGGTTTTGTTTTGACAGTGGCAAAACATTGATTGTAGCTCTTCTTTAAAAATAGGGATCCAGAGCCTTATGTGAGCACAGAGTCAGCAAATGGTCTAATAAATGAATTCTCCTGCTGCAGTAATTCACTTTATCTCCAAGTGTTGCCACTGAATGGCTTATATGGTGACATTTATTAGCAAACTGCTATTTGCATCACTTTTACATTACTGTTCTCATTATTAATTACACTTCTAGTAATTCTTTAGTGCTTGGTCTCATCAATAAAGAAAACTGAATGGTGCCCTTGAAGCATTTAGCCTTGTCTTAATTCCGTATCCCTAACAGCACTGCCAATAGCACAAGGGTAAGATACATGACACAAGTGGCAGTGCTTTCCTTTTTGTACATTCCCATGTCTCCTTTTCTCCCCTGCATGCCAGTACCTCTGAGTGTGTTCTGTAAAAGCAAAGGATGTTTCCCTATTAGTGGCTGTGTAAATACCAGAATTGCATTGCTATTGTGCTTGCTTCTTTCTGTCCCAAGCAGTGACTCTGCATCAATTAGCATTAGAACGCTGGAAATTCCTGTGAATCTTAACGTTTTCCTTGGTGCATTCTTGTGTGCATTACTGACTGATTTTACACCTCCTAATGCAAGACTGATGATATCTCTACAAACATCTGAGGGTCATTAGATTTGCAAAGCAAATGTGTGGATTTCTCTCTCACATTCTTCCTTTCTTTGCTGATCATACTGTACTGGAGCCTCTGTTGCAAGAGGGCTATGAATGTGCTGGAAAGTTCCAGAGAAGGGCCATGAGGATGAGCAGAGGGCTGGAGCTGCTCTGCTATGAGGAGAGACTTAGTGAGCTGGGAGGAGAAGCCTCTGAGGTGACCTTCTTGTGACCTTTCAGTATCTTAAGGGGCCTACAAGAAAGCTGAGGAGGGACTTTTTAGGCTTTCAGGTAGTAATGGGACTGGGGAGAATGGAGCAAAGCTGGAAATGGAGAGATTCAGACTGGATGTTAGGAAGAAGTTCTTCAGCATGAAGGTGGCAAGAGCCTGGAATGGGTTGTCCAGGGAGGTGGTGGAAGCCTGATCCCTGGAGGTGTTTAAGGCCAGGCTGGATGAGGCTCTGGAGAGCCTGCTCTAGTGTGAGGTGTCCCTGCTCATGGCAGGGGGGATGGAACTGGCTGATCCTTATGTTCCCTTCCAACCCTGACTGATTCTATGATTCTGTTTTTTGAGCTCTTGTACAGATTGGCTCATTCATATTGAAAGATTCTCTTATCCTTTATCCTTTCCATCTATCTTCCCAAACTTTTCATTTCTTAGGGGAAATTAACTGTGTTTTCTTCCAGTGCTTCAAACATTCCCACAGGAAATAGAGAACTTGTGATTTTTAGCTGTTAGTGTTGTCTCTGGAGAGAATGGTGACTGAAAGGCAGCCCAGTGTGAAAAGCAAACACCCATGTCAGAAATTAAAATAGAACCATAGAATCAGTCAGGGCTGGAAGGGACCACAGGGATCATCTCATTCCAATCCCTCTGCCAGGGGCAGGGACACCTCACACTAGAGCAGGCTCTCTAAAGCCTCATCCAGCCTGGGCTTAAACACCTCCGGGGATCAGGCTCCCACCACCTCCCTGGGCAACCCATTCCAGGCTCTCACCACCTTCACGCTGCAGAACTTCTTCCTAACATCCAGTCTGAATCTCCCCATTTCCAGCTTTGCTCCATTCCTCTCAGTCCTATCACTACCTGACAGCCTAAAAAGTCCCTCCCCAGCTTTCTCGTAGGCTCTTTTAAGATACTGAAAGGCCATGAGGAGGTCACCTGGGAGCCTTCTCCTCTCCAAACTGAACAGCCCCAACTCCCTCAGCCTCTCCTGACATCAGAGCAGCTCCAGCCCTCTGCCCATTCTCATGGCCCTTCTCTGGACACCTTCCAGCACGTCCATATCCCTCTTGTCTCAGGGGCTCCAGCACTGGGTGCAGTACTCCAGGTGAGGTCTCACCAGTGCAGAGCAGCGTGGGAGGATCACTTCCCTTGCCCTGCTGCCCACACTGCTCTTGCTGCAGCCCATGTTACAAATCACAGTTTGTAGCACGTCTCCTCCCTGTCTCAATCACTGATAGCTTATTCTCTGCACAAATGAAGGCTCCAGAAGTAACGTTGGTGTTCTGGCACCCAGGCATCTGCGTGGGAAGAAACAGGAGGAAGTTTTATTAAAAATCCTCCCTGGAGTCTTAAGTTTGTTCTGCTTCTGCTGCTTGTTTGGTGTTATTTTATTATTATCATTCTTTTTTAAAACAAAGGGGGTTTGAATTTGTGGACTCAGGGAGGGGGGCTCGAAAAGTAATTAGCACCCTGCCAGTGCCTGAGGGAGGAGCAGTCCCTCCTGAAAGCAGTCAATCCCTCTGCACTACTTGCTGAGCGAATCTTAGTGTGCTAAAGCCAGGTTAGGTTGTTGAAATTGGTTATTTTCCTTCAGAATCAGGGTGTGATGATTTGGGTGTTACCTGCCCCCCTACACTTAAGAAAATCACCCAGACTGGACTCAGCAGCTGGAAATTAGAATGAAGCTTTGTATTTACAGCTCAGCAGAATAAACAAGCAGAGATCTGTAATATCTACAGCTATAGACAGAAAGATACAAGTGGAAAAGTAATACAGAAACACAACAGCCCTCCCAGAAACCAGAGTCCCTAGGAGGGGCTCCCAACCACACTTCCACCCCACTTCTGCCCCTCTGCCTTACCCCAGACTTTGCCTTACGTTCAAGGTGAGTTTGGAACATCAGCTAGGGAGATTAGGAAGCAGAAGGATTACTGCAGGTGAGGGAGAGAAGGAAGGCAAGACAGAGCCAGAGAGAGCACTTCTGTTATCTATGCTTGTGTTCATGTTTTTACCCATCTCAGCAAGCCTGTGAGTGCAGCAGACATCACCATTGTTTTATTTTCACAGCCTAGCATCTAATTCTTCTCACCAGAATATTCCAGCTAGGCTCACTAGCTCCCAGGGTGTTTTTTTCCCCCCATAATCTCTGTTTTTCTGTTTTGAAATAAACTTTCTTTTTTTCAACAGTGAATAGCAAGATGTATTTAGGCTTCAAATTACCACTCCATGTTAGCAACATTTGCATCCCATTTCTAACATTTAAGTAACATACTTCTTTTTGATGGTGAAGTTCTAAAGCAAGCTGTTGGAACAGGAAAGAAAAATACTGTCTGTGCATCCAGAACGAAAGGGTGGTGAAATGAACAGCTTTTAACAGCAGACAGAAGGAATGTTTTCTTCATTCCAGTTTGATTTACTTCAAGATCAAATTCAAAGGTAAGGAGCAGCATAAGAAATGGAGCAGGCTGAAGCATCATTAGCTTTCAGTGTTTTGTGACTCATTTCTAAGTCTGGGATGCTGAGACTTCTGAATTCATTCATTAAGTGTATATAGAATTCACTCTGGTAATAAACTGGGTTTAAGTGTAAAATGTTTGATACCTTTTCCCTCCCTGTACAACACATTTGGTGCAGTTCTGTTTAAACAACAAATACACCTGAAAGGTTGGGAGGTTTTCATTTTAATTGAATTCCCATTTGCAACCAAAGCAGCTTGATACAAGTCATAAGTAAATAAAAATGTATCTTCTTGTAAAGAAGAATTATTACTCCTATCTAGCTCTGTGTGTGCTAAGCACCTGAATAGTTATGCTGAACTATGCAACCTCTGAAATGGGAATCCAAGGGGACTTTTCTGGAAATAAATGAATTTATAAGTTGCAGGCTCACAGGATGTTAGGAGTTGGAAGGGACCCGAGGAGATCATCAAGTCCAACCCCCCTGCCAGAGCAGGACAATGCTATCTAACACAGATCACAGAGGAACACATCCAGACAGGCCTTGAGAGTCTCCAGAGAAGGAGACTTCACAATCTCTCTGGGAAGCCTGTTCCAGTGCCCTGTGACCTTTGCAGTAAAGAAGTTCCTCCTTGTGTAGAGGCAGAACCTCTTTTGCTGCAATTTACACCCGTTGCTCCTTGTCCTATCCCAGGGAGCAGTGAGCAGAGCCTGTCCCCACCTCCTGGCCAGCCCCCAGATATTTACATTTATCAAATCCGCTCTGAATTATAGAATCACAGAATCAACCAGGCTGGAAGAGACCTCCAAGATCATCCAGTCCAACCTAGCACCCAATCAAACAGACCCTGGCACTAAGTGCCCCAGACAGGCTTTTTCTTGAACACCTCCAGAGGCAGCGACTCCACCACCTCCCTGGGCAGCCCATTCCAATGCCAATCACTCTCTCTGCCAACAACTTCCTCCTAATATTCAACCTGTACCACCCCTGGCACACTTGAGACTGTGCCCCCTTGTTCTGTTGCTGGTTGCCTGGGAGAAGAGCCCAACCCCACCTGGCTACAGCCTCCCTTCAGGTAGTTGTAGCCAGCAATGAGCTCTGCCCTGAGCCTCCTCTGCTGCAGGCTGCACACCCCCAGCTCCCTCAGCCTCTCCTCACAGGGCTCTGCTCCAGGCCCCTCCCCAGCTTTGTCGCCCTCCTGTGGACACCTTCCAGTACTGCAACATCTCTCTTGAATTGAGGAGCCCAGAACTGGACACAGCACTCAAGGTGTAGCCTGAGTAGTGATGACTACAGGGGCAGAAGAACCTTTTGATATTTCCTGCTTATTAAAATTCTATTTAAAAGTGGTAGAAAGATCTACATAGGCAGCAGTTTTTTTCCTATCAAAAGCAAGGCAGTTTAGCTTAAATTTCAAGGTAAGAAGAGTTATAGTAATTTAGTTTAAAACATAGATTTATGCTCACATTTGTTACTGATTTGATAATCATAAAATCATAGAATCAAGCAGGTTGGAAGAGACCTCCAAGGTCATCCAGTCCAACCTAGCACCCAGCCCTAGCCAGTCAACCAGACCATGGCACTTAGTGCCTCATCCAGTCTTTGCCTGAACACCTCCAGGGATGGTGACTCCACCACCTCCCTGGGCAGCCCATTCCAATGGCAAATCACTCTCTCTGTGAAAGTATATGATAAGTATATGATACTGGAATTCTAACTCCAAGGGCTTGGTTGTGCCATATGAGGTCTGCTTAATGCCTTAACAATAACAAAAAAATCCCTTTAAAACAGCCCCCACAGCAGATCCTGTTAAATCAAACAGCTGACAGAGACACCTATTCCCAACCTGTTCAAGCTGTGAATGAATTCATTTGTTTCAGACATCAAATCACTGGAGAAGCCTTTCAGAACACAGTTTGATAAGCCACTCTCGCTTGTGCGTATCCACCGTTGTCAGGGCAATCAGGTCTCAGCAGGTCTTCTTCTCACTGCTTGCTGAGCTGAAGGAGAAGGAAGAGGTTTTGTTATGGCAGTGGTGGAGAACACATTTAAAGCAGCAGGAATCTCACCGGTGTCAACCAGTTGCAGATGTACTAATTATGCCTTAACTGCATCTCCTGTTTACTCCTAGGTCTAACCGCTGCTGCATCTCTCGTGTCCCTGGCTTGGGCTTTGGCTTCCTACCAAAAGGCCCTCCGCGACTCCCGCGACGACAAGAAACCCATCAGTTACATGGCTGTTATCATCCAGTTTTGCTGGCATTTCTTCACAATCGCGGCCAGGGTCATTACTTTTGCTCTCTTTGCCTCAGTTTTCCAGCTGTACTTTGGGATCTTCATCGTGCTGCACTGGTGCATCATGACCTTCTGGATCGTCCACTGCGAGACGGAGTTTTGCATCACTAAGTGGGAGGAGATCGTTTTCGACATGGTGGTTGGGATAATCTACATCTTCAGCTGGTTCAACGTCAAGGAAGGCAGGACACGCTGCAGGCTTTTCATTTACTACTTCGTGATCCTTCTAGAGAACACTGCCTTGAGTGCTCTCTGGTACCTGTACAAGGCCCCACCCATCTCCGATGCATTCGCCATACCAGCACTGTGTGTAGTGTTCAGCAGCTTTTTAACAGGCATCGTTTTTATGCTCATGTACTATGCCTTCTTTCACCCCAATGGACCACGGTTTGGGCAGTCACCAAGCTGTGCTTGTGAGGACCCTGCCACTGCCTTCACCCTCCCCCAGGAAGGGGCCACAAACACTCTGCGCTCCATCTCCAACAACCGGAGCGTGACGAGCGAGAGGGATCAAAAATTCACGGAGAGGGATGGGTGTGTGCCTGTGTTTCAGGTCAGACCCACTGCACCCTCCACACCTTCCTCCCGGCCACCAAGGATTGAGGAGTCTGTCATTAAAATCGATCTGTTCAGGAACAGGTACCCAGCCTGGGAGAGACACGTGTTGGACAGGAGCCTGAGAAAGGCCATCTTAGCGTTTGAATGTTCCCCTGCTCCTCCACGGCTACAGTATAAAGATGATGCCCTGATCCAGGAGCGCTTGGAGTATGAGACCACCTTGTAAACAAAACAAAACCACAGCTTGAAGAAGCTCCAGTGTCAGCTTAAGGGTTAACAGGGGGCTGTAGGAATAACTAAACTGCATACTACCAGTAGAGCAGCAAGCTGTAGTGTTCTTAGTCTGGCTATCATCATGATTATCATTTGATCCACTGTGTGCAGTCTGTCTGCAGGACGCTGATACAGCAGCATCACCTGAAAGCCTCCAAACCCCACCCCAAACCCTGCCCCACACGTACAGATTCAGTTTCTTCAGCTGGGGAAACTCACCCACGACTCCTTGCTGCTACGAAGCTCCGACTGCGCAGCACCCAAAATCAGAGCGCTAGTGAGGCTCTGAGCTGTCAACTTGAGCCGGTAGTGCATTTCCTTTCAGAAATGAGGGATTGAGATTTCCATAATCAGCAGCAAAACCAAACCAAGCAAATTAAAACCAAAACACAACACCCTTTTCAGAAAGGACCAAACCATAGCACGCAGTGGTGGTGTTGTGAAAACTGTTTTTCCTGAGGTCAAAAAAAGGAGCATTGTCATCTTCAACACTCCCGTAAATCAACCAGTCAGACCAGAATTAGGTTTGCAAATTAGCTCTCAATTAAAACAACACATGGCCACCTTTGTCAGGCTGTCAATGGAAAAGAAACTAAATTCTGATTAATTAGGTGATAAAACATGAACGCTGCCAGAACTGTTTGGGTTTGGTTTTGGGTTTGGTTTGGTTTCCTGAGGGACTTTAAAGCCTCTTTAAATGCAATTTTAAGTTGTTTACTTGCAACAGAAATCCTATGCAGCTCACTTTGAGGCTCTGGCCAGCCTGATCTAGGGTAGGATGTCCCTGCCCATGGCAGGGGGGTTGGAACTGGCTGATCCTTGTGGTCCCTTCCAACCCTGACTGATTCTATGCTTCACTTCTGGTTTTCAGGAGCAGTAAGGAGCTCTAGCATGTAATGAGGTAAATTAAATGATAATCATGATCCAGTGTTCAATTTGCAAAGAAAACACCATAAAAATAAAAATTAAAACAAACAAAAAAATCAATATCTGTGTCAAAGAACAGGGAAGTAATAGTTTTCATATTCTAAACTCTTTTTTTTTTGAGGACCCCATTCAGATATTGCAGAAGAAACTACAAGGAGATGAACACACTGAAAGCTCTCTGTTTCAGGACTGAGAATGCGTGGTTCAGTGTGTGAATGTATGCAGGGGTGACAAGAGACTGTGCCATGCCATACCCTTCTAGTGCCAAACGCTGTAGAACTACAAGGTTGATGTTGCCTGAGGGACAGGCAACGAGTGGCACAAGCCCTGCCAGAACAAGAAGCAGGAAAGACCAATCGAGCTCTCAACATGTAGAGACAACTCTGATTTTTCCCACCCGAGGTGAAAGCGATGTCTTTTAAAGGCTTTCAGCCACCTCTTAGTAAGTATATTCACCCAAGTATGATAGAAACAAGCTCTGTGGAAGATCCTCTTCTGCCTGTTCAAGACTTGTGTCCAGATACATCTCCAAACCGTGTCGAATCTCTTGTAACAGAGTGCTTTTGCCGCAAGCTTTTTTGGGTTTGAAATACCTCCCTTAATCTAGTCCAACGGTATCCTCCTTTGTGTTAAAAGTATCCCCTGATGGTGCTTTCAGATGCATTAAAGGTGCAAGTCAAAATTTGATAGTATTTTTTTTAAAGCTGGTGCAGAGTGAAAAAAACTCATGAATTATTTCAATATTTTTGTAAAGGAAACACAAAAAAAAAATAACAATGGTGATAATAATAAATATGGTATAAAAAGGTTACTTTTTATAAACCTCAAATCTTTTAATACATTTCATTCTCTTTATAGCTTAGATTTTAAGAATTGGTCCATGGATTTTATCAGCTGGGCTTCTGCAGGTTGATAGAAACCTGGGTTTCACACATTATGGAGTTGTTTTGCAGTGTAATGCCATGTGAAAGCCTACACGGGTACTTTTAGTAATACTCTCTCAACCATGGATCCTACTTCAGATGTCAGTGGCTTGTAAAGACACCAAGTGATGATTCCATAAGCAGCGATTTGATTCCATAAGCAGCAAGCTGATTCCGTAAGCAGCAGTTTGATTCCATAAGCAGCAAATTGATTCCATGAGCAGCAATTTGATTCCATAAGCAGCAGTTTGATTCTATGAGCAGCAGTTTAATTCCATAAGCAGCAATTTGCCATAACTCTTTCCATCCGTTTTAGGAGAGCGAAGCAGAACTGAAGAGTTACTGCTGTAAATGGCACTGTGAGGATGGAGAAGACCTGATGCTTGGTGGTGTAATCTTCACTGTCAGGTACCTCCAGTGTGGTCACTGCTGTACATGCTGCTGGGTATATCTGAGTTTTTCCTTTCCTTACTCTTTGTACTGTGGGGTGGCTGAGGTTGCACAGCCTGTGTTTGTATCTGTTCAGTTCCATCTTTAACCTCGACCTTTTGTTATCAGTGAAACCTTCTATGCCTGTTGTTCTTTGCTGGGGAGGGTTGCTCAAAGCAAAATGTCTGTGGAAGTGCAGGAGTCTGCAAGACAGAGGGAGCTTTACACAGATCAGCAAAGCCCTGTGCTTCAAGGGTTCCTGAAGCAGTTTCAAGCTGAGCAGTGGCCAACTGCCTCTAGAATCATGTTTTTAATAAAGTAATACTTTGATAGTTCAAACCTGAAGCTTTGTACAAAGTGATTGCCCTTCCCTCCACGGAGATACAGGTGATTAGTCCAAGAAGAGCACTCATATTTTGTCAGAAAATATACCACTGAAAAAAAAGGTGGGAGAGGGGAGGAAATATTTTAGAAGCAAGTCATTTGTCCTGTCAAATTGTGTAGAGCCTTCGCTCCAGAATTGAACACCAGCTCACACAAGGAAATTGCTGCTTCTCTTTCCAAGCAAGGCAGGTGGTAAACTCTGTCACCCAAGAGCTGAGGGTTCCTTTTGGAAGCAGTTTGTTGTGCTTGCTGCAGATTGAACAACACCAAAGCTGTAGCACGAGTGAGGCACAGCAGCTCTCAAGCTCTTGCTGTCTCTTGAGAGGGGCAGCATCGCAGACACCAGCGAGGCTTGCCCTTCTCTGGTGTCCCTCTCATCGTGTCTTGATCTTCCTCAAGCCTTTTGATTAGAAAATGTTACGGCCTGGACCATTGTGTCTGAAGAAGGTTTGGGGTGAGTTCATTTGATTTACTTCTGTTTGGTTTTGGAAGGAAGGGCACTCAGGTGTAATGCATCCACGTGGATTCTAACGTCTAAGTCTTTCTTTACTCTCCCAGCATTTTTAACTTGGTTTTGTGGTTTGTTTGCTTTTTTTTTTAATGATGCTTATAAAAAATATTTATCTTAAGCAAACTGCTGCAGGGTCAGAGTGCACCACACCACACGTGGCAGGGCATCTTGTCTTCAGAATGCAATCTGGCTGCTTGAGGATGGAAGGAGAAGCCATTTTTACACCGAGTCAAAGTTTGCTCTCCAAAATCTTGCTCTGTTACCTCCATCACATCAGCGAGACTTGCACTGAGAACAGGGTGATCATCTTAACCACTCAGATGACTACAAGGGCAGATTCTTGGTTTGCATTGCTGTGAATAGTCACCAAAATAAAAAGGGGAAATAAAAACCAAAACCTGTTAAGACTTTTTTTAATAGAAATTGTCAAGATTAAACATAGTCCACGTTGAAATTCTGTGATGGCCTTATGAACAGTTAATAATCTGTATGCACTCTCCTTTTTACACCACAGACAGTTTGAAAATCAATAACCTTCTAGTGAAGACAGCAATAGCAAAAATAAACATATGTAGAATTGTAAAAATATAATTAACTTCTGCTTTTGAACTGATGGCAAAATCAGGTCTTTTAAATTGCATTCCAGAATACAGGAAAATGGAAGGGTTCATAATTCTGATAAGGAGAAGCAATCTCACCTCTGTTAGCGGTGAGAATTATGTAGGCATCGTGCTAAGGAACTAACTTTGCCAGCAGATTTGATGGGAACTTGTCTGGTTAAAGGCTTGGTCCTAAAGCTGTGAGAGTTATGGGGTCTTGCGGTACAGAAAAGAGAATTTAGCCGGCATTGGCCACTCCTGTTAGACAAAGCAGAGGTAATGGGCACCCATCTCCACTCAGAAAACAAATGTAAGAGGAGCTTTTTGTCGTGTTTTAAAAGCTACTTGTTCTTACAGAAGGATAATGGGGTTTGAGACCTGAATTCTTTGAAAAATATGTGCAATACTTTTTTTTTTCCTGCAGATTCAGTAATGAAGGCAAATAATAATAATGATAATAATAATAATAATTCATTCCCACTTTTGTTTAGTCCTTTTAAATATGCTTCTTGTGCTAGAGCAGCCTTCCTGTGCCTGGGTTATATAGGGGCTTGATGGCACACAAACAATACCCTCACTGGCAAAACAGCAAGTTTTCTATTTTCTGTGCCACTGGAGATAGTTTTCCTTCCCAAATGAAATGCTGTGCCTCAGATGCCTGGGGTTTGTAGGCTTTTAAGCAGAGGAAGTAAATGAAAGTTGTCTTGCAGCTTCAGTGTTTAGGCTGTGGTGAATAGCTGTTGAACCCAAATCCCTTTCAAGGGTGTGACACTCTAGCCAATGTATCCTCACCTCCCCTGAAGAGCGCTTCACCAGTGGTTTGAAGAGTGTGAGTGCTGCATTATTTGGAAAGGGACTCCCCATCACACAATATATTCATTTACTCTTTAACTGACCAGCAAATATTGGCTTGGTGCTTAGTGGAGGATCCAAATTAAACAGTTTTGGTCAAACTGAGCCTTAAAAGTGGAGATGCACTGAGCTGTAGTTGGCTCTGCTATTCCTTCAGCTCCCAAAGCCTGTGCCCTTTCTCTGCTCCACCCCTGAAGCTATGCACTGCGGTGGGACTGGGATGCTGTGATTTACTCTGCACACCCTGCGCTGCCTGCGCAACGCCAAGGAAAAGACTTCAGCAGACTGCTGGGGTCCTACTGCTGCCTCTCCTGCTCCAGTGCAGGGTGGGAAGCAGAGTAAATTGCATTGTGCATCCATCTAAACATGCTCTCAAGGCTGAGTCCCAACTGGAGGTGTGTGCTGAAAATAAGACATGGCTGCATCTTTGCAAGCCCAATGTTGTAGTTAGGAATTCTGTACTATAACAATGCAGAATGGGGGAAGAATTGTCTAAATATCCAGCAAGCCATTGAAGTTTGCTCCTTGTAGCAATTAGATTAGCTTGAATGAAGGCCATGCTCTCAGCAGAAAGCCAAATGCAGTAAGTGGTGAAGAGCCATCACGTTATAAAAGCTTCCCTTGAGCGTCTAGGGAGCGATATCTGTTCATGACAGCATTGAATCCAGCCCTCTTTATTCTGGTAAAACAGATCCAATGCAAAATGAGAACAGGTTCTTTTAAATCTGGGAATTCCAAAAAGCTCATAAGAGATTCCTGCAGTTCACCTGTAGTGAACAAATTCCATTGCCATGCTCACCTGGCTGCAGATTGCTGGGCAATTTCTGACATCTGGGGTGAGCAGATTTCAGTACAGGAGAGATGGAGATGGCTTTGTAAAGCCTTGCTCACCCAAGGTTAATGTCACTGAGCTACAGGTCATTCAGAAAGCTTTTTTAACGTTTGAGGGATCCCCTGGGGCCATTTGTTTCACCGTAGTGTCTTCACTGCAGGCATTTGGTGCCATTTCTTCGCAGTTACACTGGTATGAATGTAAGAAAATCACTCTCCTGGCTGCATGAATTCAGGCCACAGTAGAAGTGTTCACCTTCTAGGTCTTGACTGAAGTCAGCTGGAGATCTGCTTCATACCAAAGAGCCTGAGCATCACTTGGCTCAGCCAGAAATACCTGCTCTAAACTTAGTGCTAGCCCAGCATGAATCAAAGCATCTCTTCTTCTTTCCTTTTTGGCTCCAGCATTTCAGAACAAACCCATTTTGACCGAGTTGCCATTTTGTGACTTTGTAAAATGCCTCTGAAACCAGCCCTTTCCAGTGATCCTTACAAAAGCCAGTTGCTGACCCACACGTTCAGCAGAAGGAACTTTTCTGACCGTGGAAGCTTGGCTCCTGTACTTAACGTTTTGTTCTGAATGCTAAGCATTTAATTCTTATGCAGAGGATCGCAGCTACCCATTAGTAAGCCGTGTGCCAGCCTTGAATCCTGGAGCAAAGAGAACAGATATGCAAGACACAGGAGGAAGAGTCCTCTTCAGCACATTTATGTGGTGATTTGCATAAGCTAGAGAGGTAAGAGAGAAGCTTGTGTGTGCTTACAACAGACTTAGAGCTGCTGTGTTCACTGGATTTACAGGGAACTGTGATATTGGTGGCCAGCTAATAGATCAAATCTGAACTGCTGCATGCAGAGCACTGTAAAAGCAAAGCTGCCAAGAAACTTTAAAATGCAACCAAAAACAATCTCATTTCCAGCAATGCTTGAGATAAAGAATATGTGATGGACCTGTTGGTGTAACTTGGTGATACATTCATGGAAAGCAAGGCATGGCTGCTGTGGATGTAAACATTTTCTCTATCTAGGTTTCAGTCTCAGATACCTTTGGAAGCAATTGTTGCTGGATCCTACTTCTGGGCATGCTGTAGCCCTAGACATGCTAGCAGCTTTTCTCCAGGAGATCTGGTCTGCTGTAGGAAAATCCACCTCCTGGGGTTTTATACTGAACTAAACCTTGCAAAAGCATTTCTAGTGTGAAATAAGTGTGTCCACTCAGGCAGCTGCTGTGTAAGAGGTACTGCAAAACAGAACCTCATGGGTAGGTGATTTCCTTAAGGCAGAAAATCTGCCAGTTGAGTGTCTAAAAGCTTCAGAGACACAACACAGTGCCAAGGCAAGGTGTAGGCTTTTTGGGTGCTACCAGTCTGCTCAGGGCAAGGGCTGGTCACAGTCCAGCACTGTTTCCCCTCCTCATGCACCAAAGAGCCCACAGAGAGGAGAGCCACCTGCGTGTGCTGGATGAAAGCCATGCACATGGGGACCAGCTGCCTGGCATGCTGCAGGACACAGGCAGATCAGGGGCCTCAGGCTAATCCTGTGATCCTCCAAAGTGCACCAGCCAGGAGCTCTGAAATTCTCAATCACCTAAAAGTTATCTTCTGGACTTGGTCAGAAACATTTCAGTCCTCACAGCACAGAGTAGCTCAGCTCCTGTCTCCCACCTAAGCCTGCCAGGATCTCCTGTTTCTGGAGGACTTGGGTCCTCTGGTGTGCTATCAGGTGGAGCTTTGCACAGAAATGCTCATGATTGCTTTTCCAGCAGCAGATTTGTGGCAAGCAGAGACTGAGGGGAGAGCCAAGCTCAGTTTTCTCTTCAGCTAGCAATGATTCCTATCTCCAGCTACTATCTCTCAGGGGAGGACTACAGGGCTGCACACTACTGAGGAGAAGGGCATGCTTCCTCCCTCTTATTTTGAGGCTGTTCTTCCTCTGGGTGGAAAACATGAAGGTTATCCTGTGCAACAAGACATACTTCAGTATTCTGATGTATGTGGTCCCCGTAAGCATTGAGGACTCTGAAGCTGTGCAGGTGCAGTGCCACTGCCCACATCCAGCCACAGGAAAAATCTGGGGCAGATGCAAAATCCCTCTGCTCACCTTGCAGCCTGACCAAAAGTTGTCAGAACATGGTTAGCACTGTGACAAAGCCTGAATCTCTACATGCTGCCTTGAATCAGGTCTACTAATGCACTGTGTGCTACTCTGGCCACCTTCACCTGGTTTCTCCTTGTAGCTCAGGCAAAGTGTGGGTGCACCAGAGCTACACTGCATAGCTTATCCCTAGTTCCCTGTGCACTCTCTTTGCTATCCCAGTTTGGGCTCAAAGGTCAGTTTGGGCTGAGCTAAGGGTACACAGGCTCTGTGCTGTCTCACAAAGCAAGTGAAGCAGAAGTGGCTTCTCTGGGGAGCGCTTTTAAACCACAGTTGTGTGCAAGTTGCCCAGGTTCCAGTGAAAGCAAGAAGTAATTGCAGTGCCCAAACTTTGGAGCATGCCAGAAAGAGCACACTTTGCAAAAGTGTTTGGGTTTTCTCATGATGAAAACTGTAGGATCCTGTCTCATACCTGGGAGCAAATCTACAGAGCAAAATGCATTTTTATATATAAACATGTATATATATATGTGGGTGGGTGGGTGGGTGTGTGGGGACACATGGCAGTGAGTCCTGAGGTTCTGGTGAGATTCAATCTTTTAGCTCGTGTAAAGACCATCTAGTCCAGCCATTTTTAACTGGAGGAGGTTGCTCAGGGCCCCAGTCAACCTGACCAGGAGTGTCAGGACACATAGAGTCATAGGGAACCACAGTGTGGTTTGGGATGGAAGGGACCTTCAAGATCACAGGAATCACAGAATCATCCAGGTTGGCAAAGCCCCTCAGGATCACTAAGTCCAGCCTATAACTCTACAAGACTCACCTTAAACTATATCCCTAAGCACTGCATCCAGTTCCAACACCTTGGGCATCCCTGGGGGTGTTCAAGAAAAGCCTGGATGAGGCACTTAGTGCCATGGTCTAGTTGACTGGCTAGGGCTGGGTGCTAGGTTGGACTGGATGATCCTGGAGCTCTCTTCCAACCTGGCTGATTCTATGATTCTATGATTCTATGATTCTATTCTATGTCCTGGGCACTTCCAGGGAGGAGGCATCCACAACCTCCCTGGCCAACAGTGTCTCACTATAAACAATTTCTTCCCAATCTCCAGTCTAATTCTCCTCTCTTCCAGCTCAAAGCCATTCCCCTCTGTGGTGGTTTGGGTTTTCCCTGCACCCCCACACTTTGGAAATCACCCAGATTAGACTCAGCCTGCTCTGGAAATTGAATGAAGCTTATATTTACAGCTTAGCTCAATATACAAGCAGAGATTTACAGTACATACAGTTATAGACAGAAATAGACAAGGTAAAAGGTAATGCAGAAACACAGCAGCCCTTCCAGAAACCTGAGTCCCCAGGAGGGGCTCCCAACCACCCTTCCACCTTCTCTCACCCTTCAACCATACCCCAGACATTGCCTTGTGCCCCAAGGAAGAATGGAGGGTTAGCCAGGGAGGTTAGGAAGCAAGTGGATTAATCAGAGAGACAGAAGGTGAGGTGAGACAGAAGGTGAGGTTAGAGAGAAATGCAGCTCGAAAGCCCAGGCTGTGCCCAAACTGCCTTATGTATGTGTATACTCTTGTTCTTATACACCTCAGCAAGCCTATGAGTGAAGTAGACATCACCCTTGTTTCTCTTTCACAGCCTGTCATCTAATCCTTCTCACCAAAACATTCTAGCTAGCTTCAAACTAGCACGCCCTCATCCTAGCACTGCAAGCCCTTGTAAAAAGCCCCTTCAGGTACATGTAACCTTCCAGTGCTGGCACTGCAGGCATTCACTCTTGCTGGAGGGGAAGGCAGACCAGGCAGCTCTTATGCAGAGGTAGTTCCCCCTGGGTTGTGAGCCTGCCCTACAGCAGACATTTCACCAGGAACACTGCAGCCATGGACCAGACTGGCACATGGATCTGGGCAGGATTTAGCCAGCACTGTATGGACAATGAAAGATCTTCCTTTGTCAGCAGGGAGGGCAGCTGCCACTAGTTACAGCCACCAAGTGCCAGTGTCTTGTCGAGTATTGTGCCCGGTATTGATTGCCCCTTTTTATTTATTGGAACAGCTCAGGACTTGTCAAGCTTTGCTGGGGTTGATTTGCAGCTAATTAATTCAGCAGACATTTTTAATCTTGCAAATTTGTGACTTGTAATACAGTAATCAAGCCCCCATGAGCAAACATTAATCAGCTGGGAGTGGGGGGAGAGGAAAGCTGTTGTTAGCTGTGTTCAGCATGGTGCCTGCACTGGAAAGAGAGATCCAGAAGCAAGGCAGCATTAGTAAATTCGTCCTAGCTAAGCTTTTATCATTCATCTTATGAATCATTCATCCATTTGATTTGTTATGTAAATGCAAGGAGTTGTATTTAAAAGAGGATGGAGGCAGTTCTTGTTGCTGTCTGTGGGGAACTGGCCAGACTTCCTTCTGGTCACTTAGTTCATTACCAACCAAAAAGTCGTTCCCCCCAGCAGCAGTACAATTTCATTTCTGAGATAACTGTGCTGGCTGTGGAAGAGTTTATCCTGGAGAAATGACTGTAACAAAGCACACACCACCTTTAGCAACAGCACTGAGAATGGAGGGGAGAAAATCTTTCATTCCTTGCCTTTAACAGACAGGTACATTTTAGCTACTTTGACACTGAAGCAGAAGGGGAACAAGAATGATCATTTTTTGCCTACACCAAACCTGACCTCTGAATAAAGAGAGGCTTGTGATCAGCAAAGCATTTGTGTCCTGCCACGAGCAGGAAGGATGTGGGTTAGTACAGCTGCAGTTTATAAACCTCAGTAGGAGCAAGGTTCCATATTTAACTGAACTTTGGTACTTGGAGGAGCGCAGTAGCAGCAATACAGGAGTCACCAAGAGCCCAAGGCTTGGCTGTACTCCCTCCTGGTGCAGAGTTTTGAAGTAGGTTGTTGTCACAGCCCCCTCCAGTCCATCTGCACGGGGGGTGCATGTGTATGTACACCAGTGAGTAGTCTGTACTCATACATTATGTTGTGGAAAGATCACTGTAACCTTAGCAGAGAGGCCAGAGATCAAAGAGACATGAAAGCAAAGACGATTTTCCTCCGGACAGGATTAGGAGATGTTTGTGAAACACTGTGGAAAAGCTTTCCCTGTGGTTTCAGTGGATATAGGGAAGAGCAGAGTCTTTTAACAGCAAAAAAAAAATCACCCCAGAACATCAAATCTTAATGCCAAAATACTGCTTAATGGTGCAATTACTCTCTCCTCTAGGAAAGATGTTGAGTGAGAGAATTCTAAGCACGATGCAAACCGGCACACACACAGGGAGGCAGTGAAAGATTCTTCCTAGACATGACTTTGTTGCTATTGACAGCAGTTGTTTATTAGCAATAAGATTTAGAAGTGTCTCAAAGTAAGGCCTGAGAGACAAAGGTTTTGTATGGCTCTAATGCCAGCAATTGTTAAACTTAGAAATCATAGAACTTTGTAATAGATTCTAGATCAAATACTTTATTTTAGTGTCGTTTTCTTTAGAGAGGATGAATCTCAGATGGCTTCCAGAAAATACAAATAAAGCAACAAACCATAAGGTTTAAAATAGGCTCAGAGGATGGAGTTTTGTCTGTATTATGGTGGAGTTTTGTCTGTATTATGGTGGAGTTTTCTCTGTGTGGAATATTACAGGCTTGGTGCTGCTCAGGTGCTTGTGCTTGCTCTCAGGTTCTCTTGCAGTACATCCATAAGCCAAGAGTGGATTTGCAGGTGCATGTTCCTTTAGTGCTAAAAGTCCTCACATCCACTTGTTCAGGCACAGCTAAGGAGCACATACATAGGGAGATGTGTGCTTGTAGGGGTGTAGAGCAGGTTAAAAAAGCAGGGAGGATGGAGATCAGTAGGTGATGTAGTAGAAGCCTTCTTAAAACAAGGGAAGATCTGTGAATCCCTAGAGTGGGTGAGCCTGCATGCTATTTGTTCATACTCAGGTGTTCTGTCACTCAGCTCAGCACGGGAATCACTGCCAGAGGACTTTCAAGTATATCAGAAGTCACCACCAATTCTTGTTTAGAAGCAGGAAGAGCAGAAATCCCTATGGAGGCACTCACAGGCTCATGCATGATCTGTGAGTGTCACACACCATGACAGGTCTGTTTTCTTCCAGGAGTCACTCAGACAGGTTTGTAAAGTTTACCAGATACTGTTCTGATCTTCCTCCTTGCTTCCATTTTCCTCCTGTGCTTGTGAGTCTCATATGCAAACCCCACCGATGAGAGGAGGCAGTAAGTGTCCAGGTGATCTAACAAAGCTTCTTTTCTCATGGTGTAGTACAGAACTCAGCAATCCCTTTGTGCAAGTCCTAGTTAATGAGATAACCTCTACTGTTAGAGAAGCAAAAGCAAGTGAAGGATGCAGACACTGGAGGAATTTTATCGTGTGCAAAGCAGGACCGCTTTTAAATCTAGCCATTCTCTTTAGCTGCTCAACTACCTTACTTCATCATCCCAAAGCTCTGCTGTGTGCTCACAGCAAACTAGAAGTAAATCCCTTTTGTGTCTGAGATCACTTTTGACTGACAGAACAGCCACTAACTGAGGATCCTGTTGGATTAGCCAGGAAAAATCTGCCATCCATTGCACTTCTTCTTTAACAGGACTGCAGCTCCTTTAAATCAATTCTCCTTGATTCTCAAGGGCAGAAGTCATCCTCTGCAGAGTTTGTTCTACTCCAAGGGGCAGATATTTTGTTGCCTGGTCCTGCAGTTGTGTTGCTAACAAAAGCTGTAGTTTGTTTACCAAATGAGCATCACCATGTGCCCCTGTAGGTGCCTGTGTAAGGCTGTCTCAGCAGTGGAAGTTGGGTCTGTTCTTCTGCCCGTGCTTGCTTACCTGCTCCTTTGCTCAAATGCCAACCACTCGGTTGTTATTTCTCATGCTGCAGAGCTCAGTCTGACTTCTGGATTTGACCTGTGGCATTAGCAAGTGGGAGAATCATCTTCTGTCTGTAAGCCAAGCCTGTTGCCATTGGTACCTACTGGGATTTAAACCAACATAGTTCCCTTACAGTTCTGATCTGATGGATTTCCAGAGTACAGCTGTGCTTTAAAACTTGGTGCAGCTCTCTGTAATCCTCTTGTATTAAAAATAGTTAATTGGATTATAGTTCATTTCATTAGAGAGAAAGAGAGAAAAGAAAGAGAGAAAGAAAAAGAAGAAAAGAGAAAGGAAAGAAAGAGAAAGAAAGAGAGAGAGAGAGAGAGAAAGAGAGAGAGAGGGAGAGAAAGAAAGAGAGAGAGAGGGAGAGAAAGAAAGAGAGAGAGAGGGAGAGAAAGAAAGAAAGAAAGAAAGAAAGAAAGAAAGAAAGAAAGAAAGAAAGAAAGAAAGAAAGAAAGAAAGAAAGAAAGAAAGAAAGAAAGAAAGAAAGAAAGAAAGAAGAAAGAAAGAAGAAAGAAAGAAAGAAAGAAAGAAAGAAAGAAAGAAAGAAAGAAAGAAAGAAAGAAAGAAAGAAAGAAAGAAAGAAAGAAGAAAGAAAGAAAAAAGAAAGAAAGAAAAGAAAGAAAGAAAGAAAGAAAGAAAGAAAGAAAGAAAGAAAGAAAGAAAGAAAGAAAGAAAGAAAGAAAGAAAGAAAGAAAGAAAGAAAGAAAGAAAGAAAGAAAGAAAGAAAGAAAGAAAGAAAGAGAGAAAGAGAGAGAAAGAAAGAAAGAAAGAAAGAAAGAAAGAAAGAAAGAAAGAAAGAAAGAAAGAAAGAAAGAAAGAAAGAAAGAAAGAAAGAAAGAAAGAAAGAAAGAAAGAAAGAAAGAAAGAAAGAAAGAAAGAAAGAAAGAAAGAAAGAAAGAAAGAAAGAAAGAAAGAAAGAAAGAAAGAAAGAAAGAAAGAAAGAAAGAAAGAAAGAAAGAAAGAAAGAAAGAAAGAAAGGAAGGAAGGAAGGAAGGAAGGAAGGGAGGGAGGGAAGGAGGGAAGGAAAAAGAAAGAAAGGAAGAAAGAAAGAGGAAGGGAAGGAGGGAAGGAAGGAAAAAGAAAGGAAGGGGAGGGGAGGAAAGAGAAGGGAAGGAAAGGGGAAGAAAAAAGATAAACCTAAACCCATCTTTAATTGCTCTTCCTCAGTCCTCATTGTTCTCTTGACAATGGTGATGTGCAAGGAGCACATCTGCTCATCCACACTGGACAAGCCCAATGGATTCCTACAGAGACTCTAATAAATGGAGCAGTAATTAGAAGGGGCATATTCTGCACTCATCACAGCAACAAGTACCCTGAGATAAAGCTCATTCATTCGTGCTTCCAACCCTTCATCTCTTAAGATGCAGAACTGAAGGTTAGTTTTCAGGTGGGCTGGTGGGTTTGATTTGCTTTGGAGAAGTATGTGTGCAGAAGCCTTTCCAGGCTAGGAGTAAAGTGGGTGAGCCTTCCAGAGCAGTTCCATGTGAGGCTTGAGAACAGTTGTGCTTGCAAAACCTTCTTGAATTATCTACAGCTAAGCAAAAAAAAAAAAAAACCCTAACAAACCACCCAAGCCCAATCCAAAAGACACTCTTAAAGGACTGACAGAGAAATTCTGCCTGGCAAACACATCAATAAGTCACACTTACACCAGCACTTGGACAGGAACGTTTATTATACTGGGATTTGCTTTGATTACAGGCAGTTTATAATCATAAAGGGCTTCCCTGAAGGTCCACCCTAGCAAATGGATTGCTTGCTTTTGACTTTAATGGAGTCCAATAAGCCCCAGGAGGAAGCACGTGGGCATTCTGCTTTTAAATTCCATAATGCCTCTCTAAGTGAAATTTATTTGCAAGCAATCTCTTTAATAACTGCTTTATAGCTCACTTGAACTTTACTATCAAGTGAAACTGCCATTGTGCACCCAATACTGATTAGGCAAAGTCAAAGAAAGCCTCTGAGGAAGGGCTATCAGGCTTTGTAGTAAAAACCAGCCCCCTGGAAGTAATGCTAAAGCAATTCTAGGTCTTCCAATTCTCTTAGTCACTGGATGAGGCCAACATCCCTGGCTGGATTCCAGGATAAATTAAAATAGCTGTTTACCTTTTCAGGCAGCTGATTAATTGTATTTTGATGTTCTCTATGAAAAGAAGAAAGGGGAGAGGGGGAAGTATCCTTTAAGCTATAAATTTCAATCCACTTCTCTCCATAAAGCCTAAGCTGCAGGGCTTCAGGGCAACAGCCAAAAAAATTGGACAAGCTGGGGAGGTGAAATTTTATCCTAAGCTCAAGGTAGAGTCCTTCTGCTTTCCTCACCAGCCTGCCAGCCCAGTCCTCCATGAAATTCACCTCTCTCTGAAAATGAGTCCTGACAAACCTCATCTCAGTCCTTAATGCTGGGCTGTGCACCTCGGTGGCATGAAGGTAGGACCAGGCAGGTGCAGGTAGAGCTTTTGTTCTTCTCTGATGGCTACCACTGACAGCTGAACTGGTGATGGGGAGAGGGACTTCTGCTGCTTGGGGCAGATGTTCTCTGAGAGTACAGAGCCTTGAGGATATCTATAGCATATCTCTGGAAAGCAGAGGTGGTGAATAAAAGCTGTGAGGCAGCGAGGAGGATGCCTCTGTACATCAGATACCAACTGTGCCAAAACTGAAACATCCAGGTGGAGGCCTCTGTAGAGGTCACTGCTAAGAAGACAAAAGTTCACTGGCTGCTACAATGCACCCCTCAGAGGTTCAGGTTGCACTTGTCTGTCCTTTGCAAACTGATACACGTGGGAAAAGATGAAGGATTGCCTCTGCTGTTGTTTCACAGGGAGAAAAAGCTTCTTCCATCCATTTCATCGGTGTGCCTTTAGCATCTTTGTGGTTTATGACATAAAGCCTGAAAAGTACTTCTTTCCCTTTCAAAATCAGACTCTCTTTTTTTCTGCTGAGGTTTACACAAAGCTCCAAAGCCTTGCTTTTGCTGAGAAGCTGAGATTCTCACAGCCCCACTCCCTCCTCCCCTCAAAAAAAAAAACCCAGTCTGAGCAGCTGAACCATTCCAGACACATTCTGGGGACAGCTGCAGTTCCACAAGAAATCTCACACTAGACTTTTCTACTTTTCAACTTAGTTCTGTGGCAGGAGCAGGAAAAAGGAAAGGCCAGGACGTGCAAGTGTTAATTGGCCATTGCCAGTGGCTCCTACTAGGTAGGCTCAGCTCACCGAGAACATCAGTGGGGTCCTTTGGGACTGCTCAAGGTGAAACTGGCCCTAATCACAGCATGCCTGAAAAATCATAATGAAAGCACAGGCAGCTTAGAAAGGTAAAATGAAGGCAATTAAATAAATAACTAGATAGACAGGTAGACAAATAAATGTCAGAATTTCTTTGCTTAATTGAGGACAAAAATGAAAGCAGGCACAAAAGCATTTTCCTCTTTCAGTAGCTCAATGTAAACCATTTACCATTTACTCTACATTTTCACAGCCCAATCAACAAAAATAAACCCAACCCACCAAAACTATTTCGGGCTGTGATGCTCCCTGCTGTGATCCCTTGGAGCCAGCAGCCCAGTGCAGAGTTTGTGATACCAAACTGAGCATAGCCACGTCGTGACCACCAGCAGCAGGGGCCAACAGCAGGACCTGTGCACATTCAGAAGTGGGATGCATTAGATTGTTGCTGCTGAAGGCAGGAGCACATCTCCTGGTTTCTCTGTCTCCTAGAAGTAGGGCTTTATTTGTTTGTTTATTGGTTTGTTTGCTTGGAGGTGTTGGATTTGGAAGGAGGGGGTGGGGAAGGGGTGATGAAATTCATTCCCAGAGCCTGAAGTCTTTTCTTGCACCTGCACACTCAGGGTGTGCATTTTGGTGGAGAAAGCTGTCTGCTCCTCTTCCTAGGCAGGAAAGGAAAGCTGGGGCTGTGCCAGCCAGCTCTGGGATCATGATAGGAGCTCAAATCCCTGCTCAAGTGGACCCAAGACAGTTTGTTGGGGACTGTCCTGTCTGCAAGAACATCATCCCACAGTGCAGATGAAGGCTGAAATGCAGTGGTGCTGGGCATGGGCAGGAAGGTCTAAGAGTTGTGGCTCTGTGGTCCAAGTTGGAGGTTGGTCCTCTCTTTGCTGACTGCTAGGTGTGCAGTCTGGGCTGGGTGTGTACAGGATTCCCAGCACACGGACAGTGGGTACCTCCCAGGACATCTGTCTGACCAGCCCCCAGGAGACACAAGCAGAGGATTCCTGGCCCTGTGGCTCTCAGGAGGGCTTGGTGGAGGACGGGTGTGTAGAAGTTCACCCAAAGTGAGCTGGTGGTGGCTCTGGGCATACACAGTGGCACATCTTCAGGCACTGGCAGTGTATTCCTGCCTTCCAGGAGCCGCAGCCCTAGACGCAGACAAGATTTCATGCAATGCCTGATGAAAACAAGTAAATTACTTCCTAATCCTATAAAAATGCACATGCAAATAGACTCAGATACTTGAAATTCAAATTCTGGCAGTATATTCCGTGTTCTTTCCATCATTACCATCATGTTTTGCCTTTTAAACCATAAAGTTTCATGCTCTCAGTTGTGGCATGCCACAACAGTTGATTCCCAGTGACTCAAGCTCTGCCATGTATCTCCTGGGGTTTAGGGTTTGGGTTTTTTCCCAGGCTGTTGGTTTGGTTTTTGGGTTTGGTTTTGGTTTTTCTTCATTAATACATTTTACATCTAACTACCTCAGCTGCCTTTTGTTTTGGTTTGGCACATATGAAGTCATGCACTTTCTATATCTGGGGATTTGGGGGGTAGGGGGGAGGGAGGAGGTTTGCTTTCCATTTTGAAGAGCCAGGTTCTAAGCCATGTTGATCAGTTTGTAGAGGAGATGTCCCTGGAGGTGTTCAAGGCCAGGCTGGATGGGGCTGTGAGCAGCCTGCTCTAGGGTAGAGTGTCCCCGCCTATGGCAGGGGAGTTGGAACTGGCTGCTCCTTGTGATCCCTTCCAACCCTGACTGATTCCATGATGCTATGATAGGTGAGTTGAACAGGACACCAGTTGCAGAACACACATTTTGTTTTTACTTTCCTTTCTTACTTTTTCTTTTTTGGTTCTGTTGGGGGATAGCCCAAGAAAAAGAAATAAAACAAACCACCTTAAGCTGCTTATTCATTTGCCTTAAGACTAACGAAGCGTGTGCTCCTTGCCATTCGAGCCGTGTCACTGCACGCAAGCTATTGCCGCACGCAGACGGTGGGGGCAGGCAAACAGCAAACCGAACCGAAGCGGACCAAGAGTTTCTCAGCTCTCTGTTGTTAAACCGTCGCATTCCACGCTGATTGTGCTCAAATAACCCTTCCTGTGCTTCTACTCCTTAAGTCAGCACCGCAGAGATAAAGCGATGGAAGGTCACAGTGATGCTCATTGAACTGGTGTAGATATTCTCTCTCTCTCTCCCCCTCCACCCCCAACTCCCTATCCCCTACCTTCCCCCCAGTACAAGCACAGTGACTTGAGGTGAATGATAATCATTGCAGACCTTGTGCTTTGACTTGTAAACATTGTAAAAACAAACACAAAAAAACAAAGTGAAAACAAAGAAAAGGAATTAAAAAGAAGGAAAGAAAAGCAAATCAAAGGGATTTGGGTATTTTATTTGCAACGGAGAAGCAAAAAGAGTTATTAAAAAAAATATATATTAAAAAAAAAAAAAAAGGAAAAATCCTTTAAAAAAAAATAAAACAAAAAGAAGAAGAAATCTTCCTGTAAATAGCTATATTCTGACTCCATGTATACAAACATTCCTTTAGAGTTCAGATCGTGAAGAGTGTCTTTATTGGCTAGAGCCTGCTGCCTGCCGGGGCAGGGGTTCCATGTGCTATAGTCAAGAACACAGTGTGTGAAGTATTTGGTGTACTGCAGTACCATAGTTCTTTTGGTCTGTTCAAAGTAAAAGTTGCAATTTGTGATGAAATGAAGTTGAAAGTAGTGCTTCATACTGATAAATTTCCTTGGTTACTACTTGATTCATTTTTTTGGGGGGGAGGAAGGGGTTGGGGTGGGGTTGGGTTGGTTTTCGGTTTGGTTTTGGTTTTGCTTTTCTCTCTCTCTCTCTCTCCTCTCTTCTTTTTTCTTTTTCCTTCTCTTGTTTTCTTTTTTCTTGTAAAAACTTCAAAGGAAAACTTGAAAATTTTATATCTTTGGATTTTTGTAGATTTTTTTTAATTTTATTGCAACACAAGGTACCAAAATCATTAAATAAAGTACACTGTGGTCATTTTACCATGGCTCCAGAGTCTTGCTTTCGAACTCTTGTTAGCCTGGTGGACTGGCAAAGCATGCTGAGCTTCTGAAACTTGTCACAGACTCACAGGATGGCTCAGCTTGGAAAGGACTTCAGAGATCATCTGCTACAACCTCCCTACCATGGGTGGGAGGACCTCTCAACTAGACTCAGCTGCTCAAGCTTTTGTCCAACCTGGCCTTGACCACCCTCAGGGAGGAGGCATTCACAGCCTCCCTGGGCAGAGGCTCACCACCCTCATACTGAAGAACTTCTTCCTAAGAGCCAGTCTCACCCTGCTCTCCCTCAAGGTTCAATCCCCTCTAGACATCCTTATGAAAAGTCCCTCTGCAGTCTTCGTGTAGGATCCCTTTAGGTATTACCTGTTCTAGTGGGAGGTGTCCCTGCCTATGGTGGGGGGCTGGAACTGGATGAGCTTTGAGGTCCTGTCCAACCTAAGACTGTGGTGGAGTCGCTGTCCCTGGAGGTGTTGAAGCAAAGCCTGGATGAGGCACTTAGTGCCATGGTCTGGTTGATCAGACAGGGCTGAGTGCTAGGCTGGACTGGATGAGCTTGGAGGTCTCTTCCAAACTGCTTGATTATCTGAGTCTATTCAAAACCATTCTGTGATTAGAAGGTGAGAGTTTAATGTACAGGCTGAGAAGCAAGGAACCCAAAGGATCATTTCTGCTTTTGCCTGATTCTATTACTCAGCCCATTGGCAAGGTCCTTCTGCCTCTTGCTTGGCACAGGGGCATTGCTGCTTGGTCTGGGTTCATCTCACCTGCTCTGCAGCCCTGGGGGAGGCTGCCTGGCAGGAATTTGCATCTCTCAGCAGTGCCTGCCTTGATAAGAGGCAGTATGGGCTAATGGTCCAGTGTGGTACATCCCCTCCCTGAGTGCTGCAGTGAATTTCCACCCAGGTCTGCCATTCTCCTGGCAGTGCATGCAAGCAGGAGATGGGAAACCCTCAATTTAAATTTGACTCCTTTCAACATTATTTTGAGTACAGGTCTCATAAACCTTTCCCTTTAATTAACTTTTCTTGCACAGACAATTCATTTTCACCAGCAGCTGATGCCACAGGATGCTCCTGACTGTGCACAGAGCTGCTACACACATCACACACACACACTCTGTTTCTGCCTGAAGCAGAATTAAAACAGAAAGGGAAGTGTTTGGTTGCACTTTTATCCTTTGGAGTACTTTTGCTTATGTGCACCATCTTTTCAGATCACAGCTCTCACATTTCCTAGAGGAAGAGGACAGAAAAAAACAGGGCAGCCTTAGAGAAGAACAAAAAAAACCTCTTGGAAGAACATAAAAGTCTTGTGCTCATTGCAGTCTGCCTTGAAGAATTTCTCTGGCATTTCTCTGAAGCCTGAGCTACCAGAAGCAATAATTTGCTCTGCATTCTCTACTACCTCAGTTCAAAAGGAGCCCCAGAGAGGTGCAATTGGATGCACACAGGAAGCCAGATCTCGGGGGAGATGCTCTGCCTCTTATGAAGGCAGCTGCTGCAAGGGCAAGAAAGCAGAGAAGCTCCTGGGTTGAGGATGTCTCATTTATCTAGCACCTACCTGGGACAAATCTACAAAGACTCTGTACCTTGGTGTCCAGGTGTAAGTGTGCAGATCAGAACAGGAGCAGGCAGAGCCAGAGAGGAGACAGAGCCAGTCAGGTGTGGTGGAGAGGTGAGTAATGGAGCCTGCTGCCTTGCCAGGCCTGAGCTTTCACCCATGCAGGGCAGCGGTCCCCGGCTGGGCACCTTCCAGGTCCCACACGTCTGTAGTTTTAAGCAGAGGCTGCAAAGAGGACTTTTTCCTGCTGGCTTTTGCAAAGCACACCAGGCTGCAGGACTAACGCTCTCCCTAGGCGCCGGTTTGTGTCGCTGCTGTCCCAGGTGGTGCCCGAGCAATTCCTGCAGCTGTCAGGACAGGGATGCAGCAGATCCACGAATGAACTTGCTGAAGGTACATTCTATGGTTCCATGATTCTATCTCCAGAGGTCTCTTCCAACTGCCTGCACGCTGGGATTCAGGGAAGGAGGAGGGGGGGGGAAGAAAAAGGTTTTCTTTCATCGTAAAAAGATGAATACCTGCACTGCCTGAGCCTCACTGAGCTCCCCTGCTTTTTGACAGCTTTTCCCAAGTGAAGACAACCTGCCTTGCCAAATATTAACCCATCTCTATGCTGGCAGCAGCTACAGCTGGTGATTTGTTTGTATGCAGCTGGTTGCAGCAGGTCAGCACTGCTCTCTAAACAAAAGGGCAAAATATATGTAGTAAAAAGGAGGGGGAAAGCCCTGTGCAGGAGCAAACATTTCCATTCCAGATGGGCTAAAATAAAAGAGGATTCTTGAGAGGAATAAACCCTTCAGTTTTTCTGCTGAGCTACAAGGTAAATCCAGCACATGCACAGGTGCCAGGAAGGGAACCTTGGGTCATGGGTATATGAATTACCTGCAGCCAGTCATGTTTCCTTCAGACATTTAGTTCATGCAGCTGCCAGCACTTGCTACACCTCTTAAAATTGTCTCTGCCCCACCCCAGCAGTGGCACATTTACACTGGGATGAATCACCACCACCTTAGCCTGCCTGCGCTCAGCCCCATGTCTGCTCCTCTCCCCACTTGCACAATAGTAGCTGTCAGCAGCAGCTGAGTGCTCAACCTGACTAAATGTGATGGAAGCAGGGCCTTGTTCTGTCCTAAAAGAGTCAGCACCCCAGGCTCACCTGCCTTCCTTCCACTGCCTGCCTCCTCGGTGGGCTCTCAGCTGGCATACTGCCTGGAAAGAACTAAAGCTCCTTCTGAAGGACAGCCTCAGGCTTTTCTAGGTGAGATTGCACCTGTATGGCTGAGCCTCTCAGCTTCCCTCCTTGGCAAACCTGCTCGGCCCCCCATGCTCTCCTCTGGAGCTCAGGAATATCAGTGCTGCAAATGTTTGCTGAGGTGGCCTGCACCCTGAGTGCTTCTGGGTTTGTTTGCCCCAGTGTGAGCTTGCTGCTAACATAGCTGCTGCCTCCTGTTTTAGACACTGGAGATATGGCTCAAATCCTCAGAGGTGGGCAGGTTCTGGATTTGATTTCTGGAGTCTCCTGATTCAAAATACCGATTTCTGTAAGTGTTGGTAGTTAAGTCTGTGGGGACATTTCCAACCCTTACAGAGAATCACAGAATTTGATGATTCTCTAACTCTATGACTCAATGATTCTGTGATTCTCTCATTCTATGAATCCATGACTTTATTGTTCTATTATTCCCTTATTCTATGAATCTATGACTCTGTGATTCTTTGATTCCCTAATCCCATGAATCTATGACTCTCTGATTCCCTAATTCTATGAATCTATGACTCTATGAATCCCTGATTCCATGAATCTATGACTCCATGATTCTGATTCTCTAGTTCTATCAGTCTATGACTCAGTGATTCTTGATTCCCTAATTCTATGAATCTATGACTGTGATTCTGATTCCCTTATTCTATGAATCTGTTATCCTGTGATTCCTTAATTCTATCATTCCATTACCCTATGATTCTCTGATTCCCTAATTCTAGCAGTCTATGGCTCTGTCATTCTGATTCCCTATCAATCTATGGCTCTGTCATTCTGATTCCCTATCAATCTATGACTCTATAATTCTCTGATTCTCCAATTCTATCAATCTATGGCTCTGTCATTCTGATTCCCTAATTCTATCAATCCATGGCTCTATGATTGCCTAATTCTATGAACCTGTGACTCTGTCATTCTGATTCCCTAATTCCATCAATCTATGGCTCTATGGTTCTCTGATTCCCTAATTCTATCAATCTATGCCTCTGACATTCTGATTCCCTAATTCTATCAATCTATGGCTCTATGATTCCCTAATTCTATGAACCTGTGACTCTGTCATTCTGATTCCCTAATTCTATCAATCTATGGCTCTGTCATTCTGATTCCCTAATTCTATCAATCCATGGCTCTATGATTGCCTAATTCTATGAACCTGTGACTCTGACATTCTGATTCCCTAATTCCATCAATCTATGGCTCTATGGTTCTCTGATTCCCTAATTCTATCAATCTATGGCTCTGTCATTCTGATTCCCTACTTCTATCAATCTATGGCTCTATGATTCCCTAATTCTATGAACCTGTGACTCTGTCATTCTGATTCCCTACTTCTATCAGTCTATGGCTCTATGATTCCCTAATTCTATGAACCTGTGACTCTGTGGTTCTGATTCCCTAATTCTCTAATTTGGTTAAATCCCCCATTGGTGAAAATGTTCCTATAGACTTAGTTCCTGCACTTACAGACAGCTGCATGAAAATCAGGAGCCTGTGCTCCAGAAATCACTATTTACTTGCTCTCTGTGTTTTGCTGCATGGTTTGAAGAGACAATCCCTCAGCAATCAGCACATCTACAGAACCTGCTTGGTCCTCCAGCTAATAGAATATGATTGAGCAGAATAATGACAAAGGAAACATCAATGATATCATCTTGGAATGAGCAAATCCCAGGAGGACTGGCTGATGATGCTGTCTGCTCTTTGCCTTGCAACAGCAGCTGAAGTAGGTTCCCTGCTCCTGTTTATACCAAAGCAGCAGGGCACCAGGCACGCACAGGCCTGTGCTGCTGTGTGAATGATGAAGTCAGCCTGTGCCTGCTTCTGTAGCTACTGATGGTCAGAAGTTGTTAAGAAGAAACTAAACAAAGGCAGATTCATGCATGCTGCCAGCTGAGATTTTCTAGCTGCCTTTTCAGGTCAGCACTCTACTCCCATTGCTTCCTGAAGTGTGATTTTTGGGTGCTGGTGGGTGCTTAGCTGCCCCTGTGCCACGGTTTCCTGGCTCTCCTTGCTGGGGACAGCAACAAAAGCCATCTTCCAGTTTGAAATGGTTGTGAAATGGTAAATCTACTGACTCAAGAGGAGAGCTTTGCCATGAGGCATGGAGTAACCAAAGCAACTTGAAAGCGGTGCGTTCAGCACCACTGCAGCTCCATGTACAGCCCTGTTGCTGCACCAGAAGGTGGGCTAAATGGCACAGTACAAGAGCATCAGTTGGTCCACTTCTTACAGCTGCTCTGCAGAAAGCTTACTGCCTCCCAGAAACGGGGTCTGTTCACACTGCATGCGTGACAGAATACCAGAGGGGCCTCTGTAAAGCTTTCTCACCTCTTAGAAGTCTTCCCTTACAAGGTTTGCTCTCTCTGGGGACTTTAAAGGTAGTGGTGGGACATGCACAAAGACCAGAACTTAAGCAGGTTAGCTCCTCAGCTCTAACTTCTAGTGTCTGGCCACACCTAAGCCAGCCCTGAACTGGGGAGTACATTTAGTGGCCAGGAGGCAATGAAATCAGGGTGGTTGGACCAGCTGGGCTGCTACCCCTTCCCCTGCTGCAAGGAAAACAGCAGCATGGTGGCTGCAGGTGCTGGAACTTGCTTTGCTCCCCCGCAGAGGAAAAGCTGTACAGTGATCCAAACCTTGTCCTGAGTGATTCCCAAGCAGCATGGTGGGCAGCCCACGAGAATGCAGCCAGGAAAGAACCTAGCCCAAGACTGGTGAGAAGGAGAGGAACTGGGCAGCAAGCACGACTGCTGGCTTGCTTCTGAGGGAAAAGAGCAACGCTTGATGTGCTGCTGCTGCCTGGGAGCAAGCTTGACTGCTGAATACCTTCCACTAGTCTACTGGCTTACAGCTCACTCCAGACAAGCCCTGAGGGCTGCTGAAGCCTTCTCCTGAGGCTGCCCCTCCCAAACACTGCTCTACTGAGATGGCAACTTTGGCCCTGAAAAAAACCATCAGAGCTGCTTCCACACCAGTGCCAGGTTTTGCAAAGAGGAAAGGCAGCCTGGATTCACTTCTACAAATGCAACCCAAGATTATCCAGAATTAGGATTCCAAAACTATTCAGGGTTGTGGGTGTGTTTGCTTCACTTGTGGAACTTGGCTCCTATTTTCATTGACATCTTCAGGGACTGAGCCAAGCTGCAGTCAAACTTTTCTCCCAAGCTCATTCTCACAAAGCAAGACCAAAATACCAAAAATTCTGTCTGGAATGTGAAAATCTACAGTAGAAATATTAACCAAGCAAGCCTGCAACTGCTCTGCCTGCTAGGTAAAAAAATTAACCCACTGCCTGGTGAGCAGAAGGAAACGAATCCATTTCTGAAGGGACAGGAGGCTTCGAAAGCTTTGCTGGATGTCAGGGGAGTGGGTTTTAGATGGCTGTGGCCGTTTGAGCCATAGGTGACCATTCTAGGGGTAGGCCAGAGAATGGCAGCAATGGATAAGTTAACTTCATTTCACTGGAGCATCAAGAGGTTTATGTCTAGAAGCACAGCTTGGACCTTCCCCTTGCTGCCTTCTGCCGCTTCAGCTGTGCCTGCTGCTCTCTTCCCCTGCTGCTGTTTTGGCTGCTGCTGCTTCACCACTGCTTGACCCCTTCCCCATCTTCCTTAAGGTTATTCTATTTCTCTTGGAGTTTATTTCTCCTTATACTGTTAGATTTAAGCTATAAGAAATACAATTTCATCTTCCCCTGACTTTCCAAAAGAATCTGTGTTGTGGTGAGTGGGGGGACAGCAGGACAATGGTAAGAAGTTCTGATGGAAGAAGGCTTGAGAAGAGGAGGCTCAGGGCAGACCTCATTGCTGGCTACAACTACCTGAAGGGAGGCTGTAGCCAGGTGAGGTTGGGCTCTTCTGCCAGGCAACCAGCAACAGGACAAGAGGACACAATAACAAGTTGTGCCAGGGCAGGTCTAGGCTGGATGTTAGGAGGAAGTTGTTGGCAGAGAGTGATTGGCATTGGAATGGGCTGCCCAGGGAGGTGGTGGAGTTGCTGTCCCTGGAGGTGTTCAAGCAAAGCCTGGCTGGGGCCCTTGGTGCCATGGTCTGGTTGATTGGGCAGGGCTGGGTGCTAGGTTGGACTGGCTGAGCTTGGAGGTCTCTTCCAACCTGGTTGATTCTATGATGTCTGCAGAGCTGTCTCTGCAACAGCCAACTCAGCTCCATGGTGGGAGTATAATAAACCACTGGGTCAGCCTTGTGCAGGCAGCCTGATGTTAATTCCAAATAGCATCTTGCCTCCCTGTAACGTTTCAGATGCACACACACTCCAAAGTGAGAAATGCAGGCAAACACTTCTGCTGGAGAAGAAAAAATTAATGACATTCTCCCTGGAGTTCCAAAGTTTATTACACTTCTGTGACCAATTTTCTGACACGAAGAGCTCATCCTAACAACTTAGAAACATCTTGGGAAGCGACATATGGTGTGCACTCAGTCTGTGGCTGTGACAGAATCCAAGGCAGCAAGTGGTGAATTTGCAAGTGTCTGTGCAAAACAAAACCACTCAAAATACAGTAAAAACAACCACCCCCCCCCCCCCCCCCCCCCAGAATAAAAAAGCAAACAAGCAGATACTGCAAATAACCCAGGATGAGACATATGTGTGGAGACTGCTGTTTGGTTTGGCTGGTTCTGAATTTGAAGTACATCTATCCAAAAAGGCATTCACATCATTAATTTGTTGTAGAAATACATTCTGGAGAGTGTCAGGAGGATGGGGGCAGACTCTTCTCAGTGGTGTCCAGTGACAGGACAAGGGGCAAAGAGCACAAACTGGAGTGCAGGAAGTTACACATAAACACAAGGAAAAAAAATCACTTTGAGGGTGGCAGAGCACTGGAAGAGGCTGCTGAGAGAGGTAGGTTGTGGAGCCTCCTTCTCTGGAGACATTTTCAAAACTCACCTGGACATGTTCCTGGGTGATTCATTCCAGGTCATGCTGCTTTAACAGGGGGATTCATAGAACCAATCAGGTTGGAAGAGACCTCCAAGCTCATCCAGTCCAACCTAGCACCTAGCCCTAGCCAGTCAACTAGATCATGGCACTAAGTGCCTCATACAGGCTTGGTTTCAACACCTCCAGGGATGGTGACTCCACCACCTCCCTGGACAGCCCATTCCAATGCCAATCACTCTCTCTGGCAAGAAATTCCTCCTAACATCCAGCCTAGACTTCCCCTGCCATAACTTGAGACTGTGTCCCCTTGTTCTGTTGCTGGTTGCCTGGGAGAAGAGCCCAACCCCACCTCTTTGGACTGGATGATCTTCAGAGGCCCCTTCCAATCCACACCACTCTGTGATTCTCTTTCCTGCTGGCAAGGACCTTTACAGAGGTGAAGTGACCCAATCTGAGCCAGTGAGTGACATCAGATTGCCTCATGAAGTTTCAGCAGACATGTTTGGAGAACTGTCTTACTTAACAGCGATTTCTGCGCTACCACACCGATGGAGTGATGCCATGCCCTTCCATGTTTACTCTTTGGTCCTGCTAACTTTCAGGTGCAAAAATAACACCAGGAAAGCAGCCTAGCATCTCTGATGGGCTTAACAGGGATTAAACTACATGCAGCTAACACACCAAAGTGTCCCCACATCTGTATCCTTCTCCAGAGTAATCGGATGAAGCAACGTAATGGTACAGCAAACCCAGCACCGGATGAGCCACACCACTGTGTTGACAATGCTGATTAACTGCACTGCCTTGCGCTTGCAGTGATTAATTTCATAGCAAAGCATCCTAATAATAGCTGTTCAAACTCAGCTCTGCTATTACACAACAGGACAGTAAGTTGGTCAGCAGGAGATCTGGGTCTTGCTGAGCGATAACGACAGAGAGCTGTCAGTACAGCAGTCAGTCTGCTTCTACTTCCAACTCTCAAAGGTGTATCCTCCATCTGCTGCCTGCATGGAGACACCTGGAATGGCCTTAGTTATCCAGAGGTTAACCAGGTCTAGCCTAATGCAGCTAAAATTTCCATTCAATTCCTTCTGCCCAACAGCCAGTACAAGGAAGCCTTGTTTATAACCTTGTCTCTCTCCAGGGCTGCCTCATTTTTCCATCAGCTCAAGCAGTCATTCATACCCCAAGTGTGTATACACAAACCTCACCAGTCAGTGCTTGTGATGCTTTCTGTTGTGGAATCTCTGAAGTGGTACTGCAGAGCCTGCTCCAGAAGCCTCCTGCAGCACTGCTTCCAACTACTGAACCTCAGGTCTCACTCTTAATGTGACTTTTGTCCTTTACCCACTGTTGTCTGAATTTTTGTTCCTTTGACTCATTCCTTCTGAGGCTTTGATTCTTCCATCCCTTTACAGTCACTAGGCAAGAGGAACCTGGGTCATAGGATCTTCTTTGCTATGAGGGTGGTGGAACATTGGAACAGGTTGCCCAGGGAGTCAGTTGAAGCCACATCCCTGGAGATGTGAGGCTCAACAAGGCTCTTAGATGCCCCTGCTGACTGCAGACGGGGTTGGACTGGATGACCTTTGGAGGTCCCTTCCAAGCCAGACCATTCTATGATTCTCTACATCATACCTCTCAAGGGTATGCTCAAAAGCACTGAGGATTCATCAGGACTGGCCATGGATCACCTCTTGTGGTTCAACCCCAACAGAAAACCTCCAAAGCCTGTTCCAGTTGTCGCTTTTATTCGAAAGGTGTCTTCTTCTTTACATCTTTTTATATATATATATATAGAAATAAATATGAAAGGCCTATACAAATATCAACAATACTGCCTTTCAGATTCTAGAATCATCATTCAATACTGAAAGGGACAAAACCTCATCCAACAGCCCACAGAGCTAGTAAAATACATTCTACAAAACCTCAGATCCCAAATGGCTGTTTCACAGAACCTCAGAGTTGGATTTTTTTTACCTATATGGAATACATGCAGCTGCCTTTGAGGATTTCACACTAGAGACTGATGTGCATTTTCCTCAGGATGGACAACAAAGTCATACTGAAGTTCTGCTCTGATATAGGAATGTAGGGATTAGGCATCATCACTTTTAAAGTCACACTTTGTTAACCTAATAGCTCTTTAAAACATCCTGATCAATTGGAAGAACACAACTTGGCCTTCAAATTACCTTGAAGCCACTGAAATCACTTCAGATCTGGGCTTTAATCTAACATGATTCTTCTTCAACCTCCAGGAAATTTAATTCAACGCCACACAAAATGCCCCTGACAGAAAATAACATCACAGAAGTAAGCTTGGTCCTGTCGTAAACTATCATTTATAAACTCTTGCCCAGAAAGTGATGTTTTTCTAACAGAAGACATCACCCACATGCACTTTTATCATCACTAATTTACACATTTAAAAGGGTATAAAGCAATTATACCCTTACATGGGGAGAGGGATGGATACTAAATAGAACACAAAGCTGGGTCGTTGGGGTTTTATCTGGCTGGTTGTTGAAAGAAGCTCATGTAATAAAGCAAAACCCTCTTGTGTCTTTCCTGAAGGAATCTGTCTTCATCCCAAAACTAAAGAGTTCCCAGATGTTAATTTATGAACTGCAAATCAAACTTGCTGGCAATCAGAAGAAATATTTCAGGTATTTCCTATTTGGCTTTGGTTCAGAAAAAAAACACCCCAGAGTAGTATCATTTACTCTGAGTGCACAAAAGCCCAACCCTGCAGCTCTCTCCTGCTCATTCCTTTCTTTTCACTTAAGTGTAAAGGACTTCCCTCTCACCCCTGCTTTAATAACTTAGCCAAATAGCTGTTTGAAGGCTATGGGCACTGAACAGCTCACAGTTAGCTCCAGGTTACTTGGGAATGGCTCTCTGTGCTTTCAAAAGGACTACTGCTCTTAAAAGGAGCGCTGTGCTAATGTTGGTCTTTCCTTCACAACAAAGCTTTAGGACTGACGTTACTAAGCGGTGCTCTCCTTTCCACTACTTCAAGTTTAAATGCTTGCCTCACTCTCTGAAAGGAGGAATTGTAGGTTGACTGAGAAGAACACAGGACAGCTCTCAGCTGAAGGGCAGATCTCCAACACAGGTCAGCTTGGAACAGCAGCTCTGCTGTCGGCTTCTCATTCACAGCAGCGAGGCTGTTTCCCTAACAAACTTCCTGAGTTCACAGCAGTTCTCAGACCAATTTTCACTCCTCCAAGCTCCTTCTGTGCTCCCCCAGTAAAACTGAACACTGTAACTGGGTTTTGCTGGTGTTTCTAGGGGTTCTGCAGGCCACAGAACCAGTTTCCCAACAGCTCGAGAGTAACAACCTAAAGAAGGCTTTTATAAACGCTGGAGAGCATTCATGTGGTCTGCAAAACCTGGGGACAGCAACGTTGATCACGACAGTAAGATTCTAGCTCTACAGCAGGTCTGACACTCAGGTTAAAAAACAACCACACGTGGGGGAAACAAAATCAAAAGACAAGAGATCATGTAGAAAAAGACTTGCAGTGTCACTTCTTAAAAACACACTTCCAAGGTAGGAATGCACTGATTGAAAACTAAGCTCTTGAATGATTTGAAGTTCGGGTTCCTGAGCTTGACACTGGACAGGGGGGGAAGGGCAGGGGCAAGTGTTTTAGATCTTCAGTTACACAGCAGTATCATGAGGACAATATTTCAAACCTACCATTAGAAGAATGAATAAGTTACAAATATGACTTTAAGAACATTATAGTTAAACAGTAGTTTGTTTGCTCAGAAGATCTTAATCATCTTTCTTTTGTCTTTGAAATCGTTCCATCAAAGCCCTAAATATATTTCCTGGTATTTTCTGACGTCTTTCTATTAGAGCTTGGAGTGCTGCTTTTGTCTGTAGGGAAAGAGAAAAGTTTGAGGTCATATGAAGTCATCTCTGCACTGCTCAGAGAGTAAGACAGTTTCTATCTCCACGTGCACACCCAGCTTACCTTTGCAGTTAGTTCCTCAGCAGTTACATTTGGTTCATATGGGATGGGCTCTCCAATAAATGTCCGAAGCTTGACTGGAAAGCCACCATACAGAGGAACTATAGGCAGTCTGATGCGTTCATAGAGTGTCCTGAGGATTTCTGAGGAGCAAAAACAATCAGGGGCAAAGCAGACAAAGGAAAATGGAGACAAACAAACAAAGAAACAAAACAAAACAAAGAGACTGAGATTATTCTGTAACCTTTTTTTCTCTCTACGTCTTAAAACTGCAGCTGACTTCTCAAGCGATGGAGCTCCCAACCAGGGCTCTGAAAGAACATCTCCAGTGCTGTTCTACCCTTGGCTTTCATTTCCTCAAAACTGTGTTAATCACAGATGCATAGAATGGGATGAGTTGGAAAGGATCTTAAAGATCATCTATTTCCAAGCCCCTTGCCATAGCCAGGGACACCTCCCACTAGAACAGGTCGCTCAAGGCCTCATCCAACCTGGCCCTGGAGCATCCACAACCTCCTTGGGCAACCTGTTCCAGTGTTTCACCACCCTCTGTAAAGAATTTCTTCCTAATCTCCAGTCTAAATCTCCCCTCTGTCAGCTTTAACCCATTGCTTCTCACAAGCCCTTGAAAAAAAGCCCCTTCTTGGTTTTCTTGCAGGCCTCCTGAAGCTAACTCCAGACTTGTTTCCACCCTAACTCGGTGTGAAATCTCTCCTCCAAACAACAGATGCAAAAGAAGAAAGGAGAAAAACCCAGTAACTGCATCTCTGGAGAGGAAGGCAAAGCTATGCAGAACAGGTTACAGTTCAGCTGATTTTACAGGTTGGCATAAGAAGTGGGCTGGAAGAGTGCTCTGTTCAGCCCTCCACTGAGGGGATCAGAAATAGCCAGGATATTAGAATGGAATTCTTTGTAGTGAGGGTAGCAAGGCACTGGAACAGGTTGCTCAGGGAGGCTGTGGATGTCTCCTCCCTGCAGGTGTTCAAAGCCAGGCTGGATGAGGCCTTGAGCAGCCTGGGCTAGTGGAAGGTGGCAGGACATGTGGCATGGAGGGGACTGTTTAGGCCCTTTCTGCTAGTTAGTAAGCTGGGGAATATAAATCACCAGCAGATCAGCAGAGGTATGGGCATCTAATCAGCCCAGAGTTGAACCCTTCAGATACACACCCATCTACTCCTGTGTTGGAAGTGTCAAAGAGCTGAGGAAAGAGATTAGGCAAATGCAAGGCTCTCTGAGGAGCCACAGTTTTAGTGCTGAATAGAAAACCAAGTACAGATTAAATACATTTCAAACCAATCAACATTTAAGAGCAGATAGAGGTGCAAGCACAGAGCTTTGGGAGGACAGTTAAAGAGATTACAGGTCAGCTGCAAACTCCTGCTTGCCTCTTAGCAGGGCAGAAAACCCAAAGCTGGCCGAGCAGATAGAGGCAGAGAATAAAAGTGCTCTAAACCTATTTGCCTCTTTTTCTGGCTCCTTTTTCCCCCTCTTCTACAGCATCTGTGAAGGCAGACTGCTCTGTGGAGAACAGCTGAGATCAGCCCACGCCACATCTAATGCTGATGTTAGATCCTAGTAACATCTCTGAACGCTACCAGAGAGCAATTAGTGTGGGGATTACTTCTAGAGAGATAAGCTAAACACATAGGGAAAGATAAACTACAGACAGCAAGTAAAAGAACAAATATCTTACTTATTCCTCCTAATGTCCTAACGCCTTCTCGGACATTTTGTGTAAACATAGGAATGATGGGCTAGGAGGGAAAAAAAAGTGATTAAGAATGTAACAAAGAGAGCACTAAAAACTTCTATCTCATTTAAAGGCAACGAGCAAATTTATTTCAGAAGTGTTCCTCAGACAAGGACATCTAGAGAGCAACGTGTTCTGAAGTTCTCCTGCAAGCTTCTGCTGTGAGGTTTCAAGCTGGAGAAGATGATGAGATTACAGGGAGTGCCTGTTTCAGCAAGTCCATAATCCTAAAGCAGGCCAAGATTTTAGAACCTATGGAGCATTTAGGTCTCCCCTTGCCTAAGAGCAGTTTGCAGAGGTGTGATTTAAACAGAATCATAGAATAGAATCAGAGTCAGACAGGCTGAAGAGACCTCCAAGCTCATCTAGTGCAACCTAGCACCCAGCCCTGGCCAAGCAACCAGACCATGGCACTAAGTGCCCCAGCCAGGCTTTGCTTGAACAGTTCCAGGCACGGTGACTCCACCACCTCCCTGGGCAGCCCATTCCAATGCCAATCACTCAACCTGGGAAGAACTTCCTCCTAATATCCAGCCTAGACCTCCCCTGACACAACTTGAGGCTGTGTCCCTTCATTCTGTCCCTGGGTGCCTGGCAGCAGAGCCCAAACCCACCTGGCTACAACCTCCCTTCAGGTAGTTGTAGACAGCAATGAGCTCTGCCCTGAGCCTCCTCTTCTGCAAGCTGCACACTCCCAGCTCCCTCAGCCTCTTCTCACAGGGCTGTGCTCCAGGCCCCTCAGCAGCCTTGCTGCCCTTCTCTGGACATGTTCCAGTACCTCAGCATCTCTCTTGAATTGAACTGGACACAGCACTCAAGGTGTGGCCTGAGCAGTGCTGTGTACAGGGGCACAAGAACCTCCCTTGTCCTGCTGGCCACACTGCTCCTGAGCCAGCCCAGGCTGCCATTGGCTCTCTTGGCCACATAAACTCTCACCTGACCTGTAGTTATGGATGCAGTTTCACACAGTGCCCAGGGAGGTTTAGGCTGGATGTTAGGAAGAAGTCTTCACAGAAAGAACGACTGGCTACTGGAATGGGCTGCCCAGGGAGGTAGTGGAGTTACCCTCCCAGGAAGTGTTTGAAAGACTGGATGTGGCACTTGGTGTCATGGTTTAGTTGATTAGATGGTGTTAGGTAATAGGTTGAACTTGATAACCTCAAAAGGTCTTTTCCAACCTAGTTAATACTGTGTAATTCTTTGATCTAACAGGACTGGGACCTCAACCCTGTCTGATGCATCTTTGCTGAGCTGACACACAGGATGTGCCACAGCCAATACATGTGCCACCATTCACTCTGCTGATGAAGATTTGCAGTGGCATTGAACAGTTCAAGTTTCTATTGCTGGTTTTGAAATTGCAAACAGCTGTCAAGACTTAAAAGAACCAGAAGGGGGGCAACTACTAGAGGAAGATTTTTAGTGCCATGTCATGTACACACTGCACTTCAGAAACACAGAATTCTTAGTGGGGTTTTCAAACACTTGGATTATTTCCAGCAAATGAAACTTCTCAGACAGGTATGAAGTTGGGGTTGGAGGGAGGCAAGTGGGGAGCCTGTAAATAATGCAATGCAACCACAGAGATTAAAACTGCAGTTGCCTGAAGTGGATGGTAACAAACTGCTCAGGATTAAAGGTGAGTTGAAGATAATCTTTAATCTAAATAAAGATATTTTCCCCACTTTCAGCCTGCCTTTGACACTGTTCTTATTCTACTGCACCTCTCAGGGGCTTTTCAGGGGCAGGTAAAGCTGTAAAGCCTTTGTGAGTGCATAAAGGGAACTGAAAATACATTAAAACAAATAAACATGACTGAATCTGAGCTATGGCCTTTCATGTGCTACTACAAGACACAAGTAAAACCTAAATCTGTTAAAAACATCCTGCTTTAAATAAGTCTTCTTTTCCTCCTGAGAAAAGTGAGACACACTTAAAACTGGGTCTTAACAAACTGAGTCTATTTCTGGACAAAGATCAGAGATGCAACTACTCTTTGACAGTACTTAAATGGAAAACTCTTGGTATGAGACTTACTTTTCCATTAGGTACATGCAGATCTATGGACACATGCACACATCTTTCAAGCACAATTACAGAGGGAGAGGGACTCTGATATGGTTGCTAAAACAGTTTCAATTTAAATGTATCAGGCACTTCTACACCCTCCATGGTTGGTCCCATATGAATAATTATCTGCCTGCTGACCAAGCACAGTGCTGTAGATTGGAAATGAACAGACACCTCACACTACTGAACAGCATCTCCTGCTGTTATTGAATAAGACAACACTCAGCACCACAAAATGCCAAGACATAGTGCCAGTGAGTCTGGGCTTGCTGGGTCACTGTGCTTCAGCAGTAGGGGAAGCAGAAATGTTGCTCTCTGGTTGCTTCCCAAGCATTCTAGCCAGGGGTTGAGCCAGCACAATCCTCACCCTGTGTAAAACAGCACAAGATTCTAATGTATCATAGAATGGCTTAGGCTGGAAGGGATCTCAGAGATGATCTACTTCAACCCCCCTGCTATGGGGCAGAGATGCCTCTCAACTAGGCTTGGTTGTCCCAGGCCTCATCCAATCTGGCCTTAAACACCTCCACTGGGGGTCTGAAGGGTGTAAAATGGAAGAGTTCCTCTTAGAGTGAAACAAAGCTGAAGCAATATAAAAGAGGAAGGACCTTATCAGGCTTTCAAGCACTGCCTCTAAGTCCTGTTTTACCTCTCCCTCTTTTAAACTCTGCCTCTCCTGACCACATTATTCTAAGCTGACTCCAAAACCACCTCACTGTAAGCAACAGTAAGAGTCTTGAGAAGCAGCTGTGAAAGCAAGCAGACCACACTCATGCCATTCAGCAATGTAACATCAACTGCATGACAAACACCAGCTTTCCCTAGGAGCCACACTCCTAAAACAGCACTCTTTGCTTGTACCCCTTGACCTCTCCCACTTACCACTTTTGCATCGATGGCCACCTGAGCAAAGCCCTTCCGATCGCCCCAGATGATTGTGTACATCTCGTCACTGAAGAGCGCTTCCCGAACGCCTCCTGGGGCAATGGCCAACAGGCAGCCCTTCTTCAGGGCTCTGACACACTCCTCTTTTGGTCCATGCATAACCCCATGTGCATCAAGTAATATTTTAAAACCTGGAGGGTTAAGATAACAAATAAGGACAGGTTAATTCATAGTACCACTGAGTGCAGATTCCCATCTCGGAGCGCAACAAACCTACACTGAGCTGCTGGAGTGTGCCCAGAGAAAGGCAGCAAAGCTGGAGAAGGGTCTAGGGGGCAGGTTCTCTGAGGAGTGACTGAGGGAACTGGGGAAGAGGAGACTGAGAGGAGACTTCATTGCTCCCTACAACTCCCTGAAAGGAGGTTGGAGTGAGGTGGGGGTTGGACTCTTCCTTCTTCTATCGGGTGACAGAGTAAGAGGAAAAGGCCTGAAATTGTGCCAGGGGAGGTTTAGGTTGGCGATTAGGAAGGACACTTTGACTCTTTTACACTTTACTCTGCTCTCACTAGAGCCCATCTGGAGTACTGTGTGCAGTTCTGGAGCCTCCCAAAACAAAAAGGACATGGGACTGTTAGAATGAGTCCAGAGGGGGGCCACAAAGATGCTCAGAGGGCTGCAGCAGCTCTGCTATGAGGACAAGCAACAAGAATTGGGGCTCTTCAGCCTGGAGAAGAAAAGGCTTTGAGAAGACCTTATAGTGGCCTTCCAATATCTGAAGGGGACCAACAGGAAGGCTGGGGAGGGACTATTGACAATGTCTTGTAAGGACAGGACAAGGGGGAATGGGTTTAAACTTGAAGAGGGGAGATTCAAACTGGATGTTAGGAAGAAGCTCTTTCCAGTGAGGGTGGTGAGACACTGGCACAGGCTGCCCAGGGAGGTTGTGGCTGCTCCCTCCCTGGAGCTGTTCAAGGCTAGGTTGAATGAGGCCTTGAGCAACCTGTTCTAGTGGGAGGTGTCCCTGCCTATGGCAGGGGGTTGGAACTGGATGAGCTTTGAGGTGCCTTCCAACCTAAACCACTCTATGATTCTATGACACTTACTTGATCAACTTAGACAAGTAGTCTAAGGTGCAAGAAGGGAACTGTCTGAAAGCTGTGCCCAGGAAACCAATTCACTTCACTCAAGAAACTCTAAATGTGCTGCATACAAAAATGGGAACATTGGATGACTGAGCAGTGTGGGAAAGATGTCTCTGGGCAACCTGAGCTAGTTGAGGATGTCCCTGCTTACTGCAGAGAGGGTTGGCCTAGATGACCTTTGGAGGTCCCTTCCAACCCAGACCATTCTATGGCTTCTCCTTCTAGAAGATTTTCACTGAAGCAACCAATCTTATCAGCCACAGAGGAGGACACAGAAGTGACCTAGCAGAGTTTGACCTTCATTTTTTAACCAGAAGTTAACCAATGAATATTTTGTTAACCCAGTAGCCACATGTTTGTCATACACACATCCACTGAAGAAAAATCCAAAGTACAGCTAAAAAAAAAGAAGACAGAAATCTCTCTTCTCTTAACAGCCTTCTCTTACAGGCTTGGGAAGGAGAACAGGAGGCTACATATCATTAGCTTGTTCTTAACTAAACTCTGATCTCTAACTAGTCCTTGTAATTGGTGTGGGTATGACTACTCCTGATTTAATCTACACACAATTAAGGTCTGTTCATAAACATGAGAGCAGAGCACAAGCTGTATTACACCTGTCTCATACTCTGTCAGCTACCTGGTGATGGCAAGGATGTCATCAGTTTTCTCTGGTGGACCTTTAAGACCACAGAGAGGAGATCACTTAGGGCACTGAATCCAACCTTCCATGACTGCAGGCAACCACGTATGGTTCTGCAGAACACCCAGTCCACAGGACACACTGCAATACATTGTGTGTGTAACAGACAGCTCCTCTCCTCTGGGAAACTGCAGGGAAAGGATTGGCAGGTAACCTTCTAAAGGGGCCTCCCAGATGGCCCTAGGAAGCAAACAAGGCCCATACACAAGTGCAGTCCAAGTCCTCAGTGAATTCCTTGGGAAAAGAGATTCTTTTAATTCAGCCTCAAAGAATTCCATGTATCCCTAAGTGGCACCCAGACTGGATGATCTTGGAGGTCTCTTCCAATCTGATTGATTCTATGATGATTCTGTAGAAGAACTAGAAACCACTGGAATGTGGAGTTTCTTTCTGTGAGTAAACTCCAGTATCTCAAAGAAAAAAGGGAAAAAAGCCACAGGAGCTATCTCATACCCCTCTGGCCCAAAATGCAAGCAACAGAGCCACACAGAGTATTGCTAAGCATAAACTGAGAGAAGAAATCACTTCCTTTGTGTGGACACAAAAGGAAGACAACGCTCAGCAGGTTTCAATAGGTCTCCTCTTAGGTTAGATTCCCTTCCATAAGTTCTCAAGCTGTATCTTCCAAGACTAAGCACTGGAAAGATGTTTGACCCCTTGCAGATGGGGTCAAAGACTTGATCAGGAAGACTTGCTCAGGACAGGGCAGCCTTTGTCCCAGGACAAACTTAAGGCAGTCTTGCTGGTCTGGTCACAAGAGAAGCAGCAACTCAAGTCACCGAGACCCAAGCCTGGGTTGCCAGTTATAGATTATCCCTCAGATAATCTGGACTATTTGGGTTTGTCTTCCCTGAATAGACTAAATTCACCCACAGCACCAGAGAACTATGTAGGTTGGAAGGGACCTCTGAAGGTCATCTAGTCCAACCTCCCACTCAAAGCGGGTCCAACTCGATCAGGCTGCTCAGGGCCTCACCCAGCAGCGTTTTGAAAGTCTCCAGCAATGGAGATTCCCCAACTTGTCTGGCCAATCTGCTCGGGTGTCTGATCACCCCCATGCTTAAAGGTCTTTCCACACAACTAATAAAAGTTGCCCATGTTGCAACTTGTTGATGGTGCTTCTCATCCTATTGCTGCACACCCGTGAAAGAGCCTCTCTCTCCCCTTCTCCATCCCATCAGGACACCAGTGACACCTTTCCCCACCTTTAGCTGGTGCAGACCACACAAATGCAGGCCCACAGCCTCTCATGCATTGTGTGCTCCAGCCTTTCATCATCCACTGAACACACCCTGGTGTGTCAATATCTGTCTTGTGCTGGGCAGTCCAAAACTGAACCCCACACAGTGAGATGTGCTTGCACAGGTGCCAAGCCAAGGGGAAAAGAAAAACTTCTTCACTCAGCCTGCAAGCTACACTCATGCTAAAAAAAGCTCAACATGCAGATCAGCTTCTCTGCTGCAAGGGCAAGCTGCTGACTCACTCAGCTTGTTGTTCTAGACTGTCACAGTCCTTTCCTGCAAAGCCACCTTCTACCCAAGCTACTGTCACTTGGGATTGTTCCATCTCAACTGCCCAAATTCACACTTGCTTTTGCTGTGCCAGTTCATTTCTGCAAAGTCACTCTGAATCCCAGATCTAACCCTCACCATATCAACTGCTCTCCCAGTCTGGTATCATCAGTGAATTTCCTCTCACCCAGGCATGCAGTGAAAACATCAATCAGCTCCAGTCCCAATAACAACCCTGAAGAATGCTCGTAGAAATCAGCTGTTAGTCAGACACTTCACTGCTGAACCCAATCCTTCCAGATCAGCCTTTCAGCCAGATGCCTCTGCAATGCTCCTGAGCACCATTTAGGGGACTCCTAAGTATACTCACACCTAGAACTTTATTTTCAATCAGAAATAGAGAAAACCAAAGTAACCTCCCGTTTGATAAACAACTGTGCACAAGTATTAACAGCTATAACATGGAGCCAAATCTAAGTGATCAAATAGGCTCTGTTAGTCAGCTGTATGCAAAAGATGTGATAATCAAGTAACAAACTCTGGTCTGTTGGCAAAATCAGCTGCAGAGGCAACGCCATGCTGTCATCAGCCTGAAAAAGTTCAGTTTTCAGGGATAAGGCTGCAATAAAACCACAGTGGCAAAAGGCCAGGTTTCTGATAAGACTGTTCCTACTAAAAGCATCAGCACACTACAGAAGACTCCTGTAAACTCATGAAAGTAATTACAAGGCTTTTAGTCACAAATTGAACTCAGGAATAGAACTGAGTACTACTGTAGAATCATAGAATCAGTCAGGGTTGGAAGGGACCACAAGGAGCAGCCAGTTCCAGCCCCCTGCCATGCCCAGGGACACCCTACCCTAAAGCAGGCTGGCCAGAGCCACATCCAGCCTGGCCTTAAACATCTCCAGCCATGGAGCCTCAAACATCTCCCTGGGCAACCCATTCCAGCCTCTCACCACTCTCAACATTGAACAACTTCCTCCTCACATCCAGGCTGAGTCTCCCCACTTCCAGCTTTGCTCCATTCCCCCCAGTCCTGTCACTCCCTGATACCCTGAAAAGTCCCTCCCCAGCTGTTTTGTAGGCCCCCTTCAGATCCTGGAAGGCCACAAGAAGGTCACCTTGGAGCCTCCTCTTCTCCAGACTGAACTCCCTCTGTCTGTCCTCATAGGAAGGGTGCTCCAGCCCACTGATCAACCCAGAGGACACACTCCAGCAATATCTCACCCACACAAAACCCAAACCCCTCACATCATTAATCACTCCAATCAACAGTGTTCTTCACTGGGCTGTCCAGACAATTTTTTTCATGCTTCATTTTTTACACAAAGTTGGGTTATTTCTACAGCTTTCCTCCAAAAAGGATTCTACTTGAAACAGTCTTCCTGGGGACAGGTTCCACTGCCCACCATACTCAGCTGGGTGGACTACAAAAATGCATTGTGTCTCCAGGCTGATACTGTCAGCTTCAAGGGCACTACTTGCAAAAAATGTGTTTCTCTATCAGTTAACATCACTAATTCTGCCTGTTTCAATAAAAATAAAGAACCATCTCCCAGTACCATCCCTCCAGTACCTAAAGGGGGCCTACAAGAAAGCTGGCCAGGGACCTTTTACAAGACCTGTAGTGACAGGATAAGAGGCAATGGCTTTGAGCTGGAAGAGGGCAGAATTAGACTGGATGTTAGGAAGAAATTCTTTGCAGTGAGGGTTGGGAGACACTGGAACAGGCTGCCCAGGGAGGCTGTGGATGTTCCCTCGCTGGAGGTGTTAAAGGCCAGGTTGGATGAGGCCTTGAGCAACTTGGGCTAGGGGAAATTGTCTCTGCCCATGGCAGGGGAGTAGGAACTGGATGATCTTTAAGGTCCCTTCTAACCCAAACCATCCTGTGGTTCTATGATCTTACTGAAGTCATTGCTAGCAACCAATACAGAGACATCGGTTTCTCCTGCAACCTTCTCTTTGCCTTCAAACAAGGAAGGTGCTGCTCAGCCAGAAGCATGACTCATCCTTGCATGGTCCAGTCTGTAAACTCCCTGTTATTTGTAGAGAACAAGTTAGAAAGAGCTGTACTCCAGCACTTCCACTGTATTTGGCTGAATGCCTGCTGAGAGCTGTGCTCCCGTGGCACAGCTTTTATCAATTACACTGTAAAAATAACTAAGTAGAGTTCCCAAACCGATTGTTGATAATGAAGTAAGTTACCTGGTAATCTAAAGACAAAATGATCAGCTACTACATAGCAGGATCTCTTCTTCTCTATCAGAAGTCTAGCCATGAAATAGATACAGTCAGCAGGAGTAGCTCCATGGTAGAACACAATAAGTCCTGGTCCTTCAGGAATATTTTCAGTCCCGTGAAGCTCATAACCTGGTAAGAGTTAAAGGCACAAAGGATGTCAAGTTTGGTACAGTTCTATCCCACAGAAACTAAACCAGGGCAAGCTGGCAGAGTGACAATGTTAGCAATTGATAGTAAGAGCAAAGCCACCACTAAAAAGTCAAGAGGTGACTTGTGGCATTTGCTGAGTTGCTTTCACAGTGAATTCAAGTTTTAAAGCAGAAGAGTCACATTTAAAGAAAGAACAAAAAAATCTCTGAGATCAAACCAGTGTCTCACTGCCTTAAACTGTATCATTTCTCCTGAGGTTCCCTATCTTCAAGGCTGCAGAGCCCTCTGGATCAATCACTCCAGAGAAATCAAAGTGAGGATTGCAGTGGTGAAACACAACATTTCAAGCTAGTATTTACTGAAAGCTCATTGCCACCAGTACCTGGTAAAGAAGATCTGATGTGCCAACATCCATTTACATGTCTCCTTCTAATCAGGGGTGTGATGCTTTGTTATTTCTCTCAGAGTTACCCTTGCTCCATTTTTCCAGCACAAAGTGCTAAAAGCTATTTGGGGCTTCACATGTTTAATTACAACATACAAAAAAACCCAAACACACCAGTTTCCCACTGAACCAATGAAGTTAACAGTGCAGAATATTTGCAGTTAACACAAAACAGCCAAATACATCAGTAGGAAATGTATTCAGTTAACAGCGAGCAGTATTCTTGCAGCACCTCGTTTGTGGGGCTTTTAAATAAGGAAAACAACAACAACAACAACAACAAAAATCCCATTCCCAAAGCCTGCCACTTCTTCCAAAGTTCATCAGGTCTGCAATTACCATTCCATCATTACTCTTCTTTAACTATGAAGTCCTTCTTCCTCTTGAGGAGGGCAAACTTAAGACTGGATATCAGGAAGAAATTGTTTACAGTGAGGGTGGTGAGACACTGGAATAGGCTGCCCAGAGAGGCTGTTGATGCCCCCTCCCTGGAGGTGCTCATGGCCAAGTTGGATGAGGTCTTGATGAACCTGGGCTAGTGGAAGGTGTCCCTGCCTAGGGGTTGGAACTAGATGATCTTTAAGGCCCCTTCCAACCCAAACCATTCTATGGATCTGTTTTACTTTCTAGACCCATGGTGCTAGAATACACTGCAAACATCTCATCTGTACCATCCCAGGTGATCACTAATGGTGCTCCATAACCAGAATGATACCTACATCTAGCACTTGTATGATGTATGTAAACTCAAAGGCATCACACACCAGTTTGGGGCCGAGTGTGAGGTTATTTTTGGTCAGGTTTATTTTTTGCAATGCTGTGAGACTCAGGGTGAAAAGTTCCTCTTATGATATACTGATTAACAAAGCAGGGGAAAAAATATCATCACAAACCATTTCATCCTTTAGGAAGAGAATTGTATAGAGAATGTGGAAGCAGTTGGCAGGGCAGAAGAAAGCCACAACTGTCAATGAGAGATTGGATAAGAATTTTACCTCTGCAAATAAAAAGTTAGACCTTATAAAAAAGAAAAAGTTACAGAGAATGAAAAGAGCCAAGGCCTTAAAAATCATTTTCTTATGGGAAAGAAAAATAAAGTCAATAGCTTTTCCTTGTGAAGTGAGCATTTTAAGCTCTTTGATGTAGCTGTTGATTTTGGTCTAGTGTACTTTGCCAGATTTGAAAGTTACATCTTAGCCTTACAAAGCCTATCTGATACAGCCTCTGCACCATCTGGTTATCAATGCCTTGAAAACCCTCTTCCCTTTGACTAGAGAACAAATAGAGATGATTTTCAAGAAGGATTTGTTCTTTATGTAAATTGCTCTTAAACATCTCTTTCACCTTTAGCTGCATCTAGACTGAATGGTTCTGAAAGAGGCTTATGATTTCCTTAGAAAGGAGAAGCCAAATCACTTATTAAGTCTGTCTTTCTGTAAGAAATAATAGCAGAAGGACAAGGAAGAGAGCCCTCAGTTTTGAAAGCAGTTGTCAAAAACACCTAGAAAGAAAAGAAAAAAGTAGGGACCTGTAACAGTTCTGGGCTCTAAGTAGCAAGCAGTGCATGAACTAAGTGCTCCTTGGCACTGTATGCAGATGACTGCCTAAGTGCAATTAAATGATGCTGACATGCTGGCTACCAAGGAACTGGCATTAACCATCAGTGTTCCTATGTTGGCTCTGAAATAATGGATCCAGTTTTTAACAGAGCAAACACTGCAGGTCTTTTTGGAAGGAGGAAATCTAGTGGTAAAAAGGGGGGGAAATTAATTCAGCAATTAAAAAATGCATAAATAGGCAACTGGATGAAAGACCTCATCTTGCAGCAGCAAAGGAATAAATGGCTCAGACAAAACATTTTACACCCTGTACTGGGTTTGGCTGGGGTAAAGGTGATTTTCTGCTCCACAGTGACTGGTATGAGGTGATGGTTTGGGTTTGTGCTGGGAACAGTGTTGATAGCACAGGGATGGTTTAGCTGCTGCTGAGCAGTGCTTGGACAGAGTTAAGGCTTTTGCTGTTCCTCACACCACCAGTGAGTAGGCTGGGGGTGCATGAGGAGTTAGGAAAGGGAGTGTATGAGAAGAAGGGACACAGCGAGGGGACCTGATCCCAGCTGACCAAAGGGATGTTCCAGACCAGATGACATCAGAGTCAGCATATGAGGCTGAGGAGAAGATGAAGGAAACAGGGGGAACATTACAAGTTATGGCATTTGTCTTCCCACATATCTGATGCATGATGGAGCTCTGCTTTCCTGGAGCTGGCTGAACTGCCAGCTGATGGGAAGCAGTCAATGAGTCCCTTGGTTTGCTCTCCTGCAGTGCATGGCTTTTGCTTTATCTATTCAACTATCTTTTTCCCAATCCACAAGTCTTCTCCCTTTCTGATCCTCTCCCCCATCCCATCAGGAGGAACAAGCTGAGCTGGCAAGATGGGGTTCAACCACAACACATCCAAAAAAAAAGATGTCTCAGTGGCTTTTCTCCTCCCAAAGCACCACTGACAGTCTTTGAGAAAAGGAAAGGAAAAAAACTGGCCTGGGTTTTCAATTTCAGCACCAATAATCAGGTAGACATTGTTAACCCTGAAAGGTAAACCAGGAATAGGAGCTTCACCAGGTTTTAATGTCATATCTTGCTTACCATGCCATATTCTTCCATGTCCATCCCATAGGGTTGCCAACATTTGTTTTCCACCAGCCCAAAAATCATGGGAATAAGCTTCCTTTAGTTCATTCTTCCTTTTATAAATATGAAGGAGGAGAATAGAAGTATAAAAGAGGACGACAATACTTCCTGGCAGTACAAAAACTACTGCCAGTGGCAAAAGCACCCACAAAAGGTAGACTGCATAACTCAGATAATCTTCAATATGCTCCACGCCAGTCCATTCTCCCAGGATGTAAGTCAGGCAGGTCAAGTAGGACATAGGCATTGGTCCTGCAGTACAGGATGCATTTCCACCTATCATCTCCTGGTTAATTAAAAACAAAAGCCAGCAGATTAATAAATCCTCAAAACAGACAGACCTGCCTGGACTCTTTCATCATAGAAAACTCCTCTCTGATGCATTTTATCCTCATCCCGTTCACCCCACGCCCCAGCAGCACCTATTAGAAACGGAATGGGTCCTGCAGCAAAACTTCTGCTTTGTTTTCTTCAGTCCTTTTCTTTTGTGCAATGCAAATGCTGACAACTCTAATTGAGAAAAGGAATGCAATTGCTTCATCTCAGGCTAAGATTTTAATCTCAAGCTGCTCAATTTATGCAGATGCAGAAGATGTCTGATGTCACCAACACCTATTTCCACTGCACTTTCTATTTTCAGAGGGCTGTATTGATTAGGTTCATCTGTTGGTTCACACAGCATGCTCTGAACCTTCTCCCAAGCACTTATTACAATCTCAAATCCAGTGCTATAAAATATCTACTGGACACTTTCACTATCCACAAGCATAGGATGACTCAGGAGGTCTTAAATAAGCAAACCTCACTCTTGTAGAGACCTTTAACTCGACCTAGAAGTTTACAGAAAGTGAAACACCAAGTCCCAAGAGCACAACACAGAGAGGCAGCAGAAACAGCAAGGAAAAAGATCACAGAAAATCCTCCAGAAGTTTCAACAGCTCTGCTTTGGCTTTACCTTTTCTGTCTTTAAGAATATTTCCAGCACCAACTCCTAAGTTTCAGGGCTAGACCTCTCTGAGCTGCTATTTCACAGACTTATAGGATAGATTCACAGAATGGGCTGGATTGGAAAGGACCTTAAAGATCATTTAGTCCCTGCCTCACCGCAGGCAGGGACACCTTCCACTAGCCCAGGTTGCTCAAGGCCTCATCCAATCTAGCCTTGAACAGCTCCAGGGAGGAGGCATTGATAACCTTTCTGGGCAATCTGTTCCAGTGTCTCACCACCCTCACTGTAAACAATTTCTTCCTGATCTCCAGTCTAGATTAGCCCTCCTGAGGATTTCTGCAGCCCTGGAGCAACACTTTTGTCTTAGCTTTGGAAGATTTAGAGGAAAATCTGCTGTTCCCTTCATCTTCCAAACCTGACACAACCTGTACACATGGCTATCTACAGTTCCAAACCAAAGGAAATGGTATTTTGGGGGGAAACAAAGTTTTCCTAGACTAGAAAAAAGTGATCCTAGTCTAGAAAAAAAAAGTGATGCTAGTCTAGGAAAAAAGTGATCCTAGTCTAGAATAAACTTTTGGTCAAGATTTGAAGTAACTCTTAGAAGCAGGAAGAAAAACATGTTCCAACTACACTAACATAGGCTTGTAGAGAAAAATGGATATAAGAACTGTAATTTCTTTAAGAACCCAAGCTTGGGGTTGTTAGGGTTTGGGTTTTGATTAAAACATGATTTACAGCACTAATGATTGCAGTCTACTCCTCCTTTACTCTTGCCCTGTTCTTGTGGGCAACCAAGTGACTGAAATTCAGGAGGTGGTTTTGCTGACACCATCAGAACCTCGATGACAAGAATCAGGAAGGAGACCAGTTTTACTCCACCACTGCTGTGAGATACTGAAACATGTACTAGAGCAGAACTCGTTCACTCTCTCACCATTTTCCCTCTCATTTTGACAGAGCAAGGATGCTCCTTTTCTTTCTGTTTGAAATTGGCCTCTACCCACATTGCTCAAGCTAACTCCTATTGAAAGAAGAAAGCCAATGCTGTGACAAGGACTTTGCTCTCACAATCCATGCCTCTTCCACTAATTCAGGCTTACAACACTTTGCTCCTCAGCGTGTTCTTGTGGACAAAGTGAGGAGCAGCTGACTACCTTCAGTGCTGTCCAAGCACATAGCATTAGTGACATGCACTTCACTGATTTCATGCATGTGTGTTTGGGGGTGTGAATTAGTGGGGGAGAAGGAGAGGAGAGAGAGAGACCTGTGGGAGAGCAAAAGGAAGCTCCTTCTCATTCCAGTTGCCAGAGCCGAACTCCAGAACCTGTCAGGCAGCAAACACCCACAGCAAGGACAAGAAAGACAGCTTGTGAGACCAAGTACACTACAGTATTTATCAGACTGTTGTATCTGGACTTCTCCAACGGTTCCACCTACTAGCTGGAGAACAATATGGAGCAGGGGTTATGGCACAGAAGCATTTTTCAAAGCTCAGAGGTGATTATGTAGCTTTAAAGATTACTTAAAATGATACTCTCCTGCCCACTGCCTGTTAAATTGTTTATGGATTTCTCCAAACACAAAATCCTCATCAAGTAAATTTAAAGTCCTGTCCACACACGTCAGCCCTTGCAAAATATTACTTGCCCTTTGCCTGCAGTGGTAGATGCAATACCTCAAATGCAATCATCACAGTTTTATAACTTTACTTGCACATCTGATCTGTAATAGGAACTAAAATCTGACATCTTTGCTGCCAAACACAGGGAACAGCTAAAGTCCTGTCTTCTCTGGAGGATAGTCAACCCTCCTCTGAACAACAGAGCTTCCTCAATTTGAAGAGAATCATAGAATAACACAGAAGCATAGAATCAGCCAGGTTGGAAGAGACCTCCAAAATCATCCAGACCAACCTAGCACCCAGCCCTAGCCAAGCAACCAGACCATGGCACTAAGTGCCCCAGCCAGGCTTTGCTTCAACATCTCCCTGGGCAGCCCATTCCAATGCCAATCACTCTCTCTGCCAACAACTTCCTCCTAACATCCAGCCTAGACCTCCCCCAGCACAACTGGAGCCTGTGTCCCCTTGTTCTGTTGCTGCTTGCCTGGCAGAAGAGACCAACCCCACCTGGCTACAACATATATTGGAAGGACTCACTGCACAGCACTTGTCCAACCTCTTGCTAACTAAGGAGTCAGATCAGGTTGCTCGTGAACAGAGCCAGTTTAGTTTGCAGTATCAGCATGGATGGAGATCCCACTGCTACTCTGAGGCCTTAATCCAGTGCCTGACCACTCTCATGGTGAAAATGCTTTTCACAGATTCACAGAATGGTTTGGGTTGGAAGGCAGCTCCGAGACCATCTAGTTCCAATCCCCCTGCCATGGGCAGGGACACCTTCCCCTCGACCAGGTTGCTCAAGGCATGAACATCATCCAAACTGGTCTCGAACACCTCCAAACTGAATAAAGGTCCACCACAATTCTTACATGCTACTAAAAGACAACATCTTTTTGGCCTGTTCCAACTTTGCAGCTGTCTACTCTGACTGCCAGAGCAGCTAAAATTACAAGCACAGTGTCTTCTAGAAACATCAGCAATGTCCCTGTGATGAGAACCTCATCCCAGCAAGGCCAGGCTATCCCCTCCATCCTTGTCAGAGGTTTTCTGCCATCTGCCAAAACTCAAACCTATATTGGGGTGCAGCAGCAGCCCTTAGCCAGCTTACAGGCAGAACCCCTCTGTAACACGAGCATACCCTTAAAGGACTTATGTTAACAGCCATCACTCACACGTTTTCTGTCGTGCAGCTCCAATGAAACATCTCCTCCTTTAAGCTCAGCTTCCTAGCAGAGCAGCTTGTATTTATTTTGCTTAGATGAAAAAGATGGAACTCCTCATTTGGCTAATTACAGCACATGCTGACTTAGGCTGAAGGCTCTACTCTGACAGTAAAGTGCAAACAAAGCTATCAGATAACTCCATCCACTAACTTCTAGCAGATGACCCAGAAAAATCCTGACCCAAATTACAACAGTGGTCTCCAGCTTCGGCCAGCAGACCCTGGGGGATAGCTGAGCCCCTGCTGATGACTCTAGAAGCACCAGCTACGGCAAGCAGCATCTAATGCTTCAAAGCAGGCAATTTCAGCACAAGAAACGTCTAAGTGGAACCTCTGCAGAACGTTTCGGTACCTCCAAGCTACAGAAGCGCTGCAAAGCATCAGAATTAGCAGTGCCGCCGCTCGCACACACGCCCAGCGGACCCTGATAACCCTGCTAAGGGCATCCGCAGCTGGAGCGGGGCTGGCAGCCAGAGGCGGCTGTGCCCCGGCTCTGAAGCGAGCCCTGGCCTGCTCCTTGCCCCTGAGACAGCGAGACCGCGGCTCCTCTGCAGCAGGCTGCACAGGGGTCGAGTTTCTTCCGACAAGGACACGGCCCCAGCCCGGCTGCCGCAGCTGAGCCCCCGCCGGGCTCCCCAGCTCCGCCGCCGCTCTCCCGCACCGCGCTGCGGCCGCAGTCCCTGCCGCCCCGACCGTGTAACTACAGCCGGGCCCCGGGCTCGGCGGCGGCCCAGGCTCCAGCCCCAGACCGGACAGACACTCTCTTCACCCGACCCGCCAGCGCCTGCTCACCTTCCCGTGGCGGCGGCGGCTCCGGCTCCAGCCCCGCGGCCCTCACGGGGCCTGGTTTTACTTCTCCGCCCGCCGCCCCCGCGGAGGCCGGGTGCCCGCGGGGCGGCCAGGCTAGGGCGGCTCCCCGCAGCGGGGTGGAGGCGGCAGAGTACCGTGCCGCCAGCAGGCGGCCACGGGAAAGGCGAGAGGCGGCGCGGGGGACGCGGGAAGACCGAGGGCGGCAGAGGCGGCGGAGGGGAGGTGAGGGTGGAACTTCACGGCGCCGGGGGCACGGAAGCCGCCCGGACCGTGTCCGCCACGCACCGCCCGGTACTTCCGGCAGGAGAGGAGCAGGCGCCGCCGGGTGGCGCCCCCCCGCGGCGGGGCCGGGTAGCGGCAGCTGGCGGGGACGGGAGTGCCGTGGCTATCCCCTTCTAAACCTGCTGCTGCTGCAGGACTGGAGTGCGGTGGAGCGTCCCTTGTGTCCAGCCCCTAAGCCTTCTGCTGCTGCTGCATGACTGGAGTGCTCTAGAGCGTCCCTTGTGTGCAGCCCCTAAGCCTTCTGCTGCTGCTGCAGGACTGGAGTGCTCTGGAGCGTCCCTTGTGTGCAGCCCCTAAGCCTTCTGCTGCTGCTGCAGGACTGGAGTGCTCTGGAGCGTCCCTTGTGTGCAGCCCCTAAGCCTTCTGCTGCTGCTGCAGGACTGGAGTGCAGTGGCGTGTCTCTTGTGTGCAGCCCCTAAGCCTTCTGCTGCTGCTGCAGGACTGGAGTGCTCTGGAGCGTCCCTTGTGTGCAGCCCCTAAGCCTTCTGCTGCTGCTGCAGGACTGGAGTGCTCTGGAGCGTCCCTTGTGTGCAGCCCCTAAGCCTTCTGCTGCTGCTGCAGGACTGGAGTGCTGTGGCGTGTCTCTTGTGTGCAGCCCCTAAGCCTTCTGCTGCTGCTGCAGGACTGGAGTGCTCTGGAGCGTCCCTTGTGTGCAGCCCCTAAGCCTTCTGCTTCTGCTGCAGGACTGGAGTGCTGTGGCGTGTCTCTTGTGTGCAGCCCCTAAGCCTTCTGCTGCTGCTGCAGGACTGGAGTGCTCTGGAGCGTCCCTTGTGTGCAGCCCCTAAGCCTTCTGCCGCTGCTGCAGGACTGGAGTGCTGTGGAGCGTCCCTTGTGTCCAGCCCCTAAGCCTTCTGCTGCTGCAGGACTGGAGTGCTCTGGAGCGTCCCTCGTGTCCAGCCCCTAAGCCTTCTGCTGCTGCAGGACTGGTCTGCTCCAGCAGCATGTTCCACGGCCGCTCTCCCGCTGTGCAGCCATTCCACTCGGCAGAAACGGCTTCGGCGCTGCTCCTGTGCCCGGGGTGGTTCTAAGCCGTCTCCCCGGGCAGCCGGCATGGCCCCCCGGCTGCAATCCCACTTGCCCAGCTCGCCCAGTAAGCGTCAGTGCAGCTCCTCCCCGCAGCTGATGTGAGGTTTTGCGGCACTTCAGGTACCTCTGGCTGACGGCCAGCCTGGGGGGATTCCTGGGTCTGCCTACAAAGGAAAAAGAAGCATCCATCTAAGAGATGAGGGGCATCCCAGTTACACCAGACACACCAGCTCACACAGCTACAAGGGGCTGCTGCAGCACAGCCCCTTGCACTGGGTCTTGGAGTTAGAAAGGTTGTACAAATTCAGGTGACTAAAGTGTTTTAACTGATCATGCAATGGTTTCAGTTGGAAAAGACCTTTAAGATCACCAAGTCTAACTTAACCCAGCACTGCCACATCACCACCAAATCAAGTCTCTCAGCACCACATCTACACAGCCTTGACACCCCTTCAGGGATGGGGACTCCACTGCTTCATTGCAGCCTGTTTCAGGGTTTGCTAATCCTTTTGGGGGAGAAACTGTTCCTCATGTCCAACCTACATCTTCCCTGGCACAACTTGAGGCCATTGCCTCTTGTCATATTGCTCATTACTTGGGAAAGGAGACCAGCACCCACCTCATTCCAACTTTCTTTCAGGGAGTAATAGAGAGTGAGGAGATCTTCCCTCAGCCTCCTTTTCTCCAGATTGAACAGCTCCAGTTCCCTTAGCTGCTCCTCACAAGGCTTGTGCTCCAGATCCTTCACCAGCCTTGTTCCTTGGGCACAATGCTGCTAATGTGCTTGAAAAATAGAATAGTCAGAGTCCTGTCTACTCCTTCTGCATAGCTTCTCTAATAGAAGGAACATTGCTAGATTCTGGTTACCCTCAATTCCTCTGCTTCTTCATCTGTGCCCATTTCAGCACTTGACAGCCCTTTCTCCTGGTTCCTCTTCTCACTTGACCTAAGCCAGGCTTTGAGTTTTAGCTGATACTGTTGGAGCACACTAGGTAAAGCTTCATGATTTGAATTCCTGTTCCTCTCCAGGCATATCAGTCAGCATCCTGGTTTGCTTCAGTTTATCATCACCCATGCATGATGAAGTCTGCTGGAAAAAAAACAACCTTTTTGCCTGTTTATTTGTAATTATGATGTTCAAAGAAACATTTCTGTGTCTTGGGACAAATTTGAGCTATTTTCTTTTTTCCAGGACAGGATTCATGTCTTTTTGCTCCAGAGAAATAAGTCATCTGTCTATCCTGCTCCCTTCTTCAGATGTTCAAGAAATGTTTGTAGAGAAGCAGTATGGGAAGACAAAGTTTTTATTTGGATTAAACCCTCTAGGCTTAGGTCTCTATTGAAAAAAAAAAAGCTAGTTATGTATTTCTTTAAGATGTTACAAAAAGGTTTAGGATGCTGAGGGCAAAGATTGCCGAGGTATTAAAAGTACAAGAAGGAAAAACGAGGCACAAAAGTTATCTTTCTTGGTGTTTGAAGTTAACAGACTTGATGCATTTAATGGTATATTGGATAGGTTACACACAGTTCTCCCACCCCCACCAGGAGCAACGTCCCACAGCTTGTAAAGACACACTCTGCTCTGTGGCAAGTTCCAGTGCTCTGCAGGCTCTATTAGGCAGACAACACTGCTCGTGTGCCCCTTTCCTAACAGGCACTTGAGTCCATGCCGGGACAGCAGTGTCGCGGTACTGCGTTTTTAGGCAAACCACCAGTGGTGACAGCCCCAGGGTTGCGTTACAGAAGTAAACTCTCCCCAGCCTGCTCTCAGGAATCAGGGCGAGCACAGCGCATCCCGTTGCAGACACAGGGATCGCCAGCCTGGGGGCAGCCTCGGCCACTAAACCAGTGCTGATGGTGCAACAGTGCCTGAGTGGACCAGTCTGGAACTGAAACTACTTTCTACACGGATGTGCTTAGTGCTACATTTAAGCTTTTCTCTTTTTTTTCCCCCCTCTTGGAAAGCCTTTTTTTCCTGACGGGGATGCAGCATTCCTTCTTTCCAGCATACCAAACCACTACACTGATGTGTTTGTAGGAGGCTAATATCTGGTTTCATGGCATTGTTTCCCTCTAGAACAATGGTCTGAGCAGCAGATCCTTAGCTAAAGGGACACAGTTTCTCTTCTGACACTGTCTTGTATGGGACCAAACAGGTGAGCTGTCCTTCTGGTGGGACAACACCAGCTCTTGAGATTCTGCTCAGAATCTGGACCTTGAAGAGCTCAAAACTCACAGATTTAAACCAAGCTGAGGCTGCCAGGTGTATGTACATACTTTTTTGGGGGAACCAGGCAAATCCTGGCCACATGATTTCCTTTGAGAATTCTAGCTGCTGCGTTGCTACCAGTTCTCTCCACCAGTCTTTCTACTTCCAGAACATCCTCAAAGACACAGGGAACCTTCAAGAGGTTAATTGTTTTCTTCTGTCATATCTGTAGAAACTTGTAAATTAAACTGGATGCACACCAATTAGTAGCCAGCAGTGCTGTAGGACACTGTTTTTTTACTGTATGCTGTGAAAACAATGAAAGAGCAGAAGCATTCTAATCACTTTTACGACGTTTATCAAATCGCTCCAATAAAGCCTTCCGTATGCTCCCTGGGATTCTTTGGTGCTTGCTTATGAGAGCCTGGACAGCAGTCTTGGTCTGAAAAGAGAGGAGAAAGTTGCCTTCACTAGACCTGCTTATGCAAGGAAGAAGAGCAGAACCACTGACTTCTTCTCAAAGGTTCAAGAATCACAGAATCATGGAATCATAGAATCACAGAATGTCAGGGGATGGGAGGGAAAGCTCTCCTATGATCCTATATGGATCTCCTATACCAGATCACACAGGAACACATCCAGGCAGCTCTTGAATATCTCCAGAGAGGGTGACTCCACAACCTCCCTAAGCAGCCTCTTCCAGTGCTCTGTCACCCTCACAGGGAAAAAAAATTCCTTCTCATGTTTAAATGAAACTTCCTATGCCTCAGCTTCCACCCACTGCCCCTTGTCCTGTCATCAGGCATCCCCCAGCAGAGCCTGGCTCCAGCCTCCTGCCACTCACCCTGCACATATTTGTGAACATTGATGAGGTCATCTCTCAGCCTCCTCCTCTCCAAGCTAAAGAGCCCAAGCTTCCTCTGGCTCTCCTTGTAAGAAAGACGTTCCATTCCCTTAATCATCCTTGTGGCTCTGCATTGGATACTCTCAAGCAGTTCTGTGTCCCTCTTGAACTGGGAGGCCCAGAACTGTACTCCAGATGTGGCCTAACCAGGGCAGAGCAGAGAGGCAGGAGAACCTCTCTTGACCTACTAGCCACAGCCCTTTTAATACACCCCAGAATGGCATTGGCCCTCCTGGCCTCCAGTGCACATTGCTGACCCATGGTCAATCTCCCATTAAGTATTGGGAAATTCACATGTGAGACCTAAGATCAGAAAAAAGTTCACTTTTATATTTGCCACTGGTCCTAAGTAATAAAAAACAATTACTGCAGTTTGGATAGGCTCAAATGATTGAGATTTATCAAACCTGGACACTACTAAATCAGAGTAATCTTTAACACATGCAGACATTAAGTTCATGCGATTGCCATCCCTGAAGGTTTTAATCAACAGTGCTGCATAAAGCTGACCTTGCTGAGGCCAGGGATTTGGAGTCAGGACCACCATCTGTCCATCCCAGCACGAGCTCCTCTGTAATTGTATCACATGTAGCAGGCACAGAATAGCTTTCACATCTGAAATCTCCTCATTCATTCACATGTGAGATTCAAATGCAAGTTTGGGAAGAGAACGCTTACAGTATTTCCACTGAGGATAAGAAATACTTCCCTTAGCTTTCCCTTGTGTATTTAAACTTGAAATAAGGATAGCTACATACTCCAGTGATGGTAGAATATCACTGGGAAGATAAGGAAAGAGTAGCCAAACCATTGCTGACAGATTCATGCCCTGAGTTCTTTCCAGGGCAGGATCAGATAGAGGTCAGCCAAGCTATTGCTCATCTCAAACCCCATTTAAATTGTGGGGCTTTATCAAATATGAGCCACAGAAGACCTAAATGCACTCCCACTGACCTTTCCCACTGAGGTGGATGGACAAAGGTTTGACGTAAGAAAGCAAACCAATGCCATAAGAAATTTCTATTTCAGTTCTTCAGGTACACTAAATACTGTTCCCCTAAAATACAAGAATACCTCCAGCCTCCTAAACCTGCTAAAACTAAGTTGTCTGAGACAGTTTTCTACCAGACCACTCTTTCTGATTTCACTGCTGTGAAGCTCAGTCTGCCAAGAGAGCCTTAAAAGTGAAAAGAGGAGAAATAAAATCTAACTTTCATCTCTTTGAGGATACCAAGGTAGTTTTTACAACACTGGCTCCTAACAAGTGTTTTGATCTGTGTATTCCTAGGCCACAGCAGCCTATTTGCACAAAGCTCTCTCCTTTCATCTTCTACACAGGAAATGCACTTGAAATTTTTCACAGATTCAATTTGAAAAGTGCCTAAACCCTGGATCTAGAAATATCTTTATGCACCTGAGCATCACTGATGTCACCAAGCTGTAGGGACTCAAAATACTTTCATACTTTGGATGCAAATAATTTTTAACACTTCCCTTTTGTCAGCGAGACTGAAGCTCCTGTGCAACTTTTGTTTCAAGGGTCCTGTGTTATTTAGGGAATACTTTCAAAGTTATTTGTTACATATGAAATGTATTTTCCCAGTTACTGAAAATAGAACTTTAAACCACAGTTGACATCATTTCACAGAATCACAGCATGCATTGGGTTAGAAGGGACCCTCTTAGGCCATTTTGTCCAAACCCCCTGCAGTGAGCAGGGACAGCTCCAACTAGATCAGACAGAATCACAGAAGAGACCTCCAAGATCATAGAATCACAAAATCAACCAGGCTGGAAGAGACCTCCAAGACCATAGAATCATAGAATCAACCAGGCTGGAAGAGACCTCCAAGATCGTAGAATCACAGAATCAACCAGGCTGGAAGAGACCTCCAAGATCATCCAGTCCAACCTATCACCCAGCTCTATAGGTCATCCAGTCTAACCTAAAGCTCAGGGCCCCATCAAGTTCGAACTTGAATGCCTCCAGGGATGAGACCTCAACCACATCTCTGAGCAACGTGTTCCAGTATTTCACCACTCTCACTGTGAAAAACTCCCTCCTTATGTCTAACCTAAATCTACCCTGCTCTAGTTTAGTTATCAAAGGCGTGGGAGAAACAAAGTTAGCAGCCCAAGAAGGCAGAGCTCAGACATTCTGAAAGGATGAAGGCACCCTAACCATTACCATGTGTCCACACTTATTTGTAGGCATCCATACATCAACTAATCCTGGAGCTGAACTGCCTGGCTCTTCAAAAAGCTGGCAAAAGCTTGCTTGTCTTTTTCTAACCATACCACAACTGGCAAATGCATATATAATAAAGGACAAAACATGTAGCTCAAAACTGGAAGGAGAGCTGCCTTACCTTCTCCACCAGTTCCTCAGTAGTTAGGTTGGGATCATATGGGATTGGCTCCCCAATGTACGTGCGAAATTTAACTGGGAGCCCCCCATAGGGTGGCATCAGGGGCAGCCGAGTGCTTTCATACAGCTGCCTTAAAAACCCTGGAACAGGTTAAGGGAGGAAGAAGTGAGATTATAGAAAACTTGACATCTGATTAGGGTGGAAGACTTCTTAAAAATGGGTGGCTTTACCTGAGAGTCAGGAAGAAAGTACAGGATTTAGGTAACTGGCCACCAGATCGAAGCTCAGAGTTAATAGATCGCTGCAGTAAGACTGCATTAAAGAAGCCAAGTCACAAACCAGTTACACATATCCATATCCAAGATACCTCTGACCCATAGCAAGTGTGTTAGAGAATCCAGAGTAAGCTCTGCAAAGCAAAATCTGAGAGACAAAAGAGAGAAATCAGAGAGAGACAAAAGAGAGAAATCAGAGAGAGACAAAAGAGAGAAATCAGAGAGAGACAAAAGAGAGAAATCAGAGAGAGACAAAAGAGAGAAATCAGAGAGAGACAAAAGAGAGAAATCTGAGAGAGACAAAAGAGAGAAATCTGAGAGAGACAAAAGAGAGAAATCTGAGAGAGACAAAAGAGAGAAATCTGAGAGAGACAAAAGAGAGAAATCTGAGAGAGACAAAAGAGAGAAATCTGAGAGAGACAAAAGAGAGAAATCTGAGAGAGACAAAAGAGAGAAATCTGAGAGAGACAAAAGAGAGAAATCTGAGAGAGACAAAAGAGAGAAATCTGAGAGAGACAAAAGAGAGAAATCTGAGAGAGACAAAAGAGAGAAATCTGAGAGAGACAAAAGAGAGAAATCTGAGAGAGACAAAAGAGAGAAATCTGAGAGAGACAAAAGAGAGAAATCTGAGAGAGACAAAAGAGAGAAATCTGAGAGAGACAAAAGAGAGAAATCTGAGAGAGACAAAAGAGAGAAATCTGAGAGAGACAAAAGAGAGAAATCTGAGAGAGACAAAAGAGAGAAATCTGAGAGAGACAAAAGAGAGAAATCTGAGAGACACAAAAGAGAGAAATCTGAGAGACAAGTGGAGAAAAGCTTTCAACTGCTTTTAAAAATGCTTTAAAGTTCTTACTTCTTTCTTTAAACATCCTATATCCTTCCCGGACATTTTGAGTATACATTGGAATGATGGGCTAAGAAATCACAAAAAAAACAAAAAGGTGGAAATGTTATAGCAGGTTTGAAGCTATCTGTTAGTTAAAGCAGCTAAGAAAATCACTTGACTACAGAGGATAACGATCAGTCAGTTAAGTTGCTGCTTATGGATTAATGTAGTGGAGGGAAGTGGTGGGGAAAGGAAAACAAATCACAGGATCACAGAAACATCCAGGCTGGAAGAGCCCCTTAGGATCACCAAGTCCAAACTGTATCCCTACTCAACAAGATTCACCTTAAACCATAGCCCTAAGCAAATCTTTACTGCTTATCCTCTTCTGCCTGGAAGATTTTCCAGCAAACATTGCTAAGCTGTGTTTTATGGTGAAGCATGTATGCAATAAGCACAGACTGGGACCGCTAACATAAAATACTCACCACTTTTGCTTCTAAAGCAACCTCAGCAAAGCCTTTTCGATTCCCCCACATGAGCTGGTAACTTTCATCACTGAACAGCGCTTCTCTAACTCCACCTGGTGAGATGGACACCAAGTAGCCACTCTTCAGTGCAACAAGGCACTCCTCCCTTGTACCTGGCATGACTCCTATCACACTCAATAACAATTTAAGCCCTGCAATAAATAAGAAATATGTGGCATAATAATACATCACAAACACTGCTTGCATGTAGGAACAAGGAAATCTAATAGCTAGATATTTATATACATATCTGTATACAGTGATACTCCCTCTCTGCTCCACTCTGGTGAGACCTCACCTTGAGTACTGCATCCAGTTCTGGAGCCCCTATTAGATGAAAGATATGGACATACTGGAACGTGCCCAGAGAAGGGCCACAAGGATGATCAGAGGGCTGGAGCATCTCTCCCACAAAGACAGAGAGTTGGGGTTGTTCAGCCTGGAGAAGAGAAGGCTCCAAGGAGACCTTATTGTGGCCTTTCACTATCTGAATGGGGCCTAGGAGAAAGATGGGGAGGCACTTGTTGGGATGTCAGGTAAACAACTTCTTCCTAACATCCAATCTGTCCTGCTCCAGGCTTTGATCAAAAGACAGATTTGATGTCATGGCCCACTGCACTAACTAGCTAGTGTAGGGGACAAGTAGGGTATTGATATCCCACCATTTACTGGGCATTTCTGCACTTACTGCTACCAACCAGCACTAGGTCAACAACCTACTTCTACCCAACACTTTATACTGAGCCATGACATTTCATCCCAATATATAATGTCTGCTTGTTGGTATTGGAAAGTCTGCCAGTGTTTTTATGACCTTTTCCTTATGAGAAAGCATATTTTACCTTGTTTTCCCCTCTGCATCTACCATAGAATCAACCAGCTTTCAGTCTAAATGCCTGAAAGAATCCTTTTCATTTAAAAGCTCTCTTGAAAGTGTAACTAAAACCAGCAACAGGTTGAGTGAATCCAGGACATTTATACACAAGAGGGTATGTTCTTACCTGGTAAACGAAAGACAAAATGATCAGCTACTGACAGGCAAACTCTTTTCTTCCAAAGAAACAGCCTAGACAAGAAGTAAAGGTAGTCTATAGGAATAGCTCCATGGTAATACACCACAATTCCTGGTCCTTCTGGTAGGTTTTCCACACCATGAAGCTCATAACCTGTTTGGGAGGAAAAGCAATACACTGATGATGATAGTTGCAAGTCATTTATAGATAAGAAAACTGATGACTGTCCTTTGTTAAGTGACTTTCAAGGAATTGTGAAATCCTCTGCAGTAGCCTTTAAATGAGCTAAGTTTGGATGGAACTTTTGGCCAACAGTAGAGAAAAAGCCCTTCAGACACTACAGGAGGACAAATCTGTGGTCAGTTTAGTCACTAGACCAGACCTGAACCCAACATTTTTCCCAGTGAGGGCCCTAAATTAATCATTTCCCATTAGGAACTTTTCCCAGTCTTAGTACAGTAATTAAGTTAAATTACTATACGGGTATGAAGCCCTTCATCAGCAGAGTGAGAGCCAAACAAGCAGTCAGGATGCTTCCCTGAAATATGGAAGTGTGAGCTTTCATTCAGTGAAAGGTTTGGGATGTTACATACTAAAATCTCTCTGGTTCCAGTCCAAGTCAGAATCTGTAAGAATCTCAAAGAAGCTCTCTCCACAGGAGTTAAGTGCATTCACTTCACAGTGGAAGAGAATTTCCTCACAGACATAGACATCTGTACACCCCCTCCTGGCTCTTCCTGTGTTTGGTTTAGGGTTTAGGTAGAGCCTCATGTACACAAAGGCTTTGGAAAGCCATAGCTGCCAGCTAAGAACTCTGTTCCACTTTGTCTACCTTATCTCCATCCTTGCTACAGCTCCTACTATGAGAAGGATGAAAGGAATAGGCAGAGTTCTAGGAAGAAGTGGAGAAAGTTTTGTACTGCAGGGTGTTCAAAGATTAAGAGAAGAACCCATGAGGGAGGACAGCAACACAGATAACCACCTGTTCTTCATCTTTAGGGCAGCAAAGTCTTGCTGGCAGCCTTATACTACACCTGTGAGAAAAACAAGAGCCCAGCACATGGCTGAGGATGTTCCTAGGAAACAGGGTGTGTTGAAAGAAATTAATCTGAGCCATCAGGTTACTTTTAAATTCTGCCACAGTACAAACTGCAGTGTGCTATCTAATTATCTCTTTGCCCACCCAGCTCTTAAAACTTTTGGGTTAGCTGCCACACAAACTGTAAGAAGTGGCACTGATTTGCATCCACTTGGAAGAAATGAAACAATACATCATTAAACCTTAGTTGCATTTCCTGTTGACTGTAATTCAAAGCTTCAGACAAGCTATGCCATACTTACCATGCCATACTCTTGCATGTATATCCCAAAAGCTTGCTATAGTTTTCCTTGCACTATCCCAAACATGGCTCAAGGGATCGGCTCTTAGCTCGCCACTCCCCTGATAGATTAAAAGCAAAATGTTGCTAAGGTAAATGAAAAAGACAATTGTTAAAGGAACTATAAAAAGCATTAATATGGCAATAATTGTCAGTGAGATGATGACCAGATGAAAAAAGTATTTCTTCAAGTACTCCACAGCAGTCCATTCTTCCAGCACATAGGCAAGGCAGCTTAGGTCAGTCATCAGGATCTGTCCTGAAGAGCAGGATTCTCTTCTACCTAGCATGTCCTGCATGGAGTGTAAAAGCAAACAGACAAACAAACAAAAGCTCTAATTTCTCTCATCATGGAAGTTTCTTAATGTAGGAAAAAGGTTTTCTGTGGGTATACTTGATGCCTATTTCAATATAGCACTGAGTGAAAACATTTTGCCTCCACCAAGCTAAGGTAGCTGCTGGCAATTGCCATCCAGAGCTGCCTGAAAAGGGTGGGGAGATTATCTCTGGATCTATGGATCCTTCAGCCAGATGATACAGGTTGAAAGAACAAGGGCTGGAATCCAAGGAAGCCTCAGGATCCGCGCAACAGGGTTGATCAGATGATTCCTCTGCTTATGTATGGCTTACATTTTAGAACCTCAAAAAAGGGTGATAGGTATTTTCAGCAGCATTAGCCAAGAAGAGTGAAAACATTTTGTTTCCACCATGCTAAAATAGCTGCTGGCAATTGCCATCCAGTGCTGGCCTGAAAAGGGTGGGGAGATTATCTCTGGATCTATGGATCCTTTTTAGACAGCCAGATGATAGAGGTTGAAAGAACAAGGGCTGGAATCCAAGGAAGCCTCAGGATCTGTGCAACAGGGTTGATCAGATGATCCCTCTGCTCACATACGGCTTACTTTTCAGAACCTCAAAAAAGGGTGACAGGTATTTTCAGCAGCATTAGCCAAGAAGACTGATACCAGAGGTATGGACTTGTCCAGCCCTCTGCAGAGTCAAGCCTGAGTTTCTGGTCACTCTCAGTTTGGCAGCGAGAGGAACAAACAGCAGTGAGAAGCTCAAGAGCCAGCACTCAAAATTTCATCAGCTGTCTCCTTCCTGAGGGCTGTGGGTGCCTGGGACACTGGTACTGCTGGTAGCTCTGAGAAAAGCAGCTCTGCCCCTCATCCCCACAACCATGCAACACACCCTTCGGTCAGACTTTCCAGCTGTGCCAAAGGCCAAGCGGGCTGCATGGCACCAGGCATCTCCTTGGCACGTGCAGCTCCCTAATTAGTCTGCTCTACAGCTGAGCCTGACTGCAGGTAGGGCTTTCTCTGGAATGCAAGAGCACTCCAGCATCACTGCCTGACACTCAGATTCTTGAGCATCGGCCAGATTTAAACACTGCACCATGTTGGCTAATCCATAACTGGATACAGCTTTTGTCCCCATCAGGTCAGGACATGTTTAAGGATTCCATTTTCCTCCTCCAACACCAGAACAAGTACCTACAAGAAACAAATCCTAACTGCCAGTCAGTGCCAAGATCACAAAGTGCAGCAAATCCAGACCTTTCTGACTTTGCCTTCAGCTGTGAGCTGACATGAGCAAACCTGTCATACACTACCCACTCCATTTTTGTTTCTCTGAAGCCCTGTGTAGCACTGGACTGGTGTAATAAGGCACAGCTCTGTTCAGAAAGAGAGATGACAAGAAGCAGAGCAGAAGCAAAAAGCAGCCATGAACAAGCACTACGCTCTAACATGCAGGAAGGGAAGCAAAACCCCAAGGCAAGCCTTGCCAATGAGTAGCTGTAGCAGCTACACATTTGGTCTTGCACACTACAGTCAAGTCTGTCTTTGTCTCAAACCCTTTGAACTCCACATTGGGCACCAAAAAAAAGACTGTTGTGGTTTAACCCAAGTAGGTAGCAGATCCCCACCCTGCCACTCATTCCCCTTTCAGTGGGATAGGGAGAGAATTGGGAGAGTATAAGTGCAGAAACTCGTGGGTTGAGATAAAGAGTTTAAGGCAGAGCACAAACTGGACAGGGAGTAAACCAGGAGCTCAAAGGAGGCAGGCACTGTAGTAAACAATGCCCAGCATGACACAAACAAAACACCAAAGTGATGAAGCACATCACAAGAATTAAGAGACAATTATTTATATCCAGATGATTGGTTCCTGACTAGTGCCAGACACAGGAAGACCTGGAAACTGTCACTGAAAAAAAGATCATATGGAAGAAATAAAAGGATTCAGATATTAACATCGCTGGTTAGAAGGTGTTTAAGAAGGCTCGAGCTGATGATGTGGTGTTGCTCTAGAGTAAAGAAGTTACTAACTGTTTTAAGCTGCTGATAAGAGCAAGGACTACAAACCCTCAGTGCCTACCAAGGACTACAGATGCTCAGTGCCTACAAAGCAGGCTATGCTAGGCCACGTTAAGGACTTCCCTCAGGCTACTGAATCAAAAATACTGAGTGGTACTTGGAATAACTCAGCCTGCAAAATGGGGTGAAGGGAGTGGATTTTGCATCATTCAGACTGGGGACACTGAATACTACAACCAGTAGCAAAACTGGCTTAAAATTGTAGAAAACAATGGCAATCCCCACAGTAAAAGTACCAGTAATAAAGCCTGGGGTTAAACTTGGCTATCTTGGTCACTGACAGGAACTTGGTGATGTAGAGATTGTATAATCCACCAGCATTTGAAGGCTACAGGTCCAGGTATCTTCTTGCATCCAATATTCTTTATAAAACCACCTGAAATGCTCTCTAGTCTCCTGATAGCTGTTCCCAGGAACTCTTGAAAGAGTAGGGGAAATCCAGAAGTCTGGAAGAGATTTCAGGTTACTCCAAAAATTCCCCAACCAGCTAACTGCAGACTCAGCAGCCAGGTAAATGTCTGCCAAGATTACTGAGAAGCTGCCAGGTAACAACTGATGCCACTCATGACTTTGTAGGAAATGCACCTTGCAAACAAATGCACCTCCACTCCCTGAGGAAATCAGAGGTGTAACAGCTTGTGCAGGTGTCACACATACATGTGCACCACGGGCTTGTTGGAGACTCCCTTCAAGCCACACATGAGCTGCTTGGAACTTGCTCTTTGTTCTGTGTTCTCACCACCAGCCTGGTGTCTGGCAGGATCAGCTGGCTCCCTGCTAACAGGGAGACTGTGGAAATACTGGCATAAACATTAAGGAAGTTGGGCTGTGTGGGCTACGAAAGTATAGGTTGGGAGGTGATCTGCTGGAGAGCAGCCCTGTGGAGAGGGACTGGGGGTCCTGGTGGATAGCAAGTTAACCATGGCACAGCAATGTGCCCTGCTGGCCAAGAAGGCCAATGGGGTCCTGGCATGTATTAGGAAGAGTGTGTCCAGCAGATTAAAGGAGGTTCTCCTCCCCTTCTACTCTGCCCTGATGAGACCTCATCTTGAATACTGTGTTCAGTTTTGGGCTCCCCAGTTGAAGAGGGACAGGGATCTGCTGGAGAGGGTCCAGTGGAGGGCTACGAGGATGATGAGGGGACAGGAGGGCATGGCTTGTGAGGAGAGGCTGAGGGACCTGGGGCTTTTTAGTCTGGAGAAGAGAAGACTGAGAGAGGATTTGATGAACGTTTATAAGTATCTGAAGGCTGGCCAGGAGTGGGGGGACAGGCTCTGCTCACTGCTCCCTGGGATAGGACAAGGAGCAATGGGTGTAAGTTGCAGCAAAGGAGGTTCTGCCTCACCACAAGGGGGAACTTCTTTACTGTGAGGGTCCCAGAGCACTGGCACAGGCTTCCCAGAGAGGTTGTGAAGTCTCCTTCTCTGGAGACTTTCAAGGCCTGTGTGGATGTGTTCCTCTGTGATCTGTGTTAAATAGGATTGTCCTGCTCTGGCAGGGGGATTGGACTGGATGATCTCCTTGGGTCCCTTCCAACCCCTAACATCCCCTGAGCCTGTGATCCTGTAACTATATTCCCAATACTACTTAGAATCACTGAATGGTAGGGGTTGGAAGGGACCTCTGGAGATCACCAAGTCCCACCCCAGCTTGACACGTTGATTAAAAAACTAAAGCTCATGAAAGGAATGATGTCATCAGCTGGCATGACACAACAAGTATCCAGCAGTGACAGAATCTCAGTCAAACAAGACTTGAGTTTACATCCTATATTAGTCAGCATCTGCAACATTTTCTCCTAACAGGATGTTCACACTAATCAATAGAAACAATCCAACATCCCACTGATTCCTCTTCCTCCATCCCAATTTTTATACAACCAAAAACTATTTGCTGACTGGGAAACCACCACATTTAACCTTCTTAGCTCTCAATTAACAGTAACTTCCTCATTTCTGATTATAAATTCAATTAAGATACCCAAAAAAACATTAGAGGGAAACCAAAACACTTAAACGTGCAAAAGTATTTTGTTTTAAAGCACCAGAGCAGGTATTAGTAGCAAAGATTTGACAGGAAATCTGAAAGCAGTTGGGTACACATAGAATGAGTTCACTTTATGCCAGGGAGCTGGGTGGGATACCAGCGAATTCCCCATCACATCTGAATCTGGAATTGGACTCTAAGCCAGAGTAGGGAAAGAATAAATGAGTCCAACATGGTAAATGCAGCCCTCTGTGCTGTCAGTACAACATCAGGGGACTACTACAGGGCAGAACTTATCTTTTTGCCATGTTCTACTCTCTCTCTTGTTGAGACCACCACCACAATTTTGAAGCCTCCTTTCTATGACACACCATGTAGGAAATTACTATGCAGCTATTTGAGTACCTCCTTCATCTCTCCCTGGAAGACCAGGGAAGTTTAAACTGGATATTAAGAAAACATTCTTCACTGCCAGGATTGTCAAGCCTTGGAAGAGGCTGCCCACAGAGTGGTGGAGTCACCATCCCTGGAGAGATTTAAAAGCCCTGTAGACGTGGTGCTGAGGGACATAGTTTAGTGGTGACCTGGCAGTGCTGGGTTGATGGTTGGATTTGATGATTTTAAAGGTGTCTTCCAACCAAGATGATTCTATGCTTTTTTAAATTGCCTGTGTAATTCTCATCTCGTGTAGTGACGGATTTGAACCATCACTGAGTTTTTTCATTCCTCTTCTAGAGAGCAACATCTGTGTTGACAACCAAGATGTTTGTTTGGGCTCCACCTATAAAGCATATCAAATTCCAGCGTAATAGCTCTATCTACAACATAAAATTACAGGTGATGTCAGACAGAACACTTAAACAGGAGCTGCCCCTCCAACCAAAGCCTCCTGTATGACCAATGGCTCAATCCTGAGCCCTCACTGAAGCATCATTTGTTCCTCAGGATAATCTTACCAGCACTGTAATCCCAGCAAACCAAAGCACGACAGCAAAGCTGTCACCAGAGACCCGTGGCATCAAAATTAAAACCTCAGAGCTGGCTTTCAGCCTTGGCTAAAGAGCAGACAGCTGTGGTCTTACTGCTCACCAGCTTGTTCTCGGCAGCAGGCTTTGTCGAGCACGGGGGGAAGGTGAGGGTCAAGTAGCTAAAGACTATTCCACAGAGTTTTTTTGATGCCTGCCTTCTTCTGGCAGGGTTCTGCTTTCTCTTCTGTCAAACTCAACTGCTGGCTCACAGCCCCTGTGCAATCCCCCAGTTACAACCCTGCAACTTGCCTTTCAGTGTTCACGAAACTCCAATTTCACACTTCCCAGGTTTCTGGGTTTGGTTTGGGTCGGGTTGGGTAGCAGTTCCCTAGAAAAGAGCTGTCACCACCCACGATGGTTTGCTTCCCTGACTGCACGCACATTGCAGAGTGCCTCGTTTGTGCAGCGTCCGCTGCCTCGGCACGCTGTGACCACCCTGCAGCGGCCGCTAACGTTTTCACACTCGGGTGTTTCTTTGCTCAGCTCCAGCTCCCCTGGGGCGCTAAGCAAGAGCCGCCGCTCCGGCACACGCCAACGGCCGCGGCCACCCTCCCCGCCGCTGCCCTCCGCCCGGTGTCCCACTCCTTCCCCACCGGCTCGGCTCCGCGCCCCCGGCCCCGCTCACCTGCCCGCGGCTGCCGCCCCAAGGACCCCGCGGCCGGGGCCCGCTCCCGGGATAAGCGCAGCAGCCGCCCCCGCAGCGGGCCCGAGGAGGCGGGGCCGGCCTGGCAGCCCCGGCTGCGTGCCGCAACCGAATCTCATTCTTCAAGAGCAAAACACGTCCCGGGACGGGCCCCGGCGTCCGCGGGAGGGGGCGCAGATAAGGGCAGGGGAGGCTCGGGAGCTCCGGCAGCAGCGAGTCTCCCGCCGGCTGCTGCCCTCTCTTCCCCCCGCCGCGGCAGAGCAGCCGCTCCCCACGAGGTCTCCCCGCCGTGGCGGGGGCCGGGACGCCTCTTCTCGCTCGCCCGTGGGTACCGTGGGAGCACTGCCCACGAACAGAGCTGTGAGAAGGAGGCTCGGGCAGAGCAATAGCGAGCAAGGGCGAGCTGCCTGCTTCAGCCGTGGCTGCGGGCGGGTGAGAGCCTGCGGCTCAGCCTGACCAGGCGAAGCGGTGCCTGGTACCCAGCTACCAGATGAGAGCTGCTCAGGCAGTGGATCCTGCAGAGAGATGCTGCAGGTGGTGCGTTTCGGTACGCGGCTACGCTTAGCCCATACCCGGGGCCAAGCTACAGCGGTCGCTCTATCGCCCGACGGCGGCGCAGGGGGTTCAGAGAGGGGAGAGGAGTTGAAGTGAAAATGGATTTAAGGAGCTTGGCTGTGGCAGTTAGTGCCATAGTCTGGTCGATATGGTGGTGTTAGGTCATGGGCTGAACGGGATGATCTCAAGAGGTCTATTCCAGCCTCAATAATTCTGTGAGTCTGTGAAACAGCCAAATTAGTACTAATGCCAATACATAGAAAATTATATGCAAGCCAGTGAGTGTACAGTGATCACAACAGACAGGAAAGAAGTCCTCATGAGCAACATCAGGAGCAAGCCTATCCAAGGATGAGGAGAATAGAAGAGAGGGAGACTCCATCCTCGGCAACAGACTTCCCCCTTTATCCTAAGCATGACATTTATGGCCTGAGATATGCCTGTCCCGGTGGAACTAGGACAGCACAGCTTCCCACACAGACTTACTGCTCATAAGGCAGGAGTCTGCTCTCTGCTTGGAAGAGAAAAGCCTCCCCAGGACATGCCTTCAGTCGACTTGTGTGTGCATTGATTAAGGAAGCTTTCAGACAGCAGTGCTGACTTCTGAGCTGAGAATGTGCAGTAGTTTTGCAAAGGAGAGAATCTCTTCCAAGAGCTCAGTGGGGCTGGGTGTCACACACTTGAGGTGTAATTAAATAGAAGGCAGCTAGACCATGTTATTATTGCTAAATTAAGCAGAGGAAACCTGAAATGTAACATCCTTATGTTGTACTGTTGTTCACCCAAAGGCTAGTGGGATAGAGGTCATGTCCAGACTGATAAGACCAATAAGTACTGATTTTGAAGTTCAGAAAAGGATTTGTCTGATCTAAGACAGGCTATAGAATTTCATTGATTTGATACAGAACAGGAAACTGAAGAATAACAGTGATGGGCATATGAAGAAGAAGGGGCCCTAGAATCTAGGTGAGCACTTGCAGATATATATATATAAATATGATTAGAATGAGCTTCTCCAGAATGAAAAGGCTTCTGAGAAAGAACCTGACGTTTGCTTGTCCAGGATAAAGTGTGCTGATTCAGGTCCTGAAGGAAGGTGGAATTGTCCATCAGCTGCTGTTCCCAGTGTGACACTGCTCTGAGAAAGATCTGCCCAAACTCCAACATGCTCAGAGGACTAAGTGAGCATATTCAGTTACCACTGTAAGGGGGATGTGCAAGGACTGTCCAGGTGAATTTATTCCTAAAGAGAATTCTTCAAGAGTCTGACCCCTTTGAAAGTTTTGAGAGATCTCACACAACTTTGCCAGCTTCTCTTCAAAAGACACAGAGGACAACAAACAGTGATCCAGTTTAAGCATCTCTTACATCCACATTCATCCCTGTTACAGCACTTGTTTGGCTCCCAGGAAATAAAATGCATGGCTGTGGCACATTTCTTCCCACACATAGGTTGTGCTGTAGCTGGAGTTCAGATGAAGAAGTCACCAACCTGCAAAGAAGCATCCACCAGTGATGCTTTTGTGACTCAATTCAGCCTTGTCCAATAGCATGGGGGAAAGCATTTAGGGAATTCCTTGCCTAGCATGAAGCAGCAAAATAACTGGAAAAGTGGTTTTGCTGGTAGAGAGATCAATAGAAAGCAGTTATAAAGTCCTTGAGTGGCAAGAGTAGCTTTAGATTATCAGTGTGCTTAGAAAAGGGCCTGTACATAATGCTTGCTGCCCAATACCAAGTGAGGAATTTTGGCTTGTTTGCATGTCTTCTGTTTGCTTGTTTTTGCATGATGGTGTCCTGCAGTGTAAAGAATATGGATAGAAATGAAAGAACTGAAACTGGAGCTGAAGAACAGATCTAGGATGAAAGAACAGTCATGACAATTCCTATCAGCAGAATAAAGAGTATTGAGTAGCATCCTATGATAAAAAATAATTGCACTGCTGTCTTTGCATTGCCTTCTCGTTTCTTTTTGTAGAGTAATCTTGAAGAAGTGTAAGATGAAACCAAGCTGGGGGCAGGTGTTGATCTGTTAGGGGATAGGAGAGCCCTGCAGAGGGACCTGGACAGGCTGGATAGGTGGGCAGAGGCCAATGAGATGAGACTGAACAAGGCCAAGATCAGCACTCTGGCCACAACACCCCCAAGCAGCACTGCAGGCTGGGGACAGAGTGGCTGAGAGCAGACAGGCAGAGAGGGACCTGGGGGTGCTGGTAGAGAGTAGCTGAAGATGAGGCAGCAGTGTGCCAGGTGGGCAGCAGAGCCAATGGCATCCTGGGCTGGCTCAGGAGCAGTGTGGCCAGCAGGACAAGGGAGGTTATTTTTCTCCTGTAGTCATCACTGCTCAGGCCACACCTTGAGTGCTGTGTCCAGTTCTGGGCTCCTCAATTCAAGAGAGATGTTGAGGTACTGGAACGTGCCTAGAGAAGAGCAGCAAGGCTGGTGAGGGGCCTGGAGCACAGCCCTGTGAGGAGAGACTGAGGGAGCTGGGGGTGTGCAGCCTGCAGCAGAGGAGGCTCAGGGCAGACCTCATTGTTGTCTACAACTACCTGAAGGGAGGTTGTAGCCAGAGGAGGTCTAGGCTGGATGTCAGGAGGAAGTTGTTGGCAGAGAGAGTGATTGGCATTGGAATGGGCTGCCCAGGGAGGTGTTCAGGCAAAGCCTGGCTGGGGCACTTAGTGTCATGGTCTAGTTGACTGGCTAGGGCTGGGTGCTAGGTTGTACTGGATGATCTCAGAGGTCTCTTCCAACCTAGTTGATTCTATGATTCTATGAGGCTTTTCCGGAGTATTTTTAGGAATGTAACATGAGCTTGCAGCAGCAGAATTGGTTATGAAGGGAGCTTTCCAATGATGGATAAAAGTCCTCTGAAGAATTCATGTCATTGCATGAAATCAGAGTTGAGGCATTTGAATCTCATGGAGCAGGGAAAAGATATCAAGGTGATGCAGAGCTTCAGAAGTCTGGAGCTTTTAGGTGAAATAATGGGCAGACATTTTAGAAAAGAGGTTCCAAAATAACTTTGCAAATGCCTCTTGTACAATGTGTGTGATCATCAGTGTAAAGATTCTGTGAGCAATGGAGCCAGAGGCACCGATGGGTGTAGTAAACTTTGTGTCTTCTGAATCAGGAGCATATGTTAAATGGAGGGAAAACAGCAGTCAAGATTTCCTACCTTCAAATAAAAAACAGTGAAGGGGAGACAGCAAGAAAACAAAATTGATTGGGCTGAAAAAGTCTTTTGCTTTAATTTTGAGTAAGGGCAATGAGATGAAGTTTTGGCAGATTGCTAATGAAGATGAAGGAGCGGAAATGACAAAGCTGGAATGGCACATCTGGGCTCAGCAATTGTAAAGGTAGAACAGGTGATTTTTCTCCTTCTGTGCAAGAGCAAAGTCTGACAGATGCAATGGCAGGCTCAGGACGAAGGACTTTTGAGTACTTTGTGAAGTTAAGACTGTCAGATAACTAGGAAACCAGCAAATTCAGCACCTAGCTTTAAGAAAGTAAAAGCAATCAGCAGCCTCCCATATCCCGCACTGCACAATGTGTTCCAGACCAATACATGTTAAGAAAGCAGTAGTTCAAGGTGTGGAGAAGTGGTAAACTCGGTTTGTTTTGTACTTCTAACTCCTGCCACTGGGATGAAGCTACGGAAGGGCTAAGTATAACCTTAGGGTTTATCTGATGAGAATTCCTGGTCGGATTAGTGAAGTGTTACAGTGGGTGCAGAAGGCATTGGTGAGATCTGCTTTGAGATATTGTATTTAATTCTATATTAACACAGATTCATTCAGACTGAAACAAGAATAGAAGAGTCCAAAGGATGAGAGAGATGTAGAAGCTTGTTTAGGGAGGATTAAGAGGATAAGAGAGAAGATTGTGGTTGTTTTTTTAACCTCTACCTTGCACTTCTCTCTTCTTCCAGTCTCCTGGAATTTAGCAGTTCCCATAAAATCCCATTTGCCTGCACTGGTACCTTTGCACTATTTTTGTGCCTTGAGGTAAGGAAAATTGGATGAGTTGTTCTGCTTAGTTGATTCCAGCTTTTTGCAAAGGGAAAAAAAAATTCAACCCAAACCCTTAACCTTATCCTAGCCAAACCCAGGACACCTATGGATTGTGAGACTAAGTGATCTCTGGAGGACCTTTCCAACCCAAACTATCCTGTGATTCTATGATTGTAGTGTATATTTAGATATTCTGGTGAGAACCCACCTGGAGTACTGTATCCAGCTCTGGAGCCCCTATTACAAGAAGGATGTGGAGATGCTGGAGCACATCAGAGAAGTGCCATGAGGATGAGCAGAGGGCTGCAGCAGCTCTGCTGTGAGCACAGACTGAAAGAGTTGGGGCTGTTCAGTCTGGAGAAGAGGAGGCTCCCAGGTGACCTTACTGTGGCCTTTCTGTATCTGAAGAGGGCCTACAAAAAAGCTGGGGAGAGACGTTTTAGGCTGTCAGGGAGTGCCAGGACTGGGGGGGAATGGAGCAAAGCTGGAGGTGGGGAGATTCAACCTGGACGTGAGGAGGAAGTTGTTCAGTGTTGAGAGTGGTGAGAGGCTGGAATGGGTTGCCCAGGGATGTGGTTGAGGCTCCATCCCTGAAGGTGTTTCAGGCCAGGCTGGCTGAGGCTGTGTGCAGCCTGCTCTAGGGTAGAGTGTCCCTGGGCATGGCAGGGGGCGTTGGAACTGGCTGCTCCTTGTGGTCCCTTCCAGCCCTGACTGATTCTATGATTCTATGACTCAAAGGAGACACTTTCTGAACATCAACCACAGAGCTCAAGGCTAGACCATGGCACCAAGTGCTTAAGTTTTGCCTCTAGAGTGTGATGATCAGAAAGTTCAAAACAAAGGGAGGGAGAACCCAATTAGTTCCACATACAGAGCCTTGGAAACATTTAGAACAGTTACACACTGTTTTGTGGCTTGGAACCTTTGTGTGATACCCCAGCAAAACCACACACATTTTCTCAGCACCACTGTGGGCAGAATGAAGCAAGCCCAGTGCTGGTGTGACCAGTCTGAATACTGGTGATGATCATAAGTGTACATCTAGCAGGACTGAAGTATATTTAATCTACCTGCCCTGTGGTGCTGTTACTGACAGACACATACAAATTGCATGGCTATTAACTGTTCTGTGTGCCTTAACACATGGCTAAACTCATCCACAGTAAAATATGACCTTACCCTAATAGACACCTTCCTTTACACAGAGTTGTACAGCTCATAGCATGCCTGGACTACAATCAGGACAGAGGTCTCCACTTCAGAGCAGTCAAACTGATGGTTCTGAGTGATTTTGCAGCACTTCAAGTGTTAGGAACCAAAGTCACCGTGGAATCTCAAAATAAACAGTGTAATATAATTCAGGTCCTGATTATCAAGAGGTCAGGCAGCCTTGCTCTAGCTATTACAGGTAAATACTGTAATAACAGCATTCTTTCTATTGCAAGCAGATGAGTGGGTGTCTATGGAGCAACTGCCTAAGTGGGTAGAATTTGCACAGATGAAAATGAAGTAGATGAGCTGTAATATCAAGTGTGGGTGGAGTGCCTCCTTTATACACCCTTTCACCTTGCCCACACAGGATGTATACATCAAGCAAGGCAGCCCTCTGAAAGGTCATCAAACCTGACAGGAGCATGTGTTCTGCAGAATTAATCTGTCCAAGATGTTTCATGCTTCAGGGATTGAAAAGTGCTGAACGAGACCTTCTTTGGATTTGCTGAGAGTTTTCTTCCTAACATAGAATCGTAGAATCAGTCAGGGTTGGAAGGGGCCACAAGGATCAGCTAGTTCCAATCCCCTGCCATGCCCAGGGACACCCTACCCTAGAGCAGGCTGCACACAGCCTCAGCCAGCCTGGCCTTAAATACCTCCAGCCATGGGGCCTCAACTACCTCCCTGAGCGACCCATTCCAGCCTCTCATGACTCTCATGCTCAACAACTTCCTCCTCACGTCCAGGTTGAATCTCCCCATCTCCAGCTTTGCTCCATTCTCCCCAGTCCTGTCATTCCCTGATAGCCTAAAAAGTCTCTCCCCAGCTTTTTTGTAGCCCTCTTCAGATAGTGGAAGGTCACAAGAAAGTCATCTCGGAGCCTTCTCTCCTCCAGACTGAACAGCCCCAACATCTTCTTGTGTATTATCAAGCAATTTTCATTTGGACATTTAGGAAAGTGTAATTTAAACCACTCTGCCTAAAATGAAAATTTGTAAGTATTTTCTTCTGCATCATTAATACTGTGAAGTTGTTGCCACAGAGAGTGATTGGCACTGGAATGGGCTGCCCAGGGAGGTGGTGGAGTCGCCATCCCTGGAGGTGTTGAAGCAAAGCCTGGATGAGGCACTTAGTGCCATGGTCTGGTTGATTGGATAGGGCTGGGTGCTAGGTTGGACTGGATGATCTTGGAGGTCTCTTCCAACCCAGTTGCTTCTGTGATTCTTCTATGATTCTATGATTAAGAAGAAAACTGTGTGAATTATAACCTTGACGAAACCCCAGCTGACAGAAAAGCTAAAGCCTGGTGGAGCTTTTTGAGCACCTGGATGCTAGAGAACACACTTCTTTTCATCAGGGGATTGATTTGAAGACAAGTGAAAAATGAGTGTCACTTCATTTCAGATTGTATGAGTGTTTCACTCTTACTTAGAGCCAGAAATGTGGCAAACCTCACTTGAGGGTTGCTGAAAAGTCCGAAGCTGCAGTCGAGTTTCTTAGTCAGGGTTTTTGTATGGTATTAAAGCACAACAGATTGATGCCTGCATAATGTGCTTGGTGCAGTGTCAGTAAGACATTTGAACCATTTGTTCAGCAAGCCAGCCTCTCACACAGTGATAATCACAGCATCACACAGTGTTAGGGGTTGGAAGGGACCTCCAGACATCATCAAGCCCAACTCCCCTTCCAAAACAGGATCACATAAATGCATCCAAGCATGTTTGGAAAGTCTCCAAATAATGCCAAACCATTTGGATTATTTTGCATGTTCATGTACTTGAGATGAGGTTTTACCAGCATTGGTAGGTCAGACTTTTCTTTCTCTAGTCCTCATAACGCAAAGAACTGGATTCAACCACATCTGATGGCCTTAACCACAGAAGGGCAGTGACAATGATCTCTGGTGTCTCCCCACAGAGATAACAAATACTGGCCAGAAGTATTCTCATTATGGATTGGCAGCTTTCCTTTGAGAAAGGGATGGAGCCTTGGTCAAGCTGATACATTCTTGCCTGACATGATTAAGGCTCCATTTGATAATTTAGCATGCATGTTCCCAGAGGTTTTACTCTGGCTGAAACAGGAAGAAGAATTATGTAAGTGGTTTTCCTATGAAACTTCACTGTCTTTTTAAATGAGAAATTGCAGTCTGCCTTTTCCTCCCTGGATTACTAGCACAGAACTCTGTGGTGTTTTCCCATCCCAACTCATGGATGCTCAAACAGCTGTGCAGCTACATTCATAGAATGCCTGTTCTTTCCTTGTGAAGGAACTGCTCACTAACTATAAACATGGATCCATGAAACATATCTGGCAAAACCAGTTTATCAGTTGAATGTGTCCATGGATGTTCCCATCTGCTCCACTTTTGAAAAATCTTCCTGAATTCTCTGTTGAAAATAGAATCTTAGAATCAAGCAGGTTGGAAGAGACTTCCAAGCTCATTCAGTCCAGTCTAGCAGCCAGCCCTAGCCAATCAACCAGACCATGGCACTAAGTGCCCCATCCAGGCTTTGCTTCAACACCTTCAGGGGTGAAGACTTCACCACCTCCCTGAGCAGCCCACGGATTCTGGGATTTTGGGACCAGGAGAGTCTGGTTGATGACAGACTTCTTCAGTCTCACACATTCCTGTGGTGGGCATGAAGGGAGCAGGAGGGATCATGATCTACATATTCACTGTAAGAATGAAAACTCTTCAAACAAAGACCAGGCACACCAGCATGCAGACCTGCACATGGGTTACAGACCTTCATGACTCCAGTTACTTTGCTGCTGAGAGCACCTAACAGTTGGCTTAAATCAGCTAGGACTTCACACAGTAGCAGTTTCGATGTAGGACCCCCGGGCTCAGGAATGTCTCATGCAACAAACAGCCCTGACTTACCTTGGATGGACAAGGAGAAGTTTGTTAATCCCTAAGGAGTTAAATAATTCTGGTGGAAGAGTATAAAAATATTGATATGTTTTTAAGTGCTCTGTTATTACCTGTAATTGTCAGGTGAAAGAGTGCACACCCTGATGAGCTGGTCGTGGTATTCCAGATTCCATCTGGAATGAATGTCCCCTTTCAGCTGCTGCTCAGGGCCATGACTCAGACCATTCTTCTTGTCAGCTATCAAGGCTACTGATTGTCCACATAGCTCCAAGCCTAACAGCTGAAACTGCATACCAAATTCCATTGCTCCTGGTAGGACATCCTTATCTATGTCATCCTCAGACAGGAAGCTGCTGACATTTTTAGTGTTTATATTTGAGAACATGCAGCTGAATTGAATGAACCAAAGAGTACCTGAAAAAAAAAACAGATGTCCTTTTTGAATTTCCTGAATCAGAGCAAATACACTCAACATAAATTTTCCTGCACATTTTTTGTTTTCTTTTATTCATCTTCTTTCTATTCTTAATGTATATTTCTTAAGATACTCTTAAAAATATAATGTAGTTGCTAAGAAGTGTGTACAGTTAAGGGCAGCTGTCATTAGAATGCTGTTTTCTACATCATCATGGGCTATGTAGGTAGGTTGCTAGATAGTCTGCTCAGCCAATAGGAGTTTCACTTCTGCTTTATAGTAATGTAGTCCAAAGACCCCTAACAAACCATACCTGTAGGGTCATCAGAACAGTGTCTTTGTCTGAATCATTCACCCATTGAGACAGTTCTGCTAAATGTGCAGCTGAGTGTAGCTACTAAGAAAAACTAGAAGGTAAATATTGGAGTAGAGTTTTGTTTTCTTGCCCCAGTGATGTGCTCCTTGCAATGATACCTCAGTGAAAAAGCATCTCCTGACCATCATAGATGTGACCACTATGAGAATCTGTTTGAAGTCAGGGACTTCTTCAAGATTCAAGCTCCTTTTGTCTCCCGGTCAGAACTTATCAGGATCATTAAAGTAAAAGTGAGAGAACAAACCATTAATTGATTTCACATCTCTGGGTCTAGACCATCTCTGAAACCAATATCTGAAACCAATAGGAGTGTCATTTACTAAACCACTTCAAGTCATAAAGCTGATAATAAAGTCATACTTGGTAAACAGTTTAATCAAAGTTATAACAAATAATTAATTCTTCCATTAACACCACCCAGATGTGGAAATCTTGGGTAGAGCACTGCCTGTAAATGATGTTGCATAACAGTTGACATTCTATAGAGTCTTCTGTGCATCAATATTTTTCTTTATCTATACTATATATGTCTAGACACAGACTGAGCTTTTGGGTTTTGTTCTTTTTCTCAAAAGAAGTTTGTAAATTCCCCTATTTAACAATAAGGCTTTAGAATAACAACAGTGGGGTTAAAAATGAAAGGACTTTTAGCAAAGTCACCTGCAAAAAAATATAATGTGCCTGTGATTCTACAGAAAAGTAGGCTCACAGGATCTTAAACTCAGAGGTTATTTCATGAAGAAGCATGCCACAGTTCTAAGGTGGCAGCTGTTTCCAAAGGGCAGATGTATTTGTCACACAGATGTATATTCATGCTGGTAAAGAGAAGACCTACTTTGCTCTCTCAAGGAATACAAGGCAGGAGACAGAATCCACACAGCTTCCTAACTGATCCAGCCACTTGGGGGGATGTCAGACTGTCTCAGATATCTACAGTTGATTACAGAGACCCTCAATAACTCTCACTCTACAGGTCTGGTCGTATTTCTTCATTCACAGGGAGATTTTACAAGCAGTATATATGCAGCTCAAGAGCACTTAGCAATGACTAAATTGGCTAAGGCAAAGCATACATATCTGGGACTAACATGCAAATAAACTAAGCATTAGTATGCTCACCATTGCTCCCCAGCTCTTTATTTTCTCTCTTGCTGTTTTCTCTCTTTCAGTTTTACCCCTTCAAGAATTGTGTTTTGACTGTGCTATTACTTCTCCTATATGGCTATAGCTCAGGTGCTGCCTCACAGCTCAGAAACTATCTTCTCAATGTTCTAAGCCACAGATGTGATGCACCAAAGTGGGCTCTGGGTCACAAAGTCCTGAAGTGACCTCTAGGTCACATTTGGAGGAAGCTTGCCATGGACTCCTGTTGCTTCTGCCAGAGATGTTCTACCCCCTTTCCTAAAACCTGTGTTTGCCTTTTCTACTTGTACACAGCAGTGTGGCACCATGTAATTACTCTCTATAAAATCCATTTGTTATGCTGATGTGAAAGGTTATTTAAAAGGGTTCATACTTTTGCTTGCAACTCTGATATCAAATGATTGTAAAAATAATTAGGTAATTAATTCCTCCAGCTGACAGTAGCTGTGCCTGAGCCAAGCACACGTGAAATACTGAACAGTAAAATGGAAAATCCATTCTGTGTATCGTGGTGGTATGGAGGCTGGTGGCTGCATTTAGATTACAAATTTAGGCTCTAAACCTCTTATTTACCACAGAAGTATTTACCTGGTATCCTGCTGATAAAGTGATTAGTTGCTGAGTGGCAAAGCCAGCCTGTGTTAATGCAGAAATCAGCTGTAATCCATAAGAACAGCATTGTGATAATAAGCAATAAGCAAAGGTCCTTCCAGTGTGGCATCTGCATCACGCTGCTCATAACCCATCGGGTGCTCAGGATGGAGCACTTCCAATAACAGCTCCAGGCAAGGCATCCTATGGTGTAACTCCTTACAACATGCTGAGGACGCAGTAAATGAAAGCACACATTAGTCAATATTCAGTGAGCAGTCAAGAATTAAACATTTCAGCAATTCTCATTGAATCTTGGCAGTCAAACATTTCAGAATGCCAGTACGGTCAAAACACTGCGAGACAAACCCAGAGCAGAGCATATGGCATGTTTGGCTGGTGTAGTGTTCATTTGATTGCAGAGGTCTAACATTTGTTGTGATTATATTGCTTCTATGACACTCGTGTAGCTATTACAAGCCAATTCAATAACAGCTTTTTTAGCACCAGTCTGTATAAGTTAGGAGTGCATGAATAGATGTACTGTGTTAGCTTTTGCAACTCGCATTCACGCACAAAAATAGCACCAAAGTGAATGAGTGCATGAAGAATTATTCTCAAGCTAGGAAACTGACAAAGATGAATATGAAATCATCCCATGACTGAGCACAAGAGAGTGTCCTAATGATAAAAAGTGTGATCACACTTTTCGTTTAGCCTGGTCTGAGTTAGAATATGAACTCATCCCATGGCTGAGCACAAGAGTGTCCCAATGATAAAAAGTGTGACCATACTTTTTTGTTTAGCCTGGTCTGAGTTATAAAAGAACTAATTCTCTTCATTGATTATCATTTTCAGCTCAGTGTCTCTAAGTAACATCACGTTCTGAAGTTAACAGTGTATTTTCTCAGTCTGTGGCTGCTTCTAGCAGGGCAAAGCTGATGGGGAGAGTTCCTGCCAAGGGCTGCACAGCAGAAAGTTTCTGGCTTAGACTTGTCCCTGTGCAGACCAAGGACACTGCCACAGCTTGTGCACCACCTTGGGGTGCAGTAGGTCAGAAGTGGCACTTGTGGAAAGGAGCGGACCCGACAGGTGACCCTCAACTCCCCAACGAGGGATTGCATCCCATGGACAGCATCTTCAGGATCAAGCTGAGGGATCATCAAGGTCAAGCCTCTTCTTGCACATGGTTTGTACTCTGCTGATATTGATCCAGAAGGTGAAGTTCATTGACTGATGGCTAATTACATGTCAGTAATAAATCAGTAAAGCACTTTGAGCCCAATTTGGGTTAAACTACATAAGCAGAGCAGGTCTCCCTGCCACACTCCCTTGTGTGGAAAAAAAATCTGTATGCTATTAAAACAACAGTAAACAATTAGCTTAAGTACCCCTGAATCACAGTGTAGTTAGAATAGCTCTTTAACTCTGATGGTTGATAGCATAAATGTAGTTGAAAACTAACAAGCTTCTTCTGATTCACTAATTATATTGGTCTTCAGCTTAAAGAAAGCTGCTGGCTTGGTGCATCTATATGCAGTCACTCTTTAATGAGAGCTTGTAATAAAGGAACTTCCTTATCTGTACATTCTATTTCAGTAGGTAGCCTCTAATCACACATTTCAGTGTTATCTGCAGCTGAGATGCTAAATCTGGGGAAATACCTCTCAGATAATTGTCTATAGTTTCTCATAGCCATGTGCTGTAAGCGCGAAAGTTAAAAATGCTTGAGCTAAGAGAGTGCAGAATGAGCAGAATGAAACAGAAGTTTCCTGTTCAGTAATAAAACTTGGAAAAGAAAAATGCAGCTAAAGCTTTTGGATCCTCAGATACAAACTGAGAAGCAAGATGAGTCAGGGGTTAGTTCCAGAGGAACAGTGTATCCCTCCATGAATTTTACTGGTGGTGAAACCCAGCAGAGCTAAATGTAACACATGTAATAGGAATGTACCTTGGAAGAAATACACATGCAACTGGTACCAATTTAACAGCCCCTTCCCAGGAGGGGCTCCCAACCACCCTTCCACCTCCAAACTAGCTCAGGAGGTTAGAGGAAAAAGGGTTAGATGAGATTAGAGTTAAGGCAGAGGCAAGCCACAGAGACCAAACCATCAGAAAGCAGGTACAGCCAGAAGTGAGAGCTGAGCAGTGTGTGAGAAGTGAATGTCTTACCTATATTTTGAGTAGTTGCATTTCTCAGCAGAAGAATGAGTGATATAAGGTACGTATTGTTCTCTTTCTTCTCACAACTATGGATTTAATTTCTCTCAGTGAAATATTTCAAGCAGTCTCCAACCAGCACACCACAGAAGGCTGTTACCTATGCAAACTAACCCACTCCAAAGAGAAATCTGCTTTATGGTAAGGAAGAATGAAAGCTGCACATCTTCAAACTGTTTCCTCTGGCTTAAACTGTATCAGTGTGATAGTTTGAGCGTAGCTGGGATATTTTAGTGAGAAGAATTAGATGCTAGGCTGTGAAAAGGAAACAATGGTGATGTCTGCTGCACTCATAGGCTTGCTGAGATGGGTAAGAACAAGAACACAAACACAGATAACAGAGTTGCTCACTCTGGCTCTGGCTGCATGCACTTCTCTCCCTAACTTGCTGTCTAACTAATCTTTCTGCTTCCTAACCCCCCATGCAAATTCTCCAAACTCACCTTGAACGTAAGGCAAAGTCTGGGATAAGGCAGAGGGGTGGAAAGCAGGTGGAAGGGTGGTTGGGAGCCCCTCCTGGGGACTCTGGTTCCTGGGAAGGCTGTTGTGTTTCTGTATTACCTTTTTATCTTGTCTATTTCTGTCTGTAGATGTAGATATTGCAAATCTCTGCTTGTATATTGTGCTAAGCTGCAAATACAAAGCTTCATTCTTTAATTTCCAGCTTGGCTGAGTCTAGTCTGGGTGATTTTCTTAAGTGGGGGTGCGGGTAACACTTGCAAAGGTGCAAATGAATAGTGTCTGCTTGTAAAAGAAATTACCTGACCCATTAGCTAGGGCTGGGTGTGATTTAACTGCATGTAACACTGTACCAAAAAACGTTTTAAAAGGGATATAAAAAGTTAAACCAGAGACTGCAGTGGGCAGCAACAGAAGTATTGGGTTAATGGTGCATAATGACTGCAAACTCAAACATGTTCTGTTCCAATTAAGCATGGCTCTCCCAGAGTTCACAGGTGCTTTGAGGACTGCAGGCACTTTGGGCTGTGAAGACACATAGAATCAGTGACAATCAAATCCACAGCAGCACAAGCATGATTGAACTTACCTGTTCCCTTTCTAGTCTTGCTGGCTTTTGCCTCCAAGCATGAGCTAGAAGATTATTTGTGTAGGAATTAAAGGTACCAGCAATAACTGATGGGACTCCTCAGTGCTGCAACGAATCAGTTACCTGATTGGTTGGCCAAGAGAGCCAGTGGCATCCTGGCCTGCATCAGGAATGGTGTGGTCAGCAGGAGCAGGGAGGTCATTCTGCCCCTGCACTCTGCACTGGTTAGACCACACCTTGAGTACTGTGTTCAGTTCTGGGCCCCCCAGTTTAAAAGGGACGTTGAGATGCTTGAGCGTGTCCAGAGAAAGGCGACAAGGCTGGGGAGAGGCCCTGAGCACAGCCCTACGAGGAGAGGCTGAGGGAGCTGGGATTGGTTAGCCTGGAGAAGAGGAGGCTCAGGGGAGACCTTATTGCTGTCTACAACTACCTGAGGGGTGGTTGTGGCCAGGAGGAGGTTGCTCTCTTCTCTCAGGTGGCCAGCGCCAGAACTAGAGGACACAGCCTCAGGCTGCACCAGGGGAGATTTAGGCTTGAGGTGAGGAGAAAGTTCTTCACTGAGAGAGTCATTGGACACTGGAATGGGCTGCCCGGGGAGGTGGTGGAGTCGCCGTCCCTGGGGCAGTTCAAGGCAAGGTTGGACGTGGCACTTGGTGCCATGGTCTAGCCTTGAGCTCTGTGGTAAAGGGTTGGACTTGATGATCTGTGAGGTCTCTTCCAACCTTGTTGATACTGTGATACTGTGATATCTACTCTGTGGCACGTGTTTATTTGGGTTACACAGGAAAACAATTGTACAGAAAAGCAGCCATTTAAAGAAAACTTTGAACCTACCTGGGATGGCTTTTACACAGCTTTTGTGCAGCTCTTGCTAAACAGCTTGTGTTGAAAGATTGTTATTTTACTGCTTTTAAAGTTTTGAAACATGAAGGTGATGTAGCATCCTAATTGCAGACGCTGCTGTACCCACACGAGTGCTGTGACTGGCGTCATCTCTCCTGTATCCCTGAAGCGTTTAATTGCTGTAGCAACAGCTTTGTACAAGTCCTGATTAATGATGGCATTTAGTGCTTCTGCTTGTATCAGGTGTAAGGTCGTGCGTGGTTCAGGATGCAGTGGTTCAAGGCACGGAGCCGCTCTGTTCTGCTCTGCTTGTGACCCACCTGCAGTGCTGGGTCCCAGTATAGAGTCCTCAGCACAGCACAGACAAGCATCTTGTGCCAGGGGAAGTATAGGCTGGATGTTAGGAGGAGTTCTTCACAGAGAGAGTGATTGGCCTTGGAATGGGGTGCCCAGGGAGGTGGTGGAGTCACCGTCCCTGGAGGTGTTCAAGCAAAGCCTGGATGAGGCACTTAGTGCCATGGTCTGGTTGATTGGACAGGGCTGGGTACTAGGTTGGCCTGGATGAGCTTGGAGGTCTCTTCCAGCCTGGTTGATTCTATGATTCTATGATAAGCACCTGTCGGAGTGGGGCCAGAGGAGGCCACAGCAATGATGGCAGAGCTGGAAGCTGTGAGGCCAGGCTGAGAGGGTTGAGGTTGTTCAGTCTGGAGAGGCCTTACAAGCAGCCTTTCAGTACTGGAAGGGGGACTATAAGGAAGATGAGGGCAGAGGTTTTAGCAGACCCTGAGGTAGGATTTTGGATATAAGGACGATATTTTTTTACAGTAAGGATGGTGGAACGCTGGCCCAGGTTGCCCAGGGAGGTGGTAAATGCCTCATCCCTGGAAACAAACATTCTAGGTCAGGTTGTCTGAGGCTCTGAGCAGCCTGCCAAGGACAGTTTGAAGCTCACTGCAGGAGCGTTGGGCTAAGTGACCTTGAAATGTCTCTTCCAGTCTAAACCGTTCCATGACTCTCCCTCACGCCTTGTTCGGGCTTTCCGCTCCCGTTTCCCGCTCTCGGCTTTGCCACATTTCCCTTGCCGGTTTTTACTGCCGATGTCCTTTCCTCCCCTGCTTTTTCCTCCCCTGCTTTCCCCTCACCCTGCACACCATCAAGATGCACATACTCCCTGCACTGAAAGCACAAGAACTGTAGCGGCCCTCACACAGGCGCCCCAAACGGCAGCCACGCTGCGGCTGGGCACCCTGGCACAGGCCAAGCAGGGCGCTCAAAGCTGAGTGGCCAGCTCGGGAGCAGCCGCTGCTCCTGCATGGGCCATCCCGCCGCCACCCCGAGGCAGCCCGGCTCGGCTCGAACCGCCCCTGGGCGCCGCCGGGCGGGCTCGGAGGCGGCTCTGAGGCGGGCTCGGGGGCGGGCTCGGGCTCGGCGCTGGGCAGTTCCGGCGGAAGGAAGCGGCGGAGTCGCTCCGCGGCGTGCGTTCCCTCCGCGGCGATGGTGCAGGACTCAAGGGGACAGCTTGTGGCGGAGCTGCTGCTGCGGTCGGGGGAGGCCCGCGGCATCCTCTGCCTCTGCTCCCGCGCCTTTGTCGAGTGAGTAGCAGCCTCGGCGGCGGCACCGAACGGGAAGGCCCGGCGCGGCGCGGCCAGAGAATGGCCGTGCTGAAGCGGCCGTGGTGGCAGTGAGCAGGGGGCGATGCGCCAAAGGGTGTCTGTAGGTTGTGTTTACCAAGCGGTGCCATCGATAAGGGGAAGGGAGCCCAGACGTCTGTTCCCGCCGGGTCCCGGCCGGAGCAGCGGCTGTGCGTGGCTCGTCCCGCAGCGCTCCTTCCCTTCCGCGGCCAGAGCATCCTCGTCCCGTTCTCACTTCCCCTAAGGGGCATGCAGAGATCTGGGGCCTCCAGAGAGCGTTTCTCGTGGAAGAATGGACGAGCGGAGAGATGCTGCTGACGGGCTGTGGGATGCGTGATTTGGGAGAAGCGGTAGCGGCCGGTACCGGAGCTGTGGGTGTTTAACACGCTCGGTGTTTAGCCGAGGTGCTTGCGAATGCGAGGTGCTGCCTTCAGCCGTGGGTTGGTGGCTGGAATGTTTGCACTTTTGGACTGAAGACGCTGAATTCCACCCACTCGAGCAGGCGTATCAGGGCCACCTTTTTGGTGTTATTCTTTGTTTTGCGTGTTTAGAATCAGTAAGAACCTTCCCAGGCTGGAAGGGACCTCAGGGAAGGGTCAGCATCTCCTGGGAGAGAGAGCCTAGGTGAGGTTTTCTGGCATCCTCTCCAACTGCATCTTGAAAGCCCCAGTGATGGAAGCCCTGCCGTGTTCCTGGGGAGGTTGTTCCATTGAAGGATTGGTTTTACTGTTAAAGAAATCGTTGTAATGAAGACTTGAGCCAGTGTCTCTCTTCTTTTTTGCAGAGATAGAAAACTATATAAACTGGGATTAAAAGGATTTTATGTCAAGGATGACAATGGCAGTACAGGTAAGCTAATAAGATGTGCTGTGCAGTGTGATGCTACACTTAAAAATGAGTTATGTGTGGTTATTTAAGGTACAGTAGTGGTATTACTACTAACCCATAGCTTTGTTCCTATTTCTGGCTTGGTTTTTCAGCTCTTTTGTTATAGGGATGGATGTGAATAATAAACTGACAGCTGTATGACTTTCAGGTTGCAATAGTCCTGATGTGGAAGTTTGTGTGAAACCAGGTGTGATGGTTTTTTGCTGTCCAGATAGACTTAGCAGCTCACATAATCACCTGCTGGTGCACAGAGCAACTTCCCCAGCTCAAAATTATGTGACAGAAAATTTTCAGATCCTAGATGTTTGTCTGGCAATAATGATGTCCTCCTGCCTCTTCTGTATTGCTGGCTCCATCATCATATAATGGCTTGCTCAGAAACAAAGCAGTCTGAAGAGAAGGAAACATCTCTAGAAGCTGCATATGAATAGCATGGATTAGATGGAGACAGCAGAGAATCATAGAATCAACCAGGTTGGAAGAGACCTGCAAGCTTATCCAGTCCAACCTAGCACCCAGGCCTAGCCAATGATCTAGACCATGGCACTAAGTGCCTCATCCAATCTTCAACACTTCCAGGGATGGCAACTCCACCACCTCCCTGGGCAGCCCATTCCAATGCCAATCACTCTGTCAAGAACTTCCTCCTGATATTCAGCCTATACCTCCCCTGGCACAACTTGAGACTGTCCCCCTTGTTCTGTTGCTGGTTGCCTGGGAAAAGAAGCCAATCCCACTTGGCTACAACCTCCCTTCAGGTAGTTGTAGAGAGCAATGGGGTCTGCCCTGAGCCTCCTCTGCTGCAGGCTGCACACCCCCAGCTCCCTCAGCCTCTCCTCACAGGGCTGTGCTCCAGGCCCCTCACCAGCTTCGCTGCCCTTCTCTGGACACCTTCCAGTATCTCAACATCTCTCTTGAATTGAGGCATGAATTAAGAAGGAGATTATGAAACATTATTTTGTGTGTATATGTGATCAAGTTGTGAGAGTAATCAGTTAAACAGTAGAATCTTGTGCTATGTGGTAATCTGGCAATAAGTATATCCTGACCTAAAAAAGTCTTTTCAGTCTTAGCAGCTGTGTCAAAAGCTTTTGTATTTCAGTTGTTTCATCAGTGTACAGTTCCTGCTTTCTCAGTGGTATTTGTCATTTTGTATGCATGTGATACAGCTTAAAAATTCGATAGCTGTGCAGGCAGTGTTTCAATAGCTGAACAGTTACTTTTGAGGGAATTAATGTCCTCTAGTTCACACTTCTGTGTGTAAAATGTGTTGGTTTTGTTACTGTGGGTTTGAAAGATCTGTAACAATTCCTCTTATTTTAAGCTTGCTCTGATAGAGGCCAAAAGAACTCCTGTGAAGAATTTTCCTCATGTTAATTTTCCTGAATGTTTGCAGGGTGTTTCTGTAGTTTTCTCTGCAAGATGAGTGGATGTTTGTGTCTCCAGTCTTTATTGCTGAGCATCACACAGATTATTGACTATCCCTTCAGCCAGTTTGGGTCAGCAGTCCCCATCTCACTCTCTCACCTACTCTGGCCTGCTTGCTGGGGAGGAGGGGAAACCAGAAGGCTGAGGCTGGGCAAGCTCTGTTCAGCAATAGCCAAAACATAGTGTGTTATCCACACTGTTTTACTCCCAGATCCCAAACACAGCACCCTGTGGGCTGATAGGAGGGAAGTTAGGTCCATGCCAGCCACATCCTCTGCAGTGTTTTGCCTGTTGAAGTCTAATTTTGCTTCGTACTGATAGTTATGTGGAAAATAAGATGCTTGTGATGAAAAATGGAAATGAGAAAGGAAGCTTAAGAGGCACTTCTGCTAAGTTTTGCAGGCCATGCTGTTGGACTGAAGTATCTGGGCCAGATTATATTTACTTAATGTAATTTGTTGATAGGGGAGGACCAGGGATCTGAGGAGGAGAACCATTGTCCCAGTGTGACGTTGAAGGTGGATATTAATCACGCTCTGGACTTGGAAGAAGCTGAACTAGACTCGGAGGCTGAGCTTATGAAGAGCATGGGATTGCCTCTTCAGTTTGGTGGGCAATCAGCCCACAGGGACTTTGTGGTAAAACTTTATTGCCTTTATTTATTCTGTTTACTTTGTGGTTCCAGATGAAGCACCGTGTGTGCTCCTCAGTTCTTTCTGAGAGCGCAGCTGGTGGCAGTGTATCTGTGCTGCTTCCTCACATACAGCACATCTCAGAAATGTCAGCCAAGGTTATGCAGCAGAGCTCTATCAAACTCATAAATCCTGCAGCTTTTTGGGGGTAAAAGCTAACAGCATGGTTGAAGTGGGAGAGAGGCTTACAATGAGAACAGAAGTGTGCTTGGAGATAAGACAAGAAAAGGCTACTTTTATTTTGTGGACTTAGTGTGTGTTTCCATTATTTTTTAGGCAACAGAAACCTACAGAAAGAGAAGTAACATGAAGATGATGAAGAAGAAAAAGAAGAAGAAAAAGGAGTTACATCACAATCATGAGGGTAAAATGGGGCAAGAATGCCAGGATCAGTCTGATGATGGTCATATCCAGTCCATTTCTGGTGAGCTGGCCATAGTGACAGAGCAATGTGAGAAGGGCAATAAAGCCCAGGTTGTAAGTGAAGGCAACTGTGAAAGTTCAGAAAGTCTTGCAAGTGAAACTTTACCAAGGGAACTTAAAGAAAAATGGGAGAAATACTGGACTGAGTATGGGGAGGGCCTTCTTTGGCAAAGCTGGCTGGAGAAGCATCAAGAGCATTCATCAGCTGAGGCCGCTACAGCCTCTGAGCCATGGAATAGTCCAGACACCAAGGAAGAGTGGGAGCAGCATTATAGTGAATTGTACTGGTATTACTGGGAACAGTTTCAGTACTGGACAGGTCAGGGATGGACTACTGAGAGCTCGCATGGTGACAGTGTGGAAGCCAATGAGGTCACCCAGGAGATTGGTCCTATAGGAAAAACAGACTTGGTTAGCCCAGAGGCTGAACACAGTGAAGTGCTGAGCTTGAAGCTGGCTACATGTAACAGCAGAAGTGAGGAAGCAGTTCTTTCACGCGCTGAGCCCAACGGTGAAATCATCTCTGGGATCTGTAATTTAAATCTGAATTTGGAGGAAGCAGAGCAGAGAAGTGCAGCTCTAACAGTAGCCCACCAAGATCCTCAGGAGTGTGTTTCATCTGACAGTGAAAGCCAGAAGGAGCCCTGTGATGGAGGAACCAGGAAGAGGAGTGCATCTTGTGAACATAAAAGTATGAACCAGTCAGGTAATACAAAATCATTAAGTGGTTATGTATAAGAAACAAGGACATGTCTGCACTGTGCTGTTTTATGAAAGTCAATCAAGGATTTTGAGGAATGATTGCATCCTTGATGCCTTTTTCTTCCCTCTGCTTCTCTGGGTGATCTCTTTCCTCTCTAACCTGTATATTGAATACGTTCTTGAGGCAGAAGTGATTTTAGCAGAACATCTACTTCATAAATCTTCAAATGTACTACAGAAAGTGCTGAGAGAGCACTGTCAGTGTGTGTTTATTTATCTTAGTACTGCAGCTGTGCCATTCAGCCTGTGTATCTTTTCTCACTGATGCTCTAAAATGAATGAAAACTCAGGCTGATGTTCTCATGAATGTGACAGATTTGAAGAACAGCTTTCTGAGAAGCTTTTGCAGCTCTTGGGTTTATTTTGGGCTTTTCTGCCTAAAAATTCCACCCTGGGAAATGAACTCTTGGTTTGTTTTACTGTGCTACTTGTGGAGCAGATGTCTTTCAGAGGTCCTTTCAGCATCAAGTTGTTTATTGGGTGTTGAGCTGCAGTAATCTTTACACCCCCAAATTCATACATTGGCAGCTAGTGCTGACAAGTGGAAGGGACAGGTAGTGTAGTATGGTGAAAAGCAGTGGCTGTGCTGCTGGAAGAGCTTCAGTGAGGAAGATACAAGACTGGGCTGGGGATAGGAAGCATTGGACTAGGCTGCCCAGGGAAGTGGTGGGCACCATCCCTAGAGGTGCTCAAAAGCATAAGTAGTTGTGGTACTTGGGACATGGTCTAGTGGTCTTTGAGATGTTGGACTTGATGATCTTAGAGGTCTTTTCCAAACTTGATGATAGTATGTTTTTGCCAGCCAGTTTAGCCTGCAGAGACAGGAGAGAGGCATCTCATTTGCCTGCCAGTTCTTCCTGCCGGTGTTTGCTGTGAGCAGCACTGTAACATCTTTCCTGATTGTTTTGTGGCTTCTCCTGATGAAGTGGAGAACCTGAGTTAAGTGTCAGCAGCTCAGGTCTACAGTTTGGTGGGAAACCTCTGATTACTGCTGGTGACTTCCTGAGGAAGGAAGATGCAGGTGTCCCATCATGATCCTGCAGTAGGGTTGAATTGAGAGAGATGTGGAAAATCTTCTTTCCAACAAAGGATGAGAGGAGTGTTGAAATCCTCTTTTATGGAACGTATGTGGATGGATATCTTTGCTTAGCTAATGAAGGGGAAACAAAATTCACACACAAGGAAGAAACTGTTATGAATCTGTATCTTGTAGGCATTTAATTTTGCTTGGAGAGCTGAGGTCATTTGCAGTCAGTCCTGCTTAAGCTTGCATTGATATGTTGCCTTTCAAACAAAGACAGGTAGAAGTAGGTGTGTTTGGCAACTTGTGCCTTGATTGTCAGGTTCAGGTATGTGTGACAGCCTGACTGTAGCTGCAGATGTACTTTGGGGACAGGAAGATAAGGAATTATTTTAAACAAAAGGCAAATAAGATCTCATCTACCTTTTTTAGGTTCACGGGGGTCATGTGGCTCCAATTCACATGACAAAGAGCAACTGCGGCATCGTGACCGAGGTGAAGATGAGGATGAAGAGCCTCCTGAGTACAGACATGTCAAAATCAAGAGAAGGCAAGTCATGAAATTTAGCTGAGCTTTTTTTTTTCTGAAGGTCTGGAAGCCTTCTCTTTGACTGTGAGTTGAAACTTCAGTACAAAACCACATAGTCTTTCATCACGGCCGTGCTGGTTTGAGAGTTACCTACACCCCCCACACACAATGAAATCACCCAGACTAGACTTAGTTGGCTGGAAGGTAAGGAATGAAGCTATATTTACAGCTTGGCACAATTGACAAGCAGATATATTCACAGTTATATACAAGTTAAAAGTAATGCAGAAACACAATGCCCCTCCCAGAAATCAGACTACCAGGAGGGCTCCTGACCCAAACCTTCTCCCACCCTTCTCCCCTCTTTCCCTCCCTTTAGAAATAACCACATCAACCCACGTGTATCTCATGTGATAAATCTGGAGAGGTGTGAGGTGAGACCTCAAAAATACAACAAGGAGGTTAGAGGCAAAAGAGTTAGGTCAGGTTAAAGAGTTAAGGCAGAGGCAACCACGCAGACTGCCAGAGAGAGAATCAACAGAACTGAGAGCTGAGATGTGTGTGAGAAGTGTGTGTCTTACCTATATTTTGACTAGTTGTGTTTCTCAGCAGAAGAATAAGTGATACAGGGTACTGTTGTTTTTTTCCTTTCTTCCCCCAGCTAAGGATTTAATTTCTCTCAGTATAATATTCCAGTTAGCCTCAGACCAGCACAACTGCTTATCACTTTACCTAGCACCAAGCTGTGGATATTTCTTATCTTTTTCTACTTTGTGAAAACAATGTATAGCCTCCAAGACTCTGCGAGGGGATGGTATTGCACTGATGTGCAGAAAATTGTTAAACTGGAGAGCACAGCTTGCTCACTTAGGTCTAATTGGTGTAGAAAGCACAAGAATGATAGTGAATAATTTGCGTTGTTCAGCTGGATTGTAAAGTGGTGCTATGGCAGCTGTAAAATAACTCATCTCTGCCTTGGCATAGACTTTTTCTTTCTTCTCTCAATATTTGCAGCCTCAAAGATGAGGAGATAAATTTAAAAATTATCTCTCTGATAAATTTAAAAATTCAGTGCTGAAGGGGTGGATGGACAGACTGAGAGCTGGGAACACAGGAACCAGGTGAAGTTCAACAAGGACAAGTGCAGAGTCCTGCATCTAGGGAGGAATAATAAATCTCCGCCAGTGCGGTATGGGAGGTGATCTGCTGGAGAGCAGCCCTGTGGAGAGGGACTGGGGGTCCTGGTGGATAGCAAGTTAACCATGGCACAGCAATGTGCCCTTGTGGCCAAGAAGGCCAGTGGGGTCCTGAGATGTATTAGGAGGAGTGTGTCCAGCAGATCAAGGGAGGTTCTCCTCCCCCTCTACCCTGCCCTGCTGAGACCTAATCTTGAATACTGTGTTCAGTTTTGGGCTCCCCAGTTGAAGAGGGAAGGGATCTGCTGGAGAGAGTCCAGCAGAGGGCTACGAGGATGATGAGGGGACAGGAGGGCATGGCTTGTGAGGAGAGGCTGAGGGACTTGGGACTTTTTAGTCTGGAGAAGAGAAGACTTAGAGGGGATTTGATAAATGTTAATATATATATATGAAGGCTGCCAGGAGTTGGGGGGACAGGCTCTGCTCACTGCTCCCTGGGATAGGACAAGGAGCAATGGCTGTAAGTTGCAGCAAAAGAGGTTCTGCCTCAACACAAGGGGGAACTTCTTTACTGTGAGGGTTCCAGAGCACTGGCACAGGCTTCCCAGAGAGGTTGTGGAGTCTCCTCTGGAGACTTTCAAGACCTGTCTGGATGTATTCCTCTGTGATCTGTGTTAGATAGGATTGTCCTGCTCTGGGTTGAACTCAATGGTCTCCTTGGGTCCCTTCCAACCCCTGACATCCTGTGAGCCTGTGATTATCTGCTCATCAGGTAGCTTTGATTTTGTTCTAGTATTTTGCTGCTGCCATAGCATTACTGATAGAGACTCATACAGATAACATGATAGGTGATAGAGGTGATTTGGAAATGAGCAAAAGCTATCTTCATCAGTTCCATGGAGGACTTTGATATTAAATATTTTAAGAGGTCCTCCTGCCTTGTTTGGTTTCAGCAGTGTGTGGAAGAACTTACTGAAACTCACATTGAAATGGTTTTGATGCGTGAGTTTCTTGGAGGTGTATCTGTAAAATAAGTAACTTCATCATGTGCATTTTTTTCCCAGCCATGAACTGGATGCAGATGAGGACCCAGTGGAAGACCCTGAAGAAACCTGCTCTATTTTGGGTTTCAAGTGTGGCACAGGACAAAAGTAATTGCTTGCAAGAAATGTGGGGTTTCTTTGTAGCAATCAGCTGTCTTGTTTGCAAATAGGCCACTCATCTCCATTCCCATTGTTTTAAAACTTTGGAAGATGATGCCCAAGTTTTCTCTCTGCTCTGAATAAAACTGTCATCCTTTGGCTAGGAGGAGATGTAGAGTTAAGGAGAGTAACAAGAAGAGTGCTTTGAATGAGAACTCCTAAGGGATATGCAGTTGGGTAAATGTGAATTGGCTGGTCAGCTTCTTTGGTGTACAACTACCTGAAGGGAAGTTGTGGAGAGGCTGCTGCTGGGCTCTTCTCACAGGTCATTGGAGACAGAACAAGGGGCAATGGCCTCAAGCTGAGGCTGGAGAGGTTTAGATTGGACATTAGGAAAAGGTTTTTCAGAAAGAGAGTGGTCAGAGACTGGAATGAGCTGCCCAGGGAGGTGGTGAAGTCACCCAGCCTGGATGTGTTAAAGGTTGGTTTGGATGTGGTGCTTAGGGCTGTGTTTTAAGGTGAATGTTGTAGAGGAGGATTCTAGGTTGGACTTGGTGATCCTGAGAGGCTTTTCCACCATACATGTTTCTGTGATTCCATTAGGATGTAAAGACTCTGGCAATCAGTGATCCTCTCAGATTGGAGTACAGTCAGCTTAGATCAGAATTACTTCTGTTTGGAATGAGGCTGCTTTATAGTAGTGAAATGTTGCTATACTAATAAAGTGTTGCCAGGGTGCTGAGCAATGAGATTTCATTTTTGGTGTGATAGTCAGGGCTGTAGAATTAACATCACAGGTCACAGGTGGACTGCAGCTTAGAATCATAGAATCAGTCATGGTTGGAAAGGACCACAAGGATCATCTAGTTCCATCCCCCCTGCCATGGCTACCCTAGATCGGGTTGGCCAGAGCCTCATCCAGCCTGGCCTGAAACACCTCCAGGCATGGGGCATCAACCACCTCCCTGGGCAACCCATTCCAGCCTCTCACCACTCTCATGCTGAACAACTTCCTCCTCACATCCAGTCTTAACCTACCCGCCTCCAGCTTTGCTACATTCCCCCCGGTCCTGTCACTCCCTGATATCCTGAAAAGTCCCTCCCCAGATTTTCTGTAGGCCCCCTTCAGATACAGAAAGGCCACAATAAGGTCACCTGGGAGCCTCCTCTTCTCCAGCCTGCACAGCCCCAACTCTTTCAGTCTGTCCTCATAGGAGAGCTGCTCCAGCCCTCTGATCAGCCCAGTGGCCCTTCTCTGGGCACGCTCCAGCACATCCACATCCTTCTTGTAATGGGGGCTCCAGACCTGGATACAGTACTCCAGGTACTTTTGTTAGTCATTTATTTGTTTGTTTGATTTCAGATATGGTGGAATTCCAGATTTCACCCACAGAAGTGTGCAGTACTTGGAGAAAAAGGCAAAACTCAAGTCCAAATTCTTGGATATGCGTAAACCAAGGAAGAGCAAGAACACACACATCTTCTTCACAGAGGAATCAGAACTGTCCTGCAAAAAAACTACAACTTTGAAGAAGGTAAGGCAAAATGTTAATGTTTGCTGTAATTTGTAGGTTTGGTGGCTTCCTTGTTGTTGGACTTTGGTGGATCTCTCAAGAGGAATGGGAGGTTAATGGTGATGCAATGTGGAAGTCATTCCCAACCTCATTCTTTCAGAGGTGTGTGGGGGGGTTTCTGCAGTTATTTAAAGTATGCTGATTTTAAGTTGCATGTGCAGGCATTTCTTAGTGCTGGCATTTCATCAGTGAGATAAAAATGTTTATGGGGCTTAATGTGTTTCAAGTAGCTTCATGTCCTTAGGAATTAATCAGAATTGTGGAATGGCCTAAGTTGGAAGGGACTTTGGAGATCATCTGCTTCACCCTCCCTCCCCACCACGTGCAGCTAGACTCAGCTGCTCAAGGCCTCATCCATCTGTGCCTTGGAACATCTCCAGGGAGGAGGCATCCACAACATCCCTGGGCAACCTATTCCAGTGTGCCACCACTCTCATACTGAAGAACTTCTTCCTCAGATCCATATATAAGATACCCTAGCAATTTTCAGGTTAACAGCACCATCTAATCACCTGTGATGCTTGACAATTGCAGGTGGAAAACTTCCTAAAGCTGGTTAATAAACCTGAGAAGGAATCCACATCCCAGACAGCATCTCCCAAGGGTGAAGCACTGACCTCCAGCAGCAACTCAGAGGACCAGGGAAGTGTTACTGCCGCTCAGACTGTGACACTGAACGCTCAAAACCAAAAGTCAGCCTCTTCCAGTGCAGTCTTCACAGAAGCTGGAAGCAGCCACCTTGAGGAGGAAGCGCTGGGTGCGGCTGTGAGCGGCTCTGATGATGGGCAGGGTGTGGAGAGGCGGGAGAACGGCTGCGGGAGGCAGCTGCTCTCTCTCGATATTCCTGATTACCTCCGGGCAGAGACAGAGGACGTCAGCCAAGGTACATCAGTTTCCTACACACTGGGAATTCATTGGCAACAGCCTGAATGCTGCCTGCCCAAAGTACAGCATTGTGTGGGATTTAGGTTAGTCAAAGAGACTTATTAGCTCCAGAGTGTGATGAGGTTGGTTGAGAGCTGAGTTAGTGAAAGTGACTTGTCCTTGAAGCACCAGAATCCACCATCTTTAATATTTTAAATGCTTCTCTGCAGCTAAATGGCCGTTGTTCATCCTAGATGTGATCAAGCAGGTTTCAGATTCACACCTTTTTTCCCTGAAAGGATGAGGATGATTAACTTCAGGGTAGCTGCAGGTTTGGAGTTCCAAGATGCTGAGCTTGGGGAGCATGCAGTGCTAAAATTTTCTAGGGGAACAATAGGAACTCTCCTATTTAATACTGTAAAGAAGGGAAACTGGGATTGTTCAGGTCTCTACGTGCAGTTTAGTCCTACCTGCAGCAATTAATTTATTGGGTTTCTATTGTTAAGTTCTTGCCTAGATTGGTTCTTACTCCTTGTTTAGGTAAGTCCATTAAATTGGTCTCCAGTCCTCCTGTTCCCTCATTATGCAGTTTACTGCCGTGAGTTGAAGACAATGGTTTGTCTGCTAAGGCTCCTAAATAATGGGTGAAGTGTTAGGATTTTTAGGAGTGTGACTGACACCTGTCAGGTAACACTCTTCCTTTGAAATACAGGATGTCTTTTTTATCTTAACCCACTAATCTGCATGAAGTGACAGGCAGTAGTAAAGGACATGTAGCTGTGTGAGTGAACTTGAGCCTCTTAGATCTTAACTCTCACCGTTCTTCCTAGCCTGCAAGAACAGTGATTGAACTTTTGCAGTGTCTTCCAGCTGTAGATGAAAAAGTTACTATAAAGAAGAAGGACAAAAGGAGGAGAAGGAAGAAGAGAAATGGGCTGGGAGCTATCCCTGCTGAGATTGCTGCTGATCCAGAGCTGGCCAAGTACTGGGCACAACGCTACCGACTCTTCTCTCGCTTTGATGAGGGAATTAAACTAGACAGAGGTGTGTTCTGTGCAAAGTGTGCTGGCTTGGTGGAGTAAGGTTTATCCAAACTGTGGTCCTTCACATGGTTTATTACTGATTGCCTTATAAAAGGAGCGTTAAGGAATGTGTGTTTGCAGCTCTGGATAAATGCCATCCCCCAGCAGGCAGGCAAACGGGCGTCTTGGGCTTCAGTAGTGCTTCTAGCCTGGGACACTCCTGTCTGCATTAATCCTGATGGTTGCTGAAGGTTCTTTACCCACATTTTGCTTGCTCAGGGCTTTATCAGAAATTCGAGGGCATTTCTGTGTTTCTATGTGTTATTAAATAATTTCCTCAAACTTCCAAATATGCTGATGGATCTAGAACCATAGAATGGCTTAGGTTGGGAGGGACCTTAGAGGTCATCTACTCCAACCTTCCTGCTATGGGCAGGGCATTTCTCAACTAGACTTTGGCTGCACAGGGCCTCGTCCAGCCTGGCCTTGAACACCCCCAGGGAGGGGACATCTCCAGCTTCCCTGAGTAGCATACTCCAGAGTCTCACCAGCTTCATACTGAAGAACTTTCTAAAGCTAAACTCATTCAGCTTTGTTCCCTTTTATTCTGAGTTTCAGCAGTCACAGGCTCACAGGTTGTTAGGGTTTGGAAGGGACCCAAAGAGATCATCGAGTCCAACCCCCCTGCCACAGCAGGACCATACAATGTAGCTCAGGTCACAGAGGAACGTATCTAGATGGGCCTTGAAAGTCTTCAGAGTAGGAGACTCCACAACCTCTCTGGAGAGCCTGTTCCAGTGCTCTGTGACTCTTACAGTAAAGAAGTTCCCCCTTGTGTTGAGGCAGAACCTCTTTTGCTGCAACTTATACCCATTGCTCCTTGTCCTATCCCAGGGAGCAAATGAGCAGAGCCTGTCCCCCTGCTCCCGGCCAGTCTTCTGATACTTATTTATCAAATCCCCTCTCAGTCTTCTCTTTTCCACACTAAGAAGTCCCAAATCTCTCAGCAGTGCTTCAGTCTCCTAATCATCCTTGTAGCCCTCTCTCAGACCTTCTCCAGCAGATGCCTGTCCCTCTTCAACTGGGGAGCCCAAAACTGAAGGCAGTACTCAAGATGAGGTCTCACCAGGGCAGAGTAGAGTTATTTTTTCTCATGTTTGCATGGAAGCCATTTCCAAATCATGCATTTATCAGTAAAGGAGGAATTAGGATTACTAATTCTTTTTAGTATGGTATCTTTGTTTTGTCAGACTTTCACTTCTAATCCTCTCCCACATAAATACTTAGATTATTTGTCAGAGCAGACTTCACTATAAAGAAAATAACCTGTTGGGCATAGTTCTGCTTTACTTATTAAAGATCATAATCCTCATGTATGAAGTTTTTCACAGCTGTCTAAGTGAGCTTGTCCTTGATAAACCAGAATCCTCATCACCAAATTCAACAAAGCATTTATTTAGATTCAGGCATATCTGTTTGCTTCAGTGAGACTTTGTTTGCTTAGCAAACCACTGGGACTGACCAGAGTTTGTCATCTTCAAAGCCTGTGTTTCCTGCTCAAACGCCTAAGCAAAAATTGCTGGGATTAGCTCTAAACCTTCAGTTGTGTTGGGGGAGTTGGCTGTTTGGTTTTCATTGCAATGACTTTGAAAGGAGAGGTGAACATATCCTTCTTCCCTTGCCTTTGCAGAGGGCTGGTTTTCTGTTACTCCAGAGAAAATAGCTGAGCACATCGCTGTCCGAGTCAGCCAGTCATTCAGCTGCAATGTCATCGTGGATGCCTTCTGTGGGGTTGGAGGGAATGCCATTCAGTTTGCACTGACCTCAAAGAGAGGTAAGCAGCACATCTTTTTGTTCCTTCAGTCTTCTTTTCCCTAAATGGTTTTCAGCAGCCACTGGAATACGTTGCCTGGGGAAGTGGTGAATCATAGAATCAACCAGGTTGAAAGAGACCTCCAGGATCATCCAGTCCAACCTAGCACCCAGCCCTAGCCAGTCAACCAGACCATGGCACCAAGTGCCTCATCCAGGCTTTTCTTGAAGACCTCCAGGGACGGTGACTCCACCACCTCCCTGGGCAGCCCATTCCAATGCCAATCACTCTCTCTGCCAACAACTTCCTCCTAACATCCAGCCTATACTTTCCCCGACACAACTTGAGTTTGTGTCCCCTTGTTTTGTTGCTGGTTGCCTGGGAGATGAGGCCACCCCCCACCTGGCTACAGTGTCCCTTCAGGTAGTTGTATACAGCAGTGATGTCACCCCTGAGCCTCCTTTTCTCTAGGCTAAACAACCCCAGCTTCCTCAGCCTCTCCTCATAGAGTTTGTGTTCCAGGCCCCTCATCGTCCCTGGAGGCTTTCAAGAAATGTGTGGACATGGCATTTTGGGACGTGGTGGGGTTGGGTTGAGGAACTGTAGCTTCTTGTCTACCATGGCCAACAAAACTGAAGTAGTCACCACACAAAAAGAAATTAGAGATCTGACCCATATGCAGTGGCTGCAGAAGAACAGCCTCCTGATACGTCCCTGTGGTGGCTGGAGTAACACCCACAGCTGCCCTCACCCTGCATGTCTGCTCTCTCTGCCCTGCAGTGATCGCCATTGACATCGACCCAGAGAAGCTCAGCCTGGCCCGCAACAACGCGGAGGTGTACGGCGTGGCAGAGCAGATAGAATTCGTGTGTGGAGACTTCATGGAGCTGGCTGCTGACCTGCAAGCAGATGTTGTGTTCCTCAGCCCGCCCTGGGGGGGTCCTGACTATGCCACTGCTGAAATCTTCGATATCCAGACCATGATTTGCCCAGATGGATATCCTTTCAGAGTTACACTTTGCAGGTTTGGGCCATTTCCGGGTGTTTTCCTCTCTTCCTTCTTCTCTTAACATGGACTTTGCATACAATCATAGAATGGTTTAGGTTGGAAGAGGCCTCAAAGCTCATCCAGTTCCAATCCCCTGCCATAGGCAGGGATACCTCCCACTGGAACATGTCACTCAAGGCTACATCCAACCTAGCCTTGAACAACTCCATGGAGGAAGCAGCCACAGCCTCCCTGGGCAACCTGTACCAGTGTCTCACCACCCTCACTGTAAAGAACTCCTTCCTAACATCTAGTTTGAATCTCCCCTCTGCCAGTTCAAACCTATTACTTCTCATCCTGTCATTACAAGACCTTGTAAGTAAATAGTCCCTCCCCAGTCCTCCTGTAGGCCCACTTCAGATACTGGAAGGCCATTGTCCAGTTGGCTGATGGGATGTTAACAAGCAGCAGAAGTCCCAGATGCGTCCCACATTTATTAGTCCTCTTCCCCTAACCTCAGCTCTATGGCTTTGACCACCTAAAATTAAATACTTATATTAGAATGTTTCAATTTAAAAAAAAGAGAGGTCATAAAGACTTAATCTTAAAAGTAACAAACCCTTTAGGGAATTTTAATAGCTTCTTAATTTATATCATCAGTTCAGCACTTTTAACACCTTTATTATATTAAGATACCTTGAAGTAATGAAATAGCCAAGTGGTGTGTATATATGAGTAATAATTAATAATGTGGTTTAGTTAGAATAATAATTAAGTGGTTTAGTTAAATTTGCTTTAAAAGTGAAGGCTTGGGTTGGTTTGGGTTCTTTCCCCCTACTTTCTAGGGCAGTAATCAGGAAATAGAGTTTCTGCATTTAGACAATAGTAATTTCTGCCTTTCAGGAGAGAAGGAGAAGCTGGAGAGGGACAGGTTACATGGATTTGCAGTGATAGGATGAGAAGGAATGGATTGAAGCTTGAGAAGGAGACATTTAGACTGGAGATTAGGGAAGAATTCTTTACAGTGAGGGTGGGGAGGCACTGGAACAGGTTGCCCAAGGAGGCTGTGGATCCTCCTCTTTGGAGGTGTTCAAGGCCAGGTTGGATGAGGCCCTTGAGCAGCCTGTGCTAGTGGGAGGTGTCCCTGCCCCTGGCAGGGGAGTTGGAGCTGGATAATCCTTAAGGTTCCTTCTAACCCAAACCATTCTATGAATGTAACACACAGAGAGGACTGTAATCTAATTGCATGGGAACTGCATTTGGGACATACTTTCAAAATCAATTAGTATAAAGCTGCTACTTCTTCCCCTTTCTTGTGTTTTCCTTTACTGGCTTCTACATTTGAAATTTTCAGGCTCTCCAAGAAGATCACCAACAACATTGTGTATTTTCTACCTCGGAATGCTGACATTGACCAGGTCTGTTACTGGGCAAGGGTTTGGTAATCACATAAAGCTTGGTTGCCTTAAAACGTACTTGTTACGGGCACAAAGTTAAGATAATGAAGTCTCTGTGTCTGTGCAAGCTTGCTTGTCTGACAGTGGATCTCAAGCGGAAATGGAAATAGATGTCCAGCAGTTAGGAGCAGACTTACAGTAAGAGTAGTGTTTGATGGAGCCAAGCTGGAGATGGGTAGGTTCAGACTGGAGGTGAGGAGGAAGTTGTTGAGCATGAGAGGAGGTGAGAGCCTGGAATGGGTTGCCCAGGGAGGTGGTTGAGACCCCATCCCTGCAGGTGTTTAAGGCCAGGCTGGATGAGGCTGTGGGCAGCCTGATCTAGGGTAAGGTTTCCCTGCCCATGGCAGGGGGTTGGAACTGTCTGATCCTCGTGGTCCCTTCCAACCCTGACTGATTCTGTGATTTTTAGTTAAGGTGGTACAAATTGCAGTGGAAAACAGATGCTTCATTTTACAGTTGTATACTTAATACAGAAAATGCATCTGCTGCTGGCCTGGTTGCAGTTGGTAGCTGGCTTTGACCTGACTGTGTCAGAGGACGCGGTGTTTGTTGCCTTACTGCTAGACAAGACATCCAACCTTGTTCCACATGATTTTATTTCAAACCCAGTTCTTATGTCTACAGACACAGCCTTTTGTTCTGTGCAGAGAGACAGATGGAGTGGTTTAAGCTCCCTTACAGTATTTGCTGAGTACAGGTGAAAAAGGAGCTTCTGTACTTCTGCCTCGAGAGGGAGCAGCGAGCCAGTGGATCGTGGCTGATGCAGTTAGAAGAAATGGGAAACAATTCCCTTAACTGCATCAATTTTCCTTGTTTGCAAGCATGTGCTTGTTACAAAAGTTGTCCTGGATGCAGGTTGAATGGACCCTCTCATGTGTATTTTTTTTCCTAGCTGAGGAGTGATCAGGAATTATTGTATATATGCATGCACATAGATTAGAAAATAGGTTGGTTTATTCATAAGAGCATTGAGTTGTTGAGACTGGAAAAGACCTTAAAGAGGTGCTGAGGGACAGGGTTTAGGGGTGACCTGGCCAACCATTAACCTGACACTGCCAAGTCAACACTAAACCATGTTCCTCAGCACCACATCCACATGACTTTTAAAATCCCTTCAGGGATGGTGATTCAGCCACTTCCCTGAGCAGCCTGTTCCAGGGCATGACAGCCCTTTCAGGGAATATTATTTTCCTAATACCCAACCTGAACCATCCCTGGCACGACTTGAGGGCCATTTCCTCTTATCCTATCACTTGTTCCTCGTGAGAAGAAACCAACCCCACCTCTCTCAAATCTACTTTCAGGGAGTTGTAGAGAGCAAGAAGATCTCTCCTCAGCCTCCTGAGAGCTTTTATTTTTTTGACACTCAGTGTAAAGAATGTCATTGCCTTTCTTTAAAGTGGGTTGTGATGGTTTGGGTGTTATCTGCCCCACCACCACCCCACTTAAGGAAATCACCCAGACTAGACTCAGCCACTGGAAATTGAATGAAGCTTTATATTTACAGGTTAGTACAAGATACAAGCAGAGGTTTACAATATCTACAGCTACAGACAGGAATAGACAAGTTAAAAAGGTAATACAGAAACACAACAGCCCTCCCAGAAACCAAAGTCCCCAGGAGGGGCTCCCAACCACCCTTCCACCTCCTTCCCACTCCTCTACCTTACCCCAGACTTTGCCTTGCGTTCAAGGTGAGTTTGGAGAGTTGGCCAGGGGGAGTTAGGAAGCAGAAGGATTAGTCACACAGACAGCAGGTTAGAGAGAGAGAAGTGCAGCCCCAAAGACAGAGACTCTTTTATCTGTGTTTGTGTTCTTGTTCTTATACATCTCAGCAAGACACCTATGAGTGAAGCAGACATCACCATTATTTCCTTTTCACAGCCCATAATCTAATTCTTCCCACCAAAGTATCCCAGCTATGCTCAAACTATCACATAGGTTGATGAGGTTTTTTTCCTTCTTGCCTTTAGGTTAGTTGAGAGGGGCAGAGTTCCTCCTTTTGCTAGTATTCTGTAAAGCAAAATGAGTCACAGTGTCTTTGTGTGATGCCTCCTAAGCCAAACAGCTCATATTTCTCATACCCTAGAACAGTTTCTTGGAGGAGGGAAAAATAGTGATAGAGCTTTTTTATCTGCAGTAATGGTGTTTGGGACAGGTAGGAAGTTCCTTTACAAAACAAATTCCAGTATAATAAAAAAATCCTTGCAAGGCCAGCAGGAAAACCTTCCAGTCTAAAAATAGACCTGAAAGGCACCAAACCAAGAGGGTCACCTTAAGCAGCTCATGCTCCTGAAGTAACCTTCCTTGTTTGTTTCCCTTCAGTTGTGGACACCTCGTTCATGGAAGTGTTTAAAACCAGGCTGAATGAGGCTTTGAGCAGCCTAGGTGAGGCTTTGAGCACCCTGGGCTAGTGGGTGCCCATGGTAAGGCAGCTGGAACTTAAATCCCTGGTCTTTAGGGTGCCTTCCAACTCAAGCCATTCTAAGGTTTATTTTCTGATGTCTCCTGTTTTGAACTTGAGACCACACTTGCTGGCTACTTTTAATGCTCTTTGGCATAGCTGTAGACATAGCTACACCACAGAGCATTAAACATCAGTTCAGCAACATCAGTTGCTGAACTGAAGGATGAAGGATTGGGTGAGAGGGATGCAGGAAGGTGTTAGCTGCAGCTGTATCCCTTGCCTCTGCCTCGGGGAGGCATTTGGCACATGCAGAGCTGCCCAGCACAGCAAAGCAGCGTTCTCTGCCACCCTCAGTTGGGACTAGAGCAAGCCAGGATAAGGAGAGTTGCCAGGAGGGAGTTGTATTTGCACAGGAAAATGCAAAATAAACAGATTTTGGACTGGTCCAGTTTAAAAACAAACGAAAAAGCCTTTCATCCTCAGCCTTGCAGTTCACTGCAGGAACAGGAGATGGTGTTGGCACTTCTAAAAATAGGTGAGCACTTTTGTTTTTCTCAGAGCATCGTTCTCAATCTGCTGTTATTTTTAGAGGGCATCCCCCTGCCAAACTGGCACCTTTCTGCAGCTTGGTGTGTGGCAGTTTCCCTCATTCCTCTGTCAGGGTTGACTGAGCCCTTCTGAGGAAAACTTGGCAGCTCCTCCGTAATTAAATGTGCAGCCTCCAGCAGTTTACAAATAAGCATCGTCACAGAGGATTTGTGTTCCTCTTCTCTGTGTGCTGGGGGAGGGGGTTGAGGAGCATGTGGTGCTGGCTTTGTCCTTGCAGAGCACACACCCATGTGCTCATCAGGTTGTTGTCACTCCTGGGTTTATCAAATACTTTTAGCAGTTGTTAGAAATTAGTCTTGGTTATCCTGGAGGCAACTCTTAGCGGCTTAACACAGAGCACCTAACTTCTGGGGTGACCTTTGATGCCATCAGCCCTCAGCAGAGGTGCAGCAGTGTTTGCCTGTGTTACTGATGAAGCATTTTGCTTTCATTGGTCTTCTAAGAGAAATAGTATACACTTGGTTTTAATCTCACTGCTTTAAGTCATCCTCAGATATGCCAGTGACAGAAACACGCCCTGGAAGTGGGGATGCTTAACTGCAAGGCAGCAATTTCAGTATTCTTCTGTTAAGCTGGCTAACCCAATTAATAATTTGGAATGCTTCAACAATTCACTAACTAGAGAGTGCAAAGCTCAGTCTGAGCTCAGTGTGCTCTTGAAGCCCAAAGTGCAAACCAGAGCCTGGGCTACAGCAAGAGCAGTGTGGGCAGCAGAGCAAGGGAAGCGATCCTGCCTCTCTGCTCCTCACTGGTGAGACCTCGCCTGGAGTACTGCATCCAGTGCTGGAGCCCCTGGGACAAGAGGGCTATGGATGTGCTGGAAGGTGTCCAGAGAAGGACCACAAGGATTCTCAGAGGGCTGGAGCTGCTCTGCTATGAGGACAGACTGAAAGAGTTGGGGCTGTTCAGTCTGGAGAGGAGGAGGCTCCCAGGTGACCTTATTGTGGCCTTTCAGTATCTTAAGGGGGCTACAAGAAAGCTGGGGAGGGACTTTCGAGGCTGTCAGGTAGGGATAGGACTGAGGGGAATGGAACAAAGCTGGAAATGGGGAGATTCAGACTGGATGTGAGGAAGAAGTTCTTGAGCATGAGGGTGGTGAGAGCCTGGAATGGGATGCCCAGGGAGGTGGTGAAAGCCTCATCCCTGGAGGTGTTTAAGGCCAGGCTGGATGAGGCTGTGGGCAGCCTGATCTAGGGTAGGGTGTCCCTACCCATGGCAGGGGGGTTGGAACTGGCTGCTCCTTGTGGTCCCTTCCAACCTTGACCGATTGATTCTATAATTCTACTTTTTTGGAGAGGACATTCCAGCTTTTGTTCATAATAAAATTAAAAGGACAAACTTCATATCTTGCTAGGAAAAAAAATATCCAGGGATCTCCCCGCAGTGTCAACTGCTTTGAGGATTTCAAATAAGAAAAGATAAGTTGTAAAATTAACATTCCTGATCACCTGCCAAATTCAGATTCTTCTGCTATTTATAAGTCACCCAGCTTCTGCTTTTTCACTTAAGTGGCAGGTTCCTCTTTGACAAGAACATGGAGACTTTTTTTTTCCTTTTACCATTAAACTGAAGGGTGAAGAAACCCACTCAGAGTTTTCTTTTGCTCTGCAGAAAGTGAAACAAATTAAACAGGAGAAAACTAAAAAACATCAAAGCAAATCCTTGATTTAGAGAATTGTGGCAATTTTCTGGGCAAGTCAATAAAGGTTCAAAGTATAACTTAGATTAATCTGTTATTTCCTCTTGATAGCAGGCTGGGGTTTTACTTACAGTAAAATAGAGGAAGTTCAGCAGGTTTATATTTAAACCTGCTCTACAGAGACGAGTCTCAGAGGAGTTCAGAGCAGTTAATAATGCAGCTTGAACTTCAAGTTTTAGCTGCTAACATCACAGACTTCTGGGTTTAAAGATCAGCTCAAATCTGCAGCAGGTTTGTAGACACTGATCACTTTGCCTGGGAAGTTTCCCTGCACAGGGAACTATCAGAAATTGAGGTGGTTTTTTTTTTGCAGCAGGCAGGAAACAGCAACGTGGAACAGAACTGGCTGTGAAGCAAGCAGCACCATTGCAGCACAGGTCCTCAGGGTACATGATAAGGGTGGGAAAAGCAGTCAGCACTCAATTTTGGTGATGTTCTTCTCTCCTTCTGCGTGTGCAGTCCATCCTGGTGAGAAGTTGGTAACCTGTGTGGCTGCTATACCTCAGAGGCCTCCTGCTAGGAACAGGAGAGGAAAGAGTATTGCATGCTCCAGTCCAAAATCAAAGTCCACTGCAAAAAGCAATCTGTCTGTAATCATTAAGCATTAAAGGTGTGCACTTGGCTCAGCAGCAGAGCGTGAACAGTGAGGTTCTCACCCCAGTGATTGTAAACACAAGAGCTGGGCCCAGCTGCCTGATGGGCTCTCCCTGCCCACAGTGCTGCTGCCAGCACTGCCCAGCACTCCTGGGCACACAAGGGCTGCTGCTTTTGGTTTAGTAGCAACAAAACACTGTGTGCCTCTACCTTGTAAGAGTCCCTGCCTGTTCGAGGTTTGGGGGATGTCTCTGTTTGAGTTGGGATGGTTTTGGTTGGAGGAGACCTTTCAGATCAAGTCCAGCCATTAACCCAGCACTGCCAGGTCACCACTCATGTCCCCCAGCAGCACATCTATGCTGCTTTTAACCTCCAGGGGTGGGAACTCCAGCACCTCTCTGGGCACCTGTTCCAGGGCTTGACAACCTTTTCAAGGGAAGACATTTTTCTTCATGTCCAACCTAAGCCTCCCCTAGCAAAGCTTGAGGCTGTTTCCTCTTGTCTTGTTGCTTGTTACTTGAGAGATGAGACCAACCCCAACCTGGTTCCATCCTCTTTTCAGGGAGTTGTAGAGCCTCCTTTTCTCCAGGCTAAACACAGGCAGTTCCCTCAGCCTCTTCTCACAAGACTTGTGCTCCAGACCCTTCACCAGCTTCACTACCCTCTTTCTGATGTACTCCAACACCTCAGTGTCCTTGTAGTGAAGGGTCCAAAGAGGGCTTGTTCCCCCACGCCCCTTTCAGTGCAATCTCTGTTTCTTAATTCTAGGCCTTGGTTTTTCCCTTCCTCAAAACTTGAGATTTTGACACTTTGAGTGCCCAGTTCACATCCTTCTTGCTGCAACCGAGTGTGCCACGTGGCACGTACCCTGCAAGCTGGTCACATCTCCCACCTCAGCACAGCATGTGGAACCACAACTGTTTATCTTTAGTTCCAAAGCTCTTATTGTCACAGCTTGGGGTGAGGGATTTGTCATTCACAAGGAAGCCATAGGCCACCTCTCTGATGCAAATGACAGAGGCAGTTTGTCATCTGAATCTGTTAAACCCTGCTGCTTTGCCAGCTTCCACACTCCAAAATCAGCATGCAGCAGGTGAAAAAGGCTGAAGTTGGGAGTCTCAGGTGGGATGTAGTTGTAGAAACACTCTTGAGTTTGGATCCACTGGGTTCTGTCTCTGGCAGCTCAGCAGGGATGTTGTGGATGACCCCTCCCTGGAGATGTTCAGGGCCAGGTTGCATGAGGCCTTGAGCCTCCATGGCAGGGAGATAGCAACAAGATAAGCTTTAAGGTCCCTTCCAACCCAAACCATTCTGAGCCTGCAGATGGGTTTTGTACCCACATTGTGTTGCTCACATAGGAGACTTTAGCTCTCTGGTCTGCTTGAGGGTGTGATTTGGAGTGTGATGGTCTCTGTTTAGCTCTCTAGGATGTATTTGTATGGATGGGTAGCTTTTTTTTTTCAGGAACTGACAGAATTGCAATTGTAGTTTTAAAAAAGGAATCTTTTAGCTCAATTATCCCTGCCCAATAGCAGTGGCAAGTAATTCTTCATTGTGTCCTGTTAGAAATAGAGTGCAGTGGTGTGTAAGCCTGCCTCAAGACTCCTGCTGTGTTCCAGAGTAGAATTTGATGCAATATTTAGTGAGGAGGAGAGTAGCAATGAAAATAAGCATTTAAGATCTACGTAGTTGATTTGGCTAAAATACAGGATCTGTTTTCTTCTGGTGGGAAGAGGAATTTGGAACCTAGGACCTCATCTTTTCCATTGTGGAAAGTGCAGAAATCACTTTGTGGTGCTGAGAGGCATGGTTTAGCACCAGAAGTAAAGTTAGTGAATGGTTGGACTTGATCTTTAAGGTGTCTTTTTCACAGAAAGAGTGGTCAGGCACTGGAATGGACTGCCCAGGGAGGTGTCTGAGTCACCAACCCTCAGTGTGGGTCGTTTGGATGTGGTGCTTGGAGATATGGTTTAGGGTGAACCTTGTAGAGTAGGGTTATTGTTTGGACTTGGTGGTTGTGAGGGGATTTTCCAACCTGAATGTTTCTGTGATTCTGTGTTGCATCAACCAAATGATTCTGAGTAGAAGGAGATGCTCCAAGGTGGGGGTTGGACTCTTCTCCCAGACAACCAGCAACAGAACAAGGGGACACAGCCTCAAGTTGTGGCAGGGGAATTATAGGCTGGATGTTAGGAGGAAGTTGTTGGCAGAGAGAGTGATTGGCATTGGAATGGGCTGCCCAGGGAGGTGGTGGAGTTGCTGTCCTTGGAGGTGTTCAAGAAAAGCCTGGATGAGGCACTTGGTGCCATGGTCCAGTTGACTGGATAGGACTGGGGGATAGGTTGTACTGGATGAGCTTGGAGGTCTCTTCCAACCTGGTTGATTCTATAAGAGGAGCAGCTATATTAGGTGCCAAGGAATACTGTCAGCAGTATTAGCTGAGCTGAAGCTGTGTGGTAGGTGATATTTTTTTCAGGTGAATGAAAAGTTTGGGTGTTGCCTCTTTTCTTGTGCATTGATTGATTTGCTCTTTTGCTTTTCAGGTGGCTTCTTTAGCAGGGCCAGGAGGGAAGGTTGAAATAGAACAAAATTTTCTCAACAACAAACTGAAGACAATAACAGCTTATTTTGGAGATCTCATAAGGCATGATACCTCCTGAACTCAGTGTGCATAACCTCCTGTACAGCTGGCTGGCCAAAACTGACTTAAAGACATTTCCCACTTTTAATTTCTGAGGGTTGTTTTTTTTTTTGGTTGTTTCTTTGCTTGTTTGGTTGGTTTTAAAAAAAATCTATTTGTTGTAACTGTCAATAAATGTTTTAGACTCATCTTGGCCAAATTCTAAATGTAGAATAGATGCCAGTGTAGGAAAAAAAGATCTTTGTAAAATGCTGTCTTCTTGCAAGGTTCAAGTCCCAGCCAGTTGAAGGAGAGTTCAGGGTTTGTTTGTAACTCTCCTGTGTGCTGCTTCTGTACTTTGGTTTAGAGTATTCAGAGGGTCAAAATAATAGCTTGAAAGCTGCTGTGTGTCAGGAACTGCTTTCTGCTTCAGAAACAAAAGCATCTGAACATCAGGTGGATAACTAGAATGTCAGGTACACTACCAGAGGTCAACTGCAGTTTGTCTCTTTGGCTCCGTGCTCACTTGGAAGCCTTTTCAGCTTTGCTTTGTGTGATGTGGTGAGGTGAGAGTTGGTCTCTTCTCCCATGTATTAAGTGATAGGACAAGAGGAAACAGCTTCAAGTTGTACTAGGGGAGGTATGGGTTGGATATTAGGAAAAACTTCTTCCTGGAAGGGGTTGTCAAGCCCCTGGAACAGGCTGCCCCCATCCCTGGATGGATTTAAATGCCATGTAAATGTGGTGCTGAGGGGCATAGTTTAGTGGTGGATTTGGCAGTGCTGGGTTAACAGTTGGACTTGATCTCAAAAGCCTCTTCCAACCATGACAATTCTGGTTCTATGAAGCTCCACACATTTCTCCCTGTGAGTACTCTGGCTTCTTGCAGCTCTGGGACAGAGCAGGCTGTGTTTCTGGCTTGCAGGAGAACTCTACCCTTTGGCTACAAAAGGTCTCTTTTCTATGTATTGTGTTTTTTAAATACCACGTGAAATCAGAATACACTTGGCTGGGCCATAAATCTTGCTGTCAGCTGGGACACAACAGGTGAAGTTCCCCAGGGCTTTTAAACCTGAAAGACATCCATGAGTATTTTTACTCTGTTGTTAGTAGTTTCAGCCAACAGAAACTTCATTGAGGACAGGTTCATTTGTCATAGGAGTCTCTGTAAAACATTGCTCTGCTTTTTTTTTTTTTTTGTAGGGGAAAATAAAAGATAACCTGGGCTGAGATAGAGTTAAATTTCTGGAGATCTCATGCCCAGAGTTTTCATACCCTTTTGGGATGCAAGCAGTGCTTTGCATGTGGTATGTTAGACTACAGAGAAGTTATGTTGCTGCTGTAAGGTAAATTCTCCTAGAGACTTGGTCTTCCCCAAATTTTAAGCCACACAATAAGATGTAGGAAAGATGCAGGATTTGTTTTGAAGTTCACAGATTCATAGGTTGAATTGGGTTGGAAGGCATCCTCTAAGGTTGGCTTGTCCAACCCCACTGCAGTCAGTAGGGACACATCCAGCTGGATCAGGCTGCCCAGGACTACATCGAGTCTGATCCTGAATGTCTACTGGGACAAGCACATCCCTGGGCAGCCTGTTACAGTATTTTACCACTTCTCATTGTGCAGAACTCCCTCCTGATATCAACCTGAATCTGCCCCACTCCACTTTCAAATCATTCACCCTCATCCCATCACCACAGGCTCTTCTAACCATTCCCTCCCCAGCCTTTCTGTACAGAATCATAGGATCAACCAGGTTGGAAGAGATCTCCAAGTTCATCCAGTCCAACCTAGTACCCTCCTCTGTCCAGTTGACCAGACCATGGCACTAAGTGCCCCATCCAGGCTTTGCTTGAACATTTCGAGGGACAGCAACTCCACCACCTCCCTGGGCAGCCCATTCCAATGCCAATCACTCTCTCTGCCAACAACTTCCTCCTAACATCCAGCCTAGACCTCCCCTGGCACAACTTGAGACTGTGTCCCCTCGTTGTGTTGCTGGCTGCCTGGCAGCAGAGCCCAACCCCACCTGGCTACAGCCTCCCTGCAGGCAGCTGCAGGCAGCAATGAGCTCTGCCCTGAGCCTCCTCTGCTGCAGGCTGCACCCCCCCAGCTCCCTCAGCCTCTCCTCACAGGGCTCTGCTCCAGGCCCCTCAGCAGCTTTGTCGCCCTCCTGTGGACACCTTCCAGTACTGCAACATCTCTCTTGAACTGAGGAGCCCAGAACTGGACACAGCACTCAAGGGGTGGCCTGAGCAGTGCTGAGCACAGGGGCAGAAGAACCTCCCTTGTCCTGCTGCCCACACTGCTCCTGAGCCAGATCAGGATGCCATTGGCTCTGCTGCCCACCTGGGCACTGCTGCCCCATCTTCAGCTCCTCTCTGCCGGCACCCCCAGGTCCCTCTCTCCCTGGCTGCTCTCAGCCACTCTGTCCCCAGCCGGTAGCGCTGCTTAGGGTTGTTGTGTCCAAAGTGTAGAACCCTGCATTTGGCCTTGTTCAATCTCATCCCATTGGCCTCTTCCCACCCATGCAGCCTGTCCAGGTCCCTCTGCAGGGCTCTGCTACCCTCTAACATTCAATACCTGCTCCCAGCTTGGGTGTATGTCCCCTTCAGAAACTGAAATGTAGCTCTAAGGTCTCCCCAGAGCTTTGAATGACATGAAATGAGTCCATACTGGTTTAGAGTGTCCACTGCACTCCTGAGTTCCTCATCTCTAAGATTTATTTTAAATGAGGTGCCATCATTAAATCAAGCCCATTGACTTCTGATGCATGGTGTGAAGTTAAACATGCAGTTAAACTCAGGCTGAAGCCTGATTGCAGGCTCAGGAGGCCCAGAGCAGATCATCAGTGGGGCTGGACAACCTCCTCTTCAGGGTAGGACAATTGTTGTTTGTGCCCCTGGGCCCTGGTAGTGTTGTGCTAAAGAATCACCATTCCGTGAAGTTTTCATGCATAGGTTGCAGAAAATCCTCCCCGAGTGTAGTGGTCCTGAAACAACATCTGGGGCTGCATGTGCAGCTCAGGGGTTACATAAACAAATTCATCTTACACCACAGGGACTGTGGTAACATTTAGAAGAGGGAAAGCCCATAAATAGCAGAAGGAAAAAATTACTTGCTGTAACTCATTGAACAAATCAGTAGAAAATTGGGTCATTTGCACTTGGTTTGCTCTCTCTCTGCTTTTATTTGCCTTGCACTCACTCTTTGCTCTAACTATCCTCCTCTCACTTGCAAAGCTTCCCACCTCCAAATACCAGGGAAGGAGAGCAGTCCTATCCTAACACACAGTGTGAACTAACCTGGTGTTGGTAGTACAGGCTTTGCAGCACAGATGTCTTAGTATTTACTGATTGGGTGGTCAGGCACTGGCACAGGCTGCCCAGGGGAGTGGTGGAGTCACCATCCCTGGAGGTGTTTGAAAGGAGAGTGGATGTGGTGCTTGAAGCTGTGGTCTAGTGATGAAGGATGCTGAGATGAAGGTTGGGCTGGATGATCCTGGTGGTCCTTTCCAACCACAGCCATTCATAGTGATTAGTTGTTGTGTTGAGGGATTTGGTTCAGCCCAGGACTTGTCAGTGTGAAACTAATGCTTGGACTGAAGGCGCTTGAAGGACCCCCAGCTCCCTCAGCCTCTCCTCACAGGGCTGTGCTCCAGGCTTATGGGGGTTGGAGGGATCTCTGTAGATCATCCAGTCCAACTCTTCTGCTACAGCAGGGTCACCTTGCAGGTTGCAAGAGAATAGGCATCAGAGAGGATGTTCCTCTGCATCATTACTGCAGATGGATTCAGGTTGAATAAACACATTAATCATATCAGAGCAGCCCTACCTGAAGCTCTGGGGGCTCTTCACACTGTCACAGTGTCAGACACAGCAATGGTGACAGTGTCAGGAGCTTTTGTGAAGGGTGGTATTATGATCTGACAGCAAACCCCATCCTAAGGTACTCATTAAGCTGTTCCAGGTATTAGGACAACCTGTGATTATGTCAAACAGGGGAGCAAAGGATGCTCTGCTTTCCCAGCCTGGGAGTCTGCCTGGGAAGGTTAAACACAGACAGTTTTGCCCTCAAAAACACCCCAAACTGGCTGGGAGTGACTCCTGGTGGGGCACTGCCCATGCCAACACCTGTGCCAGTGCAAGAACCAGTTCCAGTGCGTGCAAGCTGCAGCTGGCCTTACCCAAGGAGTTCCGTTGGACCTCACAACGTTTGGATGCTGCTGGCAGATGCAATGTCATCTGCAGCTCAGGCTCAGACCTGCTCTTCTGGAAAGTGACTGTCCCCAGAGCAGAAGCTGGAGTTCCTCAGGAAACAGCTGTGTGGGCAGCTCCTGCTGTGGGGGAACCGCACTCCAGGAAGCGCTTTGAGTGCTGGGTTTTGGCACTGGGAAGCCCAATTCTGCCAAGAGGAGTGAGCCTCCTGGAGCTTCTCCACCTGACACAGAAATGACCAGCCAGAGTGCTCATTAACCCTGCTCAGAACTGCTAGAAGAGGTGCTGTCAGGTCTGAGGACAGCTTATTGAAGATGTAGTGTAGGGAAGGGTGTTCTACAAGCAAGGGCTCCTCATGGCCCAGGAATGAGCTGAATGCTGGGAGCAGGACCAAGCAGGAGCAACAGAGCCATGCTCAGGCTGCACAGCTGAAAGTTAGGATGCCTGCCTTGTAGCTTCTGCAAGAGATGCTGTTCCTGTCCACTCTTGCTTTCTTCCTGCCAAGGGTTGTGACTTGACTGCCAGACTTTTGAATGTGGTTTTTTTTTACTGCAGCCTGTAAAGGGCATTGTCTGTAAAACCCCCAAGCTTTCCTCCAGAAAGAAAGCTGTAACTCTTGCAGTTAAAATTCCAACCAAAACAGCTGACAAGACCTGGATGCATGATGACAGTTTGGGAATCAGATGAGAATGTCCAAAATGTCCTTATCTTGCAATTGCTTCCAGGCAGGTCCACCTCATGTTTTGGCCTTGAGGCACAGAGTTGGAGAGAGGCTGCTAGGATTGTCCAGCACTTGGGACTGCTCTGATTTATCAGCTGTGTTTAATGAACTGGGGCATTTGTTATAGATATGTAAAAGCAGGAAACAGTCTGGCTGCTCCTGTTTGTTTTCTCTGATAACGAGAAGAAAAGTCTCATCCAGAATGATCATCACTTGTCATAAAAAATCAAAGTGGAGAAGTGATTTCATCTCTTTGCAAATAGAAAACCAGTTCACAAGTGGATATGGAGCCTGCAGAATCAAGGTCTGCCAAGAAGGAATCCCATTTGGCTCAATAGGCAGCAGAATGATACCAGCTGTGGTCCACACAACATCTGAACCTCATTGCTACAACTACCCAAAGGGACACTGTTTAGAAGCTGCTACTGGTCCCTTCTCACAGGTCACTGGAGACAGAACAAGGGGGAATGGCCTCAAGCTGAGGCTGGGCAGGTTTAGGTTGGACATTAGGAAAAAGTTTTTCATGGAGAGAGTGGTCAGGGACTGGAATGAGCTGCCCAGGGAGGTGATGGAGTCACCCAGCCTGCATGTGTTTAAGGCTGGTTTGGCTGTGGTGCTTGGGGCTGTGGTTTAAGGTGAATCTTGCAGAGTAGGGTTCTAGGTTGGCCTTGGTGATGCTGAGGAGGGACTTTTCCAACCTGGATGTTTCTGTGATTCTGAAAGACTCCAAGCTCCCCAAGGGCCTCTAAAGAAAGCCAGTGGAAGGAGGCAGCGCAACGAGTGGCCATCTCCTGTCCCTGTGGGCTGGCAGCTGCCCCTGAGGGCTAGGACCTGCCTTGTCCTTTCCTCATTAGCTTTTCATTAACAAAAAAAACCAAACAAAAAGGTCAAAATGAGTCAGTGGCCTGAGGTGGTGACAGCTGCTGAGGTGTGATGAGTTTTGTTTTCTGGTGGTAACAGGAGTGCTGCAGTTTGCTGCTTGCACTGCACTTGTCATTTGTATTTGCTAAGGCCGTTGGGGTTAGCACAAAGAGCTGTGAACACTCAGCCTAGCAAGGGGATGCAGTAGGAGTTTTGAAGTCAGGACATCTTGCTGCTGCCTCCTTGTCCTAGCTGCATGCCTGCTTGGTACCATGGGTGGCCTGAGCCTCAAATGCCCTACTTGTAGCCAAGGAGACATTCCTGGCTTTCATGCTGTTAGATCATCTCCCTACCAGGGCAACCCAGATTCCAATCCCAAAATCAGTGTCCAGCCATGCAGGAGAGCTACTACAGCTTGGTCTGCGTAATCAAGTCCTGTAGCAGCCTGGGAAGGGAGCTAGAGGGGGAAAGAGCTGCTGCAGAGGGCTCATGCAGCACACATGGTTGGGATTTTATCTCAGACCATCTCTGGTCACTCCTGTGGGCTGAGAACTTGGTGGTGGTGGAAGTGATCTCCTGGCTAAGGCTCCCCTGGCAGGAATCCAGCTTGCACACTCCAGGCCTGCAGTGCAATGTGAGCCACAGTAACCACAACATCAGTGTGAAAAACGTGTCCTGGATCTAAATTAAACTGGGGATACCTGCAGATAACTGATGCCTTACCCAGGGACTGAACCCCAGCTCAGCCTCCTGATTCTCTCCAGCTGGGAGAACTGGAGGGCTAACTGGACCTAAAACAGTCAGAATCACTGCTAGCCATATGTGCTGCTTCTCCTCATTTCCATGTCTGTCTGGCTCTGCAGACAGCAACTGAGTGCTTCTACTTTGCATGCCAATACAATTTCACTTTGCCTTCACTTAAAATTCGTTTCAGTGTGCTCTGAGTGATCTCAGGCTGTCTGGCAGGCTACCAGTGTCTCGTTCTGTGGGGCACAGCAGCCCCAGCTGTGAGAGCAGGGCAGGGGCCCTGGCAGTGTGGGGCACGCAGGGCTGCTCCTCCACACAGCTGCAAGGGCTGGTTTGAAGCAGCAAAGGGCAGCAGGAAGCTGGAGTGGACAGGGACAAAAAGCATAGGATAGGGAACACCCAAGCCTGGCTGCTTCTCCATAGTGATCATTCTTTCCTTTCTGTGCCATTTTTGTGTGGACTAAAACTGTGTCACCTCGCGTGGAGCTGCAGATAGAATCAGTCAGGGTTGGAAGGGACCACAAGGAGCAGCCAGTTCCAACCTCCCTGCCATGGCAGAGACACCCTGCCCTAGAGCAGGCTGCCCACAGCCTCAGCCAGCCTGGCCTTAAACACCTCCAGCCATGGGGCCTCAACCACCTCCCTGGGCAACCCATTCCAGCCTCTCACCACTCTCATGATGAACAACTTCCTCCTCACCTTGACTCTGACTCTCCCCACCTCCAGCTTTGCTCCATTCCCCCCAGTCCTGTCACTCCCTGAGAGCCTAAAAAGTCCCTCCCCAGCCTTTTAGTAGGCCCCTTCAGATGCTGACGTGCACCACCCTTACAGGTGTTGGCTGGGAGATGCATCTAATGATAAACATTATCCTGTTCATTATATACCTACCTTGGGGGTTCCTGTAACGTCAGCTGCTGCTGCATAGCCGCCACAGCTATCTGAAGAGGTTATCTCACACCCTGCCTCCACCTCTTTCCAGTTCTTCTCAGTCCTGTGAGCCACAGAGCACGCATGGATGCTGCCCAGCCTTACACCCACGGCTGCTCGGGACAGTGCAGCTCTGGAGCTGGGCTGCTGGGTGTAGCTCAGGACAGAGATGAAGCAGCTCAGCCAGACAAATGAATGAAGTGGTAGCAAGCAGGGCAAGACTGTTTTGGAATCAGGATGCATTGTTGTTGTCGTTGCTGCTAATGGATGCTGCTTATGCGCCCAGGTTGAGATGCACAGAACGAGTAGGTTACGCTAGAGCTGGGCAAAGCCAGGCATGCAGCCAGCCCCACACAATGTGTATGTCTGTGTGGCTGGTGGCAAGCACAACCCTCACCCCCTTCAGAGAGTGCTGTACATGTGAGCAGGGCCTGCCAGATGGCAAACATCCAGAGAGGCACTAGGAGAGAGCCAAGCGTTGTGCGCGGCAGTGCCAGGCTGGGTCTGGGGCAGGTGGGCAGGTGCAACTCACAGCCCTGGTGTGAGCAAGCTCATGAGAGAGAAAATGCTGGCAGCCTCCTCTGCCTAACTGGGAAATCAGGGTGAGCATCCAGATCAATTCCATCGGAGCGGTCAGCTGTTGGCAAAGGCTGCTCAGGGAAGTGGTGGAGTTACCATTCCTGGAGGTCCAAAACATGTGTAGAGATGGCACTTGGGGCACAGGTCAGTGGGCACGGTGGTGTTGGCTTGAGAGGTGGACTCAGTGACCTTAGGGGTCTTTTCCAACCTTAATGATTCTGTAGTCCTATGATTCTATTCATAATTCTGTGATTCTCAGGATGCAGCAGTCTGGAGGGAATGGCACATCTGGATGTAGCTGAGCAGGGCACACAGAAGGGCTGCTGGAAAGAAAAGTGACTTACAGTGCTTTCACAGCTCGTTAGCTCTGGGGCTAATTAGAGACTGGATCATCCTGGAGATGCTATCAGAATAAACCTCCAAACCCAGAAAACACAAGGAATGCAAATACATTCCCCCTCCTCCTCCCACTTCCTCTGCTTGTCAGTCTCCATGGGCAGCCACAGGATAAGGTATCCTAGAGCTGCTGAAAGCCAGCGTGGAACAGGGAGGGGCAACTTTTATAGAGCTATTTTCTCAGTTGTTGCTACTTCCAAAAGTTGAATTCCATGAAAGTAAGGCAAGAATGGCTGGGAGAAAAGAAAACTTCCCCCTACCTTGCGCTACATCCAGCCTGCATTTCACTAAGCTTCTTGCTTTTATTACTAAACTTTGTGTCTTTTTGTCTTTTCAAGGCAAGCTGAGGAAGCAGGCAGCAACATGGGACCTGTGCCTGTGTCCTCCCTGCCCTCTCCTGCCTAGACGGGAGACATGTGGGCAACAGTCAGTTGCAGCTTGGCACTGTTGGCTCAAGCCACAAGTCTCTGTGCTTTCTGAATGGCTTCTCCATGTGATAAATAGGGCAAATATTTTAGCTTCTGATGTCTTTAAGTTTTATTTTCACCTGATATGAGCCTAAATAAGAGAAGCCTGAAACCTGTTGTGGCATGGAGAAGAGCTCACGTCAGCACGTAGGCTCACCTCAGCCTTTGATGGTCAGCAGCAGGGGAGAGGTTGAGGTACCTGCTTTAATTGAATATGGAGTCTCCTTCCCAGGAGAGATTCCAAACCCACATGGATGCAATCCTGGGCAACCTGGCTCTGGGTGACCCTGTTTTAGCAGTAGGATTGGACTAGGTCATCTCCAGAGGTCATTTCCAACCCCTGCCAATCTGTGATGATGATGATGATGATACCAAACTCTTACCTGTGTCCAAGGGAAACCTGGTAGCTCAGAGAAGTTGATTTGATTTGCCTGGACAAACTGGAATGTGGTTTTGATGCCAATTACTGATATGGTTTTGGAATTCCACCTTACTCTGGGAACAACAAGACCTAACAGAAACACCACAACTGGGGGCTTGGGCATATTTGAACATCCTCTGTGCAGCCTGCTGGGGTGTGTGTATTTGTCAGGGGTTGACAGAAGGGTGCTCTGTAAAGACAGGGGGTTCTTCCAGCCTGGTGTGATATAACTTGTCAGTTCATGTCTCCAATTACTGTTATTACTCTTATTTTAAAGCTGTGGGTGTTTCTAAAATTGCTTTCTATCAGATAATAAGTGCACTCCTTCTTCAGTTACAGTAATTAGCATCCTCAGCTTGATTCTGCCACCTCGGTGGCTCCAGGAGCTGGAGCTGCTTGCCACATACACACAGCTCTTAGCTCTTTCCCATAAATAGATTACAGCCTCCTCGTTTTAACCCTTGATGTGCCAAAGAGCATCCTTTCCTGCCTCTGCCTTTTCTATGGCTCGTTCCTCTGGTTTCTTCATAGTTCCTCTCATTGCCCCAAATGAAAATGTAGTCCCCTAGGGGATGCTTCTGACCACTGCCAGGGGAGACCAAGTGGTGCAGTCAGACCTCAGGGACAGAACCAGGTCTGTTGGTGGCTGCCTGGGTGTGTTTGCACCACAGGACATCTGGCTCTGACTGCCCTGAGTGGGCATTGCAATAGGCTGCAACAGGGATCTGCTGGAGAGGGTCCAGGAGAGAGCTATGAGGATGACGAGGGGACTGGAGCACTGCCTGGTGAGGAGAGGCTGAGTGACCTGGGGCTGCTTAGACTGGAGAAGAGAAGATTGAGAGGAGATCTAATTCATGTTTATAAATATCTGAGGGCTGGGGGTCAGGAGAGGGGGGGACAGGCTCTGCTCACTGCTCCCTGGGATAGGAAAAGGGGCAATGGGTGTAAGTTGCAGCATAGGAGCTTCCACCTCAACACAAGGGGGAACTTCTTTACTATGAGGGTCACAAAGCACTGGCACAGGCTGCCCAGGGAGGTTGTGGAATCTCCTTCTCTGGAGACTTTCAAGGCCTGTCTGGATGAGTTCTGTGATCTGTGCTAGATTGTATGGTCCTGCTCTGGCAGGGGGGTTGGACTCAACGATCTCCTTGGGTCCGTTCCAACCCTAATAACCTGTGATCTTGTGAAGGTGGTGCAGTCTCAAATAGTGTGTAAACATGGCATTTTGGGACATGTTTTAATGGCCATGGTGGTGTTGGGTCAATGGTTGGACTCAATGATCTCAGAGGTCTTTTCCAACCAAAACAGCTCTGTGGCTCCATAAAGCTGTGAACTGGAACATGGCTTTACTAAAGGTACAGGAAGAGCCAAAGTAAGTTTTTGTTAACTGTGAGAGGGTTAGAACACAGTGGATTTATTTTTAAAGGATATATATATGTGTATACACACATCCTCCTAATTCTAGCACATTTCTAGCACTTTGGTTTTGTTTGTAGCAAATGTTTCCACCAACATTAGGAGATGGCTCCCTACCAGTGGTCCATTACCTGCATACAACCAGCACTGTGGTAATTCATAGACTCACAGAATCAGTCAGGGCTGGAAGGGACCACAAGGATCAGCCAGTTCCAACCCCCCTGCCATGGGCAGGGACACCTCATACTTGATCAGGCTGGCCACAGCCTCATCCAGCCTGGCCTTAAACACTTCCAGCGATGAGGCTTTGACCACCTCCCTGAGCAACCTGTTCAGGGTCTCACCACCCTCATGTTGAAGAACTTCCTAACATCAAGAACTTGTTCCTAACATCATAATTCAGTGTATTGATAAAGAAAACAACAACCAAATAACAAAGGTGATCTGAAAGCCCTTCTGCTGGCTTGGCTGCCACCAGGAGTCACATTGCAGATGTGCTGAGCTCACATTCCCTTGGTTTTGATGTGCTAGAAACACCTGCCTTGGGGTACCAGAAATACCATGGGAGCCATTTAACTCTTCCCTGAAGGCTTTCCCCCCTGATTGTAGCTTCTTAAGATGCAATGAGTAATATGTTGGAGAATGTAATTAAAGTGTTTTTCAATCATTCCTGACAACTCTTCTAATGCAGGATAAAGCTCCATAGCGTCTGTGGTTGTACTTCAACCTGACGAAAGCCCTGGATGGAAACTTCTACAGTAGGTAGTGTTTACTCTGGCAGTGTGTCAGCAGACAATGTCTACTGCTTTTATTGCTCTGTGGAATCGAAGGTTTGAATTTTGCTCCGTCCTGAACCATTTATTGTCTTGAAATTGGCAGCAGCAACACCCAGCTGGAAGCTGGCGTGGTTTGTGTTTGCGAACAGGCTGATCCATGGGAAACAATTGAGCAGACAAACCAACTTCTTCAGGAATTGAACCCAATCTGTGCTTGGGCGTGAGGCATTGGAGCCTGAGGCAGCTATTATTTGGGAAAAGGCCCATAAAAGGACTTTTTAAGGCATGGACTTTGTGAGTCTTAAGGATGATATTCTTAGGCTGCCTTTAGTTCTGCCTCCCTTTTGCGTAACCCAGTGGACTTTTATAACAAAACCTTCCACGTAAGGGGGGCTGGGGTCCAAAGCTCTGAGCTGGAAGTCAGAACAGAGCTTGGTGTCTGGCCAAGCCATTGAGCTGCTTATGCTGTTCTTCTGCCTCCCACCTTTTTTTTTTCTCTCTGTCCCTGGGACAGGAACTGCCATTTCCTATCTGTTCCCCTACTGCACAGGACTGAGAAATTCCTCCCTGTAAGCAAAAGAGAGAGGCAGAAAGATACCCGGCAATAGCTGAGTGCTCAGCACCCAAAACAAGCACAGCACAAAGACATTCTTCTGTATGCTGAGATACCCAGTCCCACCAACTCTCACAATCCTGTGAATGTCATGGGATCTGATGTTTGCTTAATTCTCTGCCTGATGGTAATCGAGGAACCACATGATAATCTCAGCTTCACTAACATCGCAGTTCCATTTCCAGCTCTGTGGGTGCTGAGAAAATGTGAAGCGAGACAGCCTTAAATCCTGGAGATACACAAAATCATCTGATGGTCAGTCTGACCCTTTATTCACTCCTCCTAGGTCAGCATGCCTAATGGCTCTTGGCAGCTTCTTAAACACAGCCACACAAGGATTGATTTGTTGTGAAATGTCCGGTAACAGTCTTTGCTCTCACCTAAGTCAACCACTTTTAGGTTGGGTTTCTTTTCCCCCTCATTTATAGGTCCAAAAGTGTGGGGTGGTGGAGTTCCCATCCCTGGAGGGATTTTAAAGAGATGTGCTGAGAGACAAGGTTTAGTGGTGACTTGGTGCTGCTGGGTTAATTGTTGGACTTGATTTTAAAGGTCTCTTCCAACCAAAACGACTCAAGGATTCCTCTTCTGATCTCTTTTGGACCACAGACTCTTCTGGACAGATCTTTTTTTAGCATACCCAACCCACCTTTGTAACCAATCTCTGTTTACTTTATACATCCCTTGGAGCAGGGACTGGGATTCATTTTTTCCCTGTCCCAGGCTGGTCCAGAGGAGATGTGACAAAGGGAGGAAGAAGACACCAAGTATCCTCCCAGCTGTGCATAGGCCACGTGCCAGCGACCTACAGCCTGGACAACCATAGGTGAGCAACCTTGCCCTGGATTCTGTACCACAGGAACTGGGAACAGTTTCATAGAATAATAGAATCAACCAGGTTGGAAGAGACCTCCAAGATCATCCAGTCCAACCTAGCACCCAGCACTGTCCAGTCAGCCAGACCATGGCACTAAGTACCTCATCCCATCTTGTCTTGAGCACCTCCAGAGACATTGACTCCACCACCTCCCTGGGCAGCCCATTCCAATGCCAATCACTCTCTCTGTGAAGAACTTCCTAAAACATCCAGCCTAGACCTCCCTGCTACAACTTGAGACTGTGTCCCCTTGTTCTGTTGCTGCTGGCGTGGTAGAAGAGCCCAACCCCACCTGGCTGCAGCCTCCCTTCAGGTAGTTGTAGACAGCAATGAGCTCTGCCCTGAGCCTCCTCTCCTCCAGACTGCACATCCCCCGGCCAGTTTAAGGTTGTTAATGCTGGTGTGAAATGTGGCTGGCATGACTGGCCACTCAGGGGCATCTTTTAACTTTAACCCATGGCAAAGAATATACTCTGGGCAGGACCTTTTCCAGTGATCTGGAGGATGCAATGGACACAAATTGCAACCCAGGAGGTTCCACATAAACATAAGGGAAAAGTTCTTCACTTTGGGCATTCCAGAGCACTGGAGCAGGCTGCCCAGAGAGGTTGCATAGTCTCCATCTCTGGAGGCATTCCAAACCCACCTGGACATCTTCCTGGGCGATTTACTCTGGATGATCCTGCTCTGGAGGAGGGGGTGGACAAGATGATGTACAGAAGTCCCTTCCAACCAGCATCCTGTGATCCTGTGTGATTCTGTGACACTGTTTTCTTCCGTGTAGCACAGCCACCAGAGCTGTGCAGGCACATTTTCATCACCTGGGCTTTGGGTTTCTTTTCTGGGCTACGAGAAGCTTTCAAAGACAGATTCAGCTTCCTTATTCTTTCCTTGAATTCACAGAGCTTTAAGATGTTGCCTTTAACCATCTTTCAGAGTTTGAATGCTTGATATTTTCAGGAAGAAATGTGAGAAAGAAAGAAAAACAGAATAGTTTCCGATCACCAAATATTTGGGGTGAGTCATTCGCCTGCACCGCTAGATAAATGCAACAGGACATCCTGTAACCGTTGTGCAGTTGCCTTAACTTCTACTTTTTTTTTCCCCACAACATAAATAGTGAACTGGGGAACAAAGTGCCAGTGGAGTCCTGTCTGGGCTCTCCTCTTTGCTTGGATCCTCTCCCACATCAGGAGGTGAAGGCAGTCATTTCTCGGGGTGACTACGCACTTCCAGGAATGATTCCTGGCAGAAATTTGGAGGCAGGACTTCACATAAAATAACTGGAGTGCCCTGGAATTCATCTTCCTCCTCAAAACCTCTTCTCAAGGCTTGTTCCTGCTGTGGCATAGAGAAGTTGACGACACTGGAACGGTCTTGTGTTACTGAGACACAGAGGGGTTTGTTTCGGTTTTCATTGTCATTTATCATATATTCCTTTTGTGTCAGGAAAGGCCTTTTTGGGTTGCATGCTATATAGAAACATAGAAGCACTGAATCACAGAGTCATAGAACCATAAAATCACAGAATCATGGAATCACAGAATCATAAAATCAGAGAATCACAGAATCAGAGAATCACAGAATGATAGAGCATCACAGAATCATAGAATCAAAGAATCAGAGCATCACAGAATCACAGAATCAAAGAATCAGAGCATCACAGAATCATAGAATCGAAGAATCAGAGCATCACAGAATCATAGAATCAGAGAATCAAAGAATCAGAGCATCACAGAATCATAAATTCACAGAATCATAGAATCACAGAGTCATAGAATGGTCTGGGTTGGAAGGGACATCCCAAGGTCATCTAGTCCAACCCCTCTGCAGTCAGCAGGGACATTCTCAGCTAGATCAGGTTGAGCCTTTTCAAGTCTCATCTTGAATATCTCCAGGGATGGGGCCTCAACTACCTCCCCGGACAACCTGTTCCAGTATTCCATCACCCTCATGGGAAAGATCTTGTTCCTAACATCCAGTCTAAATCTGCTCTTCTCTAGTTTGAAACATAGCACAGTGGTCTTCAGCTGTGGTCATGGTTTCAATAGATCCCATTCACAGTTACCAGGAACCAAATAAGTTTCATTTGTTATTTCCATCCTTCAGCATTTTCTCTGCTGTGAGAAGCTCCCTGTAGTTTTTTTTATACCCTTCTCATGCACTCTTCTGCCACTCCCTCATTTTTTGGAGTCTTTTCCCAGGCATTTCATTCTATCTGTTGGCAAACTCTTTCCCCCCTGCTTTTCAATCACCAGTTCTCTTCCTGTGCCACCTATTTCACAACAGCTTTTGTCTACAGAACATCTTCCCCTCCCTATCTGCTTTCCACATCAGTTTCATGCCTGGAGTCTAGACTGGGAAGTCTCTGGGGCAGGGACTGTCTCTAGGTTGACATGTATATATGTTTACTTATCCTCCAAAAGCTCCAGCTCCAAACCTCAAAGTCCTGTTACAGTAACTAATGCTGGTGGGGTTGAAAAGGCTTTAGCCTATTAATTCCAGGAACCACTCCAACAAATGTTTCTTTGGCTTTGACCAAAAGGTAAAGATTGCTGCAAATTTCTTGATGCTTCTCCTAATGCTTGAGCTCTTCTTTCATCCAGCTTCAGGTCCTGAGGCCTCTTTTGAAGCTGTTCAACACCAGTAGTGTAGAGCCTTTTCTTTTTCTCCCTTTTAATTGCAACAGCCTTTCTGAATCATTTGGGTTTTCCTTGCTTCTGTCAACTACTACCTGAACCTTATCTTCCTCCGCTAATTGTTCTCTAAAACCTTTGATTTATTTGGCTTAGTAAAACATAGAATCATAGAATCACAGAATCAACCAGGTTGGAAGAGACCTCCAAGATCATCCAGTCCAACCTAGCACCCAGCCCTAGCCAGTCAACCAGACCATGGCACTAAGTGCCTCAGCCAGGCTTGGCTTCAACACCTCCAGGGACGGTGCCTCCACCACCTCCCTGGGCAGCCCATTCCAATGCCAATCACTCTCTCTGCCAACAACTTCCTCCTAACATCCAGCCTATACTTTCCCCAGCACAACTTGAGACTGTGACCCCTTGTTCTATTGCTGGTTGCCTGGGAGAAGAGGCCAACCCCCACCTGGCTACAACCTCCCTTCAGGTAGTTGTAGCCAGCAATGAGGTCTGCCCTGAGCCTCCTCTTCTGCAGGCTGCACACCCCCAGCTCCCTCAGCCTCTCCTCACAGGGTTTGTGTTCCAGGCCCCTCACCAGCTTTGTCACCCTTCTCTGGACACCTTCCAGCACCTCAACATCTCTCTTGAATTCAGGGGCCCAGAACTGGACACATGCTCTGAGAAATGCCAGAGGAAAGAATGTGCTGCTTTGTTCCAGGTGGCATTTTTTATTCCTGCAGTAGCAGGGATCTCTCTTTAGTTTGCTCACTAATCTGCTCTCAGGGTTTGGTGGTGGTGGCTCAGGTATCACTTCCCTGGTACGTTCTCCTCCAGCTAGCCTGGTGTAATCCCTGTGATCCTAGACTTTGTACTTCAGAGCACACCTAACACACCAGTTTAGGGTTGTACTTCCTTTCTCTTTGCTGGCTGACACAGCTGAGCCAGGTTCACAAGCACAGAGTTTCCTGAGTACTTAGTTGAAAAGTTGTTTTAAGTTGTCACAGTAAATAAGGAGTGAAGCTGGGCAAAGAGAGTTTGTGTTATGCTGCTGTCAGTCTTTACGTTTATCCCTGTGGGGTTTTGTCTTTGTAAAGCCTGTGTCATGTAGGTTGGAAAAGACCTTTGAGATCATCAAGTCTGACTGTAAATTGAGATGTATCAAAGATACTGATCAACTTCTTGTGCACAAAGGGGATATGTGGTTTATTTTAATTTTATAGAAGCCCAGATGTGCCACTTACCTACCCTGCAGAGGGACCTGGCCAGGCTGGATAGGAGAGCAGAGGCAATGGGATGAGATTGAACAAGGCCAAGGGCAGGGTTCTACACTTTGGACACAACAACCCCAAGCAGCACTACAGGCTGGGGACAGAGTGGCTGAGAGCAGCCAGGCAGAGAGGGAGCTGGGGATGCTGGTAGAGAGTAGCTGAAGATGAGCCAGCAGAGTGCCCAGGTGGGCAGCAGAGCCAATGGCATCCTGGGCTGGCTCGGGAGCAGTGTGGGCAGCAGGACAAGGGAGGTTCTTCTGCCCCTGTAGTCATCACTGCTCAGGCCACACCTTGAGTGCTGTGTCCAGTTCTAGGCTCCTCAATTCAAGAGAGATGTTGAGGTGCTGGAACATAGTTTAAGAACAAAGGGAAGAAAATCATTATAACTTACATCTACTGTGAGGTACACAGCTGACTTTATATCTGAAGAGGCTGGACATTGGTCTCCCTCCTAAACCCCTCCTCTTCTTGCTTTTTATTGCTGAACATGGCATTATAATGGTATGGAGTATCTCTTTGGTTAGTTCAGGTCATCTTCCTGGTTGTGTCCCTTCCCAACCTACTGTGTACCTCCCAGTCTAAGCACTGAAGGGGCAAATGGAGAAACAGAGATGACCTTGATGCCATGCAATCACTGTTTGATAGAAGCTGGAGCATTGGGGTGTGCTTTAGACACTGATTTGATCAAATATCTAAACCACAGCACTACATGAGTAATAGTCCCAAAACATCTGTGTCAGAGAACTGATGGGTGGCTTAGAATGGGGAGGACACCACTATCCCTTTCCTTAAACACAGCACAAACCACCCTCAGAATTTATGTCATTGTATATAGGCAGAGCAGGAGAACAATAAGGAAACAAAGGAAACTGTTCTTTCATGGCTTGGCTTTGTCTCAGCCTCCTGGGGCTGGACAGTCTTGATGATGGAGCCTGGAGCTGCAGGGCAGCAGTGCCCAGGGAGGTGATGTGCTGCTGCCTCCCAGAAGCTGTGTCCTGTGCCTGTTGATGGCACAAGGTTCTGGCAGAGGCTGCTTGATTCTTCTGAGCAGGAGTTTGATCTTGGCTGATGTACTCAGCCTCTGAAGGCCCAGAGGTAGGTACAGAGTGCGGCTGTCCTGTGCAGGTGCTTCCTGAGTGCCTGGGAGGCACGGCTGAGGAGCACCCTTCCTCTGCACAGCCTTCCGTTCCCCTCCACTGCTGGCTGAGCCAGAATCATCAGACTGTCCTACAGACGTCCTTGTGCCTCACAAACACCTGCCCCTGCTCTTCTTTGCCTGCCACAGGACAGGTGTGCACTCGAATCAAAAGCACAGCTTCGCTCTGGGGGCAGTGTTACTGGTGGCTGAGCAGGTAGGGCAGTAGGCTTGAGTGGGGTGGGCTACAGAGAAGCTTGTTTGAGAAGAAAGCTTTAAGAAAACAAAGGTTAGCAGGGTAGAGAGAGTTGAAGACAGAATCACGTAGTTGTTGGAGCTGGAATTCAACTTGCCACTCAGATCAGGGCTAGCTTCAAAGTTAGGTCAGGTTGCTGAGTTCTCTGAAGTTAGATCAGGTTGCCGAGTTCTCTGTCTGGGAGTTTTAAGCATCTTCAAGGATGACATGATGGTTTGGGAGATACCTGCCCTCACTCACAATGAATTCACCCAGACTAGACTCAGCTGGCTGGAAGATAAGGAATGAAGCTTGATAGCCACAGCTTAGCACAATATACAAGCAGATCTTTGCAATGTATTACAGATATTTACAGTTCTGTGCAACTTAAAGATAATAAAGCAACATAACAGCCCTCCCAGAAATCAGAGTCCCCAGGAGTGGCTCCCAACCACCTTTCCACCCCTCTACCTTATCCCAGAGGCTGCCTTAGTGCAAGGTGAGCTGGAAGGATCAGCAAGAGGGGGTAGAAGCAGAAGGATTAATTGGGTTACACAGATCCAAGCAGAACAGCAGAAGCTCAGGGAGAAAACACAGACACTGACTCTGTCAGATAGAGACTCTCTGTCTTATCTGTGTTTGTGTCTTTGCTTTAATACACCTCAGCAAACCTGTGAGTGAAGTAGAAATCACCATTGTTTTCTTAAATTCATTAAAATACTCCAATTAGCCTCAAACCATCACAGGTGGAGATCCTAGAGGCTCTCTAGGCAGCTGTTGCAGGTTTAACCACCCACACAGAGAAAATATCTCTCCTTAGATCCACCTGGATGTTTTATTGCTGTGACTTTGTCAATTGCCTCTTGTCATTTCACTCTGCACTTCCAAGAATCTGACAACTTCTCTATTGCACATTTTCAGGTAGCTGAAGACTATGATAAATCTTCTGTGAGCAATCTCCTCCTTGTGATGGACACAGATCTCAGCTTTCCATGCATCATGCAGTCCAGTTCTCTAATCATCTGTGTGGCCCTCTGCTGAACCTGCTCCAATTTGCAAATTCACCCCTGCTGAGATAAAAGATAATGGAACAGGAGAAAAGGTAGGAGCTAAAAGAGAAGGAGGAGGAAAACCTTCAAAAAGCAAAGCCCTGAGCAACTAGGATGCAGTATGCAAAAGAAAATGGAAGATAGGAAGGGGAAAGTAGCCACATAGTTCCAGCTGTGCCCTGAAGTAGCTCTGTCACTAGAGCACATCAAGAATTCATCCCAAAAAGAGCTTTTATCCGGGGGAACTGTTTTTCCTGATTCATTCTGAAGGTTAGAGCTGACATGGATTTCTTTCTAAAATGGCTTACTAAAACTCAAATTAATTTTGCAGCAGTGTGCATGCATTATGGAGGGTATGAAATGGGAGTTTATGCACCTGAGAGAGCTCCCCAGGAAAGTGAGTCATGCTGGGGTTTGGGTCAGACTTGTGAGAGAGCAAAGACAGAGTCTAAGGCAGACAACTCCTAGGACAGGCTTGGGGGTGGCAGAAAGCACTGCCTAGGCTGTGACTCCTTGACTGCCTTTGTTAAAGCAGGACAAGAGCTTGCCATGCAGCTACACTCCCATTTGTTGTGAGGCATCCTCATCTTCAGGAAGCTACTGCTTAGTTTAGTGGCATTAGAGTCACTTGACAATTCTTGCTCAAAATGGTCATCAGTGCTGTTGCTGTCACTAACAGTAATTTCTTCTACTGCTTTGGGACTGCTGTGATCCGTTCCTCTGATCATGAGCTTGACAGATCCACTGGCTGTTGCTCAATGACCTCGTCACCAGAGCTGGCAGACATTGATCTGACATATCAGCACAGGCTGCTACTTTGGAGGCTGCCTGATGTCAGCCCCTGACAAGCCACTCCATTCCTGCAGAGGGGATGGCAAAGCACAGCAGCACCTGAAGTGATGTCTCCAAGCAATAGGACAACAGCTCCCACATTTCAAAATGTGCCTGTTTAGAGAAAACATCTTCCACAGAAGGGTGATGAAGCTGATGAGGGGCCTGGAACACAGCCCTTGAGGAGAGGCTGAGGGAGCTGGGGGTGTGCAGCCTGCACAAGAGGAGGCTCAGGGCAGAGCTCATTGCCATCTGCAGCTACCTGAAGGGAGGCTGTAGCCAGGTGGGGTCAGGCTCTTCTGCCAGGCAAGCAGGAAAAGAACAAGGGGACACAGTCTCAGGTTGTGCCAGGGCAGGTCTAGGCTGGATGTTAGGAGGAAGTTCTTGCTAGAGAGAGTGTTTGGCATTGGAATGGGCTGCCCAGGGAGGTGGTGGAGTTGCCATCCCTGGAGGTGTTCAAGAAAAGCCTGAATGAGGCACTTAGTGCCATGGTCTGGTTGATTGGGTGCTAGGTTGGACTGGATGAGCTTGGAAGTCTCTTCCAACCTGCTTGATTCTATGATTGTATGATAATTATCTACAAATCTAAGCCAGTATATGGCTTTAGGGATTACCACATAGGTTTTTTTCTCAGTGTATGACTTGGGTGAGTAGACCTGCAAATTATGAAGTGTGTCTCTGCTGTGGGTAAAGGTTTTCCACTTCTAAAACATTTTCATGACAAAAATCAGTCTGCTTGGTCACCTAAATAAATGCCAACAGCTATCCAAAACAGTGATCTACGCTGAAATAATATAAAGAGTTTGGAAGTCTGCAGAATGAGCTAAAATCTTCATCTACATACACCTAAGTCCAAATGCCAAACTGAAGAGGAAATCAGAAGTCAGGGGAGGAGGAGAACATGCAGAGGCAGGTGCCTCAGCTGTGTCCCATTTGAGCCCATTCAGGAGCCTGAACAAATGGAACCCAGCTGGGAGTACTTTTTGGTGATGATATCCAAGGTGCTGGGAGTCCCTTAGCAGCTGCACTTCTGGACGGTTCTCATTCCCTCCCCCATCCCTGGAGCTCCCTATTTGATGGCCTTCCTGAGAGGGTGAAGACTTGGAAAAGACCTCATCTTTTAGATTTTCTCAAGCTCTAAGTAATTTGCTTTATTTTTCTGTTTGCTTTCTCCTGCTTTGTTGAGCACAAATCACAAGGTTAGAAATTCTGCCTCTAATTTAGGTAGTTGATTAGAACTAGATTAGAATCTCCTGTGTATCACAGATCTTAGCTCAGAATGCTAAAGACTGGGTTCATTCAGCTTATCTCTGACCTTCCATACTGCACCCTCACAGCTGCACCTGAAGAAATGCTGATATATACATACAAGCAAACAGCAAATAAGCCACACTTACCATGAGGCAATTTGCATGCCCAATGTCGTGTGTGCATTTCTATATGTTGAGGGACTACACAGTGCACTTCTGTGTTTCTTCTTCTGAGCAAACTTGATTTACTTCCAAGTACTTAGCTTTAACCCTTTATGAGCAAGAAGGCTTCCAAGTACTTAGCTTTACCCCTTTATGAGCAAGAAGGCTTCCAAATACTTAGCTTTAACCCTTTGTGAGGAAGAGAGCTGCCTTATTAGCAGTAGTGTGTGTGCTTGCTGAGCCTTGTTGCAGGTTTCACTAAACCCCTCATGTTAGCAGGGTGAAATTTTGATTTGTTCATGAAGCTGTTTAGTAAAACTTTAGACTATGCACCACAGGAAGAAAAAAATCCATATGCTTACCATTTGACTTCATATGGATGAAAATTAACTTAGTTAATCAGACATGCATGGCTAACACACACACAGAGCTCAGCCTTAAATTGCTTTTGACATTTGAGTTGTATCTGTAGTGCCAGCCTTGCCTCTGGGGCTGTGGTCCAACATTAAAAAGAGACATCTCATAGAAATTCCTCGACTGGCATGCAAGGGCTAAAATAGTGACAAGCTGCTGTTGAGAGCAGCACAAGTGCATGCACAGACTCAGTGTAGGTTGGTGGTGACCATAATGAACATCAGTAATCCTGCTCCCTCAGAATCTCCTGCTACCTCAAATTTGGCCTTCCTGACCCCTTCATAGCCTGTCCCCAGCACTTCTGTATCAGAGAACCTAAGACTCTGTATCAGAGAACTTACCCAAAGCTCAACCTAAGGAACAATTCCAAATGGAGCAGACATTGCCTGTAGGAGACACTGTATGAGAGTCTTGCCACAACCTGATCCTTGGGCAAGAGCTCAGGCAGTGCACATCTTCCCCACTTCACCTTCAGGTATGTCTGGAAATAGTTACTGCACTGGAGATTTGATTTTCTTTTTGCCTTTGGTTTTGTTTGCTTGCTTGCTTGCTTCCTGCTTTTCCTTTGTTTCCAGCTGAGGGCATTACTGGGGGCTCTGGCATCAGGGCTGGCTGGCATCGAAGGTGCTGAGGGGTTGAGATTTCAATCATTTCAAAGCCTGGGGCAAAAGGCTGCCGAACTGCAGTAGATAGATGGGATGGCACAGCTGGGACATCAGACCAGCAGGGCTTGGCTCCAAGAACAATTACAAAGGGCTTCAGGGGGAAGCAGCAACTGGGGGCAGGGAAGTCAGAGAAAAGTTGATTTACTGCTGATGTGGGACACATGTGTGATTTCAAGTTACAGCACACAGCTGCCAAGCACTCAGCAGAAAACAATTAGCCAGGTTGTCCCTGACAGAGTGACCCTCCCAGTTTTCCCAGGAAACGAATGAGCTGCAGCTGGTGGAGGAACTGGCTGAGGTTCCACTTGCTCCACTCCTACCCCACCACCATCTGTTCTTTTGCCTCTCCGAGTTTTGGAGAAGGACACAGTGTCCAAGCAGGAGCTGGGTTTGGAAGGGCAGTCCTTTTAGACACATTGCACTGCCATTTTGGAGCCCTACCCCAAACATGTAATGGCAGAGCTTCCAGCAACACCCAAGTTGCTGCTAAGTGCAAGAAGAAGTAAGCAGGCTCCATGAGGATGGTTCAGCAACTCCATTGCTCTAGACAGGCTCAGCAGCAGGTTTGTACTTGGTATGGCTGCACAGCATCAGGTAGGCAGGAGATATAAAAGACATGAGGGCCACATGCCTTGTGAGCCCAGGCAGCCTGAGCTGACAGCAGTCAAGTGTCTGTAAGGATCCATGATGGCTCCTCTTGGAATTCCTGCTGGTGGAAAATTGTGCCAAGTCAGGAGGTCACTCTAACACATTGTCATTACAGGTGACATTACATGTGCCTTCCAACACATCCTCCATGTCCACAGAGGGTGGAGGCTGAGAACTTTCCAAGTGGCAACTGGCACCTCCTAACTCAACTAGGTAGCTGCCACATTCCCAAACCCAGGCTGATGGGTAAAAGTTAGGTGCTTCTAGGCTTCATACAACCACTGCAACCTTCTTCTTGATGCTCAGTGGTCCTCTGGTGCTAACCACCTTCTGTCCCAGGTAAGAGGTCTTACAAAACAAGGGAAGAAGGTTGATAACTTTAATTAGTATCAGATGTTTTCATCACTGGTAGCAGTGATGAAAACATCACTTCACTAACCCAGCATCCAGACATGTTGCCTGATGTTCTGTGCTGTCCCAGAAGGAAATGAAAACTGCTTGGTACAGGCATGCCTCACAGAGCTGTAAACTGTGACCAGGAATGGATCTGCCTTCCTCCTATGGCTAGACAAGGGCAGCTTGAGCACTGCAGTGCTCTTGTGATGCTAATAATGGTCCAGTGCCTCTCCGTAAGGAAATTTCCTGTAGCAACTCGCTGATCTTGGAAAAGGAAAGGTACATTTTGACAGCAGCCCACTCTGGAAGCTGCCTTGCTTTTGAACTAGCAATTCACAGGCTGGATGTCCAACCAGGCTGGTGATAGTGGGCAGCAAACAAGCACACACTCTAACCCATCAGCAGTGTGTTATACTGCTAATGGTCACACAGCTGCTCCTCAATCAGCTCGGACCTGGCCTCTCAGGTAATTAAATACTATTGATCACAGAACTGTGTTCTAAATTGAAAGCAAATTAAAACAAATTTTTAACAGCCTGGGCAGCCTCTTTGGACCAATAAGAATATGTGCAAATGGCCACAAATCTTTGAAAGCAGAGGGCTCCTGGAACCACTTGTTGTCAGCTTACCCTTATCTCTGCCTGCTCAAGTGAGTTGTGAAGAACTCATCAGTCCAGCTGCTTTTCTTGGCTCTGTAAGATGATACTCATGAGCCCCAAGATGTGCCTTTATCTGAGCTGTCATTTCTACAGAAGGGCAGCTGGGATATTCTGCAGAGCACATCTCTGTGAGGACACTCACCAGTGCTGTGTCACCAACACAGCCGAGCTAATTGCAACCCATTCTCAAACTGGCTTCCAGTGTTGGACACAGTTTGATTCACTAACAAGCAATCTTTCTGCTCACAGCCATGCAACAAGTGGAAAACAAACAGGAAGGATTCCTGTGCATAAAAAAGAAGGCCAATGGCAGATGAATCCAGTATTTAAAATCAGCAGAGAAGAAGCAACTTTTATTACCTTCCAGAACGAGAGTGCCTCAAGACAATCACTTGTTCTGTGTGCTGTATTAGTATGGGTCAGTCATGGGAATGAAAAGCAACAAGATCAAACCAAAACAGGGTGAATTTAGGATTTGTGGCTGGAAAATAGCAGTGTAATCATATGTAAGCAGCTGTGCATTAGGCAGGCCACTACTTAGAGGAAAGATGCCAGCTTTCCCTAATTCACCCTACTGACTGTGTGTAGTCTTAGTCTGAATGACAGGTCAGATGTGGGTCGAGTCAATACAGGGATCTGGACTTTATTCCACAAAGTGGAATTGCCAAAAGTTTACCCCCAAATTAGTCAAAAACTCACGTGTGATACATTTCAAACAATCACAGTGGAATTACCATTAAAACTTGAGATCTGCTTATTTTCATTTCTTTTTAATGTCACTAAACTCTTTATTTCCCAGGCCCTGAACTGGAAACAAGAACAGGAACCTAAAAGTGCATCAAGTTTGTTGCTTCATCTTTGAAAGTAACACTTAACTTCCTACACCACTTCTCTTTGCAAAGCAAATCAGCTTCATTACTTGAACAGCAAATTTCTGTAGAAGGGCAACAAAGCTGGAGAGGGGCCTGGAGCACAGCCCTTGAGGAGAGGCAGAGGGAGCTGGGGGTGTGCAGCTTGCAGAAGAGGAGGCTCAGGGCAGAGCTCATTGCTGTCTACAACTACGTGAAGGGAGGTTGCAGCTAGGTAGGGTTGGTCTCTTCTCCCAGGCACCCAGGGACAGAACAAGGGGACACAGTCTCAAGCTGTGCCAGGGCAGGTCTAGGCTGGATGTTAGGAGGAAGTTGTTGCCAGAGAGGGTGATTAGCATCAGATTGGGCTGCCCAGGGAGGTGATGGAGTTGCCGTCCCTGGAGGTGTTGAAGCAAAGCCTGGCTGGGGCACTTAGTGCCATGGTCTGGTTGATTGGCTAGGGCTGGGTGCTAGGTTGGACTGGATGATCTTGGAGGTCTCTTCCAAGCTGGTTGATTCTATGATACTATGAAGTTTGAGTTACTGTCCAGGGCTAGTCCCAGCTCTGATTAAGATCTGAGTCTTCTAAGCCCATGTGCTGGAGTCACATCCTCAAAGCAGGACTGCAGCACATACTGGGCTGAAGAGATTGTGCCCACTGCACCTCACCATGAGTGACAGGGTTTTGTATCAGTGTCAAGGATCTCTGCATCCTGCTGACATGATTCAGTTTCCTCCTCTTAAACCCATAGGTGTGAGCTGCATTGAGCCATGTTCAGCTATTTGTATGCCCTGCTGGAAGTCCTCACCAGCTGCCCAATCTGTTCTAACCTACAGTTAGGCCTTATTGGTGGGCTGCAGTAAAGGATACAGAAATAACCTTTGAGCATCTTGCACCTAGTACCACTTTGGACTGTTCCCAAGCTTGTCCAGCTGTCTTCAACACTTATTATGGAAAGCTTAAATGCTTTTCCTTTGAACCTCTGCACTCAAAATCTTAATGACCTGACCTCATCCAGGTGGTCTTGGCAGTGCACATAGGACACATTGACTTCAGTCCTTGCTCTTCCAGTTCTTCTTTTCAGCTGCATCCTGAGTGTTATGGCCACACATTTGTAATTTCCTGTTTTGCTGACCCATGAAATTGTATTTCACTTTTCAACAGGCTAGTAAATAATTCTTTAACACCTAAATAAAGACAGAAAGAAAGGATGACCTTACTCTTTCTTTATTTTGTTCTTATTTTTCTTCCAACCCAGCTTCCCATGGACCTTGGAAGTTGCCATAGTTGAGTTTTGAATCACAGAATTAAACAGGTTGGAAAAGACCTCTAAGATCATCGAGTCCAACCTATCACCTTCTGATAAGAGGTAATGGGTTTAAACTGGCAGAGGGGAGATTCAGACTGGATGTCAGGAAGAATTTGTTTGCAGTGAGGGTGGTGAGACACTGGCACAGGTTGCCCAGGGAGGTCGTGGAGCACAGAAGCACCCAATGTGATCTTTGATCACATTGGGTGCTTCTGTGCTCCACGACCTCCCTGGAGGTGTTCAAGGCTGGGTTGGATGAGTCCTTGAGCGACCTGTTCTAGTGGGAGGTGTCCCTGCCCGTGGCAGGGGGCTGGAACTGGATGCCCCTTTAGGTCCTTTCCAAACTAAACCATTCTGTGATTCTTCTGAATAACTAAACCATGGCACTAAGTGCCTCATCCAGCCTCCTCTCGAACGCCTGCAACACCTCCCCGGGCAGCCTGTTCCAATGGCCAGTGACTCCTTGCAGGAGCTCATGGGGCTGTTGGTGGAACACGACAGCTTTTCCTGCCTTGCCTCTCAGACTAACAGAGTTTTATCTAAGTACGGCTTTCGGTGGGCACCGCAGCACCTCACGAAGTTTGCTCTGGGCTTCAGGGACGCTAGGTACTTGACAGCAACCGGATAAAAGGCAGAGCCTCTAAACCGTTCTTCCACAGCACCTGTTCCACCTTGCCCCCGTCACATCCCCGCTCGGGCTTTCAGCCGGCGGATCCGCTCCCCCCCGCCGGCAGCCGCCGGGGCCGGTGCCGCCCGCTGCCCGCTGCCCGCCGCCCTTCCCCTGCTCTCGCCGCGCTCGCCCCGGCCCCCGCGCATGCAAATTGCAGCCGGCACCAGGAAGTGAAGCCCAGAGCCCGAGAGCCAACCGCTGCCGCTCCTACGGGCTTCCTCCGCCGGCCATCCCCCCCGTCCCGGCCGGCGGGGCAGCAGCTGCCGCTCCCCGCTCCAAGCGCCGGCCCTGCCGCCCCGGGACGCCCCTCTCGCCGGGAGCCGCCGAGTTCGCTCGCTGACGCTCAACTTGCGCACTCGGGAAGTAAGTGCCTTCGCCAGCCGTTCCTCTGGGAGCAGCGTGGGGAGGGAGCCCCTCACTCACCGGGAGCAGCGAGGGGAGGCAGCGTGGCTCACTGGGCTTCTCCCCGGGAATGCACCGGGAACGGCGAGGGGAGGCAGCCCTGCTTACTGGGCTTCTCCCCGGGAATGCACCGGGAACGGCGAGGGGAGGCAGCGTGGCTCACTGGGCTTCTTCCCGGGAATGCACCGGGAACGGCGAGGGGAGGCAGCCCGGCTTACTGGGCTTCTCCTCGGGAATGCACCGGGAGCAGTGAGGGGAGGCAGCCCTGCTTCCTGGGCTTCTTCCCGGGAATGCACCGGGAACGGCGAGGGGAGGCAGCGTGGCTCACTGGGCTTCTTCCCGGGAATGCACCGGGAGCAGTGAGGGGAGGCAGCTCGGCTCACTGGGCTTCTCCTCGGGAATGCACCGGGAGCAGTGAGGGGAGGCAGCTCGGCTTACTGGGCTTCTTCCCGGGAATGCACCGGGAGCAGTGAGGGGAGGCGGCCCGGCTTGCTCGGCTTCTCCTCGGGAATGCACCGGGAGCAGTGAGGGGAGGCAGCCCGGCTTACTGGGCTTCTTCCCGGGAATGCACCGGGAGCAGTGAGGGGAGGCAGCCCGGCTTACTGGGCTTCTCCTCGGGAATGTACCGGGAGCAGTGAGGGGAGGCGGCCCGGCTTGCTCGGCTTCTCCCTGGGGGTGCAGCGGGAGCAGTGAGGGGAGGCAGCCCGGCTTGCTCGGCTTCTCCCCGGGTGCAGTGAGGGGAGGCAGCCCGGCTTGCTCGGCTTCTCCCCGGGGGTGCAGCGGGAGCAGTGAGGGGAGGCAGCCCGGCTTGCTCGGCTTCTCCCCGGGGGTGCAGCGGGAGCGCACCGAGAACAGCGGGGTCTGATGCCCTGCCGGGCTGCCTCCGTGCCCCCGGGCACGGCCCGGCGGGTACAAGATGCTTTTCGGGGTGACTTGCCCGCGCCCCTGCCTCCCGGACGAGGTGCTGCTTCGCCATGGGGTCTTAGAGGAAATGGGGCGTTTGGAACACGATAACCATTGCCGAAAGCGGGATTTACCCCTGGGCACTTTGATCAGCTCCAGCTGTGAGGCTCGGGTGCCTTCTAGCTGTTTCCGTGCTGGAGCGCGTGTGAAATGAGGCGAGCAAAGGCTGCGCTCGCTGCTCCGAGCCAAGGAGACAGCCCTCACCTGGGAGAGACAGGTTGGCCTCTGGGGATGCCTTCTTATACTGCGTTCTTTCTAGCAGAGTAATTCCTGGAGTGGCTTCCAAGTTAAAACTTCTTCCTCTTAACTGTAAGTTCAAAGGTGCTTTAGCTTAAAAGAGAGAAGATGCCCTTGTGGTGTTTGTTCGGTGCATGGTGTTCCTTGCCGACTGCTATTGTAACGTGCTTAAGGAATGGTCTTGAGGAGTTTTCTCCTTCCAGTTTTAGTTTTGGGTGTGAAAGTCAAGTTGGCTCTCCCTAGCTGATGCTTTGCTCCAAGTAAAGCAGCTCAGAGTTTCTGTTGAAGTTGCATCTTCTCTGTGTTTGCAGTGAATGGGTTTGCAAGAACTCACTCTTGAGACTAAGACCAGAGTGTTTAGCCAGAGTGTGTTTCTGTGGATATACACAGGGAGCACAGAGGCTGAGTTGTTACTCTGTTGTCTCATCTGAAACTCTAAGTCAACTTCCCATCTCTTGCTTTCCATTCCCATCCTTGGAGGGAAAAAAAACCAACCCAACGACACTCAGTCTGACCAATATTAACTTATTTTAACACATCAGGGTACAAATTGGAAATGATGTTTTGTGGCTGGATCCCAAAAAGTACTTGGCAGACTTTTGTGATGTAAAAATCTTTGTCAGTTGCAGGTATCTGTACAGCATTGGGAGCTGGGTGGTGTCGTGGCCGTGGTGTCTGTGCTCACTGAGGTGTTCTTGTAAATCAGTAAATAACGTGGGGCAGTTGTAAGGCTGTGTTGGGGAAAAAAATAGTGGTTTATTGGTAGGGCAGTCAAATTGTTTGTGTGAATCATTTTTAACCCATGCCTGAAGGCAGAGTAAATTTTACCTTATCTCTCTTGTGCTGGGGACTTCCTATCTTACATGCACCAGCAGCAGCGCTGAAAAGTGTGCATGAGGAAAATCCAATGCTGTTCTCTGGCAGAGTAGCAGCAGGCTAGAAGTCAGCTAGACACTGTTAGCAGAACGTTGTGAGATCTTGGGCAAGGATGAAAATTAATGAACTGGCATCAACAGATGCCTCATTCGATGAATCTCTTCGATTTTCAGCTCTTTTTCTCCTCCTCATCTCAACTTTGAGCTACAGAATAGTTAGAAAATAACGATTGCTTTAATGACAGAAAGTTGTGGTTTTAATTGTCTGTTGTCGAGGGGATTTTTTTCAACCGTGGTGGTGCAGAATGGTTGTCTTTCTTTGTGCTGTCATGTAGTGACTCTGCTTCCCTCTATTTTTATTCTTGAGTAAATAGCATGGGGTTTTTCCTACATAAATATGCAGAGAACAAGGTAAGTCCTGTCCTTGTAAATTCCTTGACCAGCAGAGTTGTGCAGTGACTTTTTTCAGACCATGCAATGCATTATGAAAGGTTCATAAATGAAGTCAACCCCTTATTGCCTTTAAGATGTTTAATATCCCAGTTTTTAATGTTACCCTTTCAAGAGAGTTTCCATAGCTGTGAAAATCATTCTTGAATATCTAAGTCCTTGTGACTGTATAGGTAACTCTTTCACAATACTTCCCCCTCCCCAGTTTATCTGTGTAATTTATCTCTCTTCCTATGGCCTGGTTGGCTCTTGTGAGATAAGTGACATTGCAGAACAGCAAGAGTTGCTGGAAGCAAGTCCTAAAACAGGCAGTGAAGAAGGTCCAAAGTCCTCCTGCCTCACTTAGTAGCTGATCTTCAGTGGGTGGCTCACAGAACCAGAGACCTTTCTTGTGCAGCACATCCAAGAGCAGCATTTGACCTCTCGTAGCTGGAAAGTTTAAGACCTGCAGTCTTTAGTCTCAGATATGATTGCATTTCTGCCCCACTTCTGTCTGTACCTGTTGTTTGGACTCTTCGTGGGCATCTTTGAGGGTTTTGGATAGAAACATATTGACTGTGAACCAAATTTCCTCTGTCTCAAAGTGCTGGGTGATGTGGGGAGGGGTCCAGGGCTTTCCTCCTTTGCGTGTGTGCATATTCTGAGTGACTTTATTTCATGTGCCCGGGGAACTGTAGAGCCAGTTTTACTTTGGGGCTTCAGGAAGCCCTTTGCAAAGCTGAATGAACACAGGAAACAAGCAGATGAGGAATCAGTAAAAGCATGGATATAGATGAGGACTCCTACTACTGTGTCTGTACAGAGAGGAGTGTGTTTGCAGCCCTGGTGGGAGTGAGCTGCCATGTGCTAGTGCATGAGGTGGGAGGAAAATCAATCTTGGCTAGGGATCCTGTGGCTTTGTCTGAGCTTTGTGTGCACAGGAGGTGGTAATTCCTTCTGAAGCTGTGGAGCTCCATGTGCAAATAATTACACCAAACCACCTGACTGTTGTACTTGCTACTATTTCACACCTGTAGAATTTCTATCTCTAGAACCAACTTCATTCCATAGGAGAAAAAGGTGCCCAGGTAAAGGCTAGGCTTTTTCTTTTCCTCCTTCCTATTTCTCCCATGTATGTGTAGAAGTGATAGAGATGATACAGTGAGAACAGGAAACAGTGTAGATTAAAGAAAAAGGTGACATTACATTCATAGAATCACAGAATCAGTCAGGGTTGGAAGGGAACACAAGGATCAGCCAGTTCCAACCCCCCTGCCAGGGGCAGGGACACCTTACCCTAGAGCAGGCTGCACACAGCCTCAGCCAGCCTGGCCTGAAACACCTCCAGGAATGGGGCCTCAACCACCTCCCTGGGCAGGTTCTTACCACTCTCATGCTGCAGAACTTCCTCCTCACATCCAGTCTGAACCTACCCATCTCCAACTTTGCTCCATTCATATGAAAACAGCCTTTAGTGAGGCATGCAAAGAGAAGACGACTGCCACAGTGTAAATGCTCCTGGTGCCTCCTCAAAGCATCCAGCTTATGCTAACGAAAGGCAAATGCAGACTGTCCTTAGTGTGACTGTTCCAAGTTTAAACGTCATTGTCCCTCGGGGAAGGATGGAAAGGTCTGTGCTTTCCTATTTTTGCCTGGTTCAGACACATTTCCTGCTGAGATTGTCATCAAACGCTGTAATTCCAGAGGCTGAATCATTCCCCATCGTGTTCTCCATCGTTCCTGAAAATGGGGGTTCATGGAACAAAATGCACAGGTAGGACTCACCTGGGGTTGGAAGTGTCTGTGAGATGCTGGGGTTTGTTGTGTGCCTTGTGGAGGTAAATAGGTGAGATATTTTTGTCAGCCAAATGTCAGAAGGGTGATGCTATTTTGACAGCAGTGCTTTTACTGGGGAGAGAGGGAGGAGGAGAGCAGAGGCAGGTGGAGGAATGGGTGGATCTCGTTTCTCTGGGGTAAAAAGGGGACACTAACACCATTCAGACTACTGTATGCATCCCTTAGGTCGGCATGGTCTGTCTTTTTCAAGCTGCTGGCATCTGAAGTACCTACAATTGGTTCCTGTGTTTGCACAGCTCTATCTTGCTTCTTCTATTCAAAGGGCTCAGATGATAAACAGTCTGAACAATGTGGTCTTCTTCCTCTATGGTCTCTGCTGTCTGTACCAGGGGCTACTTCTTCCTGTCTGAACTGAGGTTGATGTGATGTGCAAAGGCCTGTGTTTGACCCTTCTTGTGACCAAGCCACTTCTTGGAAGTGCCTGTGGCAGCAAATTGGGATGGTCGGAAGCAGCACACCATGGGGATTGAAGTGTGGGAGGCAGCTGCTCCTCTGGGTTGGTGCTTCCTGCAGTATTCTCTGGTTTAGAAGGCTACTGGAAGTCTAAACATTATAAAAGTCTGGAGGGAAAGAACTCCCTCTGGGACATGTCCTTCACTACTCCTCTGTTGGTTTAACAGAAAGCCATTTCAGAAAGTTCTCTCAATTCAAGAGAGATGTTGCAGTACTGGAAGGTGTCCACACGAGGGCGACAAAGCTGGGGAGGGGCCTGGAGCAGAGCCCCGTGAGGAGAGGCTGAGGGAGCTGGGGGGGTGCAGCCTGCAGCAGAGGAGGCTCAGGGCAGAGCTCATTGCTGTCTGCAACCACCTGCAGGGAGGCTGTAGCCAGGTGGGGTTGGGCTCTTCTGCCAGGCAACCAGCACCATAACAAGGGGACACAGTCTCAAGTTGTGCCAGGGGAGGTCCAGGCTGGATGTTAGGAGGAAGCTGTTGGCAGAGAGAGTGATTGGCATTGGAATGGGCTGCCCAGGGAGGTGGTGGAGTCACCATGCCTGGAGATGCTCAAGCAAAGCCTGGCTGAGTCACTTAGTGCCATGGTCTGGTTGATTGGCCAGGGCTGGGTGCTAGGTTGGGCTGGATGATCTTGGAGATCTCTTCCAACCTGTTTGATTCTGTGATTCTAAGTTCATCACACAAGCCCAGTCTGTTAAGTAGGCTTTCTGACATGACATCTGTACTATATTCATGTTTCCTTCATTAGTTGGTAGAGTTGAGTGTATACAAACCTGTTTAACCAATTTTTGGGGTTGAAATGCTATTGAAATGTTTTCTTGGGCATAAGTGAAACCATATGGTCTTACAGGAGTTAGTTTTCTCCTCGTGCATGACTGTACTAGGGGCTTAGAACAAAATTAATACTAAAAGATAAAGTGTGTTTGAGTGAATTCCTCCTTAATGATAATTAGAAATCAGCAGATCTGACCTGTGACTAAGTTTTACTCAAAGAAAATATTTCCTGGTAGTATCAACTGAGTAGGAAAAGATGTGGCTAGTAGTGCATAGGCTGCCTGCTCAAACATCTCTTGCCAGCATGATGAGGCTTACACTCATGAGATATGGTGGACAGAAAGTGGTTTCCTCTAGGGCAGCCCCAGCCTTACCATATGTCTGGATGGGATTTCTAAAAGCCTTCAGTAAGTGCTGGATGCCCTAGGGTAGCTGTGATTCTGGGGGCAGCAGATGAGAGCTGGAGAAGAGGCTTAAGTGATGGCCAGAGCTGGTGTCAGTGCCACTGAGGAAGTGAAAGTCTTTTGGTAAACACACAGGAAGGGGATGGGTGGGAGAAAGAGGAAATCCTATGTTGGATGTTCTGGGTTCAGCTTGTCCAAAAGACATTGCAAGAGTCACTTGGATGTGCTGCTGTGGCAAAGCTGAGCATGAAAATGGGATTCAAAGCTTGTTTTTGCAACTGCAGATCTACCCTTGCAAAAGATCTGCTCAGCTGTGCAAAGGCTACAGGGGAGCATTGCAGCCCAGGACGGGTGTGGGAAGCCCCTTCCTTTTAAGCAACTCTGCTGCAGTATTGCTGCTCTTGCACTTTGTGTTCCTTTTTCTGTCTTGTGAGGGCTTTGCTTTGTCACCAGTTTCCAGCAGTATTCACACTGGCTGCAAGAGGGATTGTGCCACCAGTGAAGAAACACCAGGTTGTGTTTGTGGGGATGCTAAGCCCATTTCTCTTAGGGTGTGGATGGCCTGATGGATGGTTTCTGCTAGGCAAACAGTGTACTCCATCTGAGCATCTCCCACTTAATTTCCTTGGTGGCAGCTCCCATCCCTCTGCTGTGATGCTTAGAAGTGTGTCTGAAAAGCCTTAGAACCACCCTGCTTCAAATGTCTTCATTATCAGTACTGAACTGTTTGTCTGGGGCTTTTTCTCCCCAGTTTCCTGGAGTAAGCCACGTTTCAGTCTTTCTCCTGCTGGAGCAGAACTCCCTCCCTACCACTGTGCCATTTTCTTCTCCTGTCATTCTTTTGTTCCTTCAGCATCATTCTGTTGTTTCTTTGTCTTCAGGGCTGTCAGTGGTCTAAGCTATTTATATAATCTCCTGATTTAGATTCCTCTGCAGCAGCTTTTTCCCCTTCCAGGATAATGTCTCAGCACCTTTCGTAACCTAATCACCATTTGTATTCTACTTGTGCTACCTTATCAGGGAATGTCTGCCCAGAAATATGCACCCTCAGCCTCTCCAAGAGGTGTGAAGGTCTGTGGAGTACTGACGTGGTCTTCACAGTGTCTAAGAAGCCTCTGCCTCCTTAAAGGACAGCCTTGTACTTCAGTAGATGGCCAACTCAGAGTTCTATCTGGAGCATGTATTGTGGGTAGGTGTGAAGTATCTTCAGAGCCCACTGCCACGCTCTGCTGCCTCTGGGTTTACGTGGTGACCACAGGCTGGCTTGATAGAAGTTAGTTTCTATCTTGAGGATGGTCAGTGTGGATCCTTTGCTAGCCCTTTCTGGGCTGCTCTGACCTCTGGTCGAGTTTAATTTCTGCTGCATGCAGGAGTTCTTTCTGTGCTGTGTGCTGGCAGATGAAAAGGGATTTTGTGCCAGCCTTGACCCTACTTGTAAGTCCACCTGGTTGAGTGCAGCAAAGCATGGATTTACTGGCATGTGCGCTGGCCTGTGAAGAGGAAAACAAGGCTGGCTGGTGCTAAGGCAACAGCTCTTGTTCCAGGACTTCTGGGCTGTGCTCTGCTGTCGACATGCCCCACATGCTCTCTCTGTCCCCTGCAGAAAGTGAAACTTGAGACATGTGGCTTTGGGAAGGCAGGGTAAGTTTTGAAGAAGCAACTTCAGCAAAGCTGGCAGCAGGAGGAAAGAGATTTGGCTGGCAAACAAGGGGGGGGGGAAGGTGCTTCAGGTGAGATGTTTCTGCTCTCAGTGGAGCATTTGAGCAAGTCTGGGGATACAAGTGTCAGAAAAGGCAAACCAGCTTATTTGAATTGGAGATCAGAGCTGTGTTCTCTTCTGTAACGTGTCTGGCTGTGCACAGTGGCAGCCTTTTCCTGCTAGGTTTGGATGGGTGAAAAGGTCTTTTGCTTGCTCCTGCAGTGAAAGGAAAAATAGCAAGACACTTGGAACAGCATGACACAGGAGAGAGGCTTCTCCTCTGGGTGCAGGATGGAGTTTCAGTGATGTCACTGTATTATGTTTATTACATGGTCTGTGTCTTCTCTTACTGATTGAGATTCTGTGCTGTGCTAGGGACTGTAACTGTCTCTGCCCTGTGAGTTGTCATCTGCATTCTTGATTGGGGTTTTTCTCCTTTATTCTCTTGACTTTCTGAGCATCAACCTCAGTTTTGACTTCTCTGAGATTTCAGCCTCCTCTCCTATGCCTTTTCTCATATGATTTTTGCTATCCTCAGAATTCCCTGTGCATGCCTAACACTAAAGCAATCTTAATGGTTTTTAAAGCTTTTTTTTCCCTCCACAGTGCTTAATCTTATGGAATTCAAACAAAAGTTCATTGTGGCCTCATTACTGTTCTCCTGAAACAATCCTGAGTAACCATTGTGAACATTGTGATTTATTCTTACTTCTTGCTTGGGATCACAGGATATTAGGGGTTGGAAGGTGTGATGGTTTGGGTGTTACCTGCTCCCCCCACTCATGAAATCATCCAGACTAGACTCAGTGGCTGGAAATTAAAGAATGAAGCTTTATATTTACAGCTTAGCACAAGATACAAGCAGAGGTTTACAATATCTACAGCTATAGACAAGAGATATGCAAGTTAAAAAAGGTAATACAGAAACACAACAGCCTGCCAGAAACCAGAGTCCCCAGGAGGGGCTCCCAACCACCCTTCCATCTCCCTTCTAAATGCTGTGCAACCCAGTGATGATACATTGTGAAGATCGCAATGATGGTTGATTTAGGAGAGGGGTAACATGAAAAAGCAAAGTCAAAACAGTAGCAGCAAAGTACTTTTTGGTTCTTGAAGTAATTTGCCATTGATCAAATGCAACATGTTGCTTCAAATCACTCCTCCACTCAGAACTTCTATTTGGTATAGAATAACTTCTCTCAACTACCTGATGGGAGGCTGTAGCCAGGTGGACTTCTCCCAGGCAAGCAGCAACAGAACAAGGGGACACAGTCTCAAGTTGTGCCAGAGCAGGTCTAGGCTGGATATTAGGAGGAAGTTGTTGGCAGAGAGAGTGATTGGCATTGGAATGGGCTGCCCAGGGAGGTGGTGGAGTTGCCATCCCTGGAGGTGTTGAAGCAAAGCCTGGATGAGGCACTTAGTGCCATGGTCTGGTTGACTGGCTGGGGCTGGGTGCTAGGTTGTGCTGGCTGAGCCTGGAGCTCTCTTCCAACCCAGTTGATTCTGTGATTCAAATATAAAAGAACTTCAGTTAATGTGTTCACAGAGCTGCTGTCCTGATGATTTGTGTTCATTCTTGCCTTTGAGACAGATCTTCTGCAAAGCCATGTGTGGGTTTAAACCCCAAGAGGTCTGGTTCTTAGGACATCTGAAGCCCAAACAACCAAGTGAAGTGTCACATCAGTGACTCACAACCTTCCCACAGAAGAGTTTCTGGCTTCCCCACTCTCAACCCTCTCTGAAAATGAAATAATGCAAAATACTTTTTTTAATATTGCCTAACCTTAGAGAAACTTCTTCATACTCATGTGTGCAACAAATGTCCAAAGCCTGCTTAGAAACTGGAGGTGAATTCTTACTCCATGTCTGTTCAGTGATGCATTTCCTTTTACACTCTTGCTGTCACCCCAGCCTGAGCATGCAGTTTCACAAGACTTGTGTCTGAAGTGTGCTTCTGTCTTTACATGCCAGGCTTTCACATCTGAATTGGAGGCAGCTTGCAGTCCTTCAGGACACCTTTGGTAGGCTTACACAGAGTATACTCATACCTGTTTAAAAAAGAAACCATCTCATAGAATCGTAGAATTCAAAGAGACCTCTGAAATCATCGAGTCCAACCATTAACCAAGCATTTCCAAGTCACTCTTAAACCACATCTCACAGCATTACATCTATGTGACTTTTCAATCCTTCCAGGGACTCTTCATAGCTTGACAATCCTTTCAGGCAAGAATTTTTTTCCTAATGTCCAAGTTAAACCTCCCCTGACACAACTGGGCTGGTCAGGAGAGGGGCACAGGCTCTGCTCACTTGCTCCCTGGGATAGGACAAGGAGCAATGGATGGAAGCTGCAGCACAGGAGGTTCCAGCTCAACACAAGGGGGAACTTCTTGACTGGAAGATTCCCAGAGCACTGGCACAGGCTGCCCAGAGAGGTTGTGGAGTTTCCTTCTCTGGAGACTTTCAAGACCTGTCTGGATGTGTTTCTGTGTGACCTGTGCTAGATTGTGTGGTCCTGCTCTGGCAGGAGAGTTGGACTCAATGATCTCCTTGGGTCCCTTCCAACCCCTAAAATATCCTGTGAACCTGAGCCTGTTTCCTCTTGTTCTATCACTTGTTACTTTGGAGAACAGACTCTCAAGGACTTAACCTAAAACTCTCCCAAAATTGCTCTTGATACATCTCTTAGTTCTGTTTATCATATCTACAGCAAACTGTTGGCTCAGGCTGCCCCTGCACATCTCCCAACAGGCAGCACTTGCTTAGGACAGTTTACTAAGCTGGGGATGAAATCAACTGGAAATGTGCCTGGGTTCAATTTGTAGCCTCAAAAGAATATAATTAACATAGAGATAAAATTAATTTCAAACAAACAAGTTGTAAAGAACCCTCTGTGAAGTGCCAGAGCCTGGAGTACAACCTTACAGCCTTGAAGTTAAGGGAGGGCTTGCTACCTGAATCAGTGAGAACACAGTGTCGTGGCTGCTCACAGATAGACATGCACAGTTGGTGCTGAATGTTCTTCTGGTGTCCCTGCAAAGCACAGAACTTCAGCTTTGCTGGGGTCATTTGCTGGCCCTGGATTAGACACTGTCTGGTTTTCTGGGTTTGTTTTTCTTTTTGAGAGCTCTTGCAACTTCCCCCTGTGACTTAAGAAAACTTGTTCAAGGCTTGCTAACTTCCTAGAGGAACTGGACTCTGAGTTAAGAGTCCACCTCAGCGTGAATGATTTTTAACCCCAAATTTTCATCTGAGTTTAGAGTCCATTCTTAAATCTCTACCACACACCTCAGTACAAGGGCCTGGATTTCAAGGAGGTTTCTTTGTGTAGGTCTGGTGTTGTACAGCTAACAAAACCCCAACTGGAGAAGTAACTGAACCTCCATGCTGGAGTTTGAAGAGGCTGGGACATAAATCTGATTTTCCTTTGTGAAACTGAGTGCTTTAGGCAGATGCCCAGGGCATAATACAGTGCTACTCTAACAAGAATGCCCTATTTGAGTTACAAGTTTGGCCATGAGCACCTGTCAGCATTTAAACATGGAACTGACAGCAGATGAAGAAGCCCTCAGACTGATGGAGCAGGATGGCAACTGCAGCGTGGTGCAAGACAATGAGTTCCAAAATGACCAGACTAGTGCAGAGATAAGATCCACTGACACAAAAATCCTTCTGCTCTAATATAATCACAGCTCTTTCCATCTGTGTTGAAAGTGGATTGTAAAGTGTGTCAAAGCAGGTATTAACTTATAACAATTGATTTATTCCATGGGGATATGGTTACCTGGATTTGAGAGAACAGAAGCTTGTTGAGCACAAAGGATCTGCTCCCCCTTTCTTCCCTGCCCTTTTATTTTAAAACACACTGCAACCAGAAGACAAAGCCAAAGGAGAAGTGGTAAACTTTCTATGAGGCCACCCTTAAAACCTTACTGCATCCAGTTCTGGAGCCCCTATCACAAGAGGGCTGTGGAGATGCTGGAGTGTGTCCAGAGCAGGGCCAGGAGGATGCTCAGAGGGCTGCAGCAGCTCTGCTGTGAGCACAGACTGAAAGAGTTGGGGCTGTGCAGCCTGCAGAAGAGGAGGCTCCCAGGTGACCTTCTTGTGGCCTTCCAGGATCTGAAGGGAGCCTCCAAAAAATCTGGGGAGGGACATTTTAGGGTGTGGAATGTAGGGGGTGAGATTTGGTAGCTGGAGCAGGATGCTTCTGAATGCACTGGGGAAAGAAACTATTGAGCATCTTCAGTGTGCTCATTTGGCCAAATATTCATCTGGAAGTGAAGATTTGGTTGTGTGGAGCTGCTGCTTGTCACTCCTAAGCTGCTTATTAGTAAAGAAAATGACAGTTTTACTTAGAGACTGCATGCCACTTAAGTCTGGAAAGTACTTAGAATGAATTATAGAATGGTTTAGGTCGGAAGGGAGCTCAAAGCTCATCCAGTTCCAACCCCCCTCCATAGGCAGGGACACCTCCCACTAGAACAGGTTGCTCATCCAACCTGGTCGTGAACAACTCCAGGGAGGTTGTGGAGCACAGAAGCACATTGGGTGCTTCTGTGCTCCACAACCTCCCTGGGCAACCTGTGCCAGTGTAACTTTGGGACCTCCTCCTTGCAGCTGGGTTTTGGGTTCTCTGTTCCATATCGTATGATCCTTTGGCAGAAGCATTTATTGTGTTATGACAAATGAAGATGTCATTTGACCTCTTCTCCTGTCTTCAAAAGACACAGTACAGTGGGAGAGGAAAAAAAAAACCCCACCAAAAAATAAAGTGGAGGAAATGGAAGCTGTGCTTGCCTGAGGGCTGGCAAAGTGAATTAATTCATTGTTGATGTTGGTTCAAAATTCTGGAGAATGGAGTCGAGGCAAATGATTGTCAGAAACTGAAGTGAGTGTTATGAGGTCAGAAACCAGATGTTAGTTTAAGGCTTGGTTTCAAATCAGTGCCAGAATTACTGACTGCATGAGCCTGGCACATTTTCATTCTAGGGAAAGTCTACTGTGCAGTGTGAACAAAATCACTCTTGTGTGGACTAACTTTTTTCTTCTGTGGTGGTGTTTTCCTTCAGTTGATTAAACAAGGAAAAGAATCAGTAATTGGTACCAATACTGGGGGCTAGAAAAAAGCTGGGGAGGGACTTTTGAGGCTAACGGGGAGTGACAGGACTGGGGGGAATGGAGCAAAGCTGGAGGTGGGGAGAGTCAGACTGGAGGTGAGGAGGAAGTTGTTGAGCATGAGAGTGGTGAGAGGCTGGAATGGGTTGCCCAGGGAGGTGGTTGAGGCCCCATGGCTGGAGGTGTTTCAGGCCAGGCTGGATGAGGCTGTGGGCAGCCTGCTCTAGGGTAGGGTGTCCCTGGCCACGGCAGGAGGGTTGGAACTGGCTGCTCCTTGTGGTCCCTTCCAACCCTGACTGATTCTGTGATTCTAATATATTTTGTTTCACTTCAGTGTGATGTTTTGTATCATAATTTAGTTTTCAGCCTCTTTCAAGCATTATAACATTGTTGTATTGCCCCAGTGACATTGGCTATTTTCAGTGGTTTTCTGGGCTCTTTATGTATTTATTTTAGCTTTGGCTTTTAGTTTACTTATTTTTTTTACCACTGATGTTTTTTCCAGGGGAGTTGGTTTGGTTTTCATTTTGGTTTGCTTCTTTGTCTTTTACCACTGCCAAAATTACAGAATCACAGAATATATCTGGTTGGAAAAGCCCTCAAGGATCATTCAGCTTTGACCCAGCACTGAAAGGTCAACACTAAACCATGTCCCTAAGTGCCAGATCCATGCATCGCTTGAACTCCTCCAGGGATGGTGACTCCAGCAGTGTCCTGAGCAGACCATTCTGATGTTTAAGAACCCTTTCAGTGCAGAAACATTTCCTAATATCCAGCCTAAAGCTCCCCTGGCTCAGCTTGTAATTATTTCCTCTAGTGCTGTTGCTGCCACCAAGGAGCAGAGGCTGCCTCCTCCTTGCTCCAACCTCCCTTCAGGTAGCTGTAGAAAGCAATGAGGTCTCTCCTCAGCCTCCTCTTCTCCAAACAGCACAACCTCAACTCCCTCAGACTCTCCTTATAGGGCAGGGGCTCCAGCATGGAGAAAAAAAAAAGCTTTTAGGAAATCCAAGCACAGACTGTGGTAGGCTTAGAGAGAAATAGAAGATGCCTCTTTCTTGGCAAGACTCCTCACCCCTATCAGAGCCACCTTTCGTGTCATCAGCTGCCATGTTCCTTATCACAGGTGTTAAGTTGTCATCTGTGAGCCCCAACAAAGATCAGGTGTCATTGAGCTGAGTGCTGAACCTCTCCCCAGAGACCTAAAGGTTGGGCTGTGGATTAGTGTCATTTGAATACCTGAACTGATACAGTTAGCTTGGCCAAAGTGCTCATGTTTCGAAGGCTGCAGAGGGAAGAAGACAATCCTCAGCTCTTGCTTGAGCACAGCAGATTTCTGTGTGGCTGTCCCAGGTCACTTCATACTTGAAAGTTTGAAATGTGCTAAGTGACAGAATCAATCACAGCATTGTGGGGGTTGGAAGGCACCTCTGGAAATCATCTATTCCAACCCCTTTGCTGAAGCAGGTTCTCCCACAACAGCTTGCCTAGGATCACAATGTCCAGGTGGATTTGGAGTCTCTCTAGAGAAAGAAGAATCCACGACCACTCTGGGCAGCCTGCTCCAAGGCTCTGGCACACTCAAGTGAAATTTCTCCTCATGTTCAGATTCCAGTTTGTGCCCATTGCCTCTTGTCCTGTTGCTGGACACCACTGAGAAGAGACTGGCCCCACCCAGAGAATCTGGACCTGTACAAATCAGCTAAATTTTAAGAGAGACTGAAATACATAAGGTGAGAAGTGATTGGAATGTACAAAAGCATTTCAGCAGAAGGGCAAGGGAAGAACAAGCTGCTGAAGTTCCCCTAGTTGGTCTCAAGTGCAGAGACAAGATGTAGGAAGTGAAACAAGCCCAGGATGAAAAGTGGCCCAGGAGTTGTGTGTTTGCAAGAGTCTAGGGCTCGCAGTAAAGTGTGAGGAAGGCTGTGTGTGTGCATGTGCATCCATACGTGTAGGACTCAGGGGTACCAGGTGCTGACAAACTGCCCAGGAGGCAGCACTGGGCGCTGGCAGCCCACAGGCAGCTGTGTGCTGGCTGCAGGGAGAGCAGCAGCACTGGGGGGGGGTTGCTGCTGCTCTGCTCTGCTCTGGTGAGACCCTACCTGAAGCACTACGTCCAGTTCTGGTGTCCCCAGCATAAGAGGGACATGGAACTGCTGGAAAGGGTCCAGAGGAGGCTGTGAAGGTGTGTGGAGGGCTGGAGAACCTCCCCTATGAAGACAGTTGGGGCTGTTCAGCCTGGAGAGGAGAAGGCTTCAGGGAGATCTTAGAGCAACCTTTCAGCATCTGAAGGAGGCTACAAGAGAGATGGGGAGAGACTCTTTACAAGGGCTTGTAGTGACAAGGTGACAGGGAATGGATTGAAGGTTGAGGAATAGACTGGATATTAGGAAGAAATTCTTCACAGTGATGCTTTTGTCTGCCCTTGGCCAAAGTGGGCTTGGTGTTTCCTCCCCAACACTTTTAGATCTAAACTGATCACTCTGTTGTTTTTCTGCCTTGACCTTGAGGACAATGCAGAGAAGTCTCACATTCTTGATTATTCAGGAGATCCAATGAAGGCATCACTGTCACTTCTGGCTTCATAATCTGCAAAGTGGCTGCAAAGCAGCTGGCATTAAAGGCCAGGGTGAGATGTCTGAAACCCAGAGGAGGAAAGAGATTCTTTCCCAGCTTTGAAATATATTAAAAGATGTTAAAAACCAAAATTATTTACCCCTCTGCTTTCTAAGCTGCTTTAAAGCTCTGGGTTTAAAAGTAGTTGGAGTGTGTGTATATATATATGTATGTGTATAAGCAACTGCTTCCTGCTCTTTGATTCAGAGTCATAGAATCAGTCAGGGTTGGAAGGGACCACAAAGCTCATCTAGTTCCAGCCCCTCTGCCATGCACAGGGACACCTCACACTAGATCAGGCTGCCTAGAGCTTCGTCCAGCCTGGCCTGAAACACCTCCAGGGATGGAGGTTAAACACAGACCAAAATTCAAAGCTCAAAGTAATTCTGAGGGTATTGATTTAAATATATATATATCATTTAATATTTAAAATACTTTTTTTCCTCCTCCCTTTATACTTCATAATGCACTGCCTCTCATTTGTGCTGCTAAGAAAACATCTTCTATCTCAGCTTAAGAAATGTTGTGACTTAAATGAAGAACTGACTGCTTGTAAATCTGTTCCAAGCCAAAGCCACCCTCAGGACTGCTGCTTGTGGCCTTTTGAACAGCAGATAAAACAGAGGTGTTTGTGTACCCAGTGGGGTGGTTCTAGTTCTTTTGGCTGTTATTTTCTTACTGGCAAAGCCAAGCTATGATCTGTTTTAACTGGGATTCTTTAAAGGCTGGGGTTTTTTTTCTGCCAAAGCCAAAAATGAAGCCACTCTAAACTGTTGGGGAAAAATAAATCTGCCAGGATCTGAGGATCATTTTCACATGGGCATGGCTTGGATGGAGAAAAGGCCAGGTGTGGCAGGAGGACTTTTAGGAAAGGAGTTCTCATGGGCACTGTAAATACTGTGTGCAGCAGAATCATAAGGGGGGAGAGTAGCTGTGACCACGAGCAGAACAAAAAGTGAGGTTGGCTTTGTAGATAAAGTGCTGGGAGGAAATGAAACCTCAGATGCTGCTGCTGGTGGATGGACAGGCAATGGTGACATGAACATGTGGCTTCAGCCCCATGGCTCTGCTGGTGCTGCAGCAACAGGCAGCTAAACAGAGGTGCTTGGGGGATAGGCAGCAGCTGTTAACCCTGGAAAAGTGTGCTAGTTCCTGACACCCACCCATCCCAGGCCATTTGCAGTCAAGACACAAGTAATGCTGTAGCAAGATGAAATGGGGGACTCGGAGTGGAAATTCGAGGCAAATACCTCTGTGGACTTCAGAATTGGTGTCTGTGGAACAACCTGCTGTAGAGACTCCTGCTGCTGTGTGATCCAAGGTGTTTTTCCTTAAGGGAGATGCTCTTTGTTGCTTTGGTGTCTGTTTATAGAAGGTAGTGTCCAGCAGAGAGCCACTAAGGTGCTGAAATAGGGCTGGGTGATAGGTTGGGCTGGGTGATCTTGGAGGTCTCTTCCAGCCTGGTTCATTCTATGATTCTATGAACATCTGCCTCAGGGCAGGCTGAGAGACCTGGGGCTGTTCAGCCTGGACAACAGCAGACTGAAGGGGGGTCTTATTAATACTTATGAATATCTAAAGAGCAAGTGCCAAGAGAATGGAGCCAGACTCTTCTCAGTGATGTCCAGTGGCTGGACAAGGAGGCAATGAGCACAAACTAGAGCACAGGAGGTTCCATGTAAACATAAGGGGGAAAAAAGCTTCACTTTGAAAGTGGCAGAGCACTGGAAGAGGCTGCTTGGAGAGGTTGTGAGGTCTTTTGTCTCTGTCATCATTGAAAACCCACCTGGACTTGTTCCTGGGTGATGTACTCTGGGTGATCCTCCTCTAGCAGGGGTATAGAGGCAGATGATTTGGAGAGGTTCCTTGCCCACACACACACCTCTCACCCCTGTTATGTGATTACAGAGAGTTTCTTTTAATGAAATACCTTTTATGTGTAGAAGTATGGCATAAATGCAAAGCATGGATAGAAAGTAGTCTCCTGCACTGAAAGCAGTTGGAGCAGGAAATGCTGGAGCAGAGTCTGAGAGCATTTCCTCTAAGGTCTACTTTATTTTTATCTCTGACAAACAATGATGTAGTTTCCCTTCTAAAGGTGCTGTGCTCTCTGGATTGCTCTCTGCTTACCATAGTCCCTTTCTCTTTACATCTGCCCAAAAGGCTTCCTCGATGCTCGCTGTGGTACAGCAACAGAGAGCTGTGCAAATAGAGGTTTTTACACCTGAGTGAGATGCTTTATTTATGCATTACTGAAGTTGTCCCTTTCCGATTTTCCTCGGGGCTGCTGGCTAACCTAAAAGAAGCACACAGCACACCCACTCTTCTGTTTCAGAGATGGGGTGGTTTTTTGTATGAGTGATCTGCTAGGGTTGAGCATTTGTGAAGCTGACCTTGGCAACGACGACAGCGTTTTGTGTTTTGGAACGCCAGTACCACGGGTGTGGATTGCAACCTTGCCACCAGTGCCTGCGGCTGGTATCTGCCCTGTGCCTCTTGGCTTCGGCACCGCTCTCAAAACCCTGGGAAAGACCCCAGATCGGATTGCAGGAAAGCTGCGTGAGGCTGTGCTGGAAACAGATGCAACCAGCTGGCACTGCCAGTGGCTGAGCGGTCCCTGGGCAGGAGCTTTGGTAACCGAGGCAGTGCCGCTTCCCTCGGGCGCTGCCTGCTCCCAGCGAGCATCACACCTGCAGCCTGGAGCCCAGCGCACGCAGCGCCCGCGGTGCGAGGTCTGGTGGCCTCTGAAGAGTTCAAACCTCTTTTGTTTGGCAGCATCAAAGGAACAAGCCCTCATTGAGCCAGCTCCTTCTGCTGCTTCAGAGCTACTTTTCAGCTGAGTTTATGCTTTGTCTGCCTATCTTTGTTTAGAAAGACCAAAGCCAGCAAGTTAAATATGGAATTACAGCTCATGTACTTCACTGTATTGCTACACACAGAGTGCTCGAAGTTAGCTTCATGTTCCTGGGTGCTTCTCATGCTTCTGCAAGATTTGAGAGGCTTGGTTTGTAATGAAACTGTCTCAGGATGTTTCTACATCAGCATTTGTTTGGATCAGGATCCCACTACCAAAGCAGTTGTCCTTGCTTGCTGGGCTGTAGCTATGGTGTGGAGCAGAGCTGGAGTGCAAGAATTTGTGTTGAAGCTGATGATCTTGAAGGTCTTTTCATAGAATCATAGAGTCAACCAGGTTGGAAGAGACCTCCAAGATCATCCAGTCCAACCTAGCACCCAGCCCTGTCCAGTCAACCAGACCATGGCACTAAGTGCCTCATCCAGGCTTTTCTTGAAGACCCCCAGGGACGGTGCCTCCACCACCTCCCTGGGCAGCCCATTCCAATGCCAATCACTCTCTCTGTGAAGAACTTCTTCCTAATATCCAGCCTATACCTCCCCTGGCACAACTTGAGACTGTGTCCCCTTGTTCTATTGCTGGTTACCTGATTAATTCTGATGGGACTGCTTTAGGAAGATGCAGATGGGTAAAGCCTTGCTGTGGTCTTGCTCCTACTGAGTATTCAGCCCCTGAGGGTGTGCTGGACCTGAAGCAGAGAGGAGTTTCAGCACCAGCTGGTGGAGTTGTTTGGTAATGTGGACCTTGCTGTGAGGACCAGGAGAAAGCCCCAAACTAGTGGTTTGTGGTGAGGCTCAGGATCTTCTCTTTGGTGCCATCACATCTGTTTTCTCCCACACTGTATTTGTGGGATTTCACACAACATCAGGGAGACTTCGGTGGGATTATGGACCCCCCCTGCACCTTGGCATTACCTGCCCCTTGTGGTCTCTGCCACAAGTAAGTGCAAACCTTGGTTTAGCAGCACAACCTCACAGCAGGTTTAAGTTGCAGCTGTTCATGTGCTTTAAGATGCAGAAGGTGAAGGGCCTAGAGAATAAATCTTATGAGGAGCAACTGAGGGAGCTGAGGGTGGTTAGTGTGAAAAAGAGGAGGGTGAGGAGAGACCTCACTGCTGTCTACAACCACCTGAAGGGATGTTGTGGAGAGGCTGCTGCTGGGCTCTGCTCACAGGTCACTGAAGACAGAACTAGGAGGGGGAATGGCCTCAAGCTGAGGCTGGGCAGGTTTAGATTAGACATCCATAAAAAGCTTTTCATGGAGAGAGTGGTCAGGGACTGGAATGAGCTGCCCAGGGAGGTGGTGGAGTCACCCAGCCTGGCTGTGTTTCAGGGTGGTTTGGCTGTGGTGCTTAGGGCTGTGGTTTAAGGTGACTCTTGTAGAGTAGGGTTCTAGGTTGGCCTTGGTGATGCTGAGGGGCTTTGCCAGCCTGCATGGTGCTGTGGTTCTATGAAACAAACTGGAAGTTTCCATCAGTACTGGGCAAGGTGTAGCCTCTAAAGTTACCTTCAGCTTTCTTGCAGCGATGGGGTAAAGGATTTTTGGCTGACACCTTAGATCCAATTACCCAATATCCTCCACTTGAGCTGTTTGCTGTGCAGAAGCAGAACTATTCAAGGGCAAAAAGGTTAGCACTTAAGTGGCTAAATACCTGATCTTGCAGATCCAGCAGGTAATTAAACATGGGGCTTGCTGATGTCTAGGGTAAGCATGCAAACCCCAGCCTGCCTGGGGGTGCACAGAAATGTCCCATGGACCACTATCTGCAGTAGAACAGGAGTCATCCACAGTTATATCTAGATAATTTTGTTTAATCCTCCTCAGTATTCCAAACCAGCCTGTCTGTAACCCATGGAGAACTGAGAGTTCTGAAAAATCTGTGTGGTTTGGGTTTGTTCTTTCACAAACTGCAATCAAATGTTAAAGATTTAACCTTCTAAGGGAAGAATCTGGCTGAAGTTGCCCTTAGTGCCTTTAAACAAGTGTGGGAACGCTGCAATCCTGACAGACAGGAAGGGAAACTTTTCTCTGCCTCGTTGGGATGATGATGCCTGGTCAGTGCCTATTGACTTTCTGTATGACTCCTTTTATTTTTGTTTCAAGAGAAGATGAGAAGGGGAGCAATGAGTTCTCGTGCTGCCTTTAAACCAGTCTCACAGTTCACTGCATCACACTGCAGCCTTAGGGTCACCTGAGATTTGTTGGCAATAGGTGATAGATGATTTGTAGAAATGGTAGGAGAGGAGGCACCCTCCTTGTGTTTAGAAGAGAAGGAGAAGAAAAGCTTCAGCTCCCTCCAGGCAAAGTTCAGGGTGGATATTAGGAACAACTTCCTTCCTGCAAGACTTGTCAGGCACTGGAACAGGCTGCCCAGGGAGATGGTGGAGTCACCATGCCTGGAGGTGTTCAAAAAGTGTGGGGACATGATTTAATGGCCACGGTGGTGTTGGGTTGATGGTTGGACTTAAAGAGTTTAGAAGTCTCTTGCAGCTGAAATGTTTCCATGATTTCTGTAGAGTGAACAGTGTCAGCATTTTAATTTTTCTTCCTGTGAGGGTGACAGAGCACTGGGAGCAGCTGCCCAGGGAGGTTGTGGAGTCTCCCTCTCTGGAGATATGCAAGAATTGTCTGGATGCCTTCCTGTGTGATCTGATCTAAGTGATCTTGCTCTGGCAGGGGGGCTGAACCAGGTGAGCTTTCGAAGTCCCTTCCAGCCCCTGACATTCTGTGATTCTGTGTGGTGCTTCTTCAGCAGGATAGCAGATTACATGAAGGTGATGTGAGCTGTTGTTACAGTGAATTGGGACTGTGATTATTATCATAGAATCAGCCAGGTTTGAAGAGACTTCCAAGATCATCCAGGCCACCCTAGCACCCAGCCCTGTCCAATCAACCAGACCATGGCACTAAGTGCCTCACCCAGGCTTTGCTTGAACACCTCCAGGGACAGCGACTCCATCACCTCCCTGGGCAGCCCATTCCAATGCCAATCACTCTCTCTACCAACAACTTCCTCCTAACATCCATCCTAGACCTCCCGTGGCACAACTTGAGGCTGTGTCCCCTTGTTCTGTTGCTGCTTGCCTGGCAGAAGAGCCCAACCCCACCTGGCTACAGCCTCCCTGCAGGCAGCTGCAGACAGCAATGAGCTCTGCCCTGAGCCTCCTCTGCTGCAGGCTGCACACCCCCAGCTCCCTCAGCCTCTCCTCACAGGGCTGTGCTCCAGGCCCCTCACCAGCTTCACTGCCCTTCTCTGGACACCTTCCAGTACTGCAACATCTCTCTTGAATTGAGGAGCCCAGAACTGAACATAGTACTCAAGATCAAGTATGAACCCAGGCCACTCTGGCTAATTTTCCTCCCTGCAGGGATAGACTGTGCAAAGCCCCAGCTCAGGAACAGTTGTGTCTGCAAGTGAACACCTCTGCCACTTTAGCTGTTAACTGCCATGACCTTTTCTGTCCCTGAGATGAAGGTAAAAGCGAGATGGAGCACAGAGTGTTACGATCCTCTTTAGCCTCTCCAGCTGTGCTTCAGTCAGTGCTGATTACTTGAGCCCATGCCTGCACTGAGCTCTTATTTTAGATTTCACATTGTTCTTCTAAGAACTGCCTTTAAAGATTAATTAGGGCAGGGGAGGGGGTGAGAGTGTGTGCCTGCAAGGGAAAATGTGACTGTGGACCTAGCATTAGAGCACTGACCTGAAAGGAGGGAGAGAGGAAGTAAGGAGAGGTTGGAGAAGCACTCACAGTGGATTCTTTGAGGAGTAAGTATAATTACTGCCCTCCGAGGGAGGAATACAGAGGTAGTGCTGTAGGTGTGCTTGCTGGAGTGCTGTGTAATTACATCATGGGATTGGCAGGCTGCAGTCACAGAGATGCTAACAGCTGTATCTGCTTGGGCATGGATGCACATCCTGAGAGAAGCAGCCTTCCAAATTGTGCTGAAGAGGAAATCTTTCTATGCTGCTGTGCCCTCACCCATTGGCTGTTTCAGAGGAGCAGCCCTGTTTGAGCATGGAGATCCATTACTGGAGGTGACAGCAGCAGCCTAGCAGCCGTGGAGCTGGGGCTGCACAAGTCATCAGCCTCCTGTGAGATGGGGAAGGGAGTCACATAGAGCTCCCTGCCAGCCTGGCATGCACAGAATGAGGAGAGGAAATACAGGTACTCCAGCTGCACTTCTCATCAGCTGGGCTGGACTTGTGTCCTGCTTCTTCCAAAGCAGCCTTTCCTCTAAACCAGAAAGAATTCAGTTCTCATTGCAGTCATAATGTTTTTTCTTATCAGTTCTGATGTTTGCAGAGAGATGTAAAGGGAGAGGGTGCAGACTGGGGAGGAAAGATGCAGAGAGATGTAAAGGGAGAGGGTGCAGACTGGGGAGGAAATGCTGAGGTGATAAATAACTGTTTTGAAATACTTAGCTCACCTGTGGACTGAGACAAGAAGCCTTTTCTTTCCTTCACAGCAGAAAAAAAGAGAGCTTTCAGCATCTGTTCCTACCCTTCAGCTGCTCTGCCCGTGAGCTATTGCGTGTGAAAAGGAAGCAGGCTTTGGCTGCGTCACCTGGAGGCTTGCATGGGAAAAGGCTTGGCTTATGGCATAATGGTTTTGTTTAATACCTCTTTTATTCCAACAGGAAATATGGGATGTATAAAATCAAAAAGGAAAGAGAATCTGCATGGAGATGGGCTAGATTTGAAGAACCAACCAGTACGTAAAACTGACCGAACTATTTATGTGAGGGATCCAACGGCCAATAAACAGCAGAGGCCAGTAAGTAGATAGTCTCAGGGGAGAATTCCAGTAGCAAGATCAAAGCATGACTGGCATAACTGAAATTGCAATCCCAAGCACATGCATGCAGAGTTTCAAACGATGGCTAGCCCACAGTTGGGCTTTCAGAGTTCTGCAGTTCACCCTCAGTGAACTATTGTTAAAGGAATAAAAAGCAGTCGGTGGTTGGTTGCCAGTGGCTGTGTTTTGCCTTGGCTTGGTGATGCTTGAGAAAGCAGTCATCCTTGGCAACACTGGCTCCAGATACATCTGCCTCTGCAGCAGACTGTTAGAAACCCTGCAGTAGATCAGAACTGGGGTTTAAGAGCATTGCCATTGGGGATTTTTTCCTGGCAATGGGCTCCAGGGGTGGATTATTCCATTTAAAAGGGCTGAAGTCAGCCCAGGTGATTCTTGACCAGCTCAAGGCAACTCTCCTGTCACTCACTGAAGGTCACTACTTGACCTTGCAGGGATGTGTAGGTGAGGATGGGAGGAGAGCTGAGAGAGCAGTGCCGTGGCAGTGGTGGGGAAGGGGCTCTCACTGGGTACCAAGTGGCTTTGCTGCTTTGCAGACTGCTACACTCTTTGCTGTGCAGGCTGCTGCCCTCTCTGCGCCGTGTTGAGGAAACCACTGCCTGAGGGCAGTTTCCTGACTGCTCCTACCCTAGGTCCATGCTCTTTGCAGGTGTCCCCTCACCAGCCGGGCTCGGTGTGATCCCAGGCAATGCACCCACACCACAAGCTACCTTCTTGGGTTTTTAAACGACTCTTTGTGCAAGGACAAGAAAATAACCAAGTCTTAGCTATGTAGCCCTGTTTGTGGCTCTTTAGCAGGACAGCTACATAGAATCACAGAACGGTTTGGGTTGGATGGCAGCATTAAAGGTCACCAAGCCCTCTGCAGTGAGCAGGGACAACTACAACCAGATCGTATGTGAAAGTGCCCCACGTAAAGCCTCTTCTGCAGAAGACACAGAGGTGTTGACTTCCACCTTCTGAAGTCCAAAGTTGCTCAGTTCAAAATCTAGTGGGGAATGATCAGATTTTCAGGTTGTCATTTGCTTCTGGAAAACCATGGCAAGAGAGTGAAGCACTTGTTTTAATGTAAGGTGTGTGAGACCAGCCTGAATCGTGTGTAAGTGCAATGTAAGGCTGGCACAAGGATCTGAAACTGCTTCATTAAAGATGTGTTTTATTGTAGGCAAACCAAGAAGCCCAGCTTTTACCAGGACAGAGGTTTGTCAGTGAAGGTAGGTTTCTCCTAGGAGCCACCCTGCTGTGTGCCATGCCTGTGCCAGCCTGTGAAATAACACAAACCTGCCTTTGGCTTTCTACCTTTGTAGAATCAGAGGAGCATGGAGTCATCGTGGTAGCTTTGTACCCCTATGATGGCATTCATGAAGATGACCTGTCCTTCAAAAAAGGAGAAAAAATGAAAGTTATTGAGGAGTAAGTAGGACAGCACTGATGGGTTTGTCATTTGGGGCTCATCTGATTCACTTCATGGTGTTTCGGTATCCTACTGATGAGTGTGTGAATGAATCAGTCAGGGTTGGAAGGCACCACAAGGATCAGCCAGCTCCTACCCCTCTGCCATGCCCAGGGACACCCTACCCTAGAGCAGGCTGCCCACAGCCTCAGCCAGCCTTAAACACCTCCAGCCATGGGGCCTCAACCACCTCCCTGGGCAACCCATTCCAGCCTCTCACCACTCTCATGCTCAACAACTTCCTCCTCACCTCCAGCCTGACTCTCCCCACCTCCAGCTTTGCTCCATTCCCCCCACTCCTGTCACTCCCTGAGAGCCTAAAAAGTCCTTCCCCAGCTTTTTTGGATGCCCACTTCAGATCCTGGAAGGCCACAAGAAGGTCACCTGGGAGCCTCCTCTGCTCCAGCCTGCACAGCCCCAACTCTTTCAGTCTGTGCTCACAGCAGAGCTGCTGCAGCCCTCTGAGCATCCTCCTGGCCCTGCTCTGCACACACTCCAGCATCTCCACATCCCTCTTGTAATGGTAAGAGGGCTCCCTTGCATGGGAAAGCACAAATGCATGTGGAGCTGTTGGCAGAATGAGGGGAAGTGGCCTCAAGCTGGGCCAGGAGAGGTTTGGTTTGGAGATCAGGAAAAATGTCTTTACTGGGAGAGCAGTCAGGGATTGGCAGAGGCTGCCCAGGGAGGCAGTGGAGTTGCCATCTCTGGGGACGTGTTAAAACATGGAGCCATGGCACTTTGGGATGTGATTTAGTGAGCATGGTGGGTTTAGGTTGGTGGTTGAGTTTGATGATCTTAAAGGTCTCTTCCAGCCAAAACAATTCTCTGAGTCTGTGCCCCCAGTAACATGACTGAAGATTGGTCTGATGGAGCCCATGGCATCTCAGGAGGCTCAGGGAAAGAGTCTGCTTCTCTCCCCAGGGCACCCAAAGCTCTCAGCACATGGGGAGCCAGACAGCAGCATTTATCCTCTTCCTTTTCAGTGAGTACTTTTGTTGTTTCTGCTTTTTCAGGCAGGGAGAATGGTGGAGGGCAAAATCTCTCACAACCAGGAAGGAAGGCTTCATTCCCAGCAACTATGTAGCCAAAGTAAACACTCTGGAAACAGAAGAGTAAGTTCTCCAGGCTGGCAATGCTGCCCAACTCCTTCCCCCGCCGTGGGGTATCCTTGGTGGGTGGGGAAGGGACTCGCTGCTAACCCTTTGAAATGCTTTTCAGGTGGTTCTTCAAAGACATAACCCGCAAAGATGCTGAAAGACAGCTCCTGGCTCCTGGAAACAGTCCTGGAGCTTTCCTTATCAGAGAAAGTGAAACATTAAAAGGTAGGCTTTGGGCTGGGTCACCTTGAAATGGGCAGCAGAGTTTAAAAGGTGCAGTCTGCCCTCATAAAAAAATTGGCATCAGGTGGCACTGGGTATGGAGTAGTCCCAGAGTGTGTGTCCCAAGTGTGTGAACTGTCTGCAGGGGTGAGATGAGTGAGAAAGTCACCAGGAAAAAAGAGAATCCCTGAGTGCATCAGGTTGGAAGTGGCCCTTGAAGGTCATCCTGCCCAAGTCCCTTGCAGGGAGCAGAGGCATCTTTAACTAGATCAGTTTGCTATGGGCCACGTTGAGCCTGACCTTGAATGTCTCCAGGGATGGGAGCTCCACCACATCTCTGGGCATCTCGTTCCAGTATTTCACTACCCTCACAGGATCACAGCACCATGCAGGCTGGCAAAGCCCCTCAGCATCACCAAGGCCAGCCTAGAACCCTGCTCTACAAGAGTCACCTTAAACCACAGCCCTAAGCACCACAGCCAGGCTGGGTGACTCCACCACCTCCCTGGGCAGCTCATTCCAGTCCCTGACCACTCTCCATGAAAAACTTTTTCCTAATGTCTAATCTAAACCTGCCCAGCCTCAGCTTGAGGCCATTCCCCCTCCTAGTTCTGTCTTCAGTGACCTGTGAGCAGAGCCCAGCAGCAGCCTCTCCACGATGTCCCTTCAGGTGGCTGCAGACAGCAATGAGGTCTGCCCTCAGCCTCCTCTTTTTCAAACTAAGCTTACTCCTTGTGAGGAGCTTCCTCCTGTTGTCCATCCAATCTCCCAAAGGATAGCTGTTGTCTTTCTAACAGCCAAAATGTTAGCTCAGCCATCTCCAAACTACCCTGTTGCTAGTTGACCTCCTCTTGTGCCACACTGGCCTCTGAACTTCAGCTTCTGCCTGAGGAGTGGGGCAGCCTTGCTTTGCCAGCCAGTTCCACTTGTGCCAGGGGGACTTTCTACAGAAGTGGGAGTTGGATGTGGAGCTGTTTGGCTAAGGGAACTCCTGAATGTGTTGAATAAGATTGAAAAAGAAAGTGTGACTGTAAGCACTTTGGTGGCCAGGTCAGGGCTAATTTCCTCCTGTTGGTGGCAAGCTGGATTTTGAGGAAATAAGGGAGTAAAAAAAGGATCAAAGAAGTGAATTCCTTAGGCTCAGCTGTGGACACTGAAGGCTGTTATTATCTGTTGCTGATGATGATTTCTTTCTCCACAGGCAGCTATTCTCTCTCCATAAGAGACTATGACCCACAGCACGGTGATGTTATCAAGCACTACAAAATCAGGAGCCTAGACAACGGAGGGTTTTACATCTCTCCAAGAATCACTTTCCCCAGCATCAATGACATGATCAAACATTATCAAAGTAAGTGGATGCAGTAGGGAATCACTTGCTAGAACTGGCTCCTGTGAAGGGCAAGAAAAGCTTTCTTGGGTTGTTCCAAGTCTTTTCCATCTTTCTTTTCCTACCCAGTGATTATTTCTGAACAGCCCAGGCATGTTACCAGAGACAAAGTAAAGCTGCTTGGAACTTTTGTTATCACAATCAGGCCTAATGCTGCTTGCTCTGTGCCATACCAGTGTGAAACAAAGAACAGCTCACTAAAGTACCTTGTCAAAGCCACAAGCATCTGAAGCTCTGACGAAGAGTTGCCTGCATTGCAAAGCAATGAATGCTGTGTCTGAGAGTAGATTTGCACTCACAGCTAGCAGAAGTATGTGCAGACTTGTGCATGTTGTCTTGAAGCTGCTGTTGGGTCTGGAGCTGCTTTGGTTAGGTGGGTTTTTTTCCCCTATAAAATCAATTTATTGTTAATAGTGTTTTGAAGGAAGTCAAATTCCCTTGGCTTCAAAGGAAGAAAATTGCACCCATATTGAATTGTAAAGGTGTTCTATCTTAAAACAGGGGGGGAGGAGAAGAGACAAGATTTTACCTCTGCTTGAGGGAGAAAGAGAAACAAGATTTTACATCTGCTTGAAGGAGAGGGGAAGAGAGGCAAGGTTTAGCCTGTGTTTGAGGCAGGAGAAGAGAGGCAAGGTTTAGCCTGTGTTTGAGGCAGGAGAAGAGAGGCAAGGTTTAGCCTGTGTTTGAGGCAGGCAAAAGAGAGGCAAGGTTTAGCCTGTGTTTGAGGCAGGCAGAAGAGAGGCAAGGTTTAGCCTGTGTTTGAGGCAGGAGAAGAGAGGCAAGGTTTAGCCTGTGTTTGAGGCAGGCAAAAGAGAGGCAAGGTTTAGCCTGTGTTTGAGGCAGGCAGAAGAGAGACAAGGTTTAGCCTGTGTTTGAGGCAGGCAAAAGAGAGGCAAGATGTTTACCTACATTTAACTACAGAAGGGGCTTTTGCATCCTGATGGGTGGCTCAAGAATTGGTTGGTTTTGGGGCAGTTTGTTTGTTTTTACTGGTTAGACTGATGAGAAATGCAGACCAGAAGACCACCCAGTGATTTTTTTCTTCTCTCACTGAGGACTTGGCCATGGGATTTCTGTGAGCTGCTAGACCCAGTGTGGTAATTCTTTGGCACAGCTGGGGAAAAAAAAACAAACCCAAACCTGAGACTTGTTCAGCATTTGTTTGATAGTTATAGCTGGTCAGTGTCTGGAGAGAGGAAAAACCATACATCTATAGCAGTGACCTACTTATGCTTGTGTGCACATGTGGCTGAAAGCAGGCTGCAAGAAAATGTAATGGCAAATGTAGAACACAGGTCCCAAGCCTGGCACCAGCCTGTGTCTTCATCTCATCACAGTCAGCAATCACAACTGGCATAATTTGGCTAAACCCCCTTAACGACCTGATGGTAGCCAGGTGCCTGTGACACTTCCTCATTAGTTCTGCCTCTGAACCCCAGATGTCAGCTCAGAGGTTGTGGCCGTTCAAGCTCAATTTCTAGCTCAGGCATAGGGGAGAGGTGACCATTCTAGGGGTAGGCCAGAGAATGGCAGCAATGGATAAGTTAACTTCATTTCACTGGAGCATCAAGAGCTTTATGTCTGGAAGCACAGCTTGGACCTTCCCCTTGCTGCCTTCTGCCGCTTCAGCTGTGCCTGCTGCTCTCTTCCCCTGCTGCTGTTTTGGCTGCTGCTGCTTCGCCACTGCTTGACCCCTTCCCCAGCTTCCTTAAGGTTATTCTATTTCTCTTGGAGTTTATTTCTCCTTATACTGTTAGATTTAAGCTATAAGAAATACAATTTCATCTTCCCCTGACTTTCCAAAAGTGTCTGTGTTGTATTGAGTTTATTCTACCGGGAGAGGGATCCTCCCTAACCTGGGACAGAGGTGCTGTGCTAGCCTGAGCCTAGCTGGGATATTAGGAGAGGAATTAGATGCTAGGCTGTGCAAAGGAAACAGTGGTGATGTCTGCTGCACTCACAGGCTTGCTGAGATGTATAGAAACAAGAACACAAACACAGATCACAGAGTTGCTCTCTCTGGGCTTTGGGCTGCACTTTTCTCTCTGACTTGCTGCCTGGCTAATCCTTCTGCCTCCTAACACCCCTGGCCGACCCTCCAAACTCACTTTGAATGTAAGGCAAAGCCTGGGGTATGATAGAAGGATAGAAAGAAGGTGGAAGGGTGGTTGGGAGCCCCTCCTGGGGACTCTGGTTTCTGGGAGGGCTGTTGTGTTGCTGTATTCCCTTGTCTATTTCTGTCTATATTGTAAACCTCTGCTTGTATCTTGTGCTAAGCTGGAAGTATAAAGCTTCATTCAGTTTCCAGATGGGCTGAGTCTAGTCTGGGTGATTTTTCTCAAGTGTGGGGGGTGGGTAACACCCAAGCCACCACAGGTGCTGAAAGTTGTGAGAAAGCACCAGCAAGGTGACATTTTCACCAAAGGATCTGAGTCTTTTGGGCACTGTTTTGAGCTGGCTGCTGCACAGCTGCAGTCCTGTAACACTTCTTGCCTCGCATCAGGAAGCAGTGGGGGTCTGATGGGTTTGTTTTTTTTCCCTTTTGAAAACCAGAGCAGTCAGATGGCTTATGCAGAAAGTTGGAAAAAGCTTGTATCAGCCCCAAGCCTCAAAAACCATGGGATAAAGATGCCTGGGAAATTCCACGGGAGTCAATTAAATTGGTGAAGAAACTTGGAGCTGGTCAGTTCGGAGAGGTCTGGATGGGTAAGTTTGTGCCTTTTGAAATGAGGGTTTAAATCTGCTGAAGAAAGTGTTGGTTTGGAGGCCTTCAGAACAAGAAGGGGCATGAAACTGGTCCAGTGTACCTGTAAAACAGCAAAATCAGGCCTGGAGTAAACCTTGGGCTCCTCAGTTCAAGAGAGGCAGGGACCTAGTGAAGAGCATCCAACAGAGGGCTGAAGGGACTTGAGTGTCTCTCCTGTGCAGAAAGACAGCCCTGGGGCTGCTTGGTCTGGAGGAGAGAAGGCTGAGAGGGGACCTGATCAATGCCTATAAATAGCTGAGGGATGGGTGCCAGGGTGAAGGTGCCAGGCTCTTTCTGGTGGTGCCCAGTGATAGGACAAGGATAGAACACAGCAGGTTCCACCTCAACAGGAGGAGACACTTCTGTATGGATGGAGGCTGCCCAGAGAGGTTGTGGAGGCTCCTTCTCTGGAGACTTTCAGGACCTGTCTGGACACATTTCTGTGTGACCTGCCCTAGGTGATCCTGCTTTGGTAGGGGGTTGGAATGGATGATCTCTGGAGGTCCTTTCCAGCCCTAATATTCTGTGATTTTCATAAGAGAGGGTGTGTGAAGGGGAAGGTACCTGACAGAGACATGGAACAAATCACATGGTTTAGTGGGGGCCTGGCAAGGATTAATAATTGAGCTTGATGAGCTCTTAATGAGGGACAAGGATCTGCTGGAGAGGGTCCAGTGGAGAGCAGTGAGGATGATGAGGGGATTGGAGCACTGCCTGAGGAGAAGAGGCTGAGGGACCTGGGCCTGTTTAGTCTGGAGAAGACTTAGAGAGGATTTAATCAATGTCTATAACTATCTGAGGGCTGCAGGTCAGGAGGGATAGGACAAGGAGCAATGGATGGAAGCTGCAGCACAGAAGGTTCCAGCTCAACACAAGGGGGAACTTCTTCACTATAAGAGTCCCAGAGCACTGGCACAGGCTGCCCAGAGAAGTTTGGAGTCTCCTTCTCTGGAGCCTTTCAGTGCCTTTCTGGATGTGTTCCTCTGTGATCTGTGCTAGATTGTATGGTGCTGCTCTGGCAGGAGGGGTTGGACTCAATCTTGGGTCCCTTCCAACCCCTGACAGCCTGTGAGCTGCTATCTGAGAGGTGTCTGCCAACCAAAACGATTCTATGGTTCTGTTTAGGAAAAGGAAGCACAGAGTGATGCTGTTTGAATGGCAAATTCCACCCACAACTAGTGTCAGTCAGGAAGCTCCAATTCACTCACAGGCACCATCTCTAGACACAAACCATGTAGAAAAACCACAAGCAACACATCCCTCTGCTACCATACAGCCAAACCCAGCCTTTTAGCTGCCTTCATGAGAAAAGGCTTAAGAAACCCCCTGGCTACAGTCTGTGTGAGTGACAATTTACAGACTGCTTAAGACAAGCATCAGGCACGGTGCAGTGTTTTCTGGCTAATAAACCAGGTCAAGAAGTGTTTAGCTGACACTGAAATGCTCTGAAAGCTTTTTGTGGCAGGAGCTAATCTCCTGCTTGAAAATGGAGACCGTTTTGGGAAGTGACTCTTTCTGCACAGGCACACACAAAGGCATCGAACTGCAAAGGTGTCTCTGGTTCAAGATATTTTCCCCTCTTTGTGTCGTTATTTTAACACCTCAACTGGGCCTAACCCCTCCAGCTGAGTTGTTGCACTGTGAGAAAAATTATTGTGCTGTGAAAGTGATGCTGCATTTCCTCTGCTGGGCTTCCTTTCTGCAGAAAGAGAAGCTGATTTGCACAGTCTCGCTCCTCTCGCCGAACCACAGCATGGTGGGGGCTGGAAGGGACCTCTGGAGATCCTCTAGACCAGCTCCCTGCTAGAATAGGTTCAACTAGCTTGAGTTTCCCAGGATCACAATGACCAGGTGGGTTTGGAATCTCTGCAGAGGAAGAGATTCCACAGCCTCTCTGGGCAGCCTGTTCTAGCACTGTGTCACCCTCAAAGCAAAGAGCTCTCTCCTTACATTCAAGTGAAACCTCCTGTGTTCAAGTCCTGCACCTTCTTCTGTCACTGGCCACCCCTGAAAAGGTCCCAGCCTCATCCCCATGACCTCTACCTTTTAGCCCTTGGTGAGCATTGAGAAGGTCTCCTCTGAGTCTGCTCTTCTCCAGGCTGAAGGGCCCCAGGTCTCTCAGGTTCTCAGATCAGGAGTGTAGTTACTCTTGGAACCAACGAAGTTCAGGCTGGACAAGACATAGTAGGTCAGGTGTGGGCATCACCAAACACTGTGCTATGTAATGATCACCCAGGGGCACCAGGAGCTGTGTGGAGCTGTTGGGAAATAACCCAGTTGTTAGATCTCCTGGCTGGAGTTGTTAGGCTCTCTCCTTGTGTGGAGCAATGTTATACTGCAGCCATGGTGTGAATTAGAGAGGTTAGGCTCTCTCCTTGTGTGGAGCAATGTTATACAGCAGCCATGGTGTGAATTAGAGAGGTTAGGCTCTCTCCTTGTGTGGAGCAATGTTATACAGCAGCCATGGTGTGATTAGAGAGGTTAGGCTCTCTCCTTGTGTGGAGCAATGTTATACTGCAGCCATGGTGTGAATTAGAGAGGTTAGGCTCTCTCCTTGTGTGGAGCAATGTTATACTGCAGCCATGGTGTGAATTAGAGAGGTTAGGCTCTCTCCTTGTGTGGAGCAATGTTATACAGCAGCCATGGTGTGAATCAGAGAGGTTAGGCTCTCTCCTTGTGTGGAGCAATGTTATACAGCAGCCATGGTGTGAATCAGAGAGGTTAGGCTCTCTCCTTGTGTGGAGCAATGTTATACAGCAGCCATGGTGTGAATCAGAGAGGTTAGGCTCTCTCCTTGTGTGGAGCAATGTTATACAGCAGCCATGGTGTGAATTAGAGAGGTTAGGCTCTCTCCTTGTGTGGAGCAATGTTATACTGCAGCCATGGTGTGAATTAGAGAGGTTAGGCTCTCTCCTTGTGTAGAGCAATGTTATACTGCAGCCATGGTGTGAATTAGAGAGGTTAGGCTCTCTCCTTGTGTAGAGCAATGTTATACTGCAGCCATGGTGTGATTAGAGAGGTTAGGCTCTCTCCTTGTGTAGAGCAATGTTATACTGCAGCCATGGTGTGAATTAGAGAGAAGTACTCTTCCATTGTTTAATTACTGAACAGATTTCTTCATAGAGGGTGCCTAGAATTGTGTTTTCAGAGGGAAGAGTGTGCCACACAGAGGAACTGGGCTGCTCTGGAAAGAGAGCTCTGGAGTCCAGCAAAAAGCCACTAAGGTGCTTGAAGGGACTTGGAGCATCTCTGCTGTGAGAAAAGGCTGAGAGTGTTGGGACTGTTCAGCCTGGAGAAGGCTCTAGAGGGGTCTTACCAAGGTATTCAGGCAATACTTGTTTAGTCTGCAGAACAGGAGGCTGAGGGGAGACCTCACAGCCCTCTACAGCTGCCTCAAAGGAGGTTGGAGAAGTGGAGGTTGGTCTCTTCTCACGTGCAGGAAGTGACAGGACCAGAGGAGATGGGCTCAAGCTGTGCCAGGGGAGCTGCCAGTTGGATATTAGGGAAAAAGTTCTTCCCAGGAAGGCTTCTCAGGCACTGGAGCAGGCTGCCCAAGGAAGTGGTGGAGTCACCATCCTTGGAGTTATTTAAAAGGCAGCTGGGTGTGGTGCTGAGGGACATGGCTCAGTGGTAGTGGCTTGGCAGTAGTGTGGGAACGCCAGCGGTTGGACTCGACTGCCTCGGAGGTCTCTTCCAGCCCCACCAGCCCTATTCTGTGAAGGGTCTGGGGCCAAGCTGGCTGTCCAAGGCACTGCTCTGTCCAAATAATCATCATCAACTCCAGAATGAATACCTGGAGCACAGTTCTTGGAGGATCCTAGTCTAACATGCAGAGGAGGATGTGGCTCTTGGTGTCACCATCTGCAGCTGGCATCACCTTGAATTTTCAACAGAAGCCCACACTGCCAGCAGATTTCCTTCCTGCCATGGTATGAAAGGATTTCTGACCAAGGAGTGCATCTGGGCAGCTTCTTCAGTGCTGGGATGAAGCAGGGTAGCACTGCAGGAGCAGGGACTATGCTGTATGTATTTTTCTTCTTGGTGTGCACTGAGAGGATGTGAAGCCTGACTCTCTGTGGTGTGAATAAACCATGAAGAGAATCCTCAAGCAGGGCTAAGAGAGAAGTTAACAAGCCAAATGGAGCCATTATAGTGTCTTTTATTGATGAGACACATTCTGTTTGCATCTCACATGCAAAAGATTCTCTCATTTGGTACCCCCCCCCCAGTTCAGAGGATAAGAAAGGTGTATTTTGGCTGGTGTGTGTTCTTATGCAGCTCTTGGAAAAATGAGAGTAAGTCATAGTACAGAAACAAAGTAATAGAGGAAAGGGACCCCTCACAATGCAGAGCCCTGGACTGGGCTGCCAGAAGAATCTGGAAAGATTCCAAACCTGCTTGGATGTGACCTTGGGTTACCTGCTCTAGGTGAAGCTGCTTTGAAGTAGGTGATCTCCAGAGGTCCCTCCCAACGCCACCACACTGTGACTCAGTAATATCTGCTGAAATAGATGAATGTGAGAGAGATGAAGATCAATTTTGTGTTGTCCTCAGCTGATTTGGGTCTTGCCAGAGAGAGTGATTGGCACTGGAATGGGCTGCCCAGGGAGGCGGTGGAGTCACCATCCCTGGAGGTGTTCAAGCAGAGCCTGGATGGGACACTTAGTGCCATGGTCTGGTTGATTGGACAGGGCTGGGTGCTAGATTGGCCTCATGAGCTTGGAGGTCTCTTCCAACCTGGCTGATTCTATGAATTTGCTTTGTGTGTAGCCAGCAGAGGGTTGGGGCAGGCCATTTCCCTGCAGAAAACATCAGTGTGGGGGGGGTGTTGCAGTAACATCAAATCCCTCCAAGTAGAAGCCTAAGTGCTGGATCTCTTCAGGAATGTAAGATCCTACATCATTAACGTTCAGAGGAGTGTTGCTCACACTTGCTTCACAGAAATAATGACATTAATAGTGTGTTCAGTAGAGCATCCAACAAACTGGGAGAGGAACGAGTGCTCTGCTTTAGGGTATGGGGCAGAAATGATACAAATGAGCTTTCTGCTTCTTAAAGCAGAAGGAAATATAGTTCATATCTGTTTGGGGGTTTATTTTCTGCTAGAAATAGGCTGCATAGCTGAGCTTTAGCAGCAGATTTGACCTGTAGCTGTCATTTCTTATTAGTAGATCATTTAGAGGCACAGCTTTGGTAGGCTTTGACCTGACTATGCTTGCAGGAATACATGAAATTGCCAGGCAGATAGGATGCTGTGATAGTAAGAGTGGCTTCTCGCTGGGGGTGATCCTCCTGTAGAGAAAGCTGAGAGAAGAGGCCACGAGGATGCTTAGAGGGCTGCAGCAGCTCTGCTGTGAGGACAGACTGAAAGAGTTGGGGCTGTGCAGCCTGCAGAAGAGGAGGCTCTCAGGTGACCATCTTGTGGCCTTCAAGGAGCTGAAGTGGGCTACAAAAGCTCTGGGGAGGCACTTTTTAGGCTGTCAGTTAGTCACAGGACTCTGAAGAATGGAGCAAAGCTGGAGGTGGGGAGAGTCAGGCTGGAGGTGAGGAGGAAGTTGTTGAGCATGAGAGTGGTGAGAGGCTGGAATGGGTTGCTCAGGGAAGGTGGTTGAGGCCCCATGGCTGGAGGTGTTTCAGGCCAGGCTGGCTGAGGCTGTGGGCAGCCTGCTCTAGGGTAGTGTGTCCCTGAGCATGGCAGGGGGGCTGGAACTGGCTGCTCCTTGTGGTCCCTTCCAACCCTGACTGATTCTAGTGCCCTAGTTGCAGAAGGGGTTCCAGGCATGAGGCTGGCATGCAGAAAATGGTTGTAATTGTGGTGTTTAAAGCTGCTCCAGAATCTTGAGAGCCATCCACAGACTTGGTTAAGACTGAGACTGTTCCTGTTGACATCCATTAAAGCAGCTCTTGACTGTTTGAATATTTTATGGTCTGCTTATAAATGAAAGCTTGGTATGAAGATTGCTTTATTTTTAATCTTATTTTTCCAGATAACTGAGTTCTAGCTGATTGCATTAGGATGAGGGAGGTTCTTCTGCCCCCGTACTCAGCACTGCTCAGGCCACACCTTGAGTGCTGTGCCCAGTTCTGGGCTCCTCAATTCAAGAGAGATGTTGCAGTACTGGAAGGTGTCCACAGGAGGGCGACAAAGCTGTGAGGGGCCTGGAGCAGAGCCCTGTGAGGAGAGGCTGAGGGAGCTGGGGGGGTGCAGCCTGCAGCAGAGGAGGCTCAGGGCAGAGCTCATTGCTGGCTACAACTACCTGAAGGGAGGCTGTAGCCAGGTGGGGTTGGGCTCTGCTGCCAGGCAGCCAGCAACAGAACAAGGGGACACAGTCTCAAGTTGTGCCAGGGCAGGTCTAGGCTGGATGTTAGGAGGAAGTTGTTGTCAGAGAGAGTGATTGGCATTGGAATGGGCTGCCCAGGGAGGTGGTGGAGTTGCTGTCACTGGAGGTGTTCAAGGCTGAGTCACTTAGTGCCATGGTCTGGTTGACTGGCTAGGGCTGGGTGCTAGGTTGGACTGGATGATCTTGGAGGTCTCTTCTAACATGCTTGATTCTGTGATTCTAAAAATAAGGATTGGATTCTCTCCCACTGCACTGTTCTATCAGCTGCAAAATAAAAAGGAATTCCAGCCTAAATATTTGTGCTATGCCTGGCATTTGCTCTCCAGCTCTGAGCTGTTGCTGGAATCCACCCTCACCTGCCTTACAAATTCCTGCTAGTCAGTGCCACGCAGAGGCCTGAGTGACTTCAAGTGCCCTGATCATATTCCCTCCTTTTTTAGGCTACTACCACAACAGCACAAAAGTGGCAGTGAAGACTCTGAAGCCTGGGACAATGTCTGTGCAAGCCTTCCTGGAGGAAGCCAACCTGATGAAAACACTTCAGCATGATAAGCTGGTCAGGCTTTATGCTGTGGTCACCAAAGAAGAACCTATTTACATCATAACAGAATTCATGGCGAAAGGTGAGGACGCTGGGTTTGCAAGGAGTGCTTCAGCAAGGTTCTGCTGCTTCTCCTGAAGTAGTCTATTTTCATTGAAAAGGAAGGAATGCAAGATGAAAACTTGGGGCTTTTAGTGTTGTTCTTTTGAATGCTCTGCTGTCTACAACTACCTGCATCACAGAGAGAGTGATTTGCCGCTGGAATGGGCTGCCCAGGGAGGTGGTGGAGTCACCATCCCTGGAGGTGTTCAATCCAAGCCTGGGTGAGGCACTTAGTGCCATGGTCTGGTTGACTGGATAGGGCTGGGTGCTAGGTTGGACTGGATGAGCTTGGAGGTCTCTTCCAACCTGGTTGATTGTCTGATTCTATGTGAAGGGAGGCTGCAGCCAGGTGGGGTTAGTCTCGTCTCCCAGGCAACCAGCAACAGAATAAGGGGACACAGTCTCACGTTGTGCCAGGGGAGATCCAGGCTGGATGTTAGGAGGAAGCTCATGTCAGAGAGAGTGATTAGCATTGGAATGGGCTGCCCAGGGGGGCTCCATGACCTTGGAGGTCATTTCCATGTTTCTAACCCTATCCTTCTATGATTTTCTGGTCCCTGTGATTTTCCTAAGCAGCTTCCCTGATAATCCATAGCCCAAACTCAGCACCACTCAGCTAAAGTGTGAGTTGCTGGGAGTTTTTTACACCCAGGAAAATGGCAAAGCTTGGGTGCCTGCCATGTGGACTGGATGCTACACTGAATGTAAAGAGACTGCCTTACTACAGTCAACTTGAAAATACATCAAAACACTTCACTGCAAAAAAAAAAAGGGGGGGTGGGAAGTGATCCAGACAATGCAGGACCTCACTTGACCTTGATTTTGCCAATAACTGCCCTGAGTTCACCTTTCTCTGTCCTCACAGGAAGTTTGCTGGATTTCCTGAAGAGTGATGAAGGAAGTAAGTTGCTGCTTCCCAAGCTCATTGACTTCTCTGCTCAGGTAAGTTTTAAGAAAGATGCTCAGAGTTAAGGAGGTTTATGGTCTGGAACTTGCTGGGCAATTTAATCCTAAAGGTTTGTGTGTTTGTTTTTTTTTTCATTGAAGAAGAATTTAATGTTCAAATCAGTTTTGGTGTTAGCTGTGCCCTGGCACCAAAACCTTCCCATTCATTGCACCCCAAGCCCAAACAGCAGATAAGAGAGAGACACCCAAGGGGAGGGCAGAGAGGCAGAAGAGCCTCTAATTACTTCTGTTTTGTCTGTAGGTCTCTAGTACCACTCACCAGTGGCTGCTTCCTTCATTATAGAGCCTCTTACTTATTTCTAGAGGCTGTGAGCTGCAGGTGTCTCCTGTCTACACCATCAAAGGTTCTTTCTGGTCCAGTTGGGAACCCCTTGCCCGTTGCAAGGCTCTGCTCTGAGGAGTTTGTCAGTTTGTGAGAGGTTTGCAGTGGAAGGAGGTGGGAGGGCAAGTGGCTCTGCTTTTCCATTGCCCAAACACAGAAAGAGGAACAAGGCCCATGTGGTTCTGTGCTTTGAGGGGTAGCTAGCACTGGGTGCCCGCACAGCACCCCTGGGGGACTTGTGAAAGTGGATAAGCAGAAGTGATGTTTTCTTCAGACTTTGTTGGCTGTTGCTGCCTGCTTTACTGCAGGGCCAGAACCAGCACCTCTGGTGCTGTGCAGAGGTCTGTGCCTGGGACTTTTGCTGAGGGGGTAAGAGCCTCTGTCTGAGTCTGATGGGGACTGGGACTCCAGAAAGGCTCTCACTGCTTTGCTGCTGCTTTGGCAGCAGATCTAAGAGCCTGGGTGTTCCCCAGACCATATAGCTGGGGGTGAGCTCTCACCCACCCCCTGCCAGCTCAGGGAGCTGCCTGTGGCACAGGCTGGACCATGGGAATGGCTTTTCCCATCACCAATGTCACAAACAGGAGGAAAACTGAGAGCTTACAAGCATTGAGTTTATTTTTTCCTAGCTCCTCTGAATCCAGCATCTCCAGGTCAGTTTCATTGCTCTAAGTTTACAAACTCCTCTTGCAGTTTCTTCTTTTATTTCTGAAAATTAAAATGCTTTTCTTCAGGAGAAAACCAAACACACACACACACACAAAACCAAAAACCCAACAACAAAAAAAAGGTAAGTCTGGGGAAATCCTGCAGAAATTATCCCCAGTGACTATTTTGAGGGCATTAATCATCTTTAGATTAATTTGGGCTGCTGAAATACAAATCAGATTTACTTAGGATAACATCTGAGAGCTGGCTGTTGCCAAACACTCCTCATGTAGGAACATGTTGTTGTAGAAGAACATAAAGTTGTTTGCCCTGGCTTAGTAATTGTTTCCTGATTGTCCAGACTCATTCTGGGTAAAGTTGTTGTGTTTTTGGTTTTTAACTCTGTCTGCACTGTTTGTTTGTTAAGCTGTAAAAGAACATCTCTGTCTTAACTTTTTAATTTCTTCCATGCTTCTTAGGATTTGGAAATGAAACTTGTTGATAATTAGGGAAAAGAGCCCTTTTTGCAAGGGCTTGTAGCAGTAGGATGGGAGGGAGTGGATTGAAGCTTGAGGAGGGAATTCTCTGCAGCAAAGGTGGAGAGACACTAGAACAGGTTGCCCAGGGAGGTCATGGATGTCCCCTCCCTGGAGGTGTTCAAGGCCAGGTTGGATGAGCTCTTGAGCAAGCTGGGCTAGTGGAAAGAGTCCTGCAAATGGCAAGGGGCTTGGAACTGAAGAGCTTTCAGGTCCTTTCCCACTCAAACCATTCTATGACTCTGTGAATATTTTAGTGAAAATCTTAGGAATGTTTTAATTAAGATTTTTGTTTCAGGAAATGCCTCTGAAGCGTTGCCTCTCTACATCTGGTCACCTAAATGATTAATTTCAAGCTGCATAGCTATGCAGCTGGATTCACATGTGGCTTTTCCATGGCAATCACCTTTTCCTTTCTTCCAGCTCAAAAATATTCCAAAGGCACTGCTAATGACTAACTGGATGTGACTTTGTGGATAGCTTTGAGGAGAGAGGTGGGACCTGCTGGTGGTGGTGTGTGGTGCTGATACACTGAACCAGCTGTTTCTTTCATTGCAGATTGCAGAAGGCATGGCCTACATAGAAAGAAAAAATTATATCCATCGAGATCTGAGAGCAGCAAATGTTCTGGTTTCAGACTTACTGATGTGCAAAATTGCTGACTTTGGGCTGGCAAGAGTCATTGAAGACAATGAATACACAGCAAGGGAAGGTCAGGCTGCCTCTTTGTGCCTTTATTCACCCTCTTGCCCTTAGACAAGATGACCTCTGAGGTGCCTTCCAACCCAGTGCAATCTGTGAATGCACGGTGCAGCTAGATTAATTTTTAACCTGTTTGACTTTTAAAATAAAGTCTTGTCATGTTCCAGGTGGTGGGAATTGTAAGCCTGTTGCCTGGCCCTTGGGAGAAGGGAAAGCAGCAAAATTCACCATACCCAAGTCCAAAGCTGCTGTGTTACTTGCAGCATCTCCCTTCTACTGCTGACAAGGGACATGCAGTGTGGTGATGTGCATCCTGCAGCACATCTCTGCTGATGACTCTTGGAGAGGTGGTGGTCCCTTGTTCATCTAGGGGGTATCAGAGGCAAATCATTTAAGGGCTTTTAGGGAGCTGATACTGTGTCTTTCAAATTGCCTTTGCCTGAGACTGTGCTTCTGTTGCAGGTGCCAAGTTCCCTATTAAATGGACAGCACCAGAGGCAATCAACTATGGCTCTTTTACTATTAAATCTGATGTGTGGTCATTTGGGATTCTCCTGTATGAAATTGTCACATATGGAAAGATTCCTTATCCAGGTAAGCACAAGTGTTTGTAGCAGCACCTCTGTAGTGATGTTTTGCTGTTAAAAAAGCAGAGAAAACATGTAGGGAAAGAAAGATCTGCTGGATAGAGTCCAAGGGAGAGTTATGAGGATGACTGAGAGACTTGAACATCTCTCCTGTATAAAGGCTGAGACTCATGTCCTGTTTAGGCTGGAGAAAAGGAAGCTGAGAGAGGACCTTACCAATGGAATAAGAGGGAGCAGCCTGAAGCTGTGACTGGGTAGGTTTAGATGGAACATTAGGAAAAAAAAATCATGGAAAGAGTGGTCAGGCACTGGAATGAGTTGCTCAGGGAGGTGGTGGAGTCACCAACCCTGCATGTGCTTAAAGGTCGTTTGGATGTGGTGCCTGGGGATATGGTTTAAGATGAACCTTGTAGAGCAAGGAGAGTGGTTGGAGTAGGTGATCCTGAGGGGCTTTTCTAACCTGGCTGTTTCTGTGGTTCTCAACTCTTAGCCCTACAGCTAGGTTTGGGCTGCCTTTACCTCTGTAAAACATTTGTACTTTAAGAACAAACTCAGCCCACGGAGCAGACAGGGTAGTGCTGTTCTGCTGTGGGAAAAGATCTCTCTTCCAGGGGAAGTCTGGGCAGATTGTTTTGTGTATGGGAGCATTTTTATGAGCACCATAAATAGGCTATACATTGTGGATTCATTTGTCAACCAGCAATTAAAAGCAGACCTTTCTTGACTGCAGACTGGAAGATTTTAATGGTTTGCAGGCATAGCTTGCATTTAAACTGCAAAAAGGATCTATGTCTATATTGAATAGCAACAGAAATTGTCATAGCCTGTTAGACTGAAGGGGCATAGTGAAGGGCCAGAAGGACAGCAAATTAAATGGGTAGAGATGGGAGAGGTTTAGGCAAGTGAATCCAGCACAGCAAGAGCAACCTGGTGGTAGGTTGTAACCAGCAGCCACTGGAGAGAAACACTAGAACTGAAAAATGAATTTAATATGAACACTTCAAAATATTATGTTTTAATTATTAGCTAGCAAGTGTTCAGCATAAAGCTGCCTGTGAAACAGGTTGAGTTGAAACTGGCAAAGGGTTAAGACCTGTGAAGGTTGCTGGGGAGGAAGTTATGAGTCTTTTTATGCCTCTGAAATGATCTTCTGCAAGGTGGTGTTGAAATCCTTCTGTGAACCAATCTGTCATGGATTGAAAAAAGAAGGGGGGGAATGGGAGAAAAAGGGAGCTGAGGAGGATGGAGTCCAGGGCAGGTCTCTCTGAAACAATAGTCAGCACATAAGGCTCAAGGTACACTGTGGGTACTTCAAATTGCTATGCTCTGAAAGACAACCATACCAGGGAAACAAAGCAAGCTCAGCACAGCTAGCAAGATGGTTTTGTGCAATAGGATGAGGAAGAGGGGAAGGGAAATTGCCAGTTACACATAATGCTATCACGAGTGACTGACCAGTGGCATGCAAGCAGCAGCACTCACCCACAAGCTGATGTGGAAGAAAATCTGAAGGTGGTACACTTCTGGACAGTGTGGTTAGCCAGCAGCTAACCACATCAGCTGCTCTCTGTCTTTGTGTGGATGGGATGTGTAGCAGGAGGGTTAGAAACTCGGAAGCTAGACACAACAGCTGATGCTAAGACAGGCTTTTGCAGAACAAATGGTGGGAGAATTGGTCAAAAGAACAGAATGGAGCTTGTCTGGAGACAAGAGTTATGATCTCTCTGATAGTCTTGTTGGACTTGGCTCTAAAGAGGTTGAGGCATCCAATAAAGGAAATGGAAATCTCCCCCTGCTAATATTTTCAGAGCAGGTCTTGTGGTGCTGGTGCACAGTAGCCTTGCTTATTTACCTTATATTAATAGCTACCTTTAGCTAGAAGTCTTGTCCTGCTGGGTGAAGACCTTTAATATGGAGAAATGTTCCTTTAGGATCTGAGAGCATTTCAGCACAGCTTTCTTTCTTCCACTGAAGGTATGAGCAATTCAGACGTGATGGTTGCTCTTCAGCGAGGGTACCGAATGCCACGCATGGAAACCTGTCCAGCTGAGCTTTATGATATCATGAAAACATGCTGGAAAGACAAAGCAGAAGAGAGGCCAACATTTGACTACCTACAGAGTGTGCTTGATGACTTCTACACAGCAACAGAAGGGCAGTATCAACAACAGCCATAGAACAGAGAACACTTTTTCAGTTGCCATGGCTCACTGGCACAGACTCATTTGGACAGACTGCTCAAGCCACTTACTTCACGAGTCTTGATGTCTGAACTGAGTGTGGAAGCTGAAAAGCTGAAGGAAAGAGTAATTCTGCAGCAAAACAATCATGGTTTTGTTTGGTTAAAACAGCTCCTCTGAAGCAAGCTTGACATTGTCCTTAAATGCTCTGTGGTTTGCAGCTGCAGAAGCACCCCAAGGCAAGCAGGCTTTTTGGGGTGGGGCAGGAGAAGGAAGTGATCATGGTGCAGTTTGGCAACATCTTAGGATCCAAATCGTGCAGTACATTACGAGGAGACCTTTATGGAAGGGGCAAGAAGATGCACAAACAGCTGCTTGCAAAAGAAAGAGTCGAGAACGAGAAGTTGCAAGTTTAAGACATGGTGATGTTGTTAATTTTTTTTCAATTCAGCATATTATGAAAACTTTTTTTATATCCTTGTTACCCTGCACTGGTAGCTGGAGCACTGTCACCTCTTGTAGGACTTCCTAACACTGTCTTGGTTTCCTCTAAGGAAGGGTTGTAAAGAAGATGAATCTTTTCTGCTGTATTACCCATTCTGAACTTGAGATCCTCTCCAAAGCGTCTCACAGCTGCACAAGTGCAATATGAACAGGTGGCAGCACACCTTGCTCCATGCTCAACCCTTCAGTTCCCCACCAGGCCAAAGTTATCCCCTGAAGCTCATGGGAAAGCACAGGAGTTTAAAGGAAGTGAAGACTCTCATTGCAGTTGCTGAGACTTACCAGTGAAACTATGTTAACCTTAATTTTCAACCTCCTGTGATTATCCAAGAGTATTCCTTCTATTTGTGCTGCTTTAACTAACCTCAAGTCTGTTCTAAAGCTAAAACTAGCTCTAGCACAATCCAGAACTTGTGGACACCAAGTTACATTGCAGGGACACTATGGCTTTGCTGCTCTGTATGCAAACCTCATTCATAAGGGCAGTTTGCTAAGCTCTACCTTTTGTTCTACCAAATCACTCCCCAGAACAGCCAAGCTGGTGCAACTGCAATGTAACTACAGCAAAGATTACTTCTGGTTCTCCCCACAATTACACTGGTTCTTTACAACTAAAACCTAGAATACCTCTGCCACCTCTGAGCCCCCATTTCTTTAGGCAAATGGTACTCTGCAGAAGCTTAAAACCCTTTGGATAAAGCTTCAGTGTGCCTGCAGTTGAAGTTCAGCAGCATAAACATTCATTGCTTTTCCTTTCCACAGGCTTCCTTCAAGCTGTGCAGTTTGAGCAGCCTCTCAGTTAAATATGTAAATAGTTTCTACTGATGGTGATTTTTAACTTTAATAAAACACTTACTCTGAAGCAAGCTGTATGGTACTAATTTGAGATACAAATGGCTGAGCAGTCGGTTCCTTGGGAACAGGGCAACATCTGTTCATCACCACTACCAGGATCTGTGGATTCTCCTTTCCTTACACCTACTGAGCTTTGAGAAGCTGAAGATAACCAAATCAACCTTTCTGCATCTTTCTTAGGGTTGTGTGCTGGTCTGGAAGGCAAAAAGAGAAGCTGTGAGTGTCCTTTAAAACAGCTTCTCCAAAGTCTTCAATGCAATAGCAAGGCAGTCCACTGCAACTCTAGGGAAAACACTGCAGTTAGGTATTAGTAGTTTACTACAGGCTTCATTTTAAGGGAAAAAATGAAAGAATTTGAGATAACATAACCTTGTTTTCCTAATCATGTCCTGTAGGCAACCAAAGAGCTCTGGGAAGCAGAAGATGGAAACAGCAGCTGCTCAGGGACTAAAAGGTTAATGTTACACAAACTTGCTAACACAGTCTCAGCCAAGTGCCAGGCTGCCAAGGTGCAGCACTGGATTGTTTGAAATGGTATTAACAGGAAGTTAAAATAGTATTAACAGGAAGTTGCCAGCATGAGCCTGTTCTGATGGCTTCATTGTTTTTAAACTTCTGATTGAATGCTGCTGTTCCTAGAGGAATTTGTAGATCATAGCTTTCTTATTCAAGGGTTTTAACACTCAGTGTATAATATTGCTACACTAAAATATTTTTCATAGCTGGAATAGTTTGGCCAGAAGTAGAATAATATTTTAGGAACTCTACCCTGTAGCTACTAGAGCCAGAAAAGTCTCAGAACAGGAGACCAGCACTGGCTCAGGTGCTGCATCTCAGCCTGGTTAAAGACACACAGTGATTATTTACCACTAAATGCATCCAGTTCAATACCAAGCTCAAAAGACCTGTCACAGTCACCTTAGAGCAGGGCTACTGTCGGTGTCTCACAGGAAGGCTGCACCACCTAGTGTCACCACAGGGAGGGTGACATCCTCCTCTGAACTAGGTCCCATTTACTTACAGGTTCTGCCTTGTTCTAAAGCAATCCTCCAGCACTTACAGGCTTGGGACTTTCATAAGAGCTACAAAAGCTCTGGTCTTTCTTCCACTCTTCCTTCCTTGAGCTACTGGATAAAGGTAAGAAACACAATCAGGGATATAATTCTTTCAACTCAAGATCATCTTATGTCAATCACTGTGATCACCTGGCACCTAAATTTATGCTCTTACCTTGATTTCACTCATTTTTCTCACCTTCATAAAAAGAGAAGGAATAGTCAGAGCTTAACTTAGTAACGGAAACATTTATTATAGATACTTTTATGCATATTCTTAATGGAAATTCAAGTGAGATATGAAAGCAAGTTCCTTTACAAAACCAAAGTTAAAGAACAGCAAGGAGCCAGATAAGGCCTTCTTTTGCTGCCTCTTTTAGTGATCTGCTCAGTCTGGTCCCAAGATGGCATTCTCCAGGTCACAGATTACGAGCTGAAGACCTAAGGTATTTTAACTACAGGATATGAAGCTAAGAAGCCATCTAAGAGTCAACAATGAAATTAAATACTTACTTAAAAAAGGTAATGGGCAGCAGATGAGGTACATCCCATTTTGCATGAAACACATTTATCAGCATCAAAGACCATGACAGCAGCTACCCAAGAATTAAAATGACATCTATCTCTCAAATCACATCCCTCTATCAACAGTAAAAGCACAAGTTGAAATCTAAAAACACAGCTCTAAATTCAGCCCTGATCCAATTAATAAATAAAATCTGCATGAAACATTTATCTCTGAGATAACAGGACAGTGAGCATCTTGGAGTAAGAAAAAGCTGACAGCTTAAGATTCAAAAAGCCCAGTAACTGCACCCTTTGGTTAACCAAACATCATTCTTTTGCTCTGTAAGCCAACAGTACTTGTTTTCTTGAGGAGGATGAAGCATCTTCATGCTTCCCCCAGCCTTTACCAAGAGGTGTACTGGCAGTGGCTGCTACTGTGGATTTCAGGTTGGCCAACAAACCTCTCCTGGGCTTTTGTGGGTTTGGCTCCTCGAGAGGGAGAGGCTTTTTCCGTTCATCGAGTTCTTTTTGCAGGGAAGAGACCATTTCTTCAAGCTCCAGGACACGTTTAGCCCAGTTCTGGAGACTGTTCATTTCTTGATCCTATGAGGACAAGGCTGTGTCAGATTTGTGAACACTCTGAGGTCTTTTTCAGGGAGTTAATTTTGTTTCATATCATTTTACTACACCAGTAAACACCTTTGTTATTACTATGCCTACTCAGTGTCTACTTCTGATTGACTCTAACATATTTAGACAGCAGCAACCTATGGGTCCAACAGATGCAGTTAGAGACCAAATCTGACTAAAAAGCTGATGCTAAGACACTCAGCCACACTACACTATTCTAGGAACCACATAAAGGCAGCTTGCCTGTCCTAACCTGCAGTTACTAAAAGCAAAACTGCTCAAATCAAAACTGAATAGTCATAAGTCTGCTAACCAGGACTAAATAAATGCTTTGAGTGGGCAGAATAGAGAGTCTTAAAGATGCTCTCTAATCCTTGTGGTTAACAAAAACCACCATCAATTAAAAATCACCTTTTCCTATGTCCTAGAACCAATTAAGAAACAAGGGTTCAAGAGGAAAAATTCTGAGTCTCTGACTCTGCTTCTGAAGGAAATCTTTCTTCTGATTCAATATGAAGTAGTTTACCTGCCCACATATCTTACCCAGCTTGGCCAACTCTGCAGGAGCATCTGTAGAGCTTTAAAGGCACTGACATTTGCTTGCCATCAGCAAAACACTTCATGATTAGAGTTCTGAGTAGTATTTTCATGGCTTGACAATTTGTGGCATCATTAGATTAGGTGTTGTCAGCACAGTTTGCCTACTGACCAAGTCTATCACTTCAGCTGAAAAATCAGTTCTGTCTTACAGGATACAGAGTCAAGGAGCAAATGAAGAGCTCTCACTCCTAATTCAGGATGTTAGAGACAGAAAAATGCTAACACCAAAAGAAATTAGCAAGACTGAAGAGTGTATTTACGTGCACAAAGATGCAGAAGCACTCAGTAAAAAGTAGATACAAACAATATTAAAGTTACTTTTCAGTTGTTGCCAAACCTTGAGTGTGATTGTACGCTTCAGCTGACTGTTCTCTTCTGCCATTTTCCTGTAGCCTTCATTAGCTTCTAGCAGGGTTTCATTTAATTTCTGTATTTTCAACTTCAGAGACTTTATAAGCTGAAAATAAAAGGCATACCCAGTGAGGTTGAAGAGAGCATGTTTCCCATTAGCTTTGTTTATGACTAGAACTCATGCAGACACTGGAAGCAGTTCTGATTAGTGGTGAACACCGCAAGATCAAAGCAATGAAGATGAAGTTTGCTTTTCAACCTCTTGTGTTCCAACTCATCCCTTCTGATGATAAAACACAGCTGGAGCATTCAAGGGCTATTGTAGTGAAGCTACCAGATTTGCACTGACTTGTCAATCTAAGAACAGCAGCACAGACTAAGCTACTTGTGGGACAGAGAGAGGAAGTGCAAGAATGCTTGTCTCATTATCACTATATAATGAATTGGAGCACAGTTACAACAGAAGACCTCACCTTTCTGATGGAAGTATTGACAGATTAACCCTTGAGAGGGAAAAGAGATTCTGAATCAGCAAAACTAATATAATTAACCAACTTCTGCAAGGTTGGAGGGAAACTAACTAGACTGATGAACAAACCCAACCACCCTTTGCTCATGTTTGATGGGAAGAGAAAAAGCACTGAAGTGCTCATCACACGTGCAGATGCATGAGCTGATGGGCAATGACAGAACCAACTGCTTCAAATTGCTCTCACTTACTGCCAGGCAACAATGCTAGCCTTCTAACCCTTCCTAGCCACACAAAACAATCAATACTGTATCAAGCAGTAAAGCCAATCTTCCATCAGCATTTGAAACTGACACAGGAAATGGAGAATTATGTAGAGCTCACAAGTACAGGAGTGGAAAACAAATGCCAAGGCCACAGCACAAGACTTGGTAAGGAATAAGCTATTTTTGGAGTACTTTTTGTCAATAGAAAGGGCTCACTTTCCATTTACATGGTTTATTAGACCCAGCTGGAACTATTTCTCCAAGCCCTACTCCTGTTTGTTAGTAGTGAATGGAGAAAAGCTTCTCTTCCCCATCCACTTTAAATGTGAGAAACTAACTGTAGCCTTACAAGAGGCTCATTCAAGTTAAAGACTAAGAATGCAGACCTATGAATAATAACTATTTGTTTTCCACAACATAGCCTGAATCTCAATTTCCACCTCTATAAGCTATTCAAAACACCAGTCTTGTTTGAAGAACAAAGACATTCCCCTTTACCTCAGTCTGTGAGGATGGTGGAGTTCAGTTCCCACAGAAAGGACTGGTTAAAGGGACCGTTTTGGCTCTAGACCTAAACTGTTACCAGATTCTGCAGCTGTTCCCCCGTGCATGTGCAGGCAGAGTCGGAGGAAGGAATTCTGAGGCCATGGCAGCAAAGTTTACAACAGATCCCAGCACAAGGCTGTATACTTTCCAACTACATCACATTCCTCGTGTAACCTCTGACAGTCACAGAAGCCTTTACAAACCAGAGTAAAGCCACAACATGGCCAAACTCCAGCAGCAGTCATCCAGCGTTGGGCAAGGGCTTTTCTGTCAACCTGACAACCACTTACAGGAATCTTCCTGCTTTTACCTACAGTGCAGCTCTTCAAGCTTTGAACTGTGTCAGAGTTTAGGACCATTATCCCCAGAGGTTGGTTAAATACCAAGCAGTACCTACCTCTTCTTTCTCTCTGCATTTTTTCTGCAGCCCTTCATTGGCTCTCTGCATCGCTCTGGTCGTAAGATCTAGAAACAGAAAAATAGTTGGGTTGGTTTGTGCCCAATGCCAAAAAGAAACTGAAGTTTGAATACCCAGATGAGATTCCTACCTAGTTCCACATTACTGTCAGCAGTTGGTGTATCTGAATTCAGACTTCCCAGCAGCCTCCCTGACTCTTCATCCAGTTGTCTTTCCAACTGCCGTATTTTACTTTCTCTATCCTGAAAGAAAAGGGCACAGGGTAGAATTTGGCTGAATTTTTGCTATTATCATTTCTGCTATTTCAACCTATCATGGAATGGTTGGGCATGGACACCTCCTCCTAGACCAGCTTGCTCACGGCCTCATCCAACCTGGCTTTGAACTCCTCCAGAGTTGGAACCTCCACAACTTCTCTGGGCAACCTATTCCACTGTCTCACCACCCTCATGGGACAAAATTTCCTCCTAATGTCTAAACTAAATCAAATTTCTTCCAGTTTGAAGCCCATACCCCTCATCCTGTCACTAGGTGCCTTTATAGATGTCCCTCTCCAGCTCTCCTGTAGCCCACTTCAAAGACTGAAAGGTCACTATAAGGTGTACTTAGACCTTTCTCTTCTCCAGGCTGACTTATTCTCCAAGTCTCTCAGCCTGTCTTCATTTAGAGGTACTCCATCACCTGGATCATCTTCATGGCCCTCCTTGATGCACTACTGCAGCAATTTCAAACACACTACACATGTTACATATGTATATGCAGTTCTAAAAGCATTTCACAGGTAGATGGTTATGGTTGAGAAATCACCACAAGGAGAAACACTCAGATCATGAGACCTTCTAGGAAGAAGTTACTGTACACAGGAGTCAGCTCTTCCAGTCTGAACATTTCCAAGCTGTATAAAAAACGTATCCATGTGGCAGAAGGGAAACTTTACTGCATCTGGCTTCAACACTGTTTCCAGTTAAGGAAGAATATGTTTCATAGATCTCCTTTTCTGTACCTCTTGGATTGTTAGGGGAGCATTACAGAGTGAGAAATCAAACACGTTGCCATCAAGAAAAGTTATTAATCTGAAGCTGCCTACTCAGATTTCATGTTGTCAGTTCAGACTTTTACATCTTAAAGTGCCTTATCTAACTTGCCACCAAAGACCATCTTGTACTTGGAATCTCCCCTTAACACAGCCTTGTGGCCAGTATGAAGAGACAGCTCCAAGTGCAAAATGCACTACTGAAATGTGTTTTCTCCACCCCAACATGGTTTACAGCTGGGGCTTAAGTGAACATAAAATCGGAGCCTAACAGAGAAAAAAGACAAGTGTGAAGGAGCTGGCAAAGCTAAGACTGTTACAATAGAGTGCTGTCTGCCAGCAGCTGCAGAGAGCTGTAATGCAGCAGAAATGCTTGTGGATGACCATCTACAACAGAAACCCACTTCCCTCATGCCTTGAAATGAACCTGCCTACCAGTGGAGGAAGACATCAGTTCCTGGACAGGAGAGTGTTGTAAGGAAGCAGCTCTGGTGACCACCACAGCTGATGCTCTATTCTTCCACCTCAGATCTTGTGAAAGACTGACACCAACAGGTCTCATCCCTTGCCTGGGCACACTTAGCCATCTTTGTAGAGGCTAGAAGAGTTGCACATTGAAAAGGACAGCAACTTCCTGATGCCATCTCGGAGCAGTTCTAAGTACACTTGGGAGATCAAATTCTTTCCTGCATAAAGTTTGATGTCTCATCTCAGTTTCTCACCCCACAATTCTCCCAATACACCTTCAGAGCAAAGAGCCATTATAATACTACCTTGTACTACATTCTCCACCACCCTTTCAGGCTAACTTTCCATTTTACACTCCACAATCCCAAGGATCTCCACAGTCTGCTCTCTCCACCATCCCTCAAGGTGTTACAGTCACTGTAGTACAGAGATGAAGATGACTTGGATTTCCTTGAACTGTGCTCCCAAAGATCAGGAGGTTTAGGCAAACAGTGTAGGTAGTGTTAGACTGAGGTATCTCAATCTTTACAGACAGGACTGGACACTAGAACAGCCAGTCTGAATCAGCAGTTATTTTGACTGTTCAGTGTTACATTTAGGATTCCCAAATGATTCTGCTAAGGAAGAGCAACATTTACACATCTTTTAAGCAGCAATCAAGTCATACCTCAACTTTCTCTTGTTCAGCCAGAAATTCTTCTATGGGAACATAGTGATGCTCGATTTGTTCCATTGCACACATGTAGGCATGTTTCTTGATGGCCTCTTTATACATCTCAAATTTGCTCTCCAGCTTCTCTTCATAACTGTCTTTCATGTCTTCCAAGCGGTTGCTGAGGAGAACATGTGAATCAATTTATTCTATTGGCATTCCAGCTGTTACTTTGACTGCATGTGTTCAATTGGCAATATCAAAGCTATTCATTTCATTATGAATAGTGAAGTTAAGAGACCGAGAAATAACTTTGGTCCCTTTCCTTCATCTTACTGCTTTGGTCCCTTTCCTCCTTCTTACTCTCAATGGTCCCAAAGACTTGCACCAAGGTGTAACTTCTACAGCTTGCTACAGAACACCATGCACTGAACCTCTGTCAAGTGTTTTATATGCATAAAATCCACCACCATGTAATGACAGATAGGACTACACCCAAATCAGACCTGATAACTGAAGTGTATCACCAGGAGGCATCTTTCATATTGGTTTGGGGAAGTTTTTCCCCGTTAAAGATAAATGTCAAATTAATTTTGCCTTATTTCATTACACTTTACTCTTGTCATAGTTTAAAATAAATGCCCCAGCAGTGACACAGAACATGAGCTCAACAGAAAAGGTGTCACTGCTGGTTCAGTTGCTCAGCCAAAGGGTACCCAAATGATTTTTAAGTCAGTGCAGGTGCATTCAGCTGGGAACTCAGCTTGGGGTTAGTCTCTGTTAGCAACTCAAATCAGGAAACTGATTTCAAGAAGAGAAGAATTAAGAGGAAATTAATTCAGCTTGAGTAATCTGAACATACTTGAAGAAAAATCCCCAAATTAGTTCCCCCAGTGCAGCCAGCCACAGTAATTTACAAGACAGTAACCTAACAATGGTTCATCAAGTCACCCAGGAGAGCTCAGAGATACAATCCATGCTACCTTGAGCACATGCACACACCCACACGACCAAGCCACGTTAAGCCTCAGTGGGGTACATGTAACAATCTTCTGAACACTGAGTCAGGATAATCTCCAGCAGTTACAAATTAAACAGAAAAGGTCAACAGAACAGTTCAACAGAAAGCAGCATTACTTCTTCACTGTACACGGGAAGAGGTAGAGCTGTACAAGTTTTTCCCTTTTCATCAGAAGCTTTGAATTCTCCAGCCCTGACCTCTCTCAATAACATAGGTGCATGTCCTGCATGCAATCTATGTATAGATAAGATTATGCATTTACAGATGTGGAACCCTTTGCAGAAGACTAATGTGACTTGCCTCCAGGCTTCCTCTGTCTCCAACAGCTGTCGGAACATGGCTGCTGCCATCTCTCTGCGTATCTTCACCTCCAGGAGGAGTTTACTTTGCCTTTCTGCAACTAGCTTCTCCCTTAGGTTCTCTGTAGTTTTCAAGAGATCCTGAATGTAACAAATTTGAGGTCAGAAAACAAGCTAGAAATTAAATGAAATATTCACACAAGCTAGCAGTGAAATGATGAAATGAAATATTCACAGGCAGCAAGCCACAGAGGGCACTTCTACTGGCCTGCATTCTCAGTAGGCTGCACCAAAGGTGAAACACTGACAAATGTGAACTTCTCCTTCAAATAAACCTTCCTCTTTCTTGATAGTTTCTGCTGTCAAGGAGTTTACTACTGCTTTGGCATTTAACTATGAATTTGTACAACTCTTCAGCACACAGCTTCATTGCCATTAGACTGTAGATCCTTTGTTTTTCAACTGCTGTACCTTAACTTGCTCCTGCTGCTCCCCAAGCAGCACAAGTGACTAGAAAATGCTGTTCTAAACACACACACAGAGTTTCCTTACTCTTCTTGTTGAGCAACCAGCTGAATTCCAAATTGAGCACTCAACCTAACTAGAAAGCCACACACAGCCTTCCTCAGCAATGCTTATATTCCCTAACATCTAGACCACGCAGTCTGGGTCTGCCTGACTGACAGTTTGGGTGTTACCCACGCCCCCACTCTCATGGCATTACCCAGCTCTGCTGAGTATGGTCTGGAAGAATGAAGCTACACTTACAGCTTAGCACAATATACAAGCATGTATACACACACATTTACAGTTATACACAAGAATATACACATTAAAAACTAATACAGAAACACAACAGCCCTCCCAGAAACCAGAGTCCACAGGAGGGGCTCCCAACCACACTTTCACCTTCTTTCCACCCCTCTGCCTTATCCCAGAGTTTGCCTTACATGCAAGGCGAGTTTGGAGGATCGGCCAGGGGGGTCAGAAAGCAGGACTAGTTACACAGAAAGCAGGCTAGGGAGAAAAGTACAGGCACCCAGAGACACACACCAACTGTTATCTATGTTTTGTGTTCTTCTTTTTATATATCTCAGCAAGCCTATGAGTGCAGCAGACAACACCACTGTTTCCTTTTCACAGCCTATAATCTCATTTCTTTCACTGAAGTATTCCAGCTAGCCCAGTTGCAGAAGCTTACAACTCTCCTCTGATACAGCTTCCAGCACAGCTCTTATAGCAAAAGATTCTAACATCAGAACAACCAGCAATGTGTTTCTAGGGTACAGCTTTGAGTAGATGTGTATCTACCTCATGGCTCAGAATGGTGATGTCCACTTCCTCTTCTGCAGGGGTTTCAGCACTGTCAGGCAAGTCATCTGTAGAGGTGTTAGCATCAAAGTGAATGATAGCTCCGCCATCACCTCCAACCAGCTTAGGTGGAAAATAATTGAAGCTCCTGGGTAAGATTGTCTGGATTACCTGCAAAATCCAAAGTTAGAGGCACTGACTTCTCTTCAATATTGGCAGCACCGATAAGAGAACAGTAGGAACAAGTGGCACAAGTGCATTGTTATGATTACAAAAACATAAACGAAACTGTAAATGTCTCTGAGCAGACAAAAAACATCCACCAGTACAAATAGAACACTTTGGTACTGTAACAAAGTGAAAATGGGAAAGCTGTCTATTAACAACCTTTATATACTTGGCTACAAGGTGCTTTCTCTCCCCCTAAAATACAAGGTTTAGTGTAGCTTCCTGGAAAACTGATGAAAAGCAGTAAAGCCCTAAAACATCTGCTCCTTCCTGAAATACTGTGGGCAGGACTCAGGGAACTCATGATAGATATGTAACAGTTTTAAGTGTGTCACAGACCAACATATCAGAAATGCTTGTTCCTCAGTATACACTTAGGAAAATCAGGAGTGAGACAAAGCTTTCTCTCTCAGATCACATTAGATGTGTCAGAATTAACCCATGGTTCCAGACTAGAAGAGGATTTAATTTCTTCTGTGGAATACAGCACAGCCCACCATCCCACTTCCTGCAAGAAACAGCTTCCAGGGAACAATATCAGCCAAACATCAGACCCAGGTCTGGAATTTAATAGGAGGCTGACAGGCAGAGCTAGCAGGAAGAAACACCATAGATTAACAGAGATGGCTTTGCCTTCAGGGGCAAGAGCAGACTATCCTCAAGCATCGACTTGCCAATAAAAAAGTCTTCCCTCTTTATTATTCCTTATTTGCACTTAGCTTAACAGAAGCAAAGCAGGTATAAAGGATCTCATTTAGACAACAAAACAAGAGGCTCCTTCTTCCATGACCACCACTAGTGGTCCAGAAAGCTGTGGACAATTGTCACCTTGCACAACAGACATCTAACTGCATACAGATTACAAAATTCAGCAAAAGCTTGACTCAAAGTCCTGCTTGAGTCATATCTGAAGCATCCTGACTATGTTTTACACAGCATGTTGATAGTGTGGAACTGACCAAGCCGGACATCTGCCGCTACCTAAACTTCTTACCACAAATAGGTCTGAAAACTTCGTAGAAGCCTTTCAGGGCAAAGTCACATGCAGAAGACTTACTGTGATGCACTGAAAGTCCAAATCACACAGAAGTCCCTGTACAGTCTCATCATTTCACAAGGCAAGAGTACTAGAGAATGCAGAAGAGCAGAGAAAGCTGAAGCTCTCTTACCTGCTTGGCTATAGCTGAGAATTTCATGACATGCAGTGTTTCATCGTAGGTGGCAGCGTGCTGGTTTATGTTGACAATCATACAAGCTTTGCCTTTCCCGCAGAAGAAGGGCTGAAACAGACGAGTCAGTTTGCTCTCTCTGAAGGGAATATAGCTTGGCTTCATCCTCATGGGGGAGAGAGTAAGAAAATTGTGAAATAGGAAAAAAGTAGAAATTGTGAGATACTGTAACTGAGCTTCATTCTGTTTCTCTTCTCTAGGATGCACACAGAATCATTAAGGATGGAAAAGACCTCTAAGGTCAAGTCCAACATTCTATCCAACACCATCATGGCCTGTAAAACATGCCCCCAGGTTTACATGTTCTTTTAAACACCTCCAGGGATGGTGATTCCCTGGGCAGCCTGTTCCAATGCCTGACCACTCTTGTAGGAAAGAAAATTTTCCTTATATCCAACCTAAACCTCTCCTGGTACAATTCAAGGCTATTTCCTCTCATTCTATCACTTGATGCTTAATACTTGTATTTGAGCCTCAGTTATTTCACATCAAAGAGCAAAGGCTTTCCTGGATGCCAGAAGCTCTCCAACAAACTGAAATACTTAAAAAGTAATATGGTGTCTGCATCACAGTATCCTAGTGTCAAAAAGCAGAGACTGAAACCAGTCAAAAGCCAAAAGTAAGCACAGGATATCTTTCAGCTGTCTTGTTTATCTACCTGCACACTTGGATGTGGATGGAAAGAGGACAAAACAAGAGTTCTGTCTGCTAAGTGTTTTACTCACACACACTGGAAAAAGCTTTGCAGTCTGCTGCTAACTGGCATTTTTATTTTCTACAAACAGTAAGTTTAGACAAAGATGTTCAGTTCAGGTATTCCAGTGAGATCTGTAATAAGGCTTAGAAAAGGCTTTGTAGATTTCCATTTTCCTCCTGCCACAAACCGCTCAGAAACATCTAGAGGTGCTTAGGATTTCAACATAAAAACTAGCACGTTGTTTACAACTTGTCACTTACTTTGGGTTTTGGTTTTGCTTCAGTGCTGCAATGCATTTTCCAAGGATATGGAGAGAATTATTAATATTTCCTGCTTCTTTTAGTCTATCTCCAAAGGCTTGTGTTTTATTGCACCTCTCTGATCCAGCCAAGTCACAGAATGACAACCTGCATGAAAGAATTACCCAGAAGCCACATATAAACTGGTTTCCAAACAGCAGGAAAACAGAAGTGCATGTCTTTTTATCTCTTCGTGTCTAAAGTGCAAAAGATGACTTATTTCAGCCTACCTAGATCACAGAATAAGCTGTACTTTAATAACTAACCTTTGTCCAGGAGGATATTTAGGATACCAGCACGTCACTTTCCACTGTATATTGAGATATTTGAACAAGATTGCTGCCTCTGTCTATTCAGAGCATCCAATCAAGTCTATTTGTAGTGCTCACCTAAAACCTCACAGGTGTGTTTAAAAAAATCAGTTTACCAATCCAAATCCTTTTGCAATCCTTAAGTAAATACATCCAAACAAGAAGAAATCCTGAAACAGTTTTGCACATTGGGGCAACACTCCAGAATTACTTTGACAGCACTTTCACCCATGCCAGCCCCAAGAGGATGGCAGGACAGCACTGTGCTTCAATACACTACACACTGTCTGCTCTGGGTACAGCCCTGTTCATTCAATACTGCACACCAGAGGCCTGAAATCCTCCCAGATCACCTCAGAGTCCTTTGGCTTTAGCAGTTGTGTGCTACTAAACTCAGGCCTTATGGTACAACAGGTTACAGTCAACAGGTAATTAACCTGAAATCACTGAGGCACATCTTTCAGCTGTGTGAAAGGTTATGATCTTTATTCATTCCAGAACAAGATGGAGAGTTTTTCTACTTCCTTATACAACATACAAGCTCTGACATTGACCCCACAGCTGCTACAGGCTTTGCCAGGGGAACATATAAAGACATGCAATGGTTAGGGACACAGATGCAGTCATTTACTCAAGTTATCTTTCCTTGGAGTACTTATCAATGGAACATCTGACATGAAAAGCTGTTACCTCACAGTGAAGTGTATCTATTACCATCTCTACTCAGAGACAAGAGAGAAATCAGTAGAAGTGAACTACAGGCTGGCCTCATTTTCCCTTATCAACCTAAAAGGACAATTAATCAGGAAAGAACAAAAGCTATCGAGATGGCTTCAAGACAAAAGATTAGGTCACTTCCCATAAAGCACAAAAGAACATAGAGGTGTAAGGATTTAGCACTGCTCTTACCTACATTAGGGCTTTAGACTAGGAGAACAGTTTAAGCAATCACTCAACTCCTCCTTACCACGGATTGTAGCATGCAGCAGTCCCAGAGAATGTCACCTGCAATCTTTTTGCCTGATTTGGCATTCCAGGAGCATGTCAAACATTCAACCCATAAACTCTAGGGGTTTGTATGTTGGGCATTCAGCATTTGCTACTGCACTCCAACCTTAGAGATTGGCTTCTGTCAGCCACATGAATTCTGCTTGTCAAAATATACTGTGGAGTGTTATGCAGGACTACTTTGTCCCCACCATATATCTATTTCACTCAATTCACATAGTGACAGAATTTTAACTGCTTCCTTCAGCTACATCTTAACAGAATGAAGAAAAGAGAGAAGGAAACACTTCTACACCTATCCTTACTGGATACCCTTCTGTGCAGCTAGTGGAGTTGCAATTTCCTTCTCAGCTCTCAGAGGATTTAATAACAGCAAGTTCACCAGTTCAGCGTGCTTGTATCTTACCAACCCTTCTGAAATATTTACATCCTAGTAATCAGCTGAAGCACTTACTCTGAAACTCCAAGAACACGGGGCTGGTGCTCATCAGTTAGCTTTAGTAGCCTGATGGAGAAGATGCTGTGACTGGAATGGAAAGAAGACCTTTTTAATAATCCCAGTTAAGCAGTCACTGAAACAAAGTAAAATCTGTATGTGCTACAGAGAGTTCAATGCTGAAGAACAAGAACTCACTGATTTACATTAGCTACCCTCGCAATGCATTCACTCAGCAGCAAAAAGCAGCAATGGAAGTTGTAGTTTGTGATTTTCCATTTATTCCAATACAGGAAAGAGGAAAGCCTACAGGCTGTCTTGGATTAAAAACCAAGGCAGGTCACTTAATTACTGATCAGAAAATGAGTAGTGAGGGAGCCACTTTGTGCACAAACTTTAGGCAGCACCCAAATCAGTAAATCTGAAGAATTAACTTAGGTAATTGCACAATTTGCTCTACATCCCCTACTGACAGGTTCCAGGCTTTTGAGGATTGTACTGTCAGTGGTGAAGAATTAGCCAGGTTTTGCTTCAAGATGCTTGCATCATTTGCACTTAGCCCAGTCAGCATGTGCCAAGAGGTATAAGCCCTGCTCACTCAAAATTGAACTGATTTTTTGCTTGTCCAAAGCCATAAACAGCAACCCAAATTCAGCTATCATTAAAGTCAGAAGGCTTCTCTGAGCTTTCTTCTAGAACGAATTCTGTAATAAACCCAGAGTAATCAAGAAAAGTCTTAAACTGTTATTGAAAAGTGGCTCACTTCAAACATTCTAAAATCTTCTCCCTTCCCCTCCTCCCTCCTCCTAAAAGAAGAGGCAGAGCATGCCAATAGAGGAACAAACCTTCTACTTGATTGCTCATTCATTCTAGTACAGGCAAAGCTTCGGTTCTTGTTTCCTATTTTTAGTATTTTGCATGCTTCTTCAATGTTCTGAATGTTAACCCACTTTAAGTCTGTGAAGAGAGAGAACCTTCACATACACTTCTGATCAGAAAAGGAATCCTGTAACACTGCTGAGCCCATAACCCAGAACTGTTACCTTTAATGTAAGAGTTTCCTCCTTGATCCTCACAGATTCTCAAGACTCTGCGTTTTTGTGCTTTTGAGGTAGAAAACACATTCAACAGGTCATACACATATTCATTGTAAATCTCACAGAAGGAAATCCACACAGATGCTTGTGTTCTCTGCTGTAGGTTAGTCCTGTATATGTCAAGTGGAAAAAAGTTCCTCTCTGCTAACCCAAAAGAGAGAAACAGTTCAATGATCAAGCAACACCCTGATAAATTTTCTTTACAATATAGAGAACCCTTTAGAAGGAGGCTTCTTTATATCTGCATTGCACAGTAAGATACACTCTACTACACAACCGTCAGCGGAGCCAAGAGCAAACTTCTCAGCAGAATATATCCAAGTTCTAGGCTTTCTCTACCACAAGCTGCCAGCAGAACTAAGCTTCCTTCTCCCCAAAAGGAGCCAAGTTATCAAAACATTTTCACATGTCCCTTCCCCAAAGTTGAGCCATTAAAAACTGGTTTAAAACTATATATTTTACTTAGCACTATAGAGATTTTTCACCCCACCACAGTTAACTACTTATATTCCTAGATTACTATTGGTTTTCCACCCTGTTTTTTTTTCCTACTTTACCTAGTGAATCAGTAGGACTCACTGAAGTACAGTTGGAAGACTCAGACTGCACACCACACACATTTGCATTTGAGATGTTTTCTGTCTCCTTGAGAAAATAACAGACCATTAGATCCACATGAAGAGAAATTAAAAATGATAGCAATTCCAGTAAGACCTAAATGTTGAAGTACTATTAAGCACTAAGCCACCCTCACTCCAGCTGCAAATGAAATGTTTCTAACAGTACTGAGCTAACAATCAATTCACCTGGAGCAAACTCAGCTCACCTGGCTGACTTCAAACTGCTCACAGACTACAGCTCATGTCTGGCCCAGGATTTCTGCACAAGATGTAAACTGAGCCTGGGGAAGGGGCCTGCAGGATCCATGCAAACCAAAAGCCCACCAAACCGTATCTGCTCTTACATTACAAGCCTGAGTGAGCATCCAAACAGCCATGCTATTCATTCACAGGCTATAAGGAAGCACAGCCACAGTCCCATGGATAGCTGAGCTGTCTCTGTGACACAAGACCTTGCTAATGGATTTTCTAGAAGCATGTTTACCTTTCCCTCCTGGTGGTGGAGTCCTGCTTGATATTCACTGCAGTGCATCTAGATCACCTACTGCAACATTTAGTAACTGAACTATTAATCAAATCAGGCTATGATTCAACAGGGTTATCTGTCAAGTAGAGTTATCTTCAAAATAAGACATTTGACCTCCTGTTCTAGACCCTGAGCTCCTAGATTGCTCTTTCTTATGAGCTTGTTTAACAGCATTTATCTAATGTCCTCCTGACCACCTCAATCTTTAAGACTCACACCCCCTGCACACACATGCACAGTATGAGCAAGCTTTTAAGACCCTCTCAAAATACACAATCTTGAGGGTCACTTAGATTGTTAAGCTGAGATCTCTCCTCAAAAGTTAACCAGACTCAGACTAAACAAAGTTTCTGGTTTGTAGGGTTTAAATTAAGGAATAGAATTTAGACTGAAACTTTCCAAAGTCTAAATCAAAGAAGGATTATTTTTTCAGAGCCAACTGGAGTGCTTCAGTAACGCTGATACTGAAGGCCACAGAAAACCCAGTCAGTCATTGCTTCTCTACTTCCCAGAATTTACAGTTGCTTTCAGTGATCATCAGCTGAGCCTACCAGATTTAGGGATTAAATGCATGGAATCAGAGTTCAGAATAATACTAAAACAAACAAACAAACTGTTCTGAACAGAAGTTTAAAAAGCCAGACACCTTGTGACAGTTTGCAAATGGGTCTAGAAGCACAGAGCAGTCACACACACACTGGTGTCCATTTTCTGGCAACATCACTCATTTCTCACAATGGAAATAGAAATGACTAGATAATGAGAACAGGAGGCTGCCACAGTAAAGACTCCTCTATTTGACCTAGAGCCTTCAGAGATCAGAGTTAAAGACTCATGCAATTCTCTAAAGCAGGCTGTAATCCTCGCAGGAAATTCACTGCTGTATCACAAGAGGTTTTTTTCATCAAGTCACATAAATCACAGGTTTGCAAATGTTCTAATCTGTCTGCCATCAAAATGGACTGTCCTGTCTTCTCCACTGCCCCTGCTAAGATCTCGCCACCACCTCTCCTGAGCTAGTACTGGAATTTGAACAAATGCCCTAAGGTCCAGCCTGGGAACTGTCCCAGAAGACAACTGACATAAAGAGGCAGGTTTTAGATAGGTCAGAACTGTTCCTCTATAGAAACACAGACTTTGGTTTTGCAATGGATTTTGCTCTGAACCATGTGCTACCTGCTGCTGGAAGTTCTTCCAGTTTACCCTGAGCTCCCAACCCAGGCAGCTGCCTCGTTATCCCAAGGTTTTCCAAGTGGTTTAGAGAAAGCTAAAGAATTGACAGTAAAACAGAGATTGTACTGAAGGTAGTCTGTTGGACGGGAAGCTTTAAGGAAGTTTCATTCAGTAACAAGAAGTATCTGGTCACTGACCTCTTTCAGTGATGCAAGAATGGCAGCTTTTATGGCTACTTCTTGCTTAACTTGCACATCTTCTAGTTTCTTAACCTCATTGCTCAAATGTGGTTTGAAGTTCATCTTCAGATATTGTCTACCCCTTATGTGGTTAAATACCACATCAAGTGAGCGAGGTAGAACACCAAAATCTTTTGAAGTCCCTTGAAAATAACAAAAGACAGAATACAGCCATTCATATATGTGTCTCACTGGATCTTGACTCAGCTATGTCTGCTTCCTGGCAAACATCCCATACCTTGGATGGTGAATGTCTTGCCTGCATTAGTAACCCCATAAGCAAACACCAGTCCATTCACTCCATTAATATAGGCTTTTACTATGTCTTTCATCGAGCCTTCAAAAAATTCCCTTTGGGTAGTTTCTGGTCCAAAGACCTTAGGAAAAGGGGGGGGGGAATATAAAGGATAAAAAAAAAATGAGAAGAATTATAATTGGCACAAAGAAATGTAGCATGTCAAAATATTAAGCACGGATTTATGGTGATCAGATTTTCAGAGCAAGCTGAGCAGGAGATACCAGCTTGGCTGTCTTGCCTGAACTCCTTCTGATACAAGGTTTTCTGCTGAGTTCTCAAAGGATGCCTGCTTAATTCTGGGAGGCACTCAGCCTTGCACTTAATTTTTGCATATTTTCCTATTGCTAAAATAGACCACTCATGATGCTTCTGACCACATACTGTTCAGTGGACACTTTCAAGAGCTCTGGTGCAGATGCACAAGTCCCTCATCACTCTGCTCCAGTCACAGAGATCAGCATTAGGATGGTCTAAATGATTCAGTGCCTGGAGCTGTTTGTCATTTGATACTCTAAGAACAGAAGTTCTTGCTGTAGGTAACAGATAAATGTAACTTAATTCCAGTACTGAAGATTTAAGCAGCTGGACTGCTACTCTTTCAAAAATAAGTCCTTTCAACCATGATTTCCTGCAGCACTTCCCAGAGGAGGGCATCTGCAGAAGAGCAGGAACACAGTAAATCTGTGTCCACAAGAAGCTCCTGTTACATCTAACAAAAGAAAAGAGCAAAGAAGCTTCCTTGTGTCATGTAATAGACACCTTCACTGTAATATAGCTTTCTTGACAGCCCAGCAGTAATTAATAAGCGGTTTGGGACTTTTAAGGCAAGTATCTTCACATGTAATTCAAAGAAGAAAAATCACATTGCATTAGAGTAGAAAATTCAATTTTTATCATTACAGTGGAAAAAAAAAACCAACCAATCAACCAAATGGTAACTAAAAGTGAGGAGAAAGTCTACCTACCTGAGAAAAGGTGAACTTGTGCACAGAATGACCAATTCCTCTTTCACTGTTTTTCATTGCAGAAGATGCTCTGGGTGCACTAAGAATTACTGTCTGAGGATCTTCAATAGTTACACAACCCTTAAGAAAACACAAATACCAGGAAAAAAATATTTAGGAATAAAGTTACCTGTGAATAAAAAACAAACAATAAACCAAACAAATCAAAAAGAAACAAGCCCAGAACAAAATTGTAGCTGTATAAATAAACAGTTGAAGATGTAACTTCTCCCTTGGCGGCTGTAACAACTAGAGAGATACTTGCTTCAAATGAGAAAGTGGACACAAAGTTAAGGCAATGACCTGGAGTTTTCCAAGAGGTATACAAGATTTTTTAGGATTCCTTCCATCAACTTTTGGGGTTTAACTTTCTAATCTCTGGTATTTTGTGGACTGTGGCTTGCAGTCCCCTACACAGCTATGAAAATAAAACTATATAGAAACATACTGGGTTTGCACTTCAATCATTTTCAGGGTGAAACAACAGTAAAACTCTAAAAGTTCCAGAATCATATAATGGCTTAGGTTGGAAGGGACCTCAGAGATCATCTACTCCAGCATCCCTGTCATGGGTAGGGATGCCTCTCAGCTAGACTCAGCTGCTCAAGGCCTCATCCAACCTGGCCTCGAACACCTCCAGGGAGGAGGTAAGAAGAATCTGACAGCACAAACTGTCACCAGGACATGGTAGTAGAACATTCTGGCAATCCAAAGAATCTCAAGGGTCAGATACCTGAATTACTCTCATAATTGTATTGTCTCTTCCATGGAAGTCTTTTATTTCTTGAGCACTCTACAGAGTCAAGAGTGACATCTACTTTTAAATAACATACCCAGTGGGATTTTGCAGAGCTACAGGTTTGCATGTCTCTGCTATGCAAATCACTAAAAGCTGAGATACAAAAAGCTCATGCTTATCCAGGTGAATCCACAGATGCTGTCTAGAAGCAGCCTGTAGATCGATAAAAGAAACTCTGAGCTCACAATATTCAGTGGTCTTTGAGAGGGAAAAGGAAAACATTTCTTACTTCTACAACTAACCTGAGACTCGTGGTTTTCAAGCTCAGCTACAGAAAAGGGTCTCACCCTCAGGAAGACTTTCAAAGGTTGATTCGTCTATTTGTTGGAAAACAAAATGGAAAACACACAGTTACAACGGCCACTTCTGAGCAGAACACCCCCAGATCCCATCAATCACATCAGCATACATATCTGATGCTGGAAAATAAAATAGGAAATACTGCCTCACTTTCTCCTTGTGAAGCTCAGACCCTAAGCTCTCATTGCTTCTTTACCTTCTAATGTCCTTAAGTAACCCTTTCTTTGTTGACACCTCCTCCCCTCATTTATAGTCTTTACAACAAAGCCAGCATTTTGATTTAAAAGAGCGCACTACAGGAGGCACAAACTGCTGCTTCCACCTCCTGGCCTCCCTCGGTACTGAACTCCAGCTGCGCGTCTCAAAAGCCGCTCCGCAGCGTCGTGCTCACACATCGCACGCTCAGCTCCTGGGTTAACACATTCTTAGCCTCTAGAGATCACTCCCTTGTCCCTAGCCAGGCACTAGCCCCTCATCTTCCTCACAGGAACAGCCATGAGGCAGTTCTCGGTTGCTAGGGTGAGCTTTCCCATCCCGGTCCGTTTTACAAAGGTCTCCCCACCCAGGTGAAGTGATAGTTGCAGGGAGGAGTTTTTGTTTGGGGTTTTATTTGAGGGATTCCAGCATGCCTTCATTTCTTGCAGAGAAAGTTGCCCTATTTTGGCAACTTGTTCATCAAGCAGCTGCATTTACCAGAGCTAATCACAGCCTCCCATGCCCAGCACTCCACTAATCACACAAAATGAAGTCACCTGAGGGCACTCAAGGAAACCTACGACTCTCAAAAAGCACAGGTGGCTAAACCATGTTCCAGAAGCTACTGCTGCACAGCATTATAACTTGGGCTGGTTTTTTTTTGCAAGCACCTAATGTGCACCCACCAAGGATCCAACCCCTTTTTTTCAGCTTTAAGAGCACAGTCACCTTACACTTAAAGTGCAACTCCTTAAACACTCCTCAAAAGCTCAGCACACCACACAGCATTGACCACCTGCGCTGTGATCTATTTGTAAGCAATGGGAAGGAAGCAGAAGAGTCAAACACACCTTGAAGGCAAAATGCAGTCCTCACTGAAAAGAAAAAATGCCAGAAATGCTTAAAGACATAAAAAAGGCATGATCAGGAGACACCTTACAAAACCAATCCACACCTCCTGCTCCTCTGCAGTAGGCAATCCTGTTGACTCCATAGGCGAAGGTTTATCCACTGCATTCAGGCAAGAAACTGAAGTATCAGCTACTTCGCCAGAAACATAGCTTTTCTTCTCACAATCCATTGGTGTGGAAAGGAACTTGTGAGGAAAAAACAAAGAATGCCATCGTTTTCTCTCTGAACCAGCAAAAACAGGCCCAAGCAGCAAAACAGACACCAGGGTAGCTTCAGAGGATGAAGGAATCGTCAAAAGACACCTAGCCATGAGGTTGCACTAAGGAACACGCATGTGAAAGCATACTAACAACACTCGTCTGTCACCCACCGGGAAGCGCTGGGCCGCAGCCTAGTGCCCCCCTTGCCCCTGCCTCCGCTCTCAGGGACGCGGTCACCAGACTCAGGCTCCCACTCACCTCCGAGGTCACCGCGTTCTGCCGCAAAGAATGGACAAGCAGGACTCGGCCAGGCCGCCAGGGACACGCACAGAGGAGAGGGCTGGCTGGCTGGCTGCTGCCCGGCGAGATCACCCTCGGCACGGTGCCAGGCCTCACACCGCGTCCCGCCAGGCGAGGCCGAGCGTGGCAGCCGCTGCCAGCGTACCGCGTGCGGGACCGCGCCACACACCGCCCCCTGCCGAGCGCCGAGGGGGCAGCGTTTTGGCGCCGGGAAAGGCGGGCGCTGATTGGCCTAGCGCAAGGGGGCGGAGTGACAATGAGGACCAGCCCGGTGCGAGCTCGCTCCGCCCGGCAGGGGGCGCCAGCACACAGCGCAAGGCGGCGGCGCTACCGACGGGGAGGGGGGCTGCGGCCGCCGGGAGTGCGGGGGGAACGGGACGGGAGGGGACGCAACGAGGCCAGGGTCAGTGGTGACGCAGAGTTTGTTCATCCTTTTTAATAAGCACGGGGGAAGGAAAGGGCTCGAACCGCGCCGTAAAGCGGCACCGGCAGCGGCGGCTTAGCGGTCAGGGGAGGGGGCAGAGCCGGTACCTAAATATTGCCGTCAGAAGTTATATAAAGTTACCGTGGGCCTTACGCAACCCGGGACACTGCGTGGTGTTGTCGTAAACCGAGTACACATCACGGAGTGTTCAGGTTACACAAAGCCAGAACCGCAACAGCAAACCGTACCACAGGGAGGAGAACAAACCCCGCGGGGTGGGAGCACCTGGCTCTAGTCCCTCACCTTCGGCAAGCAAAAGGTCTCTTTTGTTAAGAGTGGAAAAACTTCACCTTTTGAGACCCTCTACTCGGAGCAGGGAGGCAGCTGTGTTTCTGCAGTGCAAGACATGGATGTGTTTGTCCATCAGTGTCAATTGGAGGCATGTGAAAATAGACATCCTCAGAATGTGAAGAGCCACAGCTGCTCAAAGAACATAGGTGGGACTTGAATTTGTTTAGCTACGTGCAAGGATCAGCTGAAGAACGGTAAAAGTCAGGTTCATAGCAGTAAGTTTTGATTAACAAAAAAGACCACAGGCAGCAATGATGTCAAAGCCCCCCAGCCCTCCTTCCCTAGATCCAAGTGGCTTTGGTCAGGCTATTGAGTCAGAGGGATGATGTCTTGGTTGCTACAACTAACCACATGCAAAGGTCAGCCTCAGCTAGCAACACTTCCAGTCTGTTACTTGTCTCCTGTTTATCCCCTTTTAATCAGCCTGATGTCACCAACTTCTTACAATGCTTTTCAGAACACCCCATAAAATACAATTATAAAACTAAGGCTAAAAGTATCTGTCAGGCAGCTCATATTTATAACTTATTAAAAGAAACTGACCTTTAGCAAAACTGTTGTATTTTTTATGCTCACAACTCTGAGATGCTTCCCAAGGAAGCAAGCTGGTCACAATCCCTCTGCTAACCAGAGGGACAAAACCCGTCCAAAGCTTTACATTTAATGAAATTAAGACAATTAGCCATCTAGATGGGACACCTTAATCCCTTAAGAAGATACAACTATTGCTGCTGGTTTTTAGGTCTTGGCAGATGTAGAGGGAACCTCAAGCTCCACACCTCTGGTTGTTTCATTGGAATTCCTCTCCCGTGCTTAATGCAGAAGCAGCAACCTGATCTTAAAAAAGATGAAGTGAAGCCAGTTTGGGTGTTGTTTTGGTTTTGTTTTTTTTTAACTCCACTTGGGACTTTCTCTTGTAGATTTAAGACTTAGAGTTCCTTTAGGGATTAGTTTGCAGAAGAAAAATTACCCCACCACTGAGGCTGAGAGACCTGTGCACCAGCAATGAAAATGTTGAGTTTACTGCTACAGACAGATTTAACTTCAGTACTTCCTTTAATATTCAAACCTACAGAAATCTAAACCTAGAAACACAGCTAGAGAATTACACAGGTTAGTTTTGTTACTCTACATCCAAGTCTAAAGTCATCATAGAAAACTTTGTAATCTGTGGTGTATAAGTAGCATCCTCAGGATCCATAGACTGTGAAAAGCACGAGGAATAAAAAAGCCAAGTGCTGGTTCAGGCTTGCAGAGCAAAACCAGAATCAAACCCTTGGTAATGTACCTACAGACTGATTTTAATGCTACTGCCAAGTTAAATTATTAAAAATACTTCTCTCCAGAAGGGATGTAAGTGCTGCACAGAGTCACCAACCTCCAGTGAAACTGCAATGCCCAAATTTCATCTTCCTGTTTACAATAGGCATATTCTTCCTTAAATATCACACGACCCTCTCTGCTGTTCTTGATGTGAAGGATCGGGGGGATAACCAGACAGACTCAGCAAGGACATGAAAATAAGCAGGGATGAAAATTTGTAAATCAGTTTTATTCAGCAGTGACCATCACTTAGGCATCAGCAATCGTAACTTCAACTTCTACACCTGGCTCAATGCTGATGGAAGTGATCTGCTTCACAATCTCAGAAGGGCTGTGTAAGTCGATCAGCCGCTTATGGATCCGCATCTGGAACCGATCCCAGGTCTTGGAACCTTCACCACAGGGAGTCTTCCTGGTAGTGATTCGCAGAGTCTGCAGACAAATCATGAACGTGGGGCAGTGAGATGATGCAAACACAGGACTTAACAATCAAAAGCACTACATGGCATCTATGTAATTTTACAGTTACTGAGGTTATACTGCACTGATGTTAGCACTCCTCCCCTACATTCCATTCAATTAAAAAATCACCAGTGAAAATAAATTAGATCTAGAAACTTAGAAGTGAAGGAGAGAAAAGCTCCTTCCATGTTCAAGATGTTTTGCACTATCAAAACGTCTTGAAGTCTTATTCTGTTTACACCAGGTCACCTTCTCTTCAGCAGTACTGCTTTTCAAAGAATCATAGTATGGATTGGGCTGGAAGAGACTTTAGAGATGCTCTAGCTCCAGCCTCCCTGTCCCACAGGCAGAATATCTTTCACTAGACCAGCTTGCTCAAAGCCCCATCCAACCTGGCCCAGAGATGCTATAGCTCCAGCCTCCCTGTCTCATAGGCAGAACATATTTTGCTAAACCAGCTTGCTCTAGGCCACATCCAACCTGGTCCTCAACACTTCCAGAGGGATATCCACAACTTCTGAGCAACATGTTTCAGTGTTTCACCACCCTTATGGCAAACATTTTTCCCCTCTATTCATTCTAAGTCTCTTCTTTCAGTTTAAAGCCATTACCCTTTGTCTTATCACTGCACTGCCTGATGAAGCCTCCTCCCCAACTTTCCTATAGGCCTCATGTAAGCATTGAAAGATCTCCCCAGAGCCTTCTCCAGGCTGAACAATCCTAACTCTGTCAGCCTTTCTTTCACAGCAGAGGTGTTCCAGCCCTTTTATCATCTTTATGGCATCCTTTGGACCTGCGCGAAGAAGTCTAAGTCCTTACGCTAGGAGCTCCAGAGCACTGTTAGTTGATGTCTCCCCAGAGCAGAGGGACAGAATCCCTTCCTTCAGCAGCAGGCAACGTTTTTATTTAAAAAGATACTTCAAGGGCACATTTGCAGGAAAACCCCCAAACTTAAGGCAGGAACACAGTGCTAAGTACCTTGGTGGGCATGCGAACAGGTCCTTTCACCTTCAGATTTTTTTCCTTAGCACCTCTGATCAAGTCAGCACAGACTGAAAAAAAAATTATATATAAAAATAGCTCAGGATTATGAAGTCATTTTTTGTTCATCTGTTTTCTTAAGTGATGATTTCAAAGACACTGTTGGCTCAGAATAGCGTATGAAGTGATCACTGCCATTCATTGTCAGTGTTATCCTCATTGCCAACCACAAAGTGGAAGAATTATGGCACAGCGAGCAAAATCATGTTACAACAGTGGGCAGAAGCCATCACTACAAGTTTAAGCTGTATTTAAGCTGTTACCAGCCTGAAGCTCTTGCATCAAGCAGTGATTCTACAACATTTACATTATAGTTCCTAAAGAAGACTAAACAATTTCCTACAGGATGTTACACTTCTAAACTAAAGTCTTCTTAACAAGAGGGATGAAACATTAACCAAGAGATTGGTGCCTCTCAGTTCTTATACATTCAAATAATGACAACTAAAACCCCCCACAAGGACTTAAGGGAAGAATCATTGAGTGCTTTGGGTTGGGAGAGACCTTTACAGTTCATCATAGAATCACACAATGGCTTGAGTTGGAAAGGATCTTAAAGCTTATCATCTAGTTCCAATCCCCTTGTCATGGGCAGAGACATCTCCTACTAGGCCAGGTCAAAGTCTCATCCAGCCTGGTCTTAAAACACTTCCAGGCATGAAGCATCTACAGCTTCTCTGGGCATCCTGTTCCAATGTCTCACCACCCTCACAGTAAAGAACTAATCCAACACTGCTGCAGTAAGCAGGGACATCTTCAACTAGATGAGGCTGCTCAGAGCCCTGTCAAGGAAGCTGCACTCAGGCTAGTCATTATGACACAAATGTTTCAGCACAATGAAACGCCCTGAACATTAGCTTGCATTAAAAGCTGAATTAGAATCTACTTGTCAGCACTTTGGGTTGATTTTGTTAGCCAGGTCACATAAAGACAGGCAAACACCCAGGTCCAATACACTCTATCACAGACATCACCCATTACATAACAAGCTAGCCCAGTTAAATAAAAACAACCCCAAGTCATCACTCACCCTTCTCAAGTGATTTTACATTGCGACTTGTCAGAGTAATCCTAATGCGATGGATGGCCACCTCTTGTTCCACAGGGGCTTTGCCAGTATCTTTAAACGCCTGAAAACATTGAAGTCACAAGCATCAGACACTGCAGTCAATGCCAACTAACGCTGCCCCACAGCTTCTTACAACAGATTCTTTTGGAAAGCATAAATCAGATGCGAGATTGCAACGTTAATAAGTCAGATGCAAGTTAACGCCATACCCAAAGGGCACAGTGTCATGGAAGATACAGTGAGAACTAAAAGGGAACCCAAAGTTTGAAGAGCACTGAGGAACAGCAATTTTTCAGTGCCTAACTGCATCTTAACAAGGGGAAGCTGTAGGAGAATCCCTCCTGCATTGCCTATGTGCAGCAGGCAGTCCAGTCACCAATCCTTCCTGTGCTCAAAACAGAACACCTTGCAGATTTCCTTCTCTCTTACACGAACTAAGTATCAAAGGTAGCAACAAACCAGTAGAGAGATCAAAAAGGGACGTCTGGCCAGAAGGGCTAATTCGGCCACAGGGACCAAACTGATTTAAGGGCTCCAAACTGGTTCGTAGAGCTTATGCAGTTAGACGCTTGCACATAACTGGGCATTAACGTGGGCCGAGGGAGTTGATTAAAGCAAATAGAAGTAAGAACACACAGGAAGAAAGGTCGTGAAAACTCGTGGATGAAACACGGCGCTTCCCCACCCTACCGAGACACTACCTGTCACTTAAACTGCCACATTCCTCTACTAAGAGCCGGGTTTTGAGGGCACACACTCGAGGCCTTGCCGCCGCCACTCACACCGGCCCCGGGCCGGCTCAGCGAGGAGCCGCCGCGGCCGGGCCTGACGGACCGCGCTGCCTGCGGGCCGCTCCGCGAGCGGAGCCGGCACACGGCCCCGGGGCCTGCAGCGGGGGCTCCCCCACGCACACCCCCGGCACACACAGCCCTGTCCCGGGGCCGAGACCCGGCACCAGCAGGGCACATGCGGCCGCCAGGGCCTGGCAGCCACGCGGCGCTGCCGACTGCCGGCGGCCTGCTCTCTCCCCCACCGGCCTTCTCGCTCCCCGCTGCCTCCCGCCTCACCATGGCGGCAGCGGCGCCTTCCTGACCGACTTATTCCCGGGCGAGGGGCGCGAGGGGCCCAGCGAACAGCGGTGAGCCAGGAGGCGGCGGCGGCGGCGCGGACAGAGGAGGGGGAGCGGCGGCGGGGCCCTTTTATAGCGGGCGGCACCGCCTCCATCCGGGCGCTGCGGGACCTTTCACCCGCCGGGGCCCGGAAGCCGCCCCGCGGAGCGGGAAGCCGGGTAGGTAGCTGCCGGAGCCTCGGCAGCCTGAGCTGCGGGGGTTAGCGGCGCGTCAAAGGGGTAGAGAGGACCGGGAGCGGCTCCGCTCGCCCAGCCGCGCTGGGGAGCAGCGGCGAGCGGCAGCGGGGCTGAGCTCCGGGGCCTGCTGTAGGCGTGCCGAGCAGACCGGGCACCGCGGACGGGCGGCCCGTGGGGGTACCGGCCCTCCTGCGCCGGGCCTGGCAGCGGCGGGGCTCGCAGAGTCACGCTTGGCACCCCCGGGCACCTTGCGCTCCTCGTTGCCTTTACCTGCGGACTTCGGCTTTGCGCTGGGCAAAGCTGCGGGAGTTGAAACAGCGGCGAGGCTCTGCCAGGACCTGCCGTGTAACCTTTTCTTTCTGTCTTTTTCAGCTGTTCTTGAGAGCGGAGGCCTGAGAGCAGAGGCTTGAAGCCGCTGGTTTCCCTCATTCTTAAACTTCGGAGCTTCATTGTATTTAGTGAAGTCCCTGTATTTATTCACTTTGGGCAGTGGAGGGATTTATATATATATTTTAGTGAGAGAAGCCATTGATTTGGCCTGGACAGTGAAAATTCTACCCCAAACCAAGCATTTTGCTGAGAATATGCCTGTTTCTACTTCCAACTCGGTTTATCAGACCGGAGAAAAAGATGGTTCTAGTGGGAGGTGTCCCTGCCTATGGCAGGGGGGTGGAACTGGATGGTCTTTGAGCTCCCTTCCAACCTAAACCATTCTATGGTACACGGATGGAGTGGTGGCCTAAAGTAAGGTCACTCTATCCTTTAAAAACAATGTTTTAATTTGGGGAGGTCGTTTAGTGATCATAGACCTCTATAACCTTAGCAAAGGTACTGCCAGCTTTAGAAGCCTAGTAATTACTGCAGTTATTCAAGCCTGCTTCGTGGCTTAATATGAACTTACTTTGGGTCATCACACCGCACTTAATACTTTTTTTCCTCCCCTTAACAAATGTTTTATGCTCATACAGTCCATAAACCACATGCGATGAAGTTACCTTCTGTGTGCCAGCTGTGGCATTGTGATGCTCGGTGTTAGACTTGTTTTGCACTTGGATCACTTGTACCCGCTCTCTGAAATCTCTGGTTTGGCTAATAACTCGGTTGGATTAGCTGCTGTGATAAAGCAGTTCCAATAAACATGGATACAGAAGTTGTCATCACCTTGAAGCTTCCTGAAATGCAGCAATGGAGATTTGTAACTGCACAAAAAAAGGTGTTTTGATGATGGCCTTTGTTTCCCTGGCCTCTTCCTCCCTACAATGGAAGCAACACTGAGTTCTGGTGGCTTGTTTTCTGAGCCCTTTAAGTGATATTAACAAGTCTGAACTCACTTATGCATAAAGAACCCATGTTTACTCTCTTATCCGCTATTCCAACTACTTCCTGAGGAAGCTTTCCATCTATAAGCGTTTTATGTTCCTCCCTCTTAAATACATGACCTCACGCTGATCATGCTGAAACAATTTCCCAGTAATCCAGATGGTTCCCAATCAGCAGGCTTGATACAATAGTGACTTGGAGCTTTTGTGAGTGTTCTCAGTAAACTTTATTTCCAGATAAATACTGAGTAGCTTTCTGCCAAGAACAAATTCCTCAGGGATTCAGTTAGAAACGTTTTGAGTCCTCCTCGATGACAGACCTGTAGCTTTAGCTTTAATTTACTTACTATGAACAGTATGTGCACAGCTCTGCCAGTTTCTGTTTCCTACTGAATAATTCAAATGTACAAGTGTCTTACATCAACACTTTGCTACCAAACGTGTGCTGTAATTGCATCAGACAATAAAATCTGTGAAAAGAGATTTTTCCATTCATTTAAACTGTAATTTAAGTAGAATGTCCTCAGTTATTTCTCATGCATATATCAAATTGTTGGTTTGGGTTTGGGTCTTCTTGTTTGGTTTGGTTTCATTTCTGGTTTTGTTGTTGTGCTTTGGGGTTGCTTTGTTTTATTTTCTCTTTAGGATTAACACCAAGTTGACAGTAATTTGTTCCTTTCTTATTTTTATCTCTGGTTTTGGCACCACCTCAGCCTTTCTTTGAGGTTGGTTTGGGTTGTTATTTTTTCCCCGAGCTTCCCCAGATTTCTCAGAGCTTATGGAAAATCCACATTAACAGCACACAGGTCTCCTTTGCCAGCTCTTAAAATTCTTGGATGTGAGCTATCTGGAGCTGCTGATTTAAAAACCGCCTTGTTTCTGTTCCTATGTTTAAGGCTTTCCTTAGCTTTTGTCAGAATCATTCTGATACATGTTGGTTTTCCCCACAGCTGTAGCACAGAAATCTGTCTGCACTTTCTCTGCTTTCTCTGAAATACCCTGTTTAAAAACAAGATACTCCTTCATGCTATTCACACAAGTAAACACCCATTACAAATGCAGGGCTTTTGCTTCCCTTCAGCCAGTTCTGTTGCCCCTCTCTGGATGTTCTCCAGCATCTTAATGTCCTTGTAGCTTGGGGCTCAAAAGCGAACACAGTATGCAAGGTGCAGCCTTGCTGGTGTGGAGTACAGGGGTACAGTCACCCCCAGTCCTGCTGACTGAACACAGAGAAGTGGTTTAAGAACAGAACTTGAAATGGCATCCAGGATTCATAGTATGGTTTGGGTTGGAAAGGACCTTAAAGATCATCCAGCTCCAAACCTCCCTGTTGTTGGCAGGAACACCTCCTGCTAGCCCAGGCTGCTCAGGGTCTCATCCAGCCTGGCCTTGAGCATCGCCAGGGAGGGGGCATCCACAACCCCCCTGGGCAGCCTGTTCCAGCATCTCACCAGCCCCTCTGGAAAGATGCAGGCTGGTTTGCTGCTCTTACCTGGCTGGCTTCTCTACACCTGCTTTCTGCTCAGTGTTCAGGAGCTAGCAGCACGTGCTGGTGGATGGGAACTTGCAGTACTATGCTAATAAAGACTTCAGAGTTGTCCTTTCTCTTTGTGTCAGCTTCCTGCAGAGACCTTGTGGGAAGCCACCAGCAGCAGTGTTTGCATGGTTGGATCCCTCCTTGAAGAGGAAAATGACTGATTTTACAGCAATTACATTTGCTAATATATGTAGCCCGCACAATTTTTGCCCAGGAGGCTCTGTCTGCTGTTCTAGAGCCCAGTTATGAAGTCACTGGTCACACCTTCCTCCTCCAAACAGCAGTTAAATCTAATCTAATTCTTCGTCGAGACAGAGTAGGAGGGAATTGTTTCACGGTGCTTGTGCTGCCTCTCCACCATGGAGCAGGGATAATTTAAGGAATGATACTGACCTCACACTGCCTGATGACTAGAGGAAAGACAACTCTTGATACAGAACACATCACTGCAGCATGTTTTGGGCTTTAAAGGCTTTTTTCCCCCTCACCCCTTCACAGTTCATTTTCTCCTCATGGTATTCTCAGACTGATTTAAGATAACAGACATTTGCCAGCACAAAATTTAGCGAGTGCCTTGCACAGGTGATGAGATTTAAAGCAAGGGCAAATCACTGCCTTGATGGTACAAGACTGTTAGGGCAGGGTATCAGTTGCAGCTCAGTTTTAGCTCAATTACGTTCAGAGGTCAGCTTGAGTTCTGTGGGATGTGCAAAGAGATGCCCTTCCCCACCCTGGAGTCTGGAAAGAAAAGACTAAAGCCAGGTCAGTAATGCTTCTGTTGCGAGCTGACCCTCTGTGAACTAGCAGAGTTAAATGACTCAAAACCTGGCAGAAACAGGAATCATAACATAAAGCTTACGGCCTGGAACTAAAGGAGATAGCAGTGTGTTAAAGATGTTCTTCAGAAGCAGGAGGTATTAGCCACCAAAGCAATCATGGCACTGTGATTGTTCAGAGCAGCTGGGCAGATCCACGACGTCGCATGAAAGCGATCCAAGAGGCATCACACATAGTAAGAAGTTTTGGTTTCAAAGGGCTTGCTGACTTCTCTAAAAAGCTAACTTGGCAAAGTGGCAGCTGCAGCTTACAACATAGAAATTAGGAGGTTGCAGCAGGGGGGCAGGAGTCAGCAGTGTGAGTTCATAGAAGACCCAGCAGGTTTGCTTAAGAGCGCTCACAGGAGAGCACAGCAAAGTCTGTTGAGCAAGTCAAACCCCTAGCCCTGCTAAAGCAGGCTCACCTACGACCACAGGACCACATCCAGGTCAATTTTGAATGCCTCCAGAGATGGAAACTGCACAACCTCTCTGGGTAGCCTGGTCCAGGATTCCAGCACCCTCACAGCAAAGAAGTTTCTCCTTACATTTAGGTGGAACCTTCTGGGTTCCAATCTGTGCCCATTGTCTCTTCTCCTGTCACTGGGCGCCACTGAAAAGTGACCTAAACTTTGTGTCTCTTGGGCCAGCTTCACTTGTGCCATATCTGAGCTCACAGAATGGCAGGCATTGAATAAAAACCCTTTCACCATTTTTGAAGTGAGTGGCTGAGAATAAGCCATGCCTTGCAAATGAAACTGCATTTACTTCTGCCCTTTTGGGGTTGGAGTAACTTAAGAGCTGGACATTTACAGGGCCAGTTTACAGCCTGCTTTGCTCTTTGTACCCTGGCTTGTATGCAGTAGGATATTTGTTAGGTTATGAATTCCCCTACTATCCCAGGTACCCTCTAAAGGCAAATGCAATCACCCCTCTCAACTAGAAAAGTGCCCACTGGCATTTCAGAGGGTCTTGTACTGCTCAGCACATCCATCAAGAGCAGGAAGTCGAGCCATAAGAGAAGTTAGTTTGCTGATGGGGGCATTTAAGAGGTTGGGGCTAAGGGCCAGCTGCAAACCGGCAGAAGGAAATTCAGGGTGGGTTGAGGTAAGGCAAGGCAAACAAGCAAAATCATCACACAGAGCTGGGGACTCTGAGCTATCATCCTGAGATGTTTCTTGGGCAGAATTAACTCAAAATCCAAAAGGCAGCAAGTAAAATCTTGGGGAAAAAAACCTAGAGGCCACCACTACGGCAGCAGATGATGAGGAGCCTGCACCTTAGGTGCTGTGCAGAGATCTCACCTCCTCTCCAAAGAGATTCCAGTAAAGTTGACAGAGACATCTGCAGAGCTGATTAAGCTTCACAAGTAGGTCTTGGCCATCCAGTATTCTTCTGTCAAGTATAAACAGAGACTTTGAAGGGTGCTTGATTTTGCACAGAGACTCAAGTAGCACTTACTGATGCTAAAGTATCCTTAAGCACAAACCAGCAAGTTTCTGGCAGTTTTCAGCAGCAGCCTCCCTAGTCTGGCAAACTAAATACAAACACAGCAGCATCTAGGAACTACTAATTCCATTTTTTTAATCATTCTTTTGAGGGCTGGAGAAACATTTTTATGTTAAGGTGAGGCATGCCAATGGCTTTATCAGCCAGTATATCTTAACATGCCCTCAGCTAATCATTTTACAAGGCACCTGGCTTTATTATGATAACTTCTAGAAGATAATTTCTTGTTTATTAAAAGAAGTTATGCAACGTGAGAAAACCAATCCAAACCCAAACCACACAACTCCTGTTTCTATAGGATAATTATTTTGACAGAGAACACAGGAAACCCACTCCAGAATCTACCTTGGGTTTCTGATTCCAGCTGGCATGCTACAGTTCCACTTCAGGGGGCCAGAAGAGCAAGAAACAGTTAAGCTTAGATATGCTTTATAAACTATTCCTTTCAATGACCAGCCCAAATGCCATGAAGACCTACAGAATCATCTCAAATTCACACAGTTGCTCATTTCCAGGATTTCATGGGGCTAAGAGCAGATGTGTCAGAAATCAGGAAACTGACTCAAATCCTTTGAGATTCTCCCCCCCAAATAGAAGCAAAGGGGAGGAAGGGGAAAGAAGAAAACTAAATTTAACTGAAACATCACCACTTTTGCCTCAAAAAGAACCTGAGCCTTTGAGCAGCATGGCATTACCAGCTACAGCAGTCAGATCCTTGTAGCGCCAGCGCCAGATAAGGGCTGCTATCTCGACAGATCTGCAGTTATCAGTGTTGATAAATCAGGGATCAGAGCTCTGTCTTCAGCGTTGCCTGCAGCGCTTCCACTCCCAGACACGTTACAACCAGATCAGGAAACAGAACAGGTAAGACAGGAGCAGCACAGAGGTTAGTGCAATAGTGTGAGGTTTGAGCAGCAGCAGAGGATCCTTATCACTGCTTTGAGTAAATTTCAGTACTTCCAGCATCTTGCCTGATACTGAACCCCACATTACAAAAGGCTGAACCTCACACACTGCAAAAGGCTGAGCCCCCCCACACTCACCCTGGTTTGGGACATTTTTATACTGATTTCTCTCTTCATCTTTCCCCAATTATTTTTCAACTCCCCATCCAAAACCTGGGAGCTTTCTAGTCCACACAAGATGCTCTTCAGCTATTAAAACACACAACAGCCCAAGCAGCAAGTTGCAAGCAACACACCTGGTAGCACAAAGGTCTTCTGAAGACACAGATTGTTCATGCATCCTCTTGCCCTTAGCAGCCTCAGAGCAGCAGAAAGGCTGACGTATCTCAGTGGGGAGATTGGGTAGCTCCCAGTTGAGAAGTGCCACACTTACCGAAAGGAAACAGACTCAAGAACAAGAGAAAAAGCCCCACTGACACTGTCCCTTTTCTCCCTGCGTTGATTGCTGATGCATACTCATCCCTTAGCAAACAAAGAGGAAAAGCTCAGATGCACAAACCTGACTGCTGTGAAGGGCTACTCCTAGCTGACAGTTGGCAAACACCAGAAGTTGCTGTGCACAAAGAACCCTCCAAAAGCAGCCCTTCTTTTTTGTGCTTCGCTTGAAGACAACCATTTCCCTGCACATCACACTCCCCAGTTTCTCCCCAAGCAAAGCAGCACACGACAGATCGCAGCCAGAAAGTCCTCTCTGAGCCTTGTGTCTATCCCCTGCCGCGGTAAAAACCCCACAGTTTTGTTAAATCTCTTTATTTATATTCTTCTCATATCAAAACAGCTTCTTCTTTTGCAGTATAAAACCCAGCAACACAGCCTTTCGACCACACAAGGAGCAGACTCATTCTGCTCGAGGAAAGACAGAGGGAAAGGAAAGAAAAGTCAGCACTGAAAGACAGCCCTGAGCTCTCCTACAGGCTCCCCCTGAGAGCCCTGAGGCTGGGAAGCAGCTGGGCTGCGCTCAGGCGCTCCTCGACGTTGGCCTTCCAGCAGCAGCTGATGATGCTCTGGAGCGTCTGTCCCACGGGTGACTGGTGGAAGACGGCAGCAGCCAGGGAGGGACGCAGGTTGTAGGCCACCACGGCGTAGAGCACGTACTGCCGCTCGCCCAGGTAGGGCTGCTCCCGCATGACCAGCTGCCAGAGGGTGATGGCAAAGGAGTAGATGTCCGCTTTGGTGGTCACCCTCTCCCCTTTGAGGAGCTCGGGGGCGCGGTGCGTGTACGTGCCCCCTTGCTGGCAAACGTGGGGGCTCTGGGCCAGGCCCTCCTCCAGTTTCTGGGAGCAGCCAAAGTCTCCGATCTTGCAGCGTCCCTGCTCGGTGATGAAGACGTTGGCGGGCTTCAGGTCCAGGTGCACAATGCTCTGCGAGTGGAGGAAGGCCAAGCCGGTCGCGATGTCGCACGAGTAGCACACAGCCTCCTCCATGCTGAGGCCCTTCCTGCCGCAGCCTCCTTCGCCGCCCTCGCCCTGCCTCCACGCGTCGCCGGTGCCGTAGATGACGTGGTGCAGGGTGATGCTGCCCACGTACTCCATGATGACGGTGCCCAGGCTGTCCTGGCTGGCGGGGGCACACGTGCTGGCCGCCACCACGCGCACCACGTTGGCGTGCCGCAGCCGGGCGACGTTCAGCTCGGCCCAGAAGCTCTGGCGCGACGCCAGGCGGTTCTTGCTGCTCTTCTTCACCTGCTTCACGGCCACGGTTGCACCGCGGTAGGTGGCTTTGTAGACAGACCCGAAGCCTCCAGAGCCCAGGGGCTGCAGGAGGCAGAGCTGGTCCCAGTCGATGGAGCACCAGGCCAGGCGTGGAGGCAAGCGGCGAGTCCTGCCTGAAGGAGCTCCCCCCAAGAAGCTCTTGCTGTCCTTGCCAGGGATAATTAAGGGGCTGCTGCAGGGTCTGAGATCCAGAGATGGGGAAAACGCCAAAGGAAGAAAGCAATTAAGAGGGAGAGGAGAGGGCATAATAAGGTGGAGAAAAAAAAGAGGCACTGAGACAGAAGACTGGAAAATTACCCTGACAGAAAGGACTCCAGAGGGGCTTCCAAAGCCTTTTATCCCCTCTTCACCACTCTCCCCTCCCACCCCCAAATGAACTGCATCTGTCACAAGCAGCTGAACTCAGCCAGGCTCACCTGCAAGCATTCTTCCCCAATCCTGAAGTGAAACTCTAGAAAGCCAAGGCAAATGGAGAGAGACTTTTTGTAAGGGCAGGTGGCGATAGGACGAGGAGCAACAGTTTTAAACTAGAGCAGGGTAGGTTTGGGCTGGACAGTAGAAAGAAATTCTTTACTACAAGGATGGTGAGACACTCTAACAGGTTGCCTGAGAGGTTCTGGAGGCTCCAGGCCAGGTGTGATCTCCTGACCAAGCCTGAATTCAGCCAGGGGGCCTAAAAGGCATCACTTCAGTGAATCAGTGATGGAGATCTCAGGTACTGAGACTTAGGATTGTTAGGAGACATTTGTCATACTGCTCACCAGGGAGCAAACCTGGCCCAGAAATGAGGGGAATTTGGGTTATTGGCTGCCAGTAGGGAACAGATAGGCTTGAGAAGAACAAGATCAATAGGTGCTGGTGTGCATCATAGGAGCTGGTAAGGAGTGAAAGTGCAAGGAGTTAGGGATGCCAGAGAGCCTCTCAATGGCCCTGGGTGGGGGACAACACAAGGCTCCTCTTTCTTTGACCCTCTCAGAAGGGTCTCTTGGCCCCTGAACTGCTCTGATGCAGACTTGCTGGAGATACCTGGCTGGAGGCTGCAGCAGTGCTGCAGGGGTGCTCTGAGGTGGGGGGAGACCAAAGGAGCTTTAGTGTCCTTTTAAATATGCAGTGAAGTAAGCCACGGAGACAGCAGGTGGTTTACTCTCTGGTTTTGTGCTTGCAGGCTAAAGTCTTCGCTGCCAGTCTCTGCAGTCACTGTTTTCTAAGCAGGCTAGTTGTGATGGACATGTAAGGGTGCAGGAGGCAGAGGAAGCTGTGTTTTAGTGCCTATTTTCTGAGTGCTATTAGAGCTCTAATTCTTGTGTGGAGCTCTGTACCAATGAGTATATAAAAGCAGCAGGGAGATCTCTCTGCTGTGAGTTCCAACCACCTCATGGCAGTGCTTCAACCTGTTTTCACCAGGTTAAGGTGGCAGGGAGGGTTCAAAGGAAAAGTTGGCTGAGGGAGAAGAGTAGGTTGAAGAATGTGTGGATGAAGGGCCAAGGAGAGGAGCACATCTGGAGGCTGTGAATTTATTGCCCTTATCCCTAATTTTATATTCTGATAGCTTGTCTCGAGGTGCTCTTTTAAAACTGTGCTACTGATCCACAGCAGCAGTGTCCCAAGTTCTTATCACTGGTCCCCTTTGCTCAGTGGTGGGCACTGAGACCCCGGGAAACGAGCTGTGAAACCTCACCAGTGCCTTCAGTTAAACCTTGAGGGCACTCAGGTAAGGAGAGCCTTTGCTTCCTGCTCCTGAGCTCATGGAGTAACCTCACTGGGAAGAAAAAAGGCATCCAGCTGCTGTTTGGCAACGTGTTTGAAACTTCATCTTATCATTTGTAAACTAGGGCTCAACCTTTTAAAATGTTTATGATGATGATGATGTCTCTCAGCAGTGAAACAGCATCACAGTTCTTGCAGACCTACTTCTTCTTTGCATTTGGGTTCATCACTGTCTGTGTTTGCTTTCCCAAGGTGTCATTGCCTCACCAGAACAGCCAAACTCTGAAATGGGAACTAGACTCTTTTCTGGCTTGTGCTTGTAGTGGAAAAAAAAGTAAGGGGTCACCACTGGTAGAGTTTGGAAGGCACCTCTGAAGATCACCTCCTCCAAACCCCTCTTACCAGGGCAGCATCACCTACAGTAGGTGTCCAGAAGGATTTTGAAAGCCTCCAGAGAAGGAAACTCCACAACCTCTCTGGGCAGCCTGTTCCAGTGCTCTGCTGCCCTCAAAGTGAAGATTCTTTACCTTCTGCTTATGCAGAACTTCCTGTGTGAGAGGCTGATGACAGAAAGTCATGGTGGAATGTGAGACTTGTAGCTGAAGGACTGAGAAAAGCTTCATTGCTTTAGGTGACTGCAGTGGGTCTTGGAGATTAGTTTGTGTTTATTTGCTGTGAATGTTTGGTATTTTATACTCCTGTTAGAGCTTGGAAGTTGCTCATTTATGGCATGCCCCTTCCCCACCCCGAGCCTGGGCTTGCTTTTTGGTTTCCAGCTCACTACTCGTGGGGGGAGTTCAGGATTTACCCCTGCCCATGTGTCTAACACAACACACAGGCAGGAAGCCAGAGATGAGCTTCATTTGGGTGGCACAGCCCACAGCACATCTCTGCTGAAATTCTATCTACTGCTCCACAAGGACAGCTGACAAACACCTTCCCTGCAGGAGCCTCTGTGCCCCTTAGATAAACTGCTGCCTCTTGTAGATTAATCAAGGGGTTGGAAGGAACTCTTCCACCTTGCCTGGGTGCCCACAGGCTCTGTTAACTAAGAGATACCTTTGCAGCCTGCAGGGTTAGTTTTGGACTCGTCATGGCACCACAGACTTGCTTTGCTTGGAAAAGTCCAACCAGTATCTAACTCCACCAAGTCTGGCACTAAATAAAATCCTTGGGTTTTCAGCTTCTCCAGGTTGGATTGCTCCCCTCCCATCCATCCATCTGTGCACACACACCAGCCTGGCAACGTGCTGCTCTTTGGAAACTGAGGATCCAGGTTCTCTGTGTTATTTCAGACAGCAAGCAGAGATCTGACTGGTTTCTGTGACAGTGACACCCAAACCATTGCTCTTCCTCTCTGCAGACAGTAGCTCAGTGCAGCAGGAAAATCAGTGCCATGGGAAAACTGGTGAGGATCAATGGAAATGTTTCCCAGCCCGGCCCCAGCATGTATTACTACCACCCTGCTTCCAGAGGGCTCAGCTGATGCCTCTCCAGTCTCCTCTAGGGCAAACTGGCCTTGTAGGGGGGGACTTTTATGCCACAAAGGTTGTAGGATGATCATCATAGAATCACAGAATCACAGAATCAAGCAGGTTGGAAAAGACCTCCAAGCTCATCCAGTCCAACCTAGCACCCAGCCCTATCCAGTCAACCAGACCATGGCACTAAGTGCCCCATACAGGCTTTGCTTGAACACCTCCAGGCACAGCAACTCCACCACCTCCCTGGGCAGCCCATTCCAATGCCAATCACTCTCTCTGCCAACAACTTCCTCCTAACATCCAGCCTGAGCCTGCCCTGGCACAGCTTGAGACTCTGTCCCCTTGTTCTGTTGCTGGCTGCCTGGCAGCAGAGCCCAACCCCCACTTGGCTACAGCCTCCTTTCAAGCAGTTTTACACAGCAATGAGCTCTGCCCTGAGCCTCCTCTGCTGCAGGCTGCACCCCCCCAGCTCCCTCAGCCTCTCCTCACAGGGCTCTGCTCCAGGCCCCTCAGCGGCTTTGTCGCCCTCCTGTGGACACCTTCCAGTACTGCAACATCTCTCTTGAATTGAGGAGCCCAGAACTGGACACAGCACTCAAGGTGTGTCCTGACCAGTGCTGAGCACAGGGGCACAAGAACCTCCCTTGTCCTGCTGCCCACACTGCTCCTGAGCCAGCCCAGGATGCCATTGGCTCTGCTGCCCACCTGGGCACTGCTGCCTTATGTTCAGCTACCCTCAGATCCTTCTCTGCCTGGCTGCTCTCAGCCACTCCCTCCCCAGCCTGTAGTGCTGCTTGGGGTTGTTGTACCCAAAGTGTAGAACCCTGCACTTGGCCTGGTTCAGTCTCATCCCATTGGCCTCTGCCCACCCAGGCAGCATGTCCAGGTCCCTCTGCAGGGCTCTGCTACCCTCCAACAGCTCCACACCTGCTCCCAGCTTGGTGTCATCTGCAAACTTACTGATGCTGGACTCAATCCCCTGGTCCAGATCATCAGTAAGGATGTTGAACAGGGCCAGACACTGAAGAAAACAGCTGCTAATTATGTTATTCATAAACACTTATTTCTCTGAAAATGTTAATTTCTTGAGGACACACAGAGCACCACTGCCACAAATAAATGCAGCTTCGTAAAACCAGGGGGGAGAAATGTTCACCTTTATGAGGAGTCACTTACGTTGAATGACCTGGGCTATAGCACTCAGGAGCTGGAAATCGCTGCTGCAGGGGGGTCTGTCATTCTCCACATCCCCACCTCCACTGCTGTGGGCTTGCTGAAGGCTCCAGCTCACAGTGCCAAGCAGCAGCTTCCACTGCACTTCTCAAACGCTCACTTTGCAGCAGAGGTTATCTCACTGTGCTGCCCACTGCCTGTTTGTGCTCGCCAGCCCTTGCTGTGCCAGCTGCACCAACTGACATGCTGGAAACTCGGCGCCTATCTGACCTGAACCCAATGTTGTGATTTGCAAAGTGGGGAAGCCACCAGCACGTAGCTGCTCAGTCCTTGCTAGTCCAGCAGCAGCTCTGCACCACATTGGCATCTCCCTGTCAAAAAAAACCCAAACATTCTTTGTCCTAGGGCATGTTGAGCTGCGGGAAGGAAGAGCGAAGGGGGAAGCTGGAATAGTCTTTCTCTTCCACTGCTGGAGGACAGCCAGACAAGGTGCAGAGACAGATGCAGCCAGACAAGGTGTAGAGGGAACCGAGGAACCTCTTCTCTGTACTTTCTTAGGCGGTTCTGGCAAGGGCTGGCAGCAGGGGAGGGAGAGGGGCAGATGCCCAGGGCTCTGAATCTGCCAAGCTCTGGAGGGACTGCACCCTGAGATCTGAGGATGTAACACCAGCATGATCCATGCAAATGCATTCACTTTGTTACAGTTCCCAGGGGGTGTGTGTGGAAGGGATGTTCATCCAGGAATGGTGGGCAAGACAGGCTTTGACAGCAACACGATGGAGCAGTCTTCTCTCAGGGCAGAGAGGGAACAAATGATCTTGCAGAGTATTCCATACCTTTTGACTCTCAGTATAACAAGGCCAATGCACTACCTGTGAGACAGAGGTGGTGAGCTCAGAGGAAAGGCACAGGGATCACAACGAAGGGAAAGTGTCTGTGTACAGAGCAGGTGAGAGCCAACAGCTCTCTGGAATAACCATTTCTCTCAAACTGGCTTACAGCAAGAAATCTAGACCTGGGGAAGAGGAACCCAAAAGCAGGACACAGACAATGCTGAGCATGGTATAAAGTCTGTCCCCAAACCCTGTGGAACATGAACTCTTCACTGGCAAACAGCCTAGGCTAGGCAGCAACGGTGTGCAGGGAGCAGAGGCAGCTGTGGCAGGTGGGAGCAGGTTGTGCTGCACCTCCTCCCCCATGGGTTGGTCAGACTTCTCCAGCAGCATCGGGGGCAGGCAGATCTCCGGGGTCAGAGCCACAGAGCTCCTCCGGCAGTATTTAGAGCCACAGGGATGACTAAGGGAATGGAGCATCTCTCTTTAAAGGAGAGCCCGAGGGAGCTGGGGCTCTTTAGCCTGGAGGAGACTGAGAGGTGACCGCATCAGTGGTTATCGATATGGAAAGGTGAGTGCCAGGCTGCAGGCAGGCTCTGCTGGGTGATGCCCGATGACAGGCCAAGGGGCAATGGGTGGCAGCTGAGGCATAGAAGCTTCATTTAAACATTTTTTTTTCCCTGCGAGGGGAACAGTGGAACAGGCTGCCCGGGGCGGGGGGGGAGTCATGGAGTCTCCCTCTCTGGAGATATTCAAAACCCTCCTGGATGTGTTCCTGTGTGATCTGGTAAAGGAGATCCTGCTCTGTCAGGGGGGCTGGACTGGATGAGCTTTGGAGGTCCCTTCCAGCCCCTGACATTCCGTGATGCTACCTGCAAGGCAGCCCACATCTGTGCCTAGCAGGTGCCATGCTCTGTGGTTTGTCCTGCCAGGACCTGTGTTAACCTAAGGTGATGCAGAAGCACTCACTCAGGTCTCCCAAACCAGCATTCCCTCTCTGGACACCCCAAACTCACCTTCCAGCGCCTGACAGCGTTTCGAGGCGCAATCTGCCGGCTAACTCAAGTTGCTTCCTTCACTTGGGCTCTGCCTTTTCACAGCCACAGGTGCGCTCCTTGGTGACACCACCAAGCACAGCCACTTTTGGCAGGCTGTGTGAAAAAGCTGACATTTCCCCCTTTCACCAAGGAGCAAAGTTCCACCTTGGCCAGCTCTGAGCAGCTCCAGCCAGCAGGGCTGGGTGCATCCTGCAGCCACTTGCAGTAGCCAACCCCCGACCCCGCGGCTCGAAGCGTATCTATTGAAATGCCAGGCACCCATTATTCATTAACTAAAACCATTCTGTACTTTTATTGATATATTTTGTGGAGTTCACATAGGTTTGGTTTTTTTTTTTTTTGTTTGATTTTTTTTATTTGTTTGTACAGCAAACATAACACTGTAGGCCACAAGAAGCTGCAGCACTATTGTTCAATAGCAGCAAGGTATATTTTATCATCAGGGTATGTGGACAATAAATAGTCTGTTTCTTTGGATGTGAATGTTTCAAATGTTAAGTTCTCTGCTGCAGCTTCATAATGTGATTGCTATTTTACAGAGCTTATACACAAAAATATATATGCCATCTTTTTTTGTCTATATTTTATACAAATACAACAGTAGTTTGTGAATACATTTTAAAGTACATATACATGATAAGCAACTCAAAAAAATTTTCCCATATCACAGGATAGCAAATTTTAAATGCAAGAAACATATACAAATTCAGTCTGGAATGCAGGGTTTTTGTGTTCTGGTTTGGTTTTTGTTTTTTAATGCTTGTTTTTCTCTATTTCTTTTGACTCAAAACTTTTCTCTTTAACAACCTTTCTCGCATACAAGTCCAAACAATTGATTTCCCACCCCCCCCACCCCCTCCGCTTCCACTAGCTAAAAAATAGAATTTCAGCAATCCAAGTCAGGTTTGGGTGTGGCATCATCCCCCACTATTATTCTCCTTTGTTTGTGTGTAAATTCAAAGGCTTTTTAGTAGCATACAGCATGTTCTTCACTCCACACCCTCTCAAAAGCCCACCTTTCCAATGGAACCAGCAGTCGCCTGTGTGCTGTGAACAAGAGCTGGGCTTGCCAAAGAGTTCCCATTTGCATGTCCAAAATAGTTTGCCTTTTTCTTTTTGCAAGTGCATGTGAATACATCGTGGTGTTGCACAAAGTTCATGAATGACAAATGAAGTCACAGTATAAAAATATATCATACAACTATAGGTCTGGTATAGTCCTTTTTTTTTTTTTTCCTCCTTTTTCTTTTTTTATTTTCCTCTTTTTTTTTTCTTTTTTTCCTTTTATTATTTTTTTTCCCCCGTTTTGTTTATTTGTTTCTATGGGTAAAAAATACATCTGAACGAGACAGGGAGGTTTTGTAGCACCATGAGAGGAGTTGTATCCCAAGTTACATTAGCAGCATGATCCAATATAACAATATTGCAGGAGTGTTTCTGAGGAGATAAACATTCACTCTAGTTCAACTGTACCACTGAAGCTTATACTGAAAAAAAGTGTTTACATATGATTAGCAAGAGTTCTGTGTCACTTCCAGGGCTAGATAACTGTTATCAAAAGACACTGCCTTCCAACAAAAGTAAGACACCCTTATTGCATGAAAGCTTTGGGACTATCCCAACGTGTTTTCAACTACTTGGAGGCTGAGCGTGATGCTAGGAGGGGCTGCGGTTTTTATCTGTACACTGATGCAGGATGGGCAGCTAAGCCTATATGGTTTACTACATAGCAGATAAGTATGTTTATTTCAGAGGCTTATCTATAGCCTGAGAAGAATACAGGGTGAGCTGCTAAACCAGTGTATGAGACAGACATAATGAAGGATGCAATCCTGCTCCCCTCCACCTTGACTGGTGCAGGAATCAGGCCTTAAGTTAACTTCAGACAGCAGCATAGCGATGGTAGGATACGATCAGAAACCAAACCGGTATCAAATACTGCCTCTTAAAAAGCTTGTTGGTTTTTTGCCATAGTTTACCATCCAGAACTCCAGAGGACACAGTCTGCAACTGGTGAGGACAAACTCCTAATTGTCTGGGTTAGATTTTGTTTGTTGTTGCCTGGTATTCATGATGGCAGTAGAAGACAGTGTAGTTTGAAACATGTAAACCTAAGTAACAACCATTGTAAAACCCTTAAGAAAGACACACTGGTTCTGTGCAATAGAGCAAAATTGATAAGAACAAAACAAAACAAAACACCAACAAACCCAAAACACTGTAAAAATGTACCTGTTCAAAATGGCAATGGCTACCATTCTGGTTTGATATTTGTACACAAAGCATTCTACCAAAGGTCTACCTATACGTAATCTAATGGCACTTGAAACAGATCAGGAGAAAAGTTGGGTCTTTTATTTCTTATAATTAAACAAACAAACAAAAAAAAGGCAAAACCTGTTAAGAATTTTTTTCTTAAAAGGTTTAGTTTGGTTTTTTTTTTTAAACTTCTTTTTTTTTTCCTTTTTTTTTTCTTCTTTTCTGCTGTTTTTTGATTTTTTTTTTTCAAAGTGCTATATCTTGTTAATATGTGTAACAATAGAGGTTGACCAAGCTTCTTTTTTTTTTTCCTTTTCAAAAATATTGGCTATAATACAAGTTTAGCTCACTAGGCAAAAGGATCCTGAAAATATGTACTCTTAACATTCATTATTAGCTTCATAAAGCAATCAGCTCTGGCTCATGGTTCAGTCAGTATGTGGTTTTTAAAAACCTCTACTGCCAAATGAACGACGATTAAAACAAAACCAAAACAAAAATCAGTCACTCTAACCCCACAATTTCCTACTCAAATAAAGCACAAGCAAAAAGTACACAAAAAGATGCATGTTAAAACAAACAAACAAACCCCAAACCAACAGAAAAGCAAACAAAAGAAAAACCCCAAACCAAAACAAACGACAACAACAACAAAACCCCACCCGAACCCTTACTAGAAGTTTAGAAGATGCACCAAAAAAATCTTACTGGAAGTTTAGAAGTTGCACAAAAAAACCTTACTGGAAGTTGATGCACAAAAAAAAAACCTTAATAGAAGTTTAGAAGATGCACAAAAAAACATTACTAGAAGTTGATGCACAAAAAAAAACTCAATAGAAGATGCACAAAAAAAACCTCAATAAAAGATGCACAAAAAAGCCTTACTAGAGGTTTAGAAGATGCACCAAAAGAACCTTAGTAGAGGTTTAGAAGATGCACCAAAAGAACCTTACTAGAGATTTAGAAGTTGCACTTAAAAAAACTTACTAGAGGTTTAGAAGATGCACCAAAAAAACCTTACTAGAGGTTGAGAAGTTGCAACTAAAAAACCTTATTAGAGGTTTAGAAGTTGCACAAAAAAAACCTTAATAGAAGTTGATGCACTAAAAAAACCTTACTAGAAGTTTAGAAGTTGCAACTAAAAAACCTTACTAGAGGTTTAGAAGATGCACCCAAAAAACCTTACTAGAGGTTTAGAAGTTGCAACTAAAAAACCTTACTAGAGGTTCAGAAGTTGCACCAAAAGGACCTTAGTAGAGGTTTAGAAGATGCAACTAAAAAACCTTACTAGAGGTTTGGAAGATGCACTGAAGAACCTTAATAGAAGTTGATGCACTACAAAAATCTTACTAGAGGTTTAGAAGATGCAAGTAAAAAACCTTACTAGAGGTTTAGAAGTTGCACTAAAAAAACCTTACTAGAGGTTTAGAAGATGCAACTAAAAAACCTTAGTAGAGGTTTAGAAGATGCACCAAAAGGACCTTAGTAGAGGTTTAGAAGATGCAACTAAAAAACCTTACTAGAGGTTTAGAAGATGCACTAAAGAACCTTAATAGAAGTTGATGCACTAAAAAACCTTACTAGAAGTTTAGAAGTTGCACAAAGAGTGGTGCACAATCAGCCAGCCCTCCCCCTCCCCCCCACACCCTCCCAAAAGAACCTGCCTGAAACGGGGAAAAAAGGGTCTCAAAACGGAGAGCGTAGTAGTGGCCAATGCTGCCTCTGCCTAAGTGATGTGGAAAGCACTCTGTGGTGGGCCTATTGCTTATTGTCAAGTCTGCTTCCACCTTACCCTACATCCCAGTTTGGTGGCAAACCCACTGAAACCCTGACTGAATGAGGTTCAATATCTTGTCTGAGGTCCCTGTTTCTCAAGTGAAATGTCCGTCTGACTCCAAGTGAAATGTCAATCCCCTTTGGGAAGCTAAGGCACGAACAAAGGAGTAAGGATTCTGGCTACGCACTCAGGAAGGGGTCTTGGCAAAGCCTCCTCTTGGGTTCTGTGTTTTTAATGAAGTCTAATTGGCAACTGAGACTGATCAACGGCTGCGGCAGGCTGGAGATGTGTGTGCCAGAGGCTGCCCGGCCATGCTGCTGGGCTGGCGGCAGGGTGCTGAGCACTCACAACTCGCCTTCGCCGCAGGGGCACGACTGGGCTTGGACTCCATGAACAGGCTGCCCAGGGAGGTTGTGGATGCTCCCTCCAAGGCCAGGCTGGATGAGGCCTTGAGCGACCTGCTCTAGTGGGAGGTGTCCCTGCCTATGGCGGGGGTTGGAAGTGGCTGAGCTTTGAGGTCCCTTCCGACCCAAACCATTCTATGATTTTATGATCTCTGGAGGTCTTTTCCAGCCCCTATGACTCTGTGACTCCAGGCAGGACATAACCCACTGGAGGAATTAAGCCCATTTCTCTTCAGCTCAGACTGGTTGAAAGGACTGGGAATAAACCCAAGTTCTTCCTAGCTGCATTAACGATTGTTGCTTTGAACTAGAGTTACATTTGGTTGCATTTACCTTGTGCTCTGTTCATCTGTTGTGTTTCTTTCCTTTAGAAAGGTGAAGAGAAAGAAAAAAAAATAACAGGGGGGAGGGGGAAGGGAAAAAAAAAAGGAGAGGAAAAAAAAGCAATATTGAACAAATCATTCAACTAAAGATGTGAGCAAGCAAGCAATCTGTTTCACAGAAACCAGAGGAAGCAGTCATGAAGCAGAGCTAAAAGCCCTCTTTGAGACAACGTGCTCCTGAACTCAAAACCTAGGAGGAGTTTTGCAGAATTTCCAAGCCCACAAAAGGTATTCTCCTTGTTTTTGTTTTTTTTTTTTTAATGCCTTTGGAACACACAAAACACCTTTATAAAAAGCTGTTATCTTTCAGTAATAAAATTTAAATAAACATCATGTACAAAAGAGTAAAACTACACCTGCATATTGCTCCTAGAATGAAAAATTCAAACCAAACGACCCAAAACAATCCCCCCACCCCCTCCAAAAGAAAAAAAAAAGTAGGAGCTACTGATAAAACATCTGGAGCAGGAGCTCCTTTAAATGGGAGCAACTTTTGTTTCTGTGAAGTGGAGTTAGTTTAACCACTTAAAACCTTGGATGGAGCCTGATTGTTGTCTGATACTAACACACCTGATCGCTGTTTATTTAATTCCTTGTACGAAAATGACAAGGAAAAGAAGGTTACTGCTGAAAGGACAGCAAATCTACTTTGCTTCCATGCATCACAGGGGTAAGGGTGTGGGGGGAGTTATATATATATCTATTTTTTTTTTTCCTCTTTTGGTTATTAAGGGGTTGGGGAATAGTAATATATTGCATTAGGTAAAAGTGGTGTAAGCAATATGCTTTTACTTCACTCCTAAGAGTCCTGTCTTTAAATCTTGGCGACGGGCAAAAAGTCCCCTAACCAAGTACCCAGGTGTAGAAAGTGTGATCAACATCTAAACTGTTGCTTAGGAGGACATAACACACCGTGTAACACAACTGAAAAGAGCATGCCAATAAAAAGAAAAAACAACCAACCCAAAACCACCAAAAAAAACCCCCAAAACCTACCAAAAAACCCCAAAACCTACCAAAAAAACCCCACCCAAACCCCCCAAAATATCCCATAAAAGAAAAATAACAAACCCTAAACCCAACCCCCAAAAAAGCTGATACTTGCAAATTTACATTCACTCTCTGACTGCACACTAGGTTGGAACTGAAAATAGATACACACTTTCTGGCTGGACTTAATCCACCCTTTGGTGGTGGTGGCTGGGTGAAGACTGATGCCTACAAATGCTGAGTACGCTACCGGGAGGAGATTCCTATGCAGTTCTCTTTCTAGGCTACTAAAAAGATATAGACCAACCAACCAAAACCAAACCAAACCAACAACAACAACAAAAAAATCAACCCAACCAAAGAGTGAGTTAAGAAGTAAACAACTACACAAAACCCCCAAACAGCTGTGACAAAAATCTTCTGCATTACTACATCGCAACACTTTGCTGTTTCAAGGTTCGCTTTGCCTCTTCTCCCCCTAGCAGAGCACAAACAAACAACAGCACAGTTCCAAATTCAACTTGAAACCTTTTAGGCAAGCAGAGATTCTCTGTTAAAATTCTTTTCAGCCACTGGTTTTGAAAGAACTCAACTAAATTTATTATTGAAAACTCTGTGGAGTAGGCCACACAAAACAAACCCAACCCCCCCCCCCCCCAAAAAAAAAATGGAATTAAGCCAGAAAGTGGCAACATTCTTAACACCTTTTTGTACTGACTTCAATACAAGTCAAAATGCTCTATGTACATGTGTATATATATTTTATATATATATATATATATGGGTTTCTATATATACACACACAGAGGGTTCAGAAAAAAATCTGAATTGTACATTTTATTTATAAAATTTCAATTTGTCATCACAGAATAGATCAGACCTGCCACCAGCTGGGAAAAGCATTTGGTTGGAAATGGACTAAAGAATCTTTTCACCATTCCTTCCCCCCCCCGAGGAAGCTTTAATTTGATCTAGTCCCTGCTCATTGTGTGGGTGTTGGACTAGATCGTGGAATCACAGAATGGATTAGGTTGGAAGGGACCTCAAAGCTCAGCCAGTTCCCTGCCATAGGCAGGGACACCTCCCACTAGAACAGGCTGCTCAAGGCCTCATCCAACCTGGTCTTGAACACCTCCAGGGAGGTCGGGGAGCACAGAATCACCCAATGTAATCTTTGCTCACACTGGGTGATTCTGTGCTCCACAACCTCTCTGGGCAACCTGTGCCAGTGGCTCACCACCCTCACTGCAAAGAACTTCCTAACATCCAGTTGCAATCTCCCCTCTGCCAGTTTAAACCCATTCCTCCTCATCCTGTCATTACAAGACCTTGCCAATAGCAAACAGATGACCATGAAAGCACTATGGTCTAGTGACGAAGGATGCTGGGATGAAGGTTGGACCTGGTGGTCCTTTCCAACCATAGCAATTCATAGTGATTAGATGTTGTGCTAAGGGATTTGGTTTAGTCAAGGACTTGTCAGTGTGAAATTCATGATTGGATTTGATGAGCTTGAAGGTCTTTTCCAATCTAAGACCTTCTGTGATTCTGTGAAAGGTCCTTTCCAACCTAAGGCATTCTGTGATTCAATGATTTGTGCTACTGGATTCTTTGCAAAGAGTAAGACGTTTCCACATCCAAACTGGATGCGGCTCTGGGCAAGCTGATGTAGTGGCAAGTGTCCCTGCCCGTGGCAGGGAGGGGGTTGGAACTGGATGACCCTCGAGGTCCTTTCCAACTCTGACAATTCTGTGATATGGGTGGGAGGTGCAAATGGCAACTCCACCACTGAGACACCACCCAAAGAGAAAAGCTGGTGTGGGTGAAAAGGTTTTTAAAACAAAAGAGCTCAGTGTTGAGAGTTCTGCTGGGGATTAACTTTCTACTGAAGATTCCAAATGTGTCACTTGGCAGTGAAAGGAAATGAAAACCATACAACGAGACTTTAAAAAACAACCCCCCCCCCCAAAAACAACAGCAACTCCCCCCCCCCAAAAAAAAAAAACCAAAACCAAACAAACAACAAAGTAAACACAGCTGAGAATAAAAACACTTTCAAAACATCTGTTTTTAAAAAGTTAATTTAGATTTCTTACTGGCTTCATGAGATTGGTACTGTACAAAAGCAGAGAAAGTGATAATGTCTTCTTGTAGGCACTAAGTTAAAAATGGTCACCTAAGGCATTTCTACAGATAGACAGCAACAAGCCAGCTTTGTACATCCTACTGGAAAGCTTGATGAAATCGTGGGAGGGTGGTGGTTGTGCTTAGACTGCTCGTGAAAGCCGCCGACAACGAGTGCAGAGACCCAAGCCCTATACTATTGCTAGGATCCTGCGGATCCTGGGTTTGCGGTGGAAGCTGAGCCATAGAAGAGTGTGCCTCCTCCTGCGTGTAGCTCATGCCGAGGTTCCCCACCGACACGGAAGGGTTGTAGGGAGGGCCGTTGACAGGGATGAAGTTGAACAGCTGCGAGAAGTCCAACGATGGGGTGTTTAGAGGTTCGCTGATGGGAACGGAGCCCTTGGAAAGGGAAACCTCCCCGGACCCGTCATCTAGCGGCCCGACTTGCGGGTCCAGACCTAGCTTTGATGAAGAGGCTTGCGAATCCTGGGAGGAAGAAGGCATACCACTTTGCAACTCCATTAAGTAACTTTCGATTTCCCCTTTCAATGGCTGTTCTTTTTCAGGCATAGAAATTGCGTATGAGGTAGTACCGAGCGGGTATTTCAACGAGAGCTGGTGAGAAGGGTGGACAGACTCCATGTCTATGGGACAAGGCATGCCCAACGGCAGCGATGTGGCAACCATTTGGTGTGCAGACGCAGAACTCTGCATGGACTGAATCTGAGTGTTGTAGAGATTTAATTGCAAAGTGTTTGTAAATGGCTTTGATGTCAGTTCACTGGAAGGTAAAGACATCACTGGAAGCAGCTCATCCTTAATAGGCACAGAAACGTTGCAGGTAAAGGGATCTAGAAGGTCCATTGGCTCCGTTTTGACCTTCAAAAGTTCTTGGTTGTGACTCTTCTTCATGTGGCGCGTGAGGTGATCCTTCCGCCCGAATCTCTGTGCACAGTACTGACAGAGGAAGTCCTTTCTTCCAGTGTGCACTACCATGTGTCTGCGGACATCCTTGCGGGTGTAGAACCGACGGTCACAGTGTTCACACTGGTGCTTTTTCTCCTTCACCCCACCCGACGACTTGCCCGCGTGGGTCTTGAGGTGCTCCAGCAGCACGCCCGTGCTCTCGAAAGTCTGCAAACATACCTTACAGGTGAGGTCGCCGCTGGTCGCCGCGTGCAAGGCCAGGTGGCGTTTGAACCCCAGCTTGGTGTTGTAGTTCTTTCCACATTCTTCACACTTAAAGGCCTCTTTGTTGGGATTGTGTGTATGGAGGTGATTCTTTAGGTGGTCTTTGCGGTGAAACATTTTCTCACAATAATTACACTTGTGGGTTTTCTCAGGAGAGTGAGTAGCCATATGCCTTTAAACACAGATATATTCTGTAAGTAATTATTTGGATCAAAAAACACCCGTGCTCATTTTCTCTTTGCTTTTAATGGCAGCTAAAGGCTACGCTACTAAGGGCTGCTTTGCAAGGCAACCTTCGTTTCGTTTTTAACTGAAAGCACAGCACTACAAAGGACAGTTTGACATATTTAAGCATAGCCAACCGCAAGCCATTTCTCTTAACTCCACACTTTAGCTTTGGTGGGTTTTAGCTACTGTAACAGGGGTAATAGGGGCAAGTATGAAAGTACTCGTGTAAAAGTCCATAGCCAAGAAAAATTTTCAGTCCATACTTTTTTTTCTCCCTTTCTTTCTCTCTCTCTCTCTCTCTCGTGACAATTCCTTACACAAACGAAAATTCTACGCTCATTAAAAGTAAGAAACGAAACAAAACAAACGAACAAAAGCAGAAAACAAAAGCAGAAAACAAATCAAGAAAGGAAATCAAAAGACATTAGCTTGCAAACTTAGGTAATTTAGGATGCTAGAAACAATCCCACGGCTACTTTTAAATTAACACATCCTCTCTGCAATCGGCTGAAGGCGTACACAAATATATACTTTTACACGGCTTAACACGGCCAACATAAAATAGAGAATAGAATCTGAAAGATAAATAGAGTTTAATACCTTAGTAATTTGTACTTAGAAACAAAGGCCTTGGTGCAGTCTTGTTGTGTGCACTTGTAGGGCCTCTCTCCTGTGTGAGAGTATGAGTGAACCTTTAATTTCTCAACACTGTTAAAGGCCTTGTCACACAGTTGGCAAGGAAAGTTTTTTCTTGGTTTGGTTTCACCACGCTTACGTTTCCCTGAAGGGACTTTCTGGGTATCTCTTACTTCTGACAAATCACCAGGAATGACAGTGGCCATCGCAGCCTAAACCAGGCCTTCTTGTTGGACACTTGGGAATTGCCCAACTCCACTAAATGATTTAGCTTTAGATGGCTTCTCAAGTTTCATGTGGTCGTAAAAGAAAGCAAAAGGGGACTGGAAAAAAAAAATAAGAAACAACTAGTTTGTAACTAAACTCAGGATTTGATGTTTACTTGCTATGTGATGCTTCTGAATAAAACTTCAAAATAAAATTAGCTTCAGCTGGTCTAACGTAATACCTGCAGGTTGCTTTTACACCCTTTGCTGCAACTCTTTACAACGCATTGCTCAGGATGAACAGATCCACATATGCCCCTCAAATCGCACCTCGCAGCCTTCCCCTCAAGCACTGATGGAGAGCAGTTTCTCTCGGGTTAACTAGGGGAGGCATCAGGCAAAGGAGCAGACCTACCCAGACAGCTTTGGCAGCTTCGGATTTCAAAGGGACTACATCCCCACCCGCGGAGTTTGCACAGACACGCACGCACACACACGGTTAGCAAGTGAAAACCTGGAAGCCTCCACATGTCTGAAACCCTGCGTGAGAAGTGGCAGTACCCATGCTGGCAGTTCTGGGGGAGGGCAAAGCTCCTGTTCCTGTGGCTCCTGCACATCTACTCTAATGCACACAACGATTGCCAGTGCCAGGTGAAATCCTGATGTGAGCTTACCCTCTGCTAACCCTCCGCTCGATGTGCTGATGACAGAACCCCCCAGACTGGGGGTATATTAAATAGATCAGGGTTTCACTGAGACCCCCATCCTCTTGATGCTATCCTGCAAGAGGTAGGGGCTGTCAGCATTCAGATGTTGGGTAGGTCAGGATAAAGGCTCTTAGCCCTGCTGGGGCATTGCAACCTGTCAGCTAAGTGAGAGGCTTTCAGCTGAAGGAGCTGCCTGATGCTCGTGTCTGACTTGTGATGGAACAGCTTTAGATTCATCACCTGGTAACATCTAGCAGCAACTGGGCACCTGCCATTACAGGGCACTCAACAGCCCTCCTCTGTCAGGGGTAGCTGAAAGCTTTTTCCCATCAGCAGAGCACAGTTGCTACTGGAGATACCCAAACCCAATGCTACCTGTTGCAGGAAGAGAGGTCTGAGGCAGCAGGGGCAAGAAGGAGGAGGGCAGGAGGTCGGTACTCAACACAAGCATTTGGCAGGGCCAGAAAGCCCCAAAATTTGGCCTCAAAAGTGGCACACCAACCCCTTATCCTGCTGTCACAGCTCACAGCTGCTGTCCACTGCAGCCTCTGGTGGGGCAGCCACTCAAGAGGTGGCTGGGCTTGGCCAGCACTGAGGTCGGGGTCAGCGGCTGGCAGCCGCCACAGCCCCCAGCAGCAGGGCAGGGGAAGGCAGCAGCTGCTGGGACAGGTGGAGTTGGGTGGCTGGGAGCAGGGCAGGCAGCACCAGGCTGCAGCTGCTTCCCACTCTAACACGACTCCCTTGACAATCCAAAGGGACTCATCCCTGCTGGCAGTGTGGGGAGGCTGAGTGGCTCCTGGGCTCAGCTCTCCTCTCTGGAGGCTCAGCAGAGATGGAAGGAGCCAAACACTCACTCCCGAGGGGAGAGCAGCGCCCAGGCGCAATGGGTCCTTGCGAGAGCCCCAGCGCAGCCCTGGAAGGCAGAGAGAAGGAAGGAAGGAAGGTCTGTGTTCTGCTCAGTGCAAGGCAGGAGGGGCAGGGCAAGGTGAGTGGGATGCACCTCTGTAATGTCTCTGTTTTATGACCTCTTCGGCCTGAGATCTCCATTCAAAACGTGTACACAGAGTACGTCTTTGGCTATGCCTCTTCCTCCCTCCTCCCCGGAGCTTCTCCCTTGTCTTTACAAGAGGAGAGAAGCAGTGGCACACCAAGACAGAAATCTGCTGCCTTTCAGCCCTGAACTCCCTGAGTGGCAGGTTACACTGGGCTAGGAGTTTTGCAAAGCCACCTCTACTCCCCCAGGTTTTCTGTGGAACCTCTCTAAAGATAGCCAGTGACAGGAAAAGTGCTTCTTTAAGGGCTTAGGATTTCAGATTTGTCCTGGGCTCATTCCCACTCACAGGACAAAGCCTGGAGGCATCAGTTCCATGAGTGGGAACAACACACAGGTCTTCAGAGTATCAGCTTAACTTTATTTTGTGTCTCCTAAATCAACTATCTGGTTCATAAGTGAAAAATTGGGAGAGTTGTTAGGAGACTTGGGAGCAGTAGTTTTCCACAACAGAAGTAAATGAAGACCAGTTCCAATGACTTCAATGAAGCCACCAATGTGACCAAAAGCAGGGTCTGATTCACATCAGAGTTGTGCTCTATTTGTGGATTTCAAGATCTCTTTCAAACATACACCTTCATCAGAATCTGGTAATAAACCTAACTTTGCTTTCTTCTAAAGGAGCACACTCTGCATATTGGCCTGAATAAAGAATGAAATCCTGGGTTAGCCTAAGCTCTCCTGACAAATGAAGTTCAGAGGGAGAAACATAAAGTCCAACCTCAGATAGGCACCTGTGTGAGACCCTCCACACACAGCCAGCAGCTGTGGCCCTCGCTGCAGTCTCAATGGGGTAAAGCGGGGCCAAGGCCCCTCTGCCCTCCCTGCCAAATCCATGCCTAGTCCCAAACAGGGCAGTGCTAGCAGCAAAGAGCAGAGGAGCTACCTGCCTCGACAGCCTGCTGCAAGGGTTAGAGTGTGGTTAGTGTGATCATGCTGGGGCAGAGCTCAGCAGCAAGCAGCCTCTGTGCCCACCTGGTGGCAAGGGAAGCAGGCACTGCTGGCAGGACACAGAGAGGGACAACAGGCAGGACTAGGATGGGGCTGCAGAGCCAGGAAGGCGCAGGAAGCACTGCAAAGCCATTAGGAATAGCTAAGGGCACAGGGATAGGGACAAGCTGGCAATGCTGGGAGCAGGGTGGGGGTACAGGACATGCACCAAGCCGGGGAGATGCAACACGTCAGGCCATGCAGAAGGGCGATAGGCAGGGTCTGACGGGAAGTCCAAAGCAGTGCTTGTGGAACAGCATACAAGGCTTAGCTGTTAAATCCACAACTCTGACACCTTCTCACTCCTTTACTCAGTGCAAAGATCACACCTCAGGCTGGAGGCCATCCTATACACAGGCCAACAGAACATTACTGCCATCCCCACACTCCAGCTAGCCTAGCTGCTCTATACCAGAAGTAACTCCGAACATTCACACAGATGAAGAATCCAGGTTTTGTTTCTCCCTGATCAAAACTAATTAAGCTGATTTTGAACTCTCTGTAGGTGTCCTTCAAATTGCATCACTAGAATAAATACTGTGTGGATCCAATCTTTGGCAATGACAGCATTTTACAGAGAACCAAGTATGCACTATTATTACCTCGGTACCATTTCTAACAGATGAGGCAATTAAGAACTTTAGTATTGATCTCTTTTTTTTCCCCCCTTGTGGATATATAGACTGAGCAATGGAGATTAAACTTTAAAAACCACTGATCCTCAAATATTACACTTTCCAAAGACCAGCTGAAAGAATTTTTATGAGTAATATTGCCTGTTTGTGTCTCAACACATTTATCACTTAAAATCCTCACTCTTACTGGTGCTTTCACAACTGCAGGGTGAATGATTATATGCAGTATTGAATATAACAGACACATCACACAATAAAAACTCGTTTATACTACTACTTTTAAAGCAGCATATACTTAAGAGAAGGATTAAAGCAGCCTCTGTTCAATGCACACCTGATGTTTGCCCACTAAAGTCCTCAGATTTTGGTCTTAACCAGTTCCGCTGACTCTTCTTGGAGGAAACCAGAATCCAGTACTTCCCATTTTTACTGGTCTGAAAAACAAAAGGAAGAATGGACTAGACTCCAGCAAAACCAGGACACTCAGAGAGGCTGGGATGAGGCAAAACTTGGGGGGGGGGGTTGGAAAGAAATTGGAAAGGAAAAGTTAAAAGGGAGAGACCCAACCCATGCACAGAACATTCTGGACTGTTAACGACACACTGGAGGAAATCAATCGTTCTTGCATTGCCAGCAGCGCAGTGGTGCACTTCAACTGGTAGGATACTTACACATCATTTCAACTAACACTATGCTGGACGGTGACAAAGAGATAAAATGAGATGAAAAAGCAAAGGAGTTTTCAAAATGAAACAAACAAAAATGCACAGACCACAAATCATTTAGGAATAGCAGCAAAAGGTGTGAAACGCTGGGTTCGGACTTGAGTTTCTTACTCAGAAAGGACTGAGTAAGAGAAGATTTCTGGATTAAGCCCAACTTTACTAGAACCTAATGCCTTCATTCTGCTTAATTATACAGGAAATAGCAGCTTAAAAGGTGACCTGCAAAGGAAAATAAAATTAATTACAAGGAAAAAAAAATTAATAAAGCCTCTTAATGATGTGCATGCTACAGGTAAATCCCAATAGAGGGCAAGTCTTGGTGTGCCTGAGCAAATCCAGAGGGCCTTGCTGGAATTTCCCTTTTATCTCCCTTCTCCTTGCCACCATCCTTCTGTAAATTTGCAGCACGTCTTCCTTTTCTTGCTAGAAGGCCTCCTGGATGACACAGGCATAGTGCCTCGGTGTAATGGGGAGATTTATCCCCTCCAACTCTTCCAGATCTGTAAGGGTGAACATACCCCACATGGCACCACAGGCTGAAGGCATTTGGCAGGAGCTCTGGAGTAACGTAACACACACACACACACACACACTGCTTTCCCTTCCCACTTCCCAGTCACTCCAGTAAATTATTCTTCCTTTTGGTACCACGTTCAGCCCCAGTCTCCTCTGCTGGTAAGCAAGAACGTCAGCAAACCTGTGTCCTTGAACACCTAGCAAAGGCAAAAGTGCTTCAGAGAAACCAGCTCCACTTCTGACAGCTGAGCAGCATTTATCTGAGGCTTTGCCCACGCAAGCAGGAGGTACAAACAGCTCCAGTACCCAAGGAAAATGTGAATGCTAACTAATGAGTGAGAGAGGGGACACAACCCTCACCTCTGCTTCTACAAGTTCCCAAATCACCTTGTTTCAGAGAGAAAATGCTGCTGGCTCCTCACCCCCTCTCTCAGCAAGACCCTTATAAATCAGTTGCCATGCAATGCCTCTCTCAACACCTTCCCCTATCACAGCAGGGAAGAGCTTCACTGGCATGGTGTTTCCAGTAATGTGGCTCATGACACTTGGACAGTATTTCAGATAGCCACATAAATGTAGGCCTCCACTACTGATATTTACAGACTATTTCCTGTCCCAAATTCTCTTTCAAACATTCTAACGCCCTCTCAACAGTATTGAACATCTCTTCTGAAATGCTTCTGGTACTCAGTTCCCACCACACATCTGAAGTCATCCCAGCAAAAAGCTGATGCCCTTCAGAGACAGTCCATTAGAGGCATGGCAAGATAACTGTATCAGGGGAAACTGAAGCAAGATAAACACCAGATGTGGTTAAAATGCTGAAGAGAATGAAGCAGGAAGGTCAGGTACTCTTATTCATCACCTTCTGAACACAACAAAAGCACAAAGCAGTGGCTCCAGATGAGGGCAATGCTACACCTACAATTAGCTGGGATCTCAACCTCTGCAGAGCTGTTATTAAGCAAAGAACTTAAAGTGCACACCAAGGGGCTAAGTTTGTATGAACAACAGCAACATTTGCTACATTTGACAGGATTGAGTGGAAACAGAAAATAAAAAAGAAATCCTTTCCTTTGTGACAATAAATCAGTGTTTGGAGAGAAGATTTTTGTTTTGTTTTTAAATACATGCAAGGCTGTAATTATCCTATATTGAACTTCAGGACTTCTCACAGCAGGCAGCTGAGTTCAGAGGAATCCATCTGTGTGGATTCAAGATCTAGCCTGGAGTACACAGCGTGGCAAGACAGGCTGCAGGAGGACACTTCCAAACCCTCTCACCTGGGGTACACAGCGTGGCAAGACAGGCTGCAGGAGGACACTTCCAAACCCCCTAGCCTGGGGTACACAGCGTGGCAAGACAGGCTGCAGGAGGACACTTCCAAACCCCCTAGCCTGGGGTACACAGTGTGGCAAGACAGGCTGCAGGAGGACACTTCCAAACCCCCTAGCCTGGGGTACACAGCGTGGCAAGACAGGCTGCAGGAGGACACTTCCAAACCCCCTAGCCTGGGGTACACAGCGTGGCAAGACAGGCTGCAGGAGGACACTTCCAAACCCCTTAGCCTGGGGTACACAGTGTGACAAGACAGGCTGCAGGAGGACACTTCCAAACCCCCTAGCCTGGGGTACACAGCGTGGCAAGACAGGCTGCAGGAGGACACTTCCAAACCCCTTAGCCTGGGGTACACAGTGTGACAAGACAGGCTGCAGGAGGACACTACCAAACCCTCTCACCTGGGGTACACAGCGTGGCAAGACAGGCTGCAGGAGGACACTTCCAAACCCCCTAGCCTGGGGTACACAGCGTGGCAAGACAGGCTGCAGGAGGACACTACCAAACCCTCTCACCTGGGGTACACAGCGTGGCAAGACAGGCTGCAGGAGGACACTTCCAAACCCCCTAGCCTGGGGTACACAGCGTGGCAAGACAGGCTGCAGGAGGACACTACCAGACCCAAGCAAGCAGCAGACCTGCCAGTGAAGCTGCTGGGGGGAAATGGAATGATGTGGGCAGAGCAGTGAGAACACCTATCCAACAATCTCAGGTGCAACCAAAGATCGAGTTGGAGATAACACAGAAGACTTCGCCCCTGAGGGAAACAGCCTAACACAAAGCACTGAACCTACAACCAGGCAACCCCTGCGGGCTGCTGCCAGTGACAGCACAGGACCGGTAGCGACTGTGCAGAACAACGATTAGGCTGCAAAGAACATTATGGAGAAGGTAGAGGAATGCAAGAACTGAGATGCTTCAGCAGCACAAAATTTTAACCAAGTCCTTGTTGTTTAGTTTCAGGTTTTGGTTTTGAAGAGAAACTTGCTGAAATGGCACAGATTTGAGCAGAACCCTCCCAGCCCCTCCAAACTAGTGTGAAATATGGGGAGCAGGGGAACAAATGCACTACAAGAACGCTGGGGAGGGACTTTATACAAGAGCTTGTTGTGATAGGATGAGAGGGGGTGGGTTTAAGCTGGAAGAGAGGAGATTTAGACTACAGATTAGGAAGAAATTCTCTACAGTGAGGGTGGTGAGACACTGGCACAGGTTGCCCAGGGAGGTTGTGGATGCTCCCTCCCTGGCCAGGTTGGATGAGGCCTTGAGAATCATAGAATCATAGAATCAACCAGGTTGGAAGAGACCTCCAAGATCATCCAGTCCAACCTATCACCCAGCCCTATCCAATCAACTAGACCATGGCACTAAGTGCCTCATCCAGGCTTTTCTTGAAGACCCCCAGGGACGGTGCCTCCACCACCTCCCTGGGCAGCCCATTCCAATGGGAAATCACTCCCTCTGTGAAGAACTTCTTCCTAATATCCAGCCTAGACCTACCCTGGCACAACTTGAGACTGTATCCCCTTGTTCTATTGCTGGTTACCTGGGAGAAGAGGCCACCCCCACCTGGCTACAATGCCCTTTCAGGTAGTTGTAGACAGTAATAAGATCACCCCTGAGCCTCCTCTTCTCCAGGCTAAACAGAGCAATCTAGGCTAGTGGGAAGTGTCTCTGCCCACACCAGGGGAGGTGGAAGGAGATGATCTTTAAGGTCCCTTCCAACCCAAACCAAGTTATGATTAAACCCCTTTCCTCTAAGCAGTAAACAGATTCTAGTAGGAAACATGTTAAGCTTAAGTAACTTCTATTAATTAATAAAGTACTCAAAGAGAAAAAACCCTGCCATGGGACAGGCACCAGCACACAAAACAGTCACATCTACAGAAAGAGCTGGTTTAGTACAACCTGGTTTATCTCATGATCAGCTTTTGAAAGCTGTGCTATAGTCATAATATCTGGACAAGAAGCTTCTTAATTATTAGAAAGTAGCTCATTCTTAGGACATGCAACACTAGAAAGAGTATTGGACAACCTTTGCAGAATATAGAGGGGGGAATTTATCTTGCCTGCCTCTTCTTTTTTCTCCCTTCTTAAGTCTCTGGAAGAGCAGAACATGAACTTACCAAAGTTTATTTTATCATGCCCTCACAGTCTGTAATTTAAAGAAGGGGGGGGGGGGGGAAACCATCACAATACTCTCCAGCATCTCTTTGTGGGCTTTCCATGTTTCAAATTACTTAGGTCTACTTTAAATCTTGAGAGCTCAGTTTTTGGTTACTGAGTGTTCCAAAGGATTCCTGATGAGACACTAAATCAAGGGAAGTGAGAGCTGCCTAGAGCTAACCCATCTGATCGTTGTGGGTTTTATGGGCTTCTCAAGAATCTCTATGGCACTGCAGAGATGTTTGGCTAAACCCTTTGGAGAGGCTGCCACACAAACCACGCTGATGCTGTAATTACTGCTAAAACCTGCAGCAGTGCTTTCATGGATTTTGGAATCACACTACCACCACCATCCCCTCCCCCAAGAATAATCTGCACGTCTCTGTGTAAGCAAATTTCAGTGACCATTTATGAGGATGTTAATTAAGAGACTTGAACATCTCTGCGATGAAGAAAGGCTGAGAGCCCTGGGGCTGTTTGGTCTGCAGGAGAGAAGGCTGAGAGGGGATATGATCAATGCCTGTAAATATCTGACGGGTGGGTGTTGAAGATGAAGGTGCCAGGCTCTTTCTGGTGGTACCTAGTGACAGCACAAGGCTCAGTGGGTACAAGCTAGAACACAGAAGGTTCCACCTCAACAGGAGGAGACACTTCTGTATGGTGCGGGTGATGGAGCACTGGAGCCAGCTGCTCAAAGAGGTTGTGGAGTCTCCTCTGGAGACCTTCCAGACCTGTCTAGATGTGTTCCTGTGTGACCTGCCCTAGGTGATCCTGCAGGGGGACTGGCTGGACTCAATGACCTCTAGAGGTTGCTTCCAAGCCCTTCCATCCTGTGCTTCTCACAGCACCATCAATTCCAATTCCCAAATCTTACTCCTCAATGGCAATACTCAGCTCAGGCTCATAACCTTACACATAACCAGCCCAGTTCAGCCCAGTGCTTCTCAGGCATCCTCATTTACCTACACTGATTCCATCACACATTCTGTAGCACAGTCCTCAGCACTCCAGTGTCACAGTATCAACAAGGTTGGAAAAGACCTCACAGATGTGTCCTAGAGCTCTCCAGTGCTGACTCTCTTCCTCATAGCAAACTTGCTCACCCAATTGCTCATCCTCTTACAGATACCACTTAGCAATGTGCTGAACAGCACAGATCTCTGTGGAACTCAGCTGGGACCCTCCTTTAATTGAGAACTGACCTTCTCCCCTTTGATCCTCCCTTTTAATCTGTCATTTACTCAAGCAAAGGCCTTCCCTCTTGCATTACTGCTCCTTAGTTTCCCTAAAAAGCCTTTTTATCAAGTTCACTTTGATTTTTGAACCTGAACATCTTTACTTCTTGCCAATGCCTCCAAAAAACTCTATCAGCCTAGGGCAGGACTCTTACAAATGCAGCTTTGACTCCTCCCAAATCATCACACCTAGCCCACTGGCCACCACTTCTATGTTTTATTGCAGTTAGTATCAAAATTGCCTTGTACAGATTTCAGATTTGCCTGGCCCAGACCACCTCTGACACCATGATTTTACCTACTTACACTGCAGAAGATTTTTTAACTGCAATGCTTCAAGGGATCCTATAGGAAAGATGCAGAAGGGCTTTTCATGAGGGTGTCTAGGACAGGACACTGTTTGAAGCTGAGGGAAAGCAGAGTTAGACTGGATATTAGGAAGAAGTTCTTCAATATGAGGGTGGTGAGACTCTGGAATAGGCTGCCCAGGGAGGCTGTGGATGCCTCTTCCCTGTAGGTATTCAATGCCAGGCTGGATGAGGCCTTGAGCAGCTGAGTCTAGTTGAGAGGTGTCCCTGCCCATGGCAGGGAGGCTGGCATAGATGATCTCTGAGGTCCCTTCCAACCTAAGCTGTTCTTCTATAACAATTGAAGATACTTGAAATAACACAGTTTGCAGAGCACAACTAGATAGGCTGAGAAGTGACAAGCTGTACTTTTTGAGACAGTCATCTACCCTGGATTGCACTGCAAGGTGTTTTATCAGCTTCAGGAACCTGTCAAGTAGAAGGGGTTCTGCTGCTCTGGTCTGTGAGGCAGAAATCACAATGACATCCCTGAACTCTGCTGTGCCCCTCATGTAAGATGAAAAAGTGAAACTTACTGAAGAGCTCAGGAGGCCTGCAGGGCAGGCAGCATCAAGGAACCGGCTGTGCTGGAGGAATGAACAGAGAGTCAGAAGGCAGGGACAGGTTTTAAATAGCAAAGTCTGTAAAATAAGCATGGGGCGTATGTCCGAAAATATGGGACCACAACAATCCAACCTGTGACTCATCACTGGGGCTTGCAGAAATCCTCTACCCTACCTCAGTATCTGCCTGCTATCTAGCTAACAGAAGCTCAAGCAGAGGTGGCAAGGTGGTGGTAGCTGAAAAAATCTGCAGTATTACACAGAAGCTGCAGAGACTGCTGCTCAAGAGACAGGAAACTACTGCACAGAGTCCAGCAGAAGCTACAAAGATGCTGTGAGGAGGAAAGGCTCAGACCTGGGGGTGTTCAGCCTGGAGAAGAGCAGCCTGAGAGGAGATCTGATCAACAGCTAAAGGGCAGGAGGCAAGAGGATGGGGCTGGGCTCTATGCAGTGGTGCCTAGTGATAAGACAAGTGGCAACACAAACTAAGCATAGAAAGTTTCACTTAAACATAAGGGAAAAATTCTTTGCTCCAAGGGCGCTGGAGCCCTAGAACAGGCTGCTCAGAGAGGTTCTGGGATCTCCTTCTCTAGAGTGATTTCAAACTCAACGGAACCTGCTGCGGGTGACACTGATTTAGCAGGGGCATTGGACTAGATGACCTGCAGAGGTCACTGGCAACTCCCACCATGCTAGGATTCTGTGACTGCCACAGGACAACACCTTTCACAGAAGTCAGATACCCCTCAAAAGGTTGGATTAGATGGTTGGGAAACTCACATCTGGGACAAAAAGACAACTTGTGAATGAGAGGAAATGTCTGAGAGGAAGAACAGTCTCCCCAGCACATTCACCACACCCCAGGTGTGGGTGGCAACTACACATTAGTCCAAAGAACATAGCAGAAGCCCAGTCCTGCCCTGAACCTCACTGCCTGGGGGCAAAAGCTGCGACATGGGCTCTTGCAACCTTGTCTTTTGATATGATTTCTTGGAGCTATTCCAACCGAAATGCTGAGCCTGTCTCCTCTGCCTCTTATCTCAGCCCCCCAAACAAGGTAACAAGTAAGAGTGCCCAATGTCTGAGCAGCCACTGATCTTGCAAGGCACCCTGCAGAGGGGAACTGCCGGGAAGGAAACACTCCATAGATTGTTGCAACTTTACATTAAGAAGTGTCATGTTCAGTCTCAATGGCCTTTGCTACTACTGCTGCAGCTGTGACTCTGGATGGTTCTATCACTGACCTCATGTGCTACAACACAGAAGCCTCAGGCAAGGATAACTAAAGACACACAACACTTGGGGTAACATCAAAGCAAATCCCTCTTCTAAGCACTGCTCATCAAACTTTGCAGAACCTGCACAGTAGAGACACCAAATGCATCACTTGACCGTTGATGTCCAGCTTGGGCTATGCAGTGGTCTGCATACACCTAAGCAGCTTACTTTGGGCAGTGACTCCACAGCCTGTTTGCACCCCCTTCTGCTCTGACAGCCTCCTCATCCATGAGGAAAGCACACGGCTCTGCCCTTGTTCTGCCTCCCTTCAGCCTGGCACGCAGCACTCTTTGGGGTGCACGTCTGAAGCTGTAAGAAGTCTGAGATTTGATGCCAGACTAATGATTGAAAGCAGTCATGCATGATTTAGAGCTACACGATTGAACACAGCAGAGGGAGCTGAAGCCAGGCAGTATCTGCAGTCACCTGGAGTACAAGTTTTGGATTCAGGTAGCTGGCAGCAACTACTGGATTCAGTTTCAGGCAGCAAAGGCAGAACCTGCCAGAAGTCCACATAGATTCCGCCCTGGAGCTGCACCAACAGAAAACCAATCTGGGAGGTCCTGCCAGGGTGATGAAATGTCATAATGATACAGTCACCAAACAACTTTATCATTAAATCACAAGATAATCACCTTGTTATTGGCAGGGCAATCGAGTCAGGAAGGCACACAGGGGGATGAGGAGGGTTCTCCACATCGCCTCAGTGCGCAGGTCACGGACAGCCATGAAGGGATCGGGTTCCCTGCTGGCATAGCAGCAGGTTCTGACACGCATACCTGTTGCCCTGCTCTACCCCAGCTCCACCTCCCAGACACACAATGGCATATCCCTTCACGGTCCTGCTGGACAGGGTTTATCACAGCAAGCATTCACCAGCACTAATAACAGCTGGTCGATGACGAAGGACTTGTGCCCTGAAAGGTAATTTACGTTCTCCACAGTCCAAGAAACCAGAACCTTTAAGAGCTCTCCTCCTTTTATTAAAGCAACTTAATAGATTCTGCTGCCCTGATTTCCAAGCCTACATTAAGTGATGGGATAAAAACACACGTAAGGCTTTGCCTCGAGCAGCTGCAGACTGCCAATGGGGCAGGCTTCCAGAAAGGTGGAAGAAAGACTGTGACAAAAAAGATGGAATAAAAATAGTCTTATGACTGTATAGGATGCACATTACAGGAAAAAAAAAACCATCCTGGAGGGCAGATGGACACACGAAACAGAGATGATTTTGTGAGTGCTGGAGAACGTACTCATCTAAAACACTCTCCAGCAAGATGCTTGAGCTCCTTTCACAGAGTTGGAAAGCAGCTGTAGGTCAGCAAAAAAAAAATGTGCAACCAAAAAGGTGTGGTTTAGCTCCATTTTATTTTATAAAGCTGTGAAGAGAGGAGTTTTACAGTCATTTTCCAGACAGGTCCTTAGAAAAATGTATTGGTTTACTGATTTAGCTGCTGGTGCTTTCTCAGTGAAAAAGGATGACCTGAAAAACCAGAGCAGGTCAGGCAGGGAGCGATCCTCTAGCTGTACACCAGATCCTGAGCCCTGCCAGGAAACATCTCTAATTAGCTCAACTGACACAGTGGTCTTAGTACAGAACATCTTCTAGGTTTTGCAGGGTGTTGGAGGTAAAGTGCTTGAGCAGTGTTTTGTTTACAACTGTTTATGTTCAGCACCTTTGCATTGCCTGTTTCTTGTCCCCTTCCAGAATCGCATAATCCATTGCAATCTTCTGGCAGTTCTGCAGGAAACCCTCCTTTCACCACTCTGCCTTTGCAACCTCCTGCTGAGCTGAGCTGACAATTTCAAGGTTCAGATCCACCTTTCGTTTATCTTCTGAAATCTGACGGCTATCTTTTAGCTAATAAATCTCCCTTCTTCATATGGGCTGCAGCTTTTTTATGTGCTAAGAGAAATCAGAAAGAAATAAAGACGTTACTACTCACCCCACTCATTGCAAACTCTATTTTAGCGCTAACTAGCTTCTTCCCTCGTGGTCACAGTTGATTTCCACCTCCCCCCACCCCCTACACTTTTCTTTTCACCGTGTTCCCTTCAACAGTGCAAGATGCCTTCCAAATTACTTCCACATACTCCATATGCTGTGGTAGGTTTTTCTGGGACGTGCGTAATGGGGTAAGTTGGTTGCTATTGTTTCAGAACTTGAAATGGTCAGACACTGCTGGAGAGGCATTTGAGTAAAAAGGGCTCTGCTTTTGTTGGTTTTTAAAGGGGGGAAAAAAACACCCAAACACAAAAAACAACAGTAGGCATGGCATTTGGAACTGCACACATGTGCAACTCACTGTCCTTAGGCTGAAGGGTATCACTCCCTGGGCAAATGCCTGGGAGATTTAAGGGCCTCATTTATAAAGACAACACACTGCAAGGCTGCCTACCAACAGGCTTCACACCCAGGAGCGCTAGAGGGGCATTTCCATCAAGGAAAAAAAACCCCAAACCCCAAACAACTCCCACCCCAAACCAACCAAACCCCTCAAAATCACAGACATACACACAAAAAAAAAAACTCAAACCCACAACAAAACAGAAAAACGAACCCAAACCACCACCAACAGAAAAACCCAACCGACCAAAAATCCAAAACAGCAAACCGAAGAAAAACAAACAAACCGACCCAAAAGACACACAAAAGAGAAGGGAAAAGTAAAACCCACCCCCAAACCACATCGCTTTCTTTACTTGCAATATTGATGTTAAACTTCCCTCCCCTACACTTTTTTCCCCCACTCTTTTTTTGGCTCGTTCGAACTGCTGTAACGCAGACTGCAAAGCTCAGAAGGTTGTTAGATAGTCACAAGGCTACAGAAAAGCCTCAGCTCCAAGCTGCTGGTGTACCTCCCCCCGAGCAAAGCCTGAGCAGCCTGCCGGGGCTGGGTGACAGCGCAGCGTCGGGGCTGAGGCTGCAGCAGGATTTACAAACACTCGGAGCATGACTGAGGTCTGGAGCAGGGGGGCAGCATAACCAAAGCTGGAGAAGGCTGTGATCAGCCAGGAGCAATCCAGGGATCAAAACAGCTGAGAGAGGAGGCAGAAGAGTGCAGCTCGCGTTTGGCACTTGGCACAGCGAAGAAGTGCGTCGTTAAAGCTTTAAAGTGAGAGTGAGGAGAGGATGCCACTGCAGGGAGGGGAGCAAGAGATCAAACATAGAAGCGTCAGACAGGGTGAGCAAGAGCTCTGTGGAGACAGGTACTGGAGAAACCAGCAAGCCCCGGGCCAGCAGCAGAGGGGTGACAGGTGACAGTGGCTGGGAGAAAGGCAACCCAGATTGAAGGACAGGTGGCATGGGCAGGACATAGGCAGCAGCAGGAAGAGAGTTCCATGTCACACCACCCATCCTCTGCACCCCCTTAATGCTCAGCTCCCTCCAGCCTTCAAACCCTCTGCAGTAGCCACACAAGGAGCTGAGCTCTGGGGAGCGTGGGGATGAGCCCCTCCATGGCCCCAGCTCCTGGCTTGTCTAGCTGGGCTGGGCTGCTTCATGCCTTCCCCACAGGCTCAGGGCTCCCTAGGGCAGACAGGGAGCAGGCAGCATGCTCTGTTGTGGTATCAGCACCAAGAGCAGGGTCACCTCTGCTTCCAGAGATCTTCAGGTTTCCCACATAGAGTAAGGTAGCTATGGGACAGAGCTTCAAAGACTTGGACAGTGGACTTGATGCCATTCCTCATGGGATGCATCTTTTACATAGATGGTAGAGAGCAGAGAGAACGAGGTGAAGAAGACAGAGAGGTACAAGAGAGCTGATACAGCCAAGCTTCTGAGAGGTCCTTCAGTACACCATAATTGCTAACTAGACAAGGGTAGCTGAGTGAAGACTGAACTTGCTGGATTTGACATGCAAGATGGTAGGGTAGGAGATGCCAAGAGTAAAGGTTGGCACCCTTTAGAAAGAGGCTCAGAGAAACAAAGGGATGTGGGGACAGCAGCTGGAGTGCAGAGGTTTGGAGGTGGTCAGTGAGTGACAGTGCATCTGTGTGGACGAGGAGCCCACAGCAAACGAATCAACGAATAATCTGACCTAGGTTTGAGGAGAGCCAAGCTAGATGGCAAGGAGAAGGCTGCTACCTGGGCAAGATTGCTCCTCTGCAGAGGGAGGAGTGTAAAGCCTCCTGCGAAGTTATTGTGCAACGGGCATGCAATACTTACTGGATCGGTTTCCTCCTCCAGCCTCTGCGGGATCCCGTAGCCGTTTCTTGGGGACTGTTCACGTCTGATGAGTCACAGTGCTTGCAGCAGGCCCAAGCCCAGCTGGACACTCTAGCATAGGTGAGGCTACTGACCTTTAGCTGCTGGGTTTTGAGCCGCTCGCCTCTGCTGTGGCACTGTGCACTATCCGGGGCGGAAAACCAAACGGCTCCTGGATTCCGAGGCAAAGTCATTCGCCAAACCACGGCCCAGGCCACGTATGAGGGCACTGATCAACAGTCTTGTTGTGTTTCTTTGTCTTCTGCTACGTCCCTTGTGGTCCTTTGTGCTGATTCATCCCCGAGGCCAGGTCCAGGTGTGCTCTCTCGCTTTCCTTTATGTGGGCAGTGACCTGTATCTGTCCATCCTGCAACGATTGCTCTCTGAGTAGGGCCAGACATACCTGAACTGGAGGCCATCAGAGCCCTGGCAGACTCTCTAGGACTAATCAATTGTCACAATCAACTTGCTTACAACCCTCCCACCACAAGCAGCGATGCTCCTGGCTACCTGCCAACACATACAGAGCATTCACCTCCAGTCAAGATGCTTCTGGAGTAAAAGAGGACATGAGGACACGCGTCCTGAGCCAGGTGGGAACAAACACAAACTCCAGCACATCACAAGCCACTAACCCAAAGAGACTTTCCAAGAGGAAGCCACCTCACTGCCACAAGCATTTAGTGCACAGCAAGTAGTCCCTTCTGACAGAAAGTCCAGCACAGACACACGATGCTGGAAGAGTGAGCTCAGGGTACCATCCTCCTGTCGACTAAGCCACAGTAAAATGGTTTTGTTAATTATTTCCCAGTGATCAACAGCCTAGACATTCTTTCTCACTACCTCCATTTTAAGGTTCACAAAGGAACAATTCTACCTATTATCTGCTTGAGCGAATCTTATGTTTCCATACCCAGAAAAAGCAAAAGAGAAGTAAAAAAAGAAAAAAAGCAGTACATTTTGCATGCAGTTTCTGTTTCTTCTTTCTTTCTTTCTTTTTTTTCCCCCCAACATACAGGAAGAAGGTCAAAAAAATCCCCACGTTATTCCTCCTCCTTTGCCTTTAGGAGACTAACAGCTAACACAAATGGGTTTGAGTAGCAGTAGTGATTGTTTTCAAATGTATCTCCTCTAAGCCACTGAGATGCCAAAAGAACAGGTCAGGTGGAGATAGATTTCAGATCTAAGACCTGGTCCCATCTCTCCCACATACCCCTCTGCAATTTTGAGTCAAAGAACATCACAACTCCTGCTTATCAGCTATCAACTTCCAATCCACGCTTAAAGAACCAAGCCAGGTGACTGCCCCTGGCCCACCTCTGTCAAGCACGTTCTTCTCTTGCAACCTGACCAACGTGCAGCTCTTGCAGATCCTCCACCACCCATCAGTCGCAGCCCCACGCTCCTCCCTTCAAAGCTTTTGCTGCTCTCATGACAAAGCTGAGGAACGCCTTCAGCTGAAGCCTTCAGATCACCACAGATCAAATGCTGGAGTCTTTCCATCAGATACACAGGTTGATATTTACTTACAGAGGGCTGGATGTTAAGAAGACAGCATTTTCTGACAGACACCATTAGCAATTGACAAGGAAAGGTACTAGAAGGGCCACAGATGAGGGGCTGAAGTAGTGAGTGGCAACAGGATGGTTCAGCTGTCTTAATTAACTTCAGTGTTGCATCGAATGCTGTAAGAGTGACAGATCCCTAATGCCAAGTTAGTCACTCTCAGGAACAGTTCTCATGGAATTTTTTCCTTCTAAATAAGCAAAACAATTGGTCATTGGACCTTATAAGGAAAAGTGCCACACCAAACAAAATCTCAGAAAACACAGCTGGTTTAATTTCGTGGCTCCCTCCTGCATGTCTGCAGCACCTTAAGTTTGGGGCTGTGTTTTCCTAGGGTTTTATTAACAAGACAACAAGATAAAGCTATTAAAATAATCAGCAGCAGAGCAACTTGCTCAGATGGTTTAACCTGCTCTAACAACAACGAGAGGCATTCAATGAAACCACAGAATAGCCATTTTTAAACTAACAAACACCAATACTCTAGTTTTTAAGAGCGAGGAATTAGCCTGTGGGCTTCACTGCCAGAAGTCAGGACACAGTCAGACACACAAGGATCACACAGGTAACTGTCAGAGAGTCATGGAATGGCTTAGGTTGGAAGGGATCTCAGAGATCATCCACTCCAACCCCCCTGCCGTGGGCAGGGACACCTCTGATCCAGAATTATAGAATCATAGAATCAACCAGGCTGGAAGAGACCTCCAAGATCATCCAGTCCAACCTATCCCCCAGCCCTAACCAATCAACTAGACCATAGCACTAAGTGCCTCATCCAGTCTTTTCTTGAAGACCTCCAGGGACGGTGCCAAAGGGCTCCAGAATTAAATAACATCAATCCTTCAGGACAAAACCCAAACCAGCAGAGAGTCAAGTAAGAGAGGATCTCCTCCTCTGTATCCTATGGTTACAGCACCTCTGGAAGCATCTGATAGCAGCTAATATCAAGATGAAATACAGGACTAGACAGAGCAGTAGTCAGAATTCCTGTGTTGTATCAGATCTAGAGAGCCAAACACTTCTGTGCACTCCTCCAAACGCACAAGATCAGGGAGAGAGGAGTGATGAGAATGAAGGTGAAGAGCTCTGGTGATAGGGGAGGAGACTCATTTTGAGATTAAACAGGAGAAAACAGAGGAGGAAGAGACAAATTTTAGGTGGATTTGGAACAACAAGGCTCTCTTAAAAAAAAAAAAACCCAACCAAAACAGCAGCCTCCCATTTCTCCAGAGCATCTTTTGTGGAGCCTGCATGGAGTACAGCAAAGTGGATGTTTTAAGACCTCGGGCACTGGGACACCTGCCAAGTCACAACAAATATGTATACATAATCTAATCTACTTACATTTTGAGTGGAAACTCTGTGCCCTTTAGATATATCCCTCAAGGCTACGAATAGCATACTTGTTGGACAGGATGAAGTTTCCCAGTGTAAGTAATAACTGAGTGACTAACCACACCTCCTGGCTTCCTCTAAACACAAAGATCAGGGAGGGAGGAGCGATGAGGATGAAGGTGAAGAGGTTTGGCGATAGGGGAGGAGATTAATTTTGAGATTCAGTAGGAAAAAAGAGAGGATGAAGAGCCAAATTTCAGGTGGGTTCAGAACAACAGGGCTCTCTTAAAAATTATAAGAAAGCAAAGTCTTCAACTTGCCCTTTCTTTATCTGGCAGCTGATGAGTTGGTAGTAAATCCCCCCTCCCTCCAAAGGACAACCCTGTGGGGAAGAGAAGGGAGCCTGAAAAGTGAAATGAAGCACAGCAGAGGCAAAGCAGCAGTGTCAGCAGACTGCAAGGCAACGTTTGCCCTCCACCTGATTTAAATACACCGAGGATTATTCACAGCCTCGCTGTGGTCACCTTTTCTTAGGGAAGGTGTCTAGAAAGCAAAAGTAACAAGATCCTTGCGAGCCTGGTAGGGCTTCTGCAGCTAAAAATAACAGTAACAAACCAAAATCAAAACAGTTTAGAACACACACGAATGTAAACAAACAGGGGCACACTTTGACAGCACAAAGCAGTAGATAACTAAATGCACTCCTTTCTAACCAGAGGGAACATCACTAAGCTCTCTCCAAAAGCAGGTGACTGGTGGCTTGGAATAAATAAAATTAGGTTTCACACCACACTTGTTTCTGTGACCTATGAACCTTCTGTTAAGAACAGCTAAACAACTGGATAAATTTTAATAAGAGATCTTTGCATTTGGACTCCAGAAGAAAAAAAACTCTCACTGGCACTTCCTAACACTAACCAATCTCTTATAGTATCTCCTAATCCTTTAAAACACTTGGTCTAATTGCACACAATAATGGGCAAGCTTATCTGAAGCAGATCTGGTGTGGTCTACGTTGCTCGTTTAGCAGGATTCTTTTTCCCCCCTTTTTGTTTACTTCTAATAGATATGACTGCAGATTTCAAACTACAGTTGCCCTGCTCACCCAAGGGAGAGCTGGAGGCTCATGCCTGTGCCATCAGTGTCTGTAACTGCGCAAATGAGCAGTCCGCAAGGGAAAAGAAGTACCTGGGGACACGAAGCACAGATTCAGGAGCAGCTGAGGCTGCGTGCTATGGTTTGACAGCACAGCATCCACCCAAGCTTTCCAGCACTAAGAATCTTGGCTGTACATTTCCTTCCTGCCTCCCATCCCAGCACAGAAGCCTGCTGGAGTGAAGATGTGCAGCCCCTTCTCCTGCAGAGAAGGCTGGAAGCTCATCTTCCTCAATTGCTCTTCTGTATTACTGCCACAGTATCACAGTATCATCAGGGTTGGAAGAGACCTCACAGATCATCAAGTCCAACCCTTTACCACAGAGCTCAAGGCTAGACCATAGCACCAAGTGCCACATCCAACCTTGCTTTGAACAGCCCCAGGGACGGCGACTCCACCACCTCCCCAGGCAGCCCATTGTGCCCACACACAATACACTTGTTTCTGACCTGTATGATGATAATCTTCCATCCCTCTCCCCAGACACACCACTCTCTCCTAGCCACACAAACTGCCACCACAAGTAGTGCTGGGAGGGAACATCTGCTAAAGGGCTGGGCACAAAACAGTCAGAAGGAGTTAGGGTTAGCAAAGGAATGGCTAAGAGAAATGAGGTAAGGCTATCAAAACAGGTACACCCTTTTCTGCAGTCACCTGTTCCCTTACCAAAGCAGAGGGGCACTTTCAGAGCCTGTATCCCATGGGAACATGAGAACACGTGAGAAATCTCTACTTCAGTCTCGTTGTTGCCACAGTTGTCACCACAACTTCAGGGATTGTACCCAAAAGGTTGTACTGGCAAAGAGGAGGGCTGACACTTCCTTTGAATTTCAGGGCCACGGAAGCCAGAGCTGTAAGACATTACTCTTTTTGTTTAAAAAAATTACTACCAACCCAAACTGACACCAAACAAAACAAAGAAGAATCACTCAGCGTGGAAATAGCTATGGTACAGATAATTGCTGCCAGTTAACCTCAAGGCCTGATCCCTCATCAGATCTGATAGCTGCCTTGGCAAGCAGCTTCAGCAGTTACTTTCTGATCTCTGGACTCAATCCCAAAAGCAAAGCAGCTATCTCCAGAATTAGCTCACTCCACCTAAGCAGGCACCTTGTTTACTGAGTCGACCACAGACAGAGACAATCATGCCCAGCCTGCACCCTGAGCTGGCCAGACACAAGCAACCTCCTCCCTGGAGGCCAGGCTGTGCGGCTAAGGCAGTGCCCACAAGCAGCTGGGAGGCAGGGGTACCAGCTCTGGCACAGCATGCCAGCCAGCACTTTGGGACTGGAGGTGGACACATCTGTCCAGCTCCCAGGACAGCAATCTGCCATCTTGCCCACAGCCTGGTTATTTCAACCGTGTCTATGATTCTATGATTCTAAGACACAGTGCTTCTTCCCCTTTCCCTTTCACACTGAAGTGTGCTTGTTTGACTACACATCATACCAGGTCAGACAGCTGAAACAGTCAAATGAACCTAGAGAGCTAAAATGGTTAATTTAGCCCTACAGGACAAGCACAGGACAGTGCTGCCCAGTCTAAGGCTTTGGAGTTGCTTAGCGCTGCCATAAGAGGAGGAAGGGGAGAGCCTTCTCAGACACAGGGATGAGCAGGTTGGGTTTGCTGCAGTTCTAGCCCAACCTGAAAACCACCCAAAAACTGCATCCACAGATTTCCTGTGGCCTCTTGGCTCTAACCAGATTGAACAGACATTCAGAGTTTGCTGCAGCAGCAATTTCAGCACCCTGCCAAAGAAGGGAATTTGGTCTTGCAGACCCAAAGTCCAAGAAGATGGAGAGGGGAATCAACTGGTAGAACAGACTGAGCATAAGAGACTAATGGACTATCACAGTCCTATGAGATGCTCTCATCTAGTACTAAAAGAGTACATTCATATTACTGGTGGTGCACAGACTTCCTTGAATAACTTGGTCAGGCCTAAATCTGCCAAACACCTAAATTCACAAAAGAGAAACAGTGGGCCACTATTTCAACTCCATTACAGTGGAAATAGGGTAGAAGTTTACAGTTCTGTGCACCAGAGATGATCTACAACCACAGAGACTGACACAGGGGCTTCTGAAAGCTATCTACAAGACTTTATAACCTTTCCTTTTGTACTGCAGTGCTACTGTCTAACTTAAAGGGAAGCAAAGATGCCAAGTGATGAGTGGCAGAGTCTCAGAACAGCATCAAATCCAAACAAACACCAAATCCTGCCTGGTTTATGTCTTTCCCACCAGTTAACTCCCAATGTTCACTCCAGTCCCGCAGTAGGTTGACCTCTACATCAAGCAAGTCAGTCTAAACTTCTCTAACAATGTTAGGTAGTAGAGGACACATGAACAAATACAACATACTAGTAAAAAGGCAACACATCTTGGAAGAGGAAAATCAAGCTGCATGAAGCAATCAGAGTCCTCTGAAGAAATCAATAAACATGTAGACAAGGGAGATGCAACTGAAGACTGTTCAGGTGTGTACCCAGACTGACTTGCCTGGAGACTGAGAGATGAAACTGAACATTTTGGTGGTTCCTGCCAATATAAGAGCTGGAGAAGGGAAACGAAATGAGGAGGATGCAGGCTCAAGAAGGAGCTTTATCTGTTCTTCAAACATTTCTGCCCTGGAACTCCTTGCAACAGTCTGTTTAGACACTTCAGAGTTTACAAATGCTCGAGGTCACAGGAAAAGGTTATGGAAAGAGGCCAGTAAAGGTTAGTAAATACAAACCCATCACGACAGGCCAGCTCAGCAAGCCTTGGACAAGTGAATCACTGAAACCTGGAAAGCCATTCCTATGCCTGTCCTGCTGCTCTGCCTTTCCACACACCTTTGGGTCTGCTGCTGCCAGAAACAGAACCCCAGGCTTCGATACGCACACAGGGTCATTACTCTTACTAAATCAAATGCAAACTCAGTATCTGTTCAGCATTTATCATGTTGATTAAAAGTAGTAGTTGTCATCTCAGGCCTCGGCTGGGCTGGTGAGACCTGTGATAAGAGTTGTCTCACAGGTCTTGGGCTGAAAGCAGGACAATTCCTCTGCGAGTTCACAGGAGAGCTGACACTGCTGTCAGCAGGGACAAGTGGTAACTCCAATCCAGCACATCTTACTATTGGCAGAATGAGCAGGGTCACATTTCACCAGGCTGCCAAACACTTGCCATTAGAAGACAAACTTCTCTAAGTAAGACAACTTAGGACTTGGCCAATCTGCCATTGTTTGGGCTGAGATTTTACAATCTGCGTCTGCTTGAGTGTTTTATTTCTTCACTTTTTATTCATCCAAAACAGTAGTGCCACTTAAAAATAAAAAGAAACAAGTTAATGGAAAAACAGTTTTGTCTGTCTCAAAAGATTCCCATAGACTTTTCCTACATTTCCTTACCCTAGAGTTCTGAACCCCTGTCCATTGGGATGGAGACCTGAAATTAGACAAGGATAGAGGCAGAGCTGTCATGCCTCTGAACTCCACTTGAATTTGGCCAGTTTCTTTATCACTTACTCCACAAGTCCATTAGCCATTCAGAAAGCAACCTTTTGAGTCAGTTAACTGAGCACTGTCCTAGAGGACTCAGATTCTACTAGAGGTCTTGGTGTCATTTAAATTGAATATTATAGAAGTCATTAATTTCCCAGGTCCTTGACATGATGCTACAAGAAGAGATGTGCAGTAATCCTCAGTGCCTGCCACTGCAGTGGAACCTGCACCTCAAGCAGCTACTGAAGACAACAGCTTTGAAAAACTCAGCCTAATATGCTCAGAACAGGTTCTCCCAAAAAAAGCCAAGAAACTTGATTCTTAGAAAAAGCCCTCAACAACCCTCAGCAAACCCACAGGAGCTATTGGCTGTCTTCTCATTCTGCACCAGGAGCAAAGCAGGAGAGCCTGCAGTGCACCACAAGCTGCTCACAGCACAAGCCCCACGGTGCAGGCTGGGCAGGTAGCACCTCTCCATCATGAGTCAGAAACAACACACGTGCAAGTAGGTGTTTCATGAGGGTAAGGATTGTGGCTGTAGGGTTAGGTGACAGGTTGGACTCGATGATCCTCGAGGTCTCTTCCAACCTGGTTAATTCTGTGACTCTCCCAGGATCCAGAGCCCAAGGCACAACAGCAGACATGCTGGAGAGCATACCAGAACTCTGTACAAGTATGTTCCATTGTCAAGATCCGTGTGTAGGTTTCCAGCCAGCAAACTGGCTTAGGAGCTCCCATCTGTGGGATACAGAGAGCTCTGAGAACTGGCATCACACTGGGTGATCTAGGGCCTGAGAAGCAGGATAGCATAGGAGTGCCCACGGCAATGACAGCAAGGAACATAACTTGGCTTTGTGTAAATGAGGGACAGCTGAATTCACTGTTTTACTTAAGAACAGTAGGGTCAGCCACTGCTGTTAAATTAACACACAAAATTAAACAGGGCACATACAGGCAACCACAAGTACTTTCAACTGCTCTTTCTCCTTTCCTTCCCACATGCCTCAGTTCTTCTCCTTCAAGGAACACTGTGAGCCTGTCAGGGAAGGACAGATGCCTGCTGTGTTTTCCTTTTCAGCCTCTAGTACACTGAATCCTAAAAATGGATGCTACTTTTTTTAAAGACATGAACAAAGCAACACAACTCGGAAAGCCTCCTTTGCTTCTATTTGTTCTTACTCGGTCATCAGTCCTTAGAAACAAACATTCTTCCTGTCCACTGCTCTCCTGTGAAAGCCCACAGTATCTATAGTTACTGGAGAAGAGTGCTTCAGTTATCTAGGCTCTGATGCTTCCCATGCTTTACTTTTCAGCTTGCCCCACAAAGTTTGTTTTCTCAGAGGATACCAGCCCCGAGATTTCTCCCCTTCCAAAGGCAGCCACCGAAATTCATCACTGGGAAGCTTGTCACTCCTTAAGAGAATCAAATACCAAGATCACATCTGAAACTGAAGAGCTGAGGAGTCACTTCTGATCAACTTACAACTTCCAGCCAACTTGCCAGGTCTGCCCCACGCAAGGAAAGTGGTGAGACTGCAACTCAGCCCTGTGAAATATTGTCAGAGAGCACAGGCTGAGCCTTGTGAAAAGAAGCAACCAACTTCCCCCAAACCATTTCTAACTCTTGGTAGTAGATCTTCCTGTCAGAGGAAGGCATATTGGGCAGGTGGCACATGCCACTGCAGTAACGCTGTGAAACTCTCACCAGAAAGGCAGAAATAGAATCACAAACAGCACCTCAGCTTGCTTCAAAAGATCCATGACTGCCTAACAGCCTGGAGAAGTACACACTGCAAGTGCCTATCCTAAGAACAGAATGGCATGAGGGAGCAGAAGGACTGCAGCAGGTAAAGATCCCATCCTAAGAACAGAATGGCATGAGGGAGCAGAAGGACTGCAGCAGGTAAAGATCCCATCCTAAGAACAGAATGGCATGAGGGAGCAGAAGGACTGCAGCAGGTAAAGATCCCATCCTAAGAACAGAATGGCATGAGGGAGCAGAAAGACTGCAGCAGGTAGAGATCCCATCCTAAGAACAGAATGGCATGAGGGAGCAGAAGGACTGCAGCAGGTAGAGATCCCATCCTAAGAACAGAATGGCATGAGGGAGCAGAAGGACTGCAGCAGGTAAAGATCCCATCCTAAGAACAGAATGGCATGAGGGAGCAGGAGGAGGAGGACTACTGCAGGTAAAGATCTCTCCTATTCTGTTTTCAAACCACGCCTGCTTACGAGGAGTAATCTCACACAAACACAAGGCAGTTCTGGCTGACCTTGCTGGGCTGTTTCTCCTTGGCCAAGTGGAAATCAAATTTATTACAGAAAAAACTGCATTTTTGGCTGGAGGTAAGTTAAGAGCTTTCCTCCTCAGAACTGTTGAAAAGATACTTCCTTCTTCAGTTCAGCGGAACAGCACAAATTTGTGGCTAAAAAATGTTGGGTGTAATTCTGAGGGGCACAAAGAAAGATGTCAAAGCCCAAATTCACACAAATACCCTCTCTGGACAGCTGCTGCACTTTAAAGAATTCTTCCAGTTGTGCAAAAGGTGCTCTAAGCAAACAGCAGGGTGCAGAAAAAAGGAAAGCAGCTCAACACAACCTGCACCACGTCACAACTCTTTCCTGGAGGGGAGAAGTCCAAGCCCAGGGAGCTGCTGTGGTACACAACACAGGGCAGCAAGACCCAGGACCTGAAACTCTGCTGGCAGTTTTTTGATGGTTCATCTCAAGGAACATGCTAAGAACAGCATGCAAGTATCCACTGAGGCTTTCAAGCAGTCAGAAGACTACCATATTTTGCAGGTATATCCTTGGCCACAATCTGCTGGTGTTTTATCTGCAAGCTACTTGCCAGCACACAAATATCCCTCTGTCTCCTAGTGCTCCAGTGTCACAAAGCACCATCAGACCAAGCAGTGCAGAAAGAAGAACATAAACATTTTTCTTTTGCAACCGATGAGTAATAAGTGACTGAAAATCATGAAAGTAGAGCAGCAAAGCAATTTGCTACAGGAAAAGGGTACATTCAAATCAAAAGCAGTGATGAAACATTCAGGAGAGGATAAATCAAAACTTGGTAGAGTTAAAGAATGGTTGGACTCGATGACCTTAAAGGTCTTTTCCAACCAAACTGATTCTGTGACAAAACCCAAACTGAACATTTCCTAGAAATCAAAAGATTTCAAAATGCTAAACAGCAAGAGACTGCATGATGAAGAAATCTAAACATGTGCAAAAATAAAAGGGCCTGGCCAACCAGCAAGGTGGTTTGAAGTATTAAAATGACAGTTGACCTTGAGAAGGTTGCTTTCAGAGGCACTGACAACTTGGTAGTTTTATGCTCTGTGTTTCTTAAGAGATCAAAATGAAAACCACTGCCGAGGAAAACTGCACCAACTTGAAATAAATAAAAGATAGGCAACAAGTCATTAGCAGGCAGGAATAGAGGGAAAGCAGAAACCCTGCTAAGCAGAATAACAAACAAACAAACAGTTTAATCTTTTTGAGGGCAGTGGACACGGTGATGACAGCTAGGAGCACATTCCACTGCTCCTCTCTTCCTTTAAAGAACTCATCATCAGCTTGACCTCTTGTCAGTCTTGGCTTTTTAAACATGGCAGTTCCCCTCTGGAAAAGTAATCCTCATCTTTAAAACATAATTTGGTCTGAAAGTTAACACTAAAACCAGAGAAGATATTCACAGAACCACAGAATTAACCAGGTTGGAAATTACTTCTAGGATCATTGAGTCCAACTCATCACCTAACTCTTCTACTTAGCTAAATCATGGCACTAAGTGCCTCATCCAGCCTCCTCTTAAACACCTCCAGGGATGGGTATTCCACTGTTTCCCAGGGCAGCCCATTCCAGTGGGCAATAACTCTTTACATGAAGAATTTCTTCCTAATGTCCAGACTAAATTCACATTGCCTTGACTTCTGTATCAATTTATTTGATGCCAACACATCCCCTGGTCCTCAAGACTGAGGAACTCTTATGAGGGTTAGTCCTAAAGAGATGTTTGACAGGTGACACTTTGTTTAAATCATAAATAATAGTTGAAGCATAAATGTGGATCTGCAAAGACATTTATAGAATCATAGAATGGTTTAGGTTGGAAGGGACCTTAAAGCTCATCCAGTTCCAACCTCCTGCCATGGGCAGGGACACCTCCCACTAGAACAGGTCACTCAAGGCCTCATCCAACCTTGAACACCTCCAGGGAGGTTGTGGAGCATCCCATAGGCAGGGACACCTCCCACTAGAACAGGTTGCTCAAGGTCTCATCCAACCTGGCCTTGAACACCTCCAGGGAGGTTGTGGAGCACATAATCACCCAATGTGATCTTTGATTCTGTGCTCCACAACCTCCCTGGGCAACCTCTGCCAGTGTCTCACCACCCTCACTGGAAAGAACTTCTTCCAGTCTAAATCTCCCCTCTGCCACTTTAAATCCATTCCTTCTCATCCTGTCATTACAAGACCTTGTATACAGTCCCTCCCCAGCCTTCCTGTAGGTCTCCTTTAGATACTGAAAAAGCAGCCACGAAGGTTTGACAAATTGCCTAAGAGAAGCAAGGATCTGAGTTAAAAATAAAAAAGACAAAAAAAAAAAAAAAACCAACAAAAGAAAAAGAAAGAGCTTAAAGGAAATGTGAAAAAGAAACCTAAAAAGAATTCATACTGCACTAAGCCACACTGGCATGCCAGGAAAACTTAAAGACAATTTGGAACAAACCTCACAAATTCTTACAATTAGGAAATACATGAGGAATAACATCATGAATAAGTCTTCAAATTAACAAGTGACCAAGAAGTAGACACTTTGCCAGCTTCAGTTCAGATCAAAACACTTCTCGATCCGAGCGTATTTTTAGTGCTTTTACAAAGAAATGAGCTCTCTGCAATAAGATTCTTCTCTCACTAACATTCCCTCTCTTTTTTTTTCCCCCTCCTCCAGTGTCAGGAACAGCCATTTCAAGATGACTTTTACAAATCTGCAGACTGTAAGGGACAATTGAGATGTAACCTTGTGCGAGGGCAGACCTTATAAAAGGGACAAAAAAAAAATCTTTTAAATGGAAATCTTGGGAAAGTTAGGGCCGGGGGGAGGCTGTTCCTGCACTTCAACAACTGTCTGGAATAACTACTGCACTAACCTGATGACACACTTATTTACTCTGTTTTCTTATGCCCATTATTCAGTTGTTGGCAGGAACACAACTTCATTTAGCAATAGCTTGGAGCCCTCAGTAAGGGAATGTGTACGTAGTAGCTCCTCTAATCTCACTGCCCAGCTGCTAAGACAGTCACATGAGTCACTTGCTGCCTTTAGAGCAACACACACCACTTGCTGAATTTAGAGACATTCTCTGTTTCTGCACTGGCTACACATACAAATTGAGTAATACCCTATCCTGATCGCACAGAGAACCCTCTAGGTGTTTTATTTTTCCCCCTGTGATTTAAACCAGTGAGTCAAAGGACACACATTTTACTGATACACTTAACAACCCAGCTCCGCAACGTGATTTACGTCCTGCTTTTCAGCATCGTCGTTTTTCACTCCAGTTAGGTTGGCTTCAGGAATCAGTTCCAAGGTAGGCAACTTCATCTAAAAGCACAGTGAAAATCCAGCCCTGGAAGAATGAAGAACTCTGTCTGCCAGGACAGTTCAGTACACAGCTTTGGAACAAAACACTTTACAACAATTCCTTCCTTATCGGGATTTCAAACGGTGACTGTTTGGAACACCAGCTTATCCAACAGTCTATTTAAAAACAATTTACATGAAGCCTGGCACTGCGACTTCGTGCAGCACTTTGATCATCTGCTGATACAAAGAACTCCTAGGTGAAAATGCTTTATTTATGAAGGGGTTAGGTAGGAGGTGTTATCACATACAAACAGCAGCACACTGTGAGGACAAGCTGCTTTGGACGGTTACTGCGTCCTCACTGCAAGCCCTCTGAGGTCTCACGGAATCACTGAGTGTCAGGGGTTGGAAGGGATCTCAAAAGATCATCAAGTCCAAATGCCTCTGCTAAAGCAGGATCGGATAGGACACACGGGAATGCTTCCAGGTGGGTTTTGAAAGCCTCCAAAGACATCCTCTCTGAGCAGCCTGCTCCAGTGCTCCGTCACCCTCACCATAGTATCTCCTCATGCAAAGGTGGAACCTCCTGTGTTCTAGCTTGTACCCATCCTTCCTTGCCCTATCACTGGGCACCACCAAAAGAGCCTGGCACCTTCACCCTGACACCCACCACTTAGATATTTAGAGGCACTGGTCAGATCCCCCTTCAGCCTTCTCTTCTCCAGATTAAACAGCCCCAGGGCTCTCAGCCTTTCTTCATAAGAGAGATGTTCAAGTCCTGCAATCATTCTCATAGCTCTGTTGGACTCACTCCAGCAGCTGTCTGTCTCTCTTGAACCAGGCAGCCCAAAACTGGGAATGGTATTCTAGGTGTGGTCTTACCAGGGCAGACACAATCTTCCTTCCCATATTCCCTCCACGCCTCATCCTGACCCTGTTCTTTGCAGATGGTTCTATATGGAAGTGACCAACAACACAACACGTCATGGTCTGCTCACATATATTGCCAGGCCACCAGTGTAACCAAAACCCCATCAAACCATACTTGAAGGTACAGAGCTAATGCCATCAACGCAGAGGAGTCCCTTAGATTACAGGAAACAACTCTCCAGTCGGCCCCAGTGCCTGAAGAAGAAAGCAGCGTCTCAAATCTTACCTAACTCCTCTAGTTTCAAGCACGGCCAAGCTTGCCTTAAAATGGGCTTTGCAGACTCCTTGCCAGTAGGAAATCACAGTAGGCAATGTCCCAACCCGCCAGTCGAGCAGCAGCACATTTTCAAGTTAAATGCTCTAATCTGTCAGATAGCATTAAATAGAGCTCCAGGACCAGCCAGAACAGAGCAGCAAGGAGTAACAACCACCACACTTCTCCCTCCTCTTGTACCGCCCTGAATTAGCATTTGTACAAATAAATGACAGCGGTTCTTTCTCAGCTGCTGGGCAAACTTTGCACTGGAACTCATCCTTCTCTTGGCACTTAACACCTAAAAAATTCTAGTCACTGCTGGACACAGGGACAGGCAATCCACAGTCACGTTTCAGGCTATCGCACATCTGTTCTTAGGAGTAACGTCTACGATTCCTGAAGGCAAAAGGTAAGTGGGACTATATTGTTTCTGTTGTGTTTTTGACACTATAGACAATTTTCTGCCAAGTCAGTCTTGCTGTTTCCCACGTTTGTGTGGCTCTTTACACAGCCACAGTATACAGTTACAGGAATTCAATGAGGAAAATCCAGCTTCAGAAAACAAAGCAGCAGAGGAACACGGGGGCGAGATTAGCAACTGAAACTATTAATCCAGGTGAATCTCAGCCTCCAATCCAGCTGGCAGAAATTCTCAGCCTCCTTTAGTTTATCACTTCCATGATCAGTATAGCATTCCACTCAGGTATTTGGCTATCACAACATCATAGTCTACAGCAAAACTAGGAATTGCTACATTCCCACACTCAGAGAAAGTTCTGCAGATGTCATTTTTCGTCACCAGTTTGCTTTGAACAACCAGAATGCCTTAAGGTAGCCCAGACCACACTGACATGAAACAATTCTTGGGGAAAAGAAAAGGCAGTTGCCAGTTGATTAATAAAAAATACATTAAGCATCTTATTAAACTCTCTCCTTATGAATTCAGGTTTGTGGGTGCATCTCTGTGATAACATGAAACCTTTCAGATGGACTCTAGTCAGAGGTAGCTGCCTGGGATAAAAGCATCGCCTACAGAGTGATGTATGGTGGCTTAGTGGATTAGCATGTTAAAGGAGAAGCTCTTTTGCCACAGCTATTTTTAAGTAGTTTTTAAGGAAAAAAAATAGCATAAAATGTTCATTCTGTTTTCCAATAAACACAACTTTTGATCTGCTGAGCCAGAGGTGTTATGTATAATAATCACAGCAGGAGCACAATGCTGTTTGCATGTGTTCTGAGGAAAAAGCACAGGCACAATTCTGTGCAAGCAACAACTACAACAAATCAGGGAGCAGAATTCAATTAAGGGCAACTACACCAGAAGGAAACAGCAATTCTGTCCAAACAAACCACTTGTTTTCTGAAGTAACAAATCCACAGTACTAGCAAGTCAGCTCCAAAGCCATGTAGCATTTACATTCAGGTTTGTAAGACACGCTTCCAACGCTGGACTAAAACACAGTGTGCCACCACTGCTCCATGTATCAGCTTTAATTCTGAATTCAAACCACAGAACCAACAAACTCTCTAACCTCAGTGCACCATCAAGTGCTTTCTATCTGGATGTGGTAGCAGAGCTTTGTATTTGCACAGTTCCCCAAAACCATCGTGGCAGGGTTCTGAACACCTCTGCATGTCTAGATGCCTAACCTTTTTCATCTCAAAAAAGAAGTTGTGTGTACAGGGACACAACATAGTATTTGTTTCTGCTTTCATTAAATTCTGATGGCTCTGTTGCTGAAGGCTGCACTCTTCTAAATGTGCTCTATGTATTAGTTTGATAAATATATTAACATGACATTCTGTTAGAGAGAGATCCAAGCTATTGCTAGATGAATCTCCCACAACATCTAAGTATTATTTACTTGGTTGAAAAATATCATCTTCCCAATACAACAGTTATTTTTCTTTGCTTTCCAGGCAATAAAATGTTTTTCCAAGACCTTTACTAAAAGGATTTTGTCCTTTCCAAACACTCTGACTTCACTGGTGGTTACAGTAATTGCCTTTTCAAGTTGACAGACTTGTAAAAATCATCCTGAAGTTTCAATTTCTGATACTGCAGAATGAAATTAAAATGTCAGTGTGTGAAGGAAGGATCTCATTGCAAACAATTCATTTATTTGTAACACAGTTCCCCGTTCACACTATAGATCTAGTCCAGTCCTTCACTGCAGGGTTGCCGCTTCCACGCTCAGGACACTGCGGTTCCATCACTGAGCAGCAATCCCTGCTGAGAAGCACAGGACTGCTGTTCCCTATACCCTCAATGACCACCAGATTCCAAAAGATGCTAGAACAAATTACTGGGTTTAACCTAAACAAAACCTCTACAAACACCTCGATTCTTAAGAACCTGAAAGATCAACCCTTTGCATGAGTGTCACCTGAATCAACCTCGAGCAATAGGAAACATGTAAAGAACAAAGGGGGCAATATCACTTGCTCCCCAAGAAGCTTTTCAGCTTTAACACAGCCAGGCTCGGAACGTGAGCCACCGGACATTTACTAATGACCTACTTAAAATGTGATAGATGGAAATGATGATATTTGGAAACCACGAAATAGAGCCTGAATATCTTAAAGGTCACAGTGAAAAGAATTCTCAACTGGAGTTTAATAAGCTCTGCAGAGGAACCCAGAACAAGTATTTTTATTGACTGTTTGTTCAATTCAACTTGGTTTGATTTATAACTAAGCAGTGTCTAAGATGCTGAGGAAACTTCTACATAATCTTGTCATGATTAGATCAGAAAATATATATATATATATATATATATATATATATATATATCCTCCTTTCATCTACAAATTCTGTATGCCAGGGCAGCTAATTAATACCCTTGCCAGCCACAGCAACATCCTCAAAAAATATAAAGAAACAGAATTCCTAAAGTGATGAATGCCACAAGTGGCAGGGATAGGAAGACTCAATTGTTAACCCCACATAACCAACCTAATCCCCAAAGCAAGACGACAGAGTATTTGCTCTTCAGGCCTGAGCTCTGCCATGCCCAAGGGGAGAGCATGTCCATTTTGTACTGCCTGCTCGCTCAGATATACCCCAAAACACAACATCACAGAACAAATGGACAAAGTTGCTAGGTAACAGTTCATAGGAGGGATACAAATACTTTATGATCTCCAGCCTTAACCTTCCTAGGAGGCCCACGTTTCAGAAAGTCTGGAGAGACAGACTGACAGATACAAATGGATAATCTTCAGAGCACTGCTGGCAGCTAAAGTGGTGGCCAAATTTTTTCCCTATCTTTGGGAAGGAAGAATTAACAAATCACTTAAGCTCTGTCTTCTTCCAACCGAGTCCTCCTACCTTGATGAATAAATGTGATCTAAATACTACTTCATGTAACAGTTGCAGAGCACTTGCAACCCGACAGCAGAATTTCTGCCTGCCTTTAAGTTTGTTAAGTTACCTACATAAAGGTTTTATATTAAAACTACCTCCTAATACCAAACTCCCTCCTCTATGATAGAATTCGGATGCTTAGCAAAAAAGGTTTATTTGACCTTCAACCACAGTTTAGCAACTAAAACTATAACAGGAATTAGGGGAGGTTTAGGGCACCCATGAAGCCTTTGAGGCTTTACTCAGAGCTGAGAGACTTTCTGTGGCTTGATTCCTGATGGAAACTGGAACAAACAGCACAATACTCAAGTACTTATTCAGACAAAACCTTTGGGGAATTCAATCTGCCTAACGAAGAACTGTGGAGCTCATCTCAAGATGACTGAATATATTATCAGTTTCAAAGTTGCAACATCACTGTGCGACTGAAATCGCAAATTCACAGGAGTTAATTTTTTTGAGAGGCTGAGGGGCAGTGATTTAAGTCATCAGAGCCCCTTCCTGACCACACCTCCCTCGTCATCAGGGCTTGAAGAAAAGATCCAGTCTCCTTTTATGTTCAGGGTGGTGTTATTTTTTTGTTTGGAAAACTACAGAAAAATAGAAAACAGCAACACAGAGTCAGCCCCCCCAGATGCAAGCACCTTCCTACTCCAATCAAACGATTATTCAATGCAGTTTAAAACTGCTGAGATTTAATTTCCTTTCAGTACAAACAACGAAGCAAAAAGAGGAGCAAGGAGTATGTTTTACACGATGAACAGATAAAAACACCACCAGAAAGTGAAATGCCTAACTCCAGATGGACTTAACTCACTTGTCCTCTAACACTACGAAGTGGTCAAGTTTTCAAGAGGTAAAATAACGTTAAAGCTTTTTTTTTTTCCCCCAAGAAACTTATTTCATACTTCTTGATTCCTGAAAGTCTAATCTAGATCTCTGTTTGCCTTCCACAGCAATTGATGCTAGGAGTGTCTTTGAGTGTTTCTTCTGAGAAACAGTGACACCACATCTTTGATTAATGCTACGAGGCTGCAAAACCTGACATTATTTCCTCACAGGCTCGTTTAACATTCAGCCAGTTTGGGACTATTTCCATCACTCAAATACCACTATGATTAAGTTTCCTGTGTCATAACTCTACACCCAATTTTTATCCTTGTAGCATCATCAGCACAAGTTAATGCCACAGTGTTCCTCAGCACAACTTCTGTAGCACAGAAATTAGTAATCTCAATACAAAAGGACTAGGAGTGAATGGAAGAGTTTTAAATCAGTGCTGGCTTCAGAGCAGAGGATATTTAAAAGCAAAGGATACACTTGGGCAGGTAAGACACACAAAAAAAAGCCCCTTTAAAATTACAAGTGGCCAAACATGACATTTTACTAGCAATGAGAAATTAAATGAGTTTGATATAAAGAATTCATATGTGGCATTTAAAGCAATTGCAACACATATTAAACCCAGCCTGAATAATTAGGGGTAATTAACATATTATGATTCTTGGTTAACTTTTAAACTGACAAATAATGTAACTTTGTTGTTTAGGGACAGAGCTGATTTCACTGGACTGGTATGCTTATAACTGTATTTAAACACCATTTAAAATAGCATGCAGCAACACCATCTTCTGACAGATGCAGTAACATTATTTTTTACTACTTTTTCCTGAAACTGATTAAAATATAGCCATAAGCTACAGGTTTGTGCTGGGGTGGAATTAGAAGTGGGTAAATCTAAGCATAATCCCCACTATTCAAAAGAATTAAAGCAAATGATCAAGTCACAGAGGAGAAGGAAAAAACCCAAACCAAACTCCTAATATACAGATTGAAATTAACTGTGTTTGCTGTGATCAGTTCTCAGCTACAGAGTTCAGTCTTTCCTGGTGCCCTGCATGAAACAAATTCTGTGTGTGTTGACCACAGTAACTCCCAGTGAACAAAATAAGCTCGAGCAATGTCTGTGGTTAGCTTTTAAACAGAGCACTAAACCCTGACAGGATTTTAGAGCTGTTTTATTTCAGTTTAATATTCAACTCTTCTTAAAAGTACTTGCGAGAGGAAGAGCAGCAGTGAGTGATAAGAGGTAGCTAACACCATATATTTACACCTTTGTAGTGCAACATCTGAAGAGTCCCTAGGAGCTGTTGTGGGCAATTTCTCTTTCTGTATTGATATTGTATCTGTGCTTCCACCTGACAAAGAGGGAATTAGTAAGCCTTGCATGTAGGCAGCCGCAGTAAAGGCACAATTAGGACAAATGAGAATTCCACACGTGACAGTAAGAGGCTGAAGAAACGCAACATTTACAAACTTGTAAATGTTTTATTACTAACTATACGGTCTTGACTGAAATTTAATAGCAAGCTGCCTTTCTGCCTTCCCCTCAAAAAGGGCTCTTTCTCAAACCCAGAATTCCTCTATCGCCATCAATTCAAAGGAGATGGCATTCTGCAGGCACAGCCAGGTGTTTCCTTAAACGTGGGTATCTAGATGGCATAGAAATGTAATGCTCATGATAAATACACACATAAAAATACCTCGACCCCCCCAGTGTTATCAGAAGTGACCAGCACTGGGGACAGTAAGCTCTGATTTGCATACAGAGGGTCTTTCTGCTGCTCAAACATTCAGGGTAATGAAAGCTCAGTAATTCAGAACCAGAGGGTTTGCAGGGCTTTTTTAGACAACTCCTGCACTAGTAAATCTGACAGCCTGTGACGTACAAACACATACTCAATAAATGAGGAGGCAAGGTTAAGTTTTCGGGCATTCTCCTTGAATTTTTGATTATTTGGCAACTCACAACAAATGTGAGTAAGACAAAAATCAACCACCCACATCTTATTTCATGAGAAATACTTCAGATTTGGCCGTTTCCAAAATGCAACCTGACCCAGAAGCAGAAAGAAAAGCTTTGAGGTTGCAAGCTAGTGACACAGAGCATCAGGCTACCAGGTAAGTCACCTGTACAATACATAAGCCACTTCATGTGCAATCTGCATGGTTAAATGCTATCAAATTAAGTATTATTTACAGCAATATGGAAGAGATTTTATTAGTTACCCTAACTTCAGTTAAAAAAAACAACTTTGACAAATAATTCCCTTTAAACACTTTCTAATCTGATTTCTAGGGATATTCTCCTTTGAGAGAGGAATTTAGCACATTAAGTGCAAAAGAAGATTAGAGCAATTCAGTTTACTGTAACAGACACTTCTTGCATTTCTCCCAGTTCCTTTACACAGTTATTTCTTAATTACATCTGATGGCAATTCCAGGTTTTGCTTGCTTGATTCCCCCTTGACTTCTCAAAGCTGATTTGAGCTATTTCACTTCGGTGCTTTGAGTTACTGTTCTGTGTGTTACAGCCACAATTGTCTGCATTCATTTCTTTTATCTATTTCACTTTTTTTGGTTTTATTCTAGTTCAGCCCTGGTCTTTTTTTTTTTTCCCCTTTCCCTTGTACAAATGAACTACAATTATGCAGGTTGGGCCACATTCTACTCTCTTTGTGCCCCCTTGTAAGCCTAGCAAACCAGGCAGGGTTGGGCATGTGTAACAGAGCCCATCACTCTGAGCATGCATTTTACTGTGCTTGACAAGGTATCTCTGCACCCTGGGCACACAGTGAATTAGGAAAGGGACAGAAGTTACTACAAAGAAGGCTACAACAGAAACTGATTGATTCCTTCAACATGAGAAGAACTAGGCAAGCTTTGCCACTCTTCACTGTCAGGTCTGTACTCATGCAGCCATCTCAAACCCCTGCTGTGTCTGGTGGTGAATTTTGTGCCATGTCCCTGCAGTAACTGTTTACAGGACATGGAGAGTCCATTTCAATATTAACAATTTTAATATCCCCTATGAGAAGGCCCCATCCTTTGTAACTGTTAGCACACAACTATTTTGAAGAGCATATTGCATCTCCTCCAAAATTTAACCTCCCCTCTAATTCTATCCATTTCTCCTAATTCTCTCCTCCAAGATGAGGCAGTTAACAGGTGAACAATGAGACTGAAGCAGACAAAACCTGCTTTAACAAACCATCCTAAATTAAACAGAACTTGCAGCAGTGGTGAGCAGCTCTGTTCAGTATTAGCTTTTTGTAACTTGTGTACAACCAGAATTGTTCACATTTGATTTTCAGTGGACAACTGCTCACTTGAAATGAATCAGTAAGTGGAATCTGTTCCATTTCAGTTAAAAGGTCACTATATCCTTTAAAAAAAATTTAAAATAAAATATAGGCAGCTCCACAAGTGATTTTTTTGAGAGTTCCTCACTGTTTTACATTCAAGTTACAAGTTCACACAGTTTAAAAATAAAAACAAATTCAATTAAATTCTAGATGTGATTTTTTTGATTGGGAGGACAACCACACAATTCTCCCCAACCAAAATGCTCTGATAAATGCAAAGGGAAAAAAAAAAAGAAACTCCCTTGCAGTTCAGAAACTTAAACATTTTACACTTGATCAATACAAACTGCTGCTTTGTTCTAATATTTGAATTATTTTTAAATAGTTTTTTAAGGCTACCTAAACATTTGGTAATTGGTTAAAGATGCTCAGCAGTCCAGAGGGTAGATGCTGCACATTTCTTTCACAAGCAGTGAAAGCTAAACCCTCCCTAGCAGCAGATGATTTGGAGGATATCTCCCTGAAAACAAGTGCTCTGCCACTCTGGTGGTGGTGGCTGCAGGATCCTTTTAACTCCACATTGATTTCAGAATGATCTAACTGCTCTAACAGATTTCACCTTTTCCAGACTACCTCCCCTTGCTTAACAGATAAAAAGTTGTTCAAGAACCCTGCCAAAAGGTATTTGCTGACCAAAAAAAAATAATAAAAAGATTTAAAAAATAGCAGAGGTGACAGATACAAAAAAAATACTTCAAACTCCTGTTTTAGACTCAGAAGTACAACATCTAACAAAAGAACCCTGAGCAGCTACAAACAGTGGTTTATTTCAAACATGAGCAGCCTCCTCTTTAACCCATTAATTTTAAAACACATGCACCACCCTGCAAGGAGGAGACTTAAGGGCACCATTTTGCCTGACTAGCTGCAGAGATGGACGACCATTAGCAGTGGCTGAGCTTTTAATGCGGTGCCTTTTGGAACTGCACAAACTTTTTTTTTTTACCCAAGCTCCTTAATTAAAAATCTCAAAAGTTCTGCACTAGGGGAAACTAATTTTTTTTCCCCCAGGATAACTAATAAATAAGAAGTCCACACCAAGAGACACACTTCAACTAAGCATTCAAGAGAAGCGGAATGTGTGGCAATTCAGACTCCTGTATTTGCTGTAAGGATAGTCTGGTTCTTAATTTTTAAATGTTATTGAACAGGACTGCTAAGTATTGAAGAAGGATTTTAATAGCTTTACAGCTCCCCAGTTCACCTATAAAAAGTGGGGTAACTTTAGCAACAATAGCTTTGAGTATTTGTTTCCTCAGGTGGTTTAGTTTTAGACAACCTTGGGAAAAAAATAAAAACAATCCAACTGAATCATGTACAGAACAGAGCAACATATCAGAGAGAAGATTAGCTCAGCCCTTAGAAGTGGGGAAGCTTTGCAAGCTGCTTCTATTTTTATCAAACACCACAGCACCCCTGAAAGGATAATTCAGTTTTCTACAACGAGTAAACCAGTTTGTAAAAAGCAATCCTAAAGAACACTTGTCTGCTGCTGTTATTCTCACCAGCTGGATTACAACTTAAAATCAAACCCAGTTTAAAAGAGGATCAAATTCTGGGAGAACACTCTTTTCCACTTCATCCTCCCTCCATGTCCTGATTTTTACCCTAGGGTTGGATGCACTGAATTTAACTTTGCAATGCACAACTGTAAGCCAAGAAAGACACTCCACAACATGCACCTCTTTCACCTTGGCACTGCCAGTGCCTACACCTATTTTCAGCGTTACAATACTAATGGTTTAGAAGCATTAATAGTTTGTAACATTTTAACACATGAAACACTTCATACTGATGGTCACAGACGCAGTGTTTTGAGTTCTTAAATACTGTTCTCAGCACCATTAAGCAGTTTATTAAAGTTAGTTCTGCACATCTACTACTGCCTATCTGCTCTGGTACATTAAAAGCACTGATACACAGTGTGCTGCTGTTAATCTATCAACTTTCTATGTGCTTCAGGATAAAGTTACTTCAGGCAATGAAAAGAAGAGATCAGTGTAAGAAATATTCAGAAAGGCACCTTCAAGTGTGAATTCTTGCTATGAAACCATACAAGACAGTTCTGGGGGGGAGAAAAAAAAGGTTCATTTTCACTCCTTTATCCAAACTGATTAATTTTTTTCTTCCTTAATAAACCTTCTTTACTATTTTTTTCCTAGCCTAAGAGCAGTTAATGTGATTTAATTTTCACAACTGTAAGTCCCTGGAAAACTTCTAAGATTTCTTCCAGAATCTGTATCCCAGTCAACAACTACTGCACACCAGCTTCTTTGGTCACACATGCAGAGAAGGTCTAGATCATTTGCAAACACATGCTAGTCCACACAGAGGGGCTACCACAACCGATACTCAACCTCCACAAGCTCAAAGAAAACACTTGCTGAAACAGCCTCCCTACAAGCTCAGTGCTCCATCTTCCTTCAACATCCACATACCTGCATTCAATTTTTTCATCTAGAAATAAATGTAGAGACCAGAAAAATGAGGCACACGTGAAGGAAACACCCTGACTCCTCCGAAAGGTATCAAATTGCCATGCTGAGAGGCGACGCTGATTTTTTTTTTTTTTTTTTTGCATAAAGGATATTTCATTGAAAATTAAAATACAGCAGAGCTGAGAGGGACAAGCAGAGCGTTTCACATCATCCCAGTTAAACATTTGCAAGTTAAAAATTAAGCAAAAAAAACCCCTGAAATCAGCCCGAACCCATGCTAAAAGCACGCATGCAGGCACACATACACACACACACACATGAAACCAGACAGCACTTGGGATGATTTTTCTTGTTTCAAACAAAGCCAGAGGCAATTCTTCCAAGTGATGTTATAATTACACAGGGAAGGTGTACTCGTAAAAAGCCCTTACTTCGGCCAATGAAACCCTACAGTTGTTTTCACCACTTTCAAAACCTTTTGGGACTGCTCAGAACATTTCAGCATAGCACAAGCTCCACAATTCTTTTTCAGCCAACTCAGGTGTCCCAAACCAAACTGGATTTATTTAAAGTAAAAACTAACACACTTCACAACTTCCACAAGATGTCTGTGAAACTGCCCTGTGCACACAGGTCTCCTCCCAGGGAATTCACAGCTGGCAGAACAGCACTGGGTTTTAACATGATACGACCTGGGACTATTTCACTTCTGCAACACCCATTTCCAAAAATAAAAGAAACAAAAACCAACAACCAAAAAAAAAAACAACCCCAAACCAACCCCCTCAAAAAACCTCAACCCTGCTCTCCAAAACACAGCGTTTTAATTAAACACACCAAGAAAACTCCCCTGAAGACCTGCCACACACAAAAGAATCGCCCTGATCCAAACGAATCTGCACGTTTCCCCCCTGGTATCCTGCCTTAAGGTATCAGACCAGGGCCGATTTGATACCTTCCCATTAAAAAAAAACAACAACGAAGCATCCCTCAGCTAGAGACAGAGGTGCTGCAGAGGTGCTGATAACCCTAGGAAAAGAGAAGCTGTCTCTTTAAAATGCCCTGCTATGTCCCTGATCCCACGTGGAACCAACATCAGCAGCACTTTCGCATTAACTTCAACGTGAGGTGAGATGAAGGCATCACTATTTTACAGAAACAAACCGAGGAGGCTGCAGGAGACATTCTTGTAAGGGAACAGGTGAAGCGAACGTGCCAGGGAAACCAGCGAGCACGGGCAGATGAGGTGCCCTGCCCCTGAGCCCTCTCTGCTTTCCCTATGGAGCATTACCTCAACCCCACACCACCCTAAAGAATCCAGTTTAAATAGAGGAGGGAGCCACCAGGAAAACTTGAAATTCAAAGGCAACGAAAACGCACTTTATAAAACCGGAAAGGTTTACTCTTTGCCTCACACATCCTAATTAGATCAGGAAAGTGACACTACAAAGGCATTACATTCCGGTCCGAAAAAAAAAAAAAGGGGGGGGAAAAGAAAGAAAAGAAAGAAAAGGGAAGAAAAAAAAAAGAAAGAAAGAAAAAGTGAGGAGGGGAAAAAAAGGAAAGAAAAGAAAATCCAAATAGAAAAGACCATAGAGGAAAAGAAAGGAGCTCCCGACCCCCCAAGCCCCCCAAACATCCGAAAAAAAGCATGAAAAAGGGAAGTTATAAAGCAGCAGATACAGCATTTATCTTATCTAGGATCACTCCACATTACCCTCAAGTTATGCACTTTCTGCACTATCATCTCCCCCTACCTCTCTCTCCTGAAAGGGATTTTCACGTTTTCTCATTGTCGGTGGCGAGTTTTAAGAGGCTTTTGCCTCTCCAAAGAATTCATCAACAAAAAAAAAAAAATAATAAATATTAACTCCTTGCTCCCTGAAACCTTAAAACGGTCCCGGGCAGACACGGGTTTTATTCTGTTGCCTCGAGGAAGAAAAGGGGGAGCAGCCCCGATTTTTAGGTATTTTTTTGCATTTTTTTCTGATTTTTATTTTGTTATATGCCTCACTTCTCCCTCCATTTTGGTTGTTTATGATACTGACAACAAGCTGTCCCTGCTCTCTCTCTCTCTCTCTCTCTCTCCGGATCTCTCCTGCTTTCAGTTAGCAAACCCCCCTCCCCAATGCAACTCGACTCAGCACTCGCTTGGGTTCACACTTTTCTCTAAACACACACCGATGGGGAAGGGAAAAGCTCCTGGGCCACGGGGCGGGGGGGAGCGGGCAAATTCGTTTCTTTATTACGAAAAAAAAAAAAACTTTTGTCCAAAAAACGACGGGAAAGGGGGGTCGAGTGCCCCAAAGTCACTCCGGATCCCCCCAAAGACGCAGCCGCCAGGTCCCAGGGACACCCCACGGGTAGCCGGGTCCACGGGGGAAATTTCTGTGCGAAATTCGGCCGGTTTGAGGCGGGGGGCGAATTTATATTAATTTTTTCCCTCATTTTTCGGCACCGCGGTCTCTAATGTCTTCCGCTCCCTCTCGCCGCTCTCGCCGCTGTCACTGCATTCACAGCACAGGCTCCGGAGAGGCGAGGAGGGGAGGGGGCGGCCGCGCAGCTCCTGCTCCTGCTCCTGCCCCTGCCCCGCGTCGCCGCCGCGGCCCCGGCCCCGGCCCGCCGCGGGGGTCGGTGGCGGGCACCCCGCGCCCTCCTGCCGTCCCCCGGGCAGCCCGCTGCCTCGCCCGCTCGCTTCGCGAACCAACATAGCGCCGCGGGGAGGGAGGGGAGGAGTGGAGGAAACTCCTGAGAGAGGGTTTCTTCTGAAAATCATCTCTTTCTCCCTCCGAGGAAGGGGAAGGGGGGCACCCTCGCCTCGCCTCCCCTCCCCTGCTTCCCCCCCTCCCCCCCCCCCGGGGGGGTCCGACGCGAGGTGGTGGGGGGCTGCGGGAGATGGGGGGAGCGGGATGGAAGGCAGGGATGGTTAACACAAACTTTTCCTCACTGCTCGCTGCTCCTCTCTCCTCTCCCCCCTCCTTCTCCTCCTCCCCCTTCATAATTTAAATAACCCTGATATTTCCCTGCTAAACCCCGGCGCCTGCCCCCCAAACCCGCAGCAGACTCACCGCGGGAGCCTCAGCATCCCCTCTGCGCCCCGTTTCCACCCTTTACAGTGTTCTCCGATTTTTCTGTAATTTTTTCCCCATATTTCGGGCTGGACGCGGCGGGCCTGGAAATTGTTTGCTTTCCCGTCTTTCCAGCAGCCATTGTAGTGTATGCGCTGCGGTGCAGCCCAGCCTGCCGCACACGCCGCGCCCACACCGCCCGCCGCCCACACGCACCGCGGGTTGGACGCCTCCCCCAGTCAGTCAGGGCCGCGGCCGCGCCCCGCCGCCGGCGCCTGCGGCCCGCACCGCCCGCCCCGTTGGTGGAAGGAGGCGCCGCTCAAGGCCGGGGCGGACCCGCCGCCGCCGCCATTGGAGGCCCGGCCTTGCCACTCAGCGCCGCCGGGGCGTGGGCGGCGGCGGCGCTTGGGCCGGGGGGAGCAGCGAGGCCGGGAGCGGGGTAGGCTGCGCCCGTACTTAAGCGGGCTGCCCGAGCCGCTGACGTCTTTCGAATTGGAGACGGGCTGCCCCCCTCCCGCCTCGGGGCTCCCGCGGACACGGCCGGCGACGGAGGTGAGTGCCGGCGACCCGCGCTGCCGTGCCCTGCGGATGGGGTGCCGCTTCCTCGCCGGGCAGGAGCGAAGGCTCGCTTGCCTTTCGTCGCTCGTCTGCAGGATCTCTCTCGCCTAGCCGGGGGCCGGCGGCCGCGCCGGGGCCCGGGCTCCGGGCTCCGCTGTGTAGCGGCAGGTGGAGCTGGGACAAGCGGGCTGCGCTTGCTGTGGCCTTCGGGCGGCCGTGGCCTTTGAGCGGCTGCGACCCTTGAATCGGTCGCCGTTACCCGTGGCGGGCGGGGAGAGGACGCAGGGCTACTCCGCCGCCCTTCACCGGCGGAGGGGACAGGCAGGGGCTGGGTGATGCTGTCTCCTCGGTCCGGCGGCGGGCAGCCTGTCCCCTCGGGATCTGCTTTGTGCCCTCCCTCCACACCGTGCCGGGCACTCTTTTGGGCAAGGCAGCTGGGCCGTGGCGAGCGGACAGACCTGCCGGCAGCCTCCTTCCCGCCCCTCCGCTCGTCCCGCTCAAAGAGCGATTAAAAACCGTGGGGTTTTTATACGGCGTTCACTCCAGGGTTTAAGGTTCAATTAGCCGGTCTGTATTGCAGCATAATTAGCGATTTCGTGCGCCTGTGTGCATATATGCGCTTAAGAAAGCAACCCAAACGCTTTTCAATAGGAGGCAGCCTATAGAAAAATATCCTGATGGTTTATGAACTGGAAAAGCCCTCGGGTTAAAGAGCGCTAGCAAGCACTGTATTTCTCTGTGGTACAGTTTACAACTGTTAATGTGCTAAAGCGTAATTAAGAACTGTGGCATAGACAAGCCTTCGGTTGTGGCTGGTTCAGACCTGTGCTGGGGAAGCAGGAAGGGAAGGCTGTGCAGAACCTGGGGAGGGGAAAGCTTCGCTTCCTGCCCAACTGCTCCTTCAGCGTTTCCCAGTGACCTGCCTGCCCTTCCAGCTGATAATGTTTCAAGTCCTGAAGTGCTTGGGAGAGAGCAACACGTGCAGCAGGAGCTAGTAAACCTTTTGGGTAGTATTAATGTTTCTGCATTTGCCCACTCTTGAGCTTCAGCAGCTTCATGAGAACCTGAACTGCCTGTTCGGTCAGCAGGTCTTTAATGCATTGCGTGTATTGTTCCTTAAAGCTGGGCGCGCACGCTTCCAGGCTCCGGGAGTGCAATCAAACTGAAAGTGTTAATTGCAGTCTGTATAGTGAGCCCTGGTGATGACACATCCAACTGCTCAGGAATACTCCTTTGGAGAGCAACGCTGAAGTCAGCCTAATACCGTGCACCTTGGGGCATGTCTGCTTAGGTGGTGCTTACGCCTCTGATAGCAGTGAAACGCTGAGTTGTAACACAGACACAAACCTCTCCAGGCGTTGTGGCTGTAGTACTGACTGAGATTGAAGCGTTCTGTTATGCCACTTTTGTTTCCTTCTACTTCTTTCCCCTCTCCCTTCCCTGAAGGCTGGAATGATGCTGTTTTACATACTTGTGCTTCTATTTGCATTGGAAGTGCCTGGTGGAAAGTCCTTTGCACTCACAAAAAATCAACTTGGGAAGTTGATTTAAACATTCTCAAAGGGAAGTAGATTTTTTTCCCCTGATATTTAAAAGCCCCATTTGCAGAAAATAGTCATGTGGAATGTGAAAAAATACTCCAGGCACCAGGAGGATACTAGAACAGGATGTAGATTCTAAGGCTTAAGTCACCTGGAATAGCCTATTCTTACCCAAAGAAGAAACATTCTTTTCTGTCTGTGAGCTACTAAGAGTAGTACCTGATTTTTGTTTGCTGAGATCAAGCAGAACTGGCTTTTTGCTGTAGACTTGTGGGTATCAGTCTCTGCTGTGAACAGAAAGAGCTTTAAGTTCAGATTTAACATCAGTGTTTTTAGGTGGGATGAAAAGGAAACAGACAAGGAAATCGAGCAAGGATGTTCTTTCACCTCTTCCTCCATCAGCTGCACTGTAATTTGTTGCAGAAAGCTCTTTCCAGCTCTGTGTTTCTGCTTGCCTTGGCTCACACTGTCATCTGGCTAACATGAATGTATTTTCGGTTAGGTTTAGTATTTGTTTGGAACAAATACCTGCATGGCCATGTGTGTGCCAGAGGCGATGTATGGGACGTTGTAAAGGGAATGGAGATCTGCTGTTTGTCTTGATGTCATCATCTTGGGTCAGGGTAGGTTGTTGGCTCTCAAGCTTACAGCTCCCGAAGTCAATGTCAAGCTACTAAACTGGAAGAAAATGTGTTTAAAGGCATCATACATGGTGTGTAAAGGGGCCTGGTCCCTCCTTGGAGTGAAACAGTTCCTGTTAAATATATGATACAGCAACACAGGAGATGGTTGGGCACTTGTTACACCTGGGGAAGCTCAGTGAAGATACAGATAGATGTGTTCCAGCCAAGGAGTGAGCACAGACCTGGCAAAGTTTACTTGTCTGTTGCTCCCACACAGCATTTATTGAGGTGTCCACACTCTATTGGCTGTGAGCATCCTACGTGGATCCGTTCCTCTTAGACACAGTCACTTCCTCAGTGGTCTGGCAGGCTGGTGTGAGAGTCACCATGGTGGCTCCATTCTCTCTGTAGGAGTTTGTCAGGGAGTAAGTCTTGGCGACAGCCTGAACTTGCCTGAGTTGTCTTGCTGTTAGAGCTTTGGAGGTAAGTTTTTGAGAAGCAGTTTTGTGGTGATCCATCTCTGTTTTTAAAAGGCAAAAAGCCTGTGTGCATTATTTGGAAGAGGTTGTCTGGGGAAACTGTGGAGGCTGCAACCCTGGAAGTGTTCAAGGTGAAATGAGATGAAGCCTTAAGCAACCTGGTCTCTGGATGTCTTCAAGATCCCTTCCAACCAAAGCCATTCTGTGATTGGAAGGCCTTCATTACGTGCTGAAGTTCAGCTTTAATCCTGAGTTACTGTTACAAGTAGATAGTTAACCTGTTTCTTTTCTGTTTCAACCAAGGTACAAGTGTCTGTCTAGAATGTCCAGGAATGCACGGCAGCTTAGAGACCAGGACATAAATCCATGTCTAGCGGTAAGGTGGTGACGCTGGGCTTTCTGTTTGCATGTTTCAACAATGTGTTCTCCAGAGGATCATTTTGTTTAGCATTCTTCCATTGGTGTTTCTGCTCCAAGATGGGAAAATCTGAAGGTTCTCTGTTAAAATAAGTGTGAAACAGCAGTGAGTAATTCCTCAGAAGTAGAAGTAATACAGCTGATAGGAATCTCTTCAATTTTCTGTCCTTGAAATCAGAGCCTGAAATCCTGGTTAGACAAGCTTGCTCTTTTTAAGGTCTCTTGTGGGTTTTAGCAAGCATCCTCATAAACAGCTGTGGACTCTATCCTTACTGTTTAAAGAGTACTAAGATCTGTTATCTCTAAATGAAGTCATTGCTTGGAATTGCTGATTATCCTTTGTGATAGATGTTCCTCTGCTCTCTCTGATAGCATTCTTTCATCTGAGAAGCTGCCTCCTATCTCCTTTAGATATTCTGGGACTTGTTGGTATTTTTATGCACTGAGTGCAGTAACTTCCTTCAGCTCTGAAGTGTGTTTTCCCTATTAAAGGAAACAGATGCCTCTAGGAAATGTATGGATGACAACAACTATGACAAGGATATGTGCACTGCTTATTTTCTGAAGTACAAAAACTGCAGAAAATTCTGGGTAAGCACAGTAGAGTTTAAGTTCTACTCCATGCTTTGCTTTAAGTACATCACCCCCGTGACATGCTGCTTCCTGAGCTCTTCAGGCTTAGCTCATGCTGACTGCTGCTCATCTTAGTGACATGCAGGCCAGGGTAGTGCTAGTGTGGTGCTGGAAGGCTGAAGCAGATGCATATAAAGTTATTTTCACTTGGTTCTCCAAAGTTACCCTCTTAGATTGTGAGTTGGTTCTTGCAGTTTCTGATATGTTTCTCTCTAAATTTGAGTTGGCTATTTCTGGTGATAAGGGCTGATGTAAATGGGTACAGTGAGAAACTCCTATGGTGAGATAATCTGGTTTTCCCTAGGTTTGGGTCATGAACTACTTTAATATCCATCTTAGAGAGAGTTCATTCTTATTTGGTGGTGTCCTTGCTTCTGTGCCTGTTGTGTTAGGGAAGTATTACAAGGAGCTGTGTGCAGTTAGGCTGTTCTCTGCTCTCTTCTCTCATTATGCCACAGCAGTAGAGAGTCTTCTAGCTTAGACTTTAAATACATGTGCACAGTAACAAAAAAACCTGTTTACAGGCAGTTGCACATTAAGTCTGGTGTAGTGTAATGGGAATACTGTAACTCACTGTCTCCTGCAGCAGCAAGCTAGACTATCAGGTGTCTTCAGCTAAGTACTAGTACATTCAGTTATCAGCTAATCAGGTTGAGTATCTCACGTTCTAACAGAAGTACTCTTCCTATAAAGAATCTTATTCATTTGGAGCTCAGAGGCAGACACTTCAGAGAAGTCTGTGTTCTCACGGTCACTTTCTTCTATTTTCAGCACAACATTATGATACAGAGGAGAAGAGATGGTGTGAAACCAGAGATGCCCACAGCAGAAGAGAGAAGGAAAATGTTGGAATCAATGGAGAAGCCCTACTGAGGAGAAACTTGCATTGATTGACTGTTTTCACTGTACATATGAAGACTTTATCAGTAGCAAATTGCCCTTTTATGAACTGGACTTTATCTTGGATTAAAATAAGATCTTACATTTTAAAATGTGTGAGAGTTCTGGGATAGAACTTTCTGGGTTTATTTATACTCCTTCTCATGGGAACTTGGCCTCTGGGTGGAAGATGTGGATATCAGCACAACCTGTGCCTAGACACTTTGGAAGTAGAAGCTACCTCGCTTTGGAATGTGAACTATAGAAATAATGGGGCTCTTTGAAAAGAGGAGGGGGCTGGTGAGTCCTGCAGTGTAGTTCTAAGCATGGAGCAGGTTGAGAGACTGGTGTGTGCAACACATCTCTTGTATCCAACTGTTCCACCTGAGAATGTGGCTTTACCGTGTACGATCTTACCACTGTGTCCACATCACTTGTGTTCTGTGTCTCTGTTTGGGAGCTAAGATCCCAGATCCAGCAAGCCTGTTGCTGGGTCTGGTGCTGCACTCATCGGTGACAGCAGAGGCTTGCAGTAAATCAGATCTGCAGGCTTTGCTTTGTTACAAGGTTAGAGAGGCTGAAGATAGAACTGAGCTCCTCAGGTCTGAACTGAGTAGTGCCTTCTGTGGATAGTAAATAGATACTTGGCTGATGGGGATGTGGGGGTGGGGGACTTGCAGACATGTAAACATATCCTCTGAGTGACATGGCAGGTTCAACTATAGTACATCTATCTAAGACTCTGGACAGCTGAAACCCTGCCTTTGGAAATGCTTACTCATGCAAGACTACAAAGCTCAGTTTAACAGGTACTCTGAACTTAAGTAGGATTAATTCCTTAACTAAACTGAACAACTAAGTGCAAATGGGTTGCTTTCTTACCTCCAGTACCTTCTGGTCTTGCTTAAAAGCTTGCACCCTGTGGTGAAACAGAAAAACCACCATCATGAGCTCAAGTTCCACGTGAGACCTTTTAGGACTTGCTGCAATCAAGTTGGCAGAACTCTGGCTGACCTCACAGAGGATGGTATAAAAGTGGTGTCTCTATTTAGTCTGTTTGGAAAGGCTTCATGGCTTCCTGTTTCTCCTTCTGTCTGGCTTGGCACTTTCCACTGGAGACCTATTTGCTTCGTGGGATTTTTAGGCTGTTTCTACCTTCTTATTTGACCTGCCTAGTAACTAATGGAGGTCTGCTTTTCCTTCTCTCTTCTTTTTGTTCTCCCTGCACATCTCAGTTTTGAAATGGATTGATCATACCTTTGCAGTTACTGATGAGTGTAACTCTGTGCATTCTGAGTAAGCCTTTCACTGAGCATAGCAGTGCAGTCTCCAAGCCATGTTCTCTGGTCAGTTCCTGACAAGGGAAATGGGACTTTCTTCAATAAAGATCATCAGATTTTATTCTGAATTACTTTTTTTCTGCATTTGAAATTCAGGCTTTGACATTCTTCTTTTTGTTCTTCTGTGGAACAGAGAAGAAACTTTGCTTGTAGATTCAAAGGCTCTTTCTTGACCACCATCTCCTTGCCACCTTCCAATACCCTCCTACCCGGTACCAGTCTTTGCCCATTTGACACCAGTTATCTTTTACTGATTGGAGCATTTGACTCTGTTCTCATTCCAACAGTTAACTTTTTTTTTTCCCCCTCTAACTTTGTTCTCTGATCCAATGATGTCTCCCAGCAATGACTTTGTAACACAGCTGCTCTTGAAGGTTTTGTGTTCCCTGTTCTCCCTGTCTCTGAGAGAAGTCCTTGCTTTCATTAGTCACACTTAGCCATAATACTTTCTCAGTGCCATGCCTCTATTTGATCTTCATCTGCTGCTTTGGAGGAGCTGATTCTCTCCTTTTCCTGAGAGTTGTGTCTCTGGACTCTGTGGTTTTGCTGCCTTGTTTAAGGGCACCTTCTACTTGGCACATGCCTGTCATTTGGCACCTGCTGCATCACTTAGTGCCATGGTCTAGTTGACTGGATAGGGCTGGGAGATAGGTTGGACTGGATGATCTTGGAGGTCTCTTCCAACCTGGTTGATTTTGTGATTCTTTGGCCATGTTCTTTGCTCCTGTAGCTTTAGTTTCTATTCTGGTGCTTGCTGTTTTCCTGTTGCTGTGCTCATGGTCTGGGCTTGCATCAAAATCTAATCTATGCTTGGTTCTGTGCAAGGAAAATGACATCTCCTGATGTGATTGTGCTGATTCTTCCTTGCATAAGCTCAACTTCCTTCAAGTCATCTCATTGACCCTGAGTTTGGCTTGCAGGTTTTCTTTTGTGTGTAAATGCCCTTTCTTTTCAGAAAGTCAGAGAGGGAGATGTGTTCCCTGCTTTCAGGTATCAGTGCAAGAATGTGGGGTCACAGGGCAGGCTAAGGCACATGAAGTGCAAGAAGAATGTTCTAACAGTAGACTTCTGATCATCAGTGGGCATATGTGGTAACCTCCCTGTGAGTGTTAGGACAGAAGTGAGTTTTAGTGAAGAACTGAGGGCAGTTTAAGCAGCAGCCTCACAGATTTAACTCAGGTACTAGGTCTTCCTTTGCAGGATGAGAGGAAATGGCTCCGAGTCACACCAGGGGATGTTTAGCTTGGATGTGAGGAAAATTTTCTTCACCAAAAGGATGGTCAAACCCTGGAACTGGCTGCTCAGGGAAGTGGTTGAATCATCCCTGGAGAGTTTTAAAAGACTTGTAGGTGTGGTGCTGAGGAAGTGGATTTAGCAGCAGACTTGGTAGTGTCAGGCTAATGGTTGGACTCTCTAATCCTGAAGAACTTTTTCAGCTTAAAACAGTTCTGTAGGGACTGTCATTAATTTCTTTCCATTGCACATGCCCTATAGTTACTGTTAAATAATCCAACTTTGTGAAACAGCTTGGAAAGCAAGTTTTCCTCCATGTCAGAGCTTTTCAAGAGTAATCCATTAGTTAAGCCTGAGTTTTCATCATTTTTCCCCCTCACTGGAGGTTGCTGTTCTTCCTTTCACTACTGAATCTCAGGAGTGGTAAGTTATGATTGCTAAAACATAGGCTCTTGTGTATGAAATGGTTGAGGTTTTTTTCCACTAATTTTTGTAGTGTGATTGACTGTCTCTGGTTGTGAGCCAAAGATAATGATCCTTTCCTATACCTGAGAGCATATTCCACACTTCACTGAAACACGGAGGGAAGCTGAAGCCTGCCAGTCTGAACTGGGCTGAATCCTTGCTTTTGCTCAAGCACACTCTTGTGGACCCAAAAAAACAGGACCCAGTGGACCAGCAGAAGGAATTCAGAAGTGGGAAGGAAGGGCTGTGGGTTTGGTTTTGTTTCAGAGCTGTAATTCTTTCTTTGGCTTGTGGTGGAAGGAGCGAAGGGAGATAGTGAGATGGCAATGCTTTGCTCTCGTTTTGGTTGACAGCTGGATGGTGCTGTTGCACAACAGACTGCATGGAAACGGAGTCACTCCACCCACTGCTGGCTCTCGGGAGCTGTTTTTAGGCTCTTCACACAGCGAAGTCAGGCAGGAGAAAGGGAAGACTGGTGCTGCTTCTATACACAGAAGAGAGGAGGACAAGAGTCTGCATCACTGCTGGAAAAAGGAAGGTTCCAGTGCAGCCTGAGCAGCTTTGGAACATGGTCCTTGAAAGAGTATTTTTTCACTGTGGGCAGTGGATCACAGCCAAGCACTGAGCAGCAGTTGCAGGCTCTCTGCCAGGCCCAGGTGGACGTCCAGACTCTGACCTGTACACTTTGCCATCTCAGCTTTCCCATTACCCTACAGCACAAGGCCTTCATTTGGCTCTGGAAGCCCTCTGCTGCCACACTTGGGATGAGTCTGTGCTCTTGCAGGTGTTAGAAGGAAGTCTCCTTGCTCTAGAATCCCCAAAGCTTTGTTGGGCTCAATAACTGAAGCTTTGGAGGGCAGGGAGTTGTATGTGCTGCAGCTCTGAGTCTTCTTTCGTGGTCTTCTAACACCACTCTTGCACCCCTGCCACTGAGGGTGTACAGGTGGGGGGTGTGGAGTGGCTTTCCCTAGAGCTCCTGTGGAGCAGGTAGGATGAATTCAGAGTGTAGGATGTTACTGTGCCCAGCCCTTAACTCGTGCTAAAAGGATCTGCACCACTCAAACATCTTCCAGAGCAGCTATAAAAAAAAAGGCAATCACTGTAGGGGAAAAACACCTGGAAAAACAATGGACTCCTGCAGGCTTCTGTTCTCTTGCAAGAATTTGGGGCACCTGGACTAAGTAGTGGTGTGTTAGAGTAGTAAGAGGTAAACCAAGCTTACTAGTGCTGAGGCTTTGACACTTCTGCCACAGCCTGTTTGCTAGGAAAGCTGTGGGAGGGAAGCCCTGCTTTTGTACTGACCAAACACAGGGGGCTGTGTGTAGCACACACACTCAGGTTGCCTTTTGTGCCATCAGCAATACAGGAAATAAAATCAGAGTTTGGATAATTCCTCTCCATCCTTGTAGGTTTCTATCTTCATGCCTCCTGTCTCAAAATCCTCTTCTGAGGGTTTTCACTTTCAAGGCCCTTCTCAGCTCGTACATGGTGACTTCTGCACTGAGAGCTGAGCTGCTACGCTGGCTACAGCTGACTTGGAATGCCTTTGTGAGGTGCCTGCCCCCCTTGAGAAGAGAAGGCTCCAGGGGGACCTCATAGCAGCCTCCCAGTATCTGAAGGGGACCTCCAAGAAAGCCAGAAAGGGACTTCTAAACTTTTTTTGCAAGCTTCTTGCAGCCTTTCCCCAAGAAATGTGTGAAGTCTGGGGCATCATGTTGAGTTTGGGCTGTCAGCAGCAACCTGCCCTTCCTTACTGGTCTGTAGAATGCTGTATGTGGCTGTGGCACCAGAGGAAGACAAATCAACACTGAAGTTCTTCAGACTGGGAGCTCTGACAGATTTTATGGAGCAGAGCTAGAGATGGGTAGGTTCAGGCTGGAGGTGAGGAGGAAGTTGTTGAGCATGAGAGTGGTGAGAGGCTGGACTGGGTTGCCCAGGGAGGTAGTTGAGGCCCCATGGCTGGAGGTGTTTAAAGCCAGGCTGGATGAGGCTGTGGGCAGCCTGCTCTAGGGTAGGGTGTCCCTGAGCATGGCAGGGGCTTGGAACTGGCTGCTCCTTGTGGTCCCTTCCAACCCTGCCTGATTCTGTGAGTCTATGTTTTTCACATCCTGCTGCTGCTGAAGTCGTGTTGCAGATGGACTGATCATTATTAGCAGTTCTGTCCCTAGGAAGCTCTTCTGAGGAGAGCTGTGAGGGCCTTCTCCTAGGAAATGTTTTCTCCTGATGCTGCCTGTGGGACTGATCCCCTAATTCCTCATACAGTAACAAACCCAGACAAGTGGGGAGGGGAGGGGTGGCTCTTCCCTCAGCAGGAGAGGTGTCTCAGGGAGGTGTGTTTTTAAAGCCAGGCACACATCTATTCTGTTTTGAGGAACATGGATGTTAAATTACTGTTGAGAATTGGTTTCTATGGCCAGGCTTTCCCCTCCCTTTTTGCAAAACACATGGTGCTATTTGCATTACCTTCAAGGTCCTTCATTCCCCAGAGGATCACGCTCACAGCCTCCCTATTGCAGGAGCTGTGTGGGTTTTGGGGAACATTTTCATTTGAGCAGATTGTGGAGCCCCAACCAAGATCTATTTAAATCTATCAGAAGCTATTCCACAACCTGTTGGTGCTGTTGATTGGCTTGGGATTGCTTTTTGTCCTTGTTGTTTGGTGACTTAGGGTTTCCATTGCACTGTTTTCCCAATCATAAGATGGTTTAGGTTGGAAGTAACCTCAAGGATCATCACATTCTGTGATTCTGTGCTCCACAACTTCCCTGGGCAACCTGTGCCAGTGTCTCACCACCCTCACTTGAAAGAACTTTCCTAACATCTAGTTTAAGTCTCCCCCCTGCCAGTTCAAACCCATTCCTCCTCATCCTGGCATTACAAGACCTTGTTCATAGTCCTTCCCCAGCCTTCCTGTAGCCCCCTTCAGATCCTGCAAGGCCACTCCAAGGTCTCCTCAAAACCTTCTCCAGGCTGCACAGCTCCAACTCTCTCAGCCTGTCCTCAGAGCAGAGCTGCTGCAACCCTCTGAGCATCTTGGTGGCCTCCTCTGGACTGGCTCCAACAGTTCCATGTCCCTCTTATGCTGGAGGCTCCAGAACTGCATCCAGGACTGCAGGTGGGGTCTGAGGAGAGCAGAGCTAAGGGGCAGAATCCCCTCCCTTGCTGCCCACACTGCTCTTGCTGCAGCCCAGCACAGGGTTGCTGTCTGGGCTGCACTCACACTGCAGGCTCTATCATTGCCCATCCTTAGAATTCCTACTACCCTTGGGCTACCTCTTCACCTATTTTACATTAATAAGCAGCTGTGGACTGCAAATGCTCACTGAGTGACCTGGGGCTGGTCTCTTCTAAGTAACAAGCAATGGGACAAGAGGAAATTACCTCAAATTGCACCAGGGGAGGTTTAGGTTGGGTGCTAGAAAAAATCCTTCCCTGAAAGGGTTGTCAAGCCCTAGAACAGGCTGCCCAGGGTACCGGTGGAGTCTCCAGCCCTGGAGGGGTCTAAATGCACCTAGGTGTGGTGCTGAGGGAGGTTGGATGAGGCCTTGAGCAACCTGGTATAGTGTCTCTGCCCATAGCAGGGAAGCTGAAGCTCTTTTGAGGTCCAACCCAAACCACTGTATGATTCTATGTGCCCCTGGGCTGGAAGGGGCAGCACAGAGTGTGAGTGAGCAGCAGAAGCCAGGGAGCAAATGCTGAAGCCACAGCTGCCATCACAGGTCAGGCAAAGCTTGCTCTGCCTGGGGCTTAGGTATCCGAGGCTTGAGTGCAGCAGGGCTGTGGCTCTTGAGGGGGCAGATCAAACCCAGGAGCAGCCACGATTCCTAAGCATCTCCAGCTGGGCAGTTTAAATTGTCTTCTTGAGAGTGTGCCAACCTCTTTGAGACCCAGGTGGGAGCACGTTGCAGTTAAGTGCTGCAAGCACATGTGTGAGGAGCAGAAAGGTGCTGAGGAGGCTCACAGGCAGGGTGGGGATTTACCTGCCTGGGTGTTCAAAGCAGCTTTCAGCTTTCTGCCCTTTAAATGTTAATGTTTGAAACCCTGAGAATCAATTACCTTAATAAATACTTTAACACCTCAGCTCTTTTAGGGTTGCTGTGGGACAAGAAGAGTTCACAAAGTGCTTTGGTCTTTTTTTCTGTGCTGCAGAAAAATTGCCAGGCAAGAGTTGGCAGAGAGCATCAGTATCTCTCTTGGCCTCCTCCAGTTGGCAGCTGCAGGAGATCAGTCTGCTGGCAGAGCTGCTGTAAAGCTGGATGTGTGCAGAGAGCCAGCTGCTCCCTCTGTCAGGGAAACCACCTCAGTCTGACCCAAAGAGGGACAGATCTGCCTGGGTTTGGACTGGTCAGGCTGGTTGGTTTTGGCTGTGCTGGTGAGGTTGATTACTGCTACTAATTGGGCTGTTGAAGCAGTGAGAAGCTGACAGCAATCACAGAATGTCAGGGGCTGGAAGGGATCTCCAAAGCTCATCCAGTCCAACCCCTCCACCAGACAAGGATCTTCTATGCCAGATCACACATGAACACATCCAGGCAGGTTTTGAATATCTCCAGATAGGGAGACTTCACAGCCCCCCATGGCAGCCTGTTCCAGGGCTCTGTCACCCTCACAGGGAAAAAAAAGTCCTCCTCATGTTTAAATGAAGCTTCCTTTGCCTCTGAGCATCCTCCTGGCCCTGCTCTGGACACACTCCAGCATCTCCACAGCCCTCTTGTCCCAGGAGCTCCAGAACTGGATGCAGTACTCCAGGTGGGGTCTCAGCAGAGCTCAGCAGAGGGGCAGAATCACCTTCCTAGCCCTGCTGGCCACACTTCTCCTGCTGCAGCCCAGGCCCTGCTTGGCTTTCTGGGCTGCAAGAGCACACTGCTGGCTCTTGTTGAGCTTCTCCTCCAGCAGCACCCCCAAGTCCCTCTCCTCAGAGCTGCTCTCCAGCCACTCACTGCCCAGCCTGGATTGGTGCTTAGCATTGCCTCGCCCCAGATGCAGGACCTTGCCCTTGCTCTTGTTGAACCTCCTGAGGTTGGCTTGTGCCCACCTCTGCAGCCTGTCCAGGTCCCTCTGGATGGATCCCTGCCCTTCAGCCTGGCTGCTGCACCACACAGCTTGGTGTGGGCAGCAAACTTGCTGAGGCTGCACTCAGTGCCTCTGTCCATGGCACCCACATTTATCTAAATGATCTTAAAAAAGTCCTACTCAAAGAGAGAAGTTACAGCCTCTCTCTCCCCCACCTCAGCCCCCTGAAGAGTTGCAGAAAGATCAGATTTCTTTAAGAAACATAGGAAGAAGATTTTGTTTCTCTTCCCCTTATTTACACTGCAGCAGTTGTTTAACAATCCCTGCTGCTTCTGGGCAGGCAGCAGGTGAAACACAGCTCCCAGGCTGCCGGGATGGCAATTCCACAGCACAGGCACAAGAGCAGGGGCTGGTGTGTGGTAGCTTGAGGACAAGGGCTGAGGGCTTTAAACTGAAAGAGGGCCTGGAGCAGAGCCCTGTGAGGAGAGGCTGAGGGAGCTGGGGGGGTGCAGCCTGTAGCAGAGGAGGCTCAGGGCAGAGCTCATTGCTGCCTGCAGGGAGGCTGTAGCCAGGTGGGTTTGGACTCTTCTGCCAGGCAGCCAGCACCAGAACAAGGGGACAGAGTCTCAAGCTGTGCCAGGGCAGGTCTAGGCTGGATGTTAGGAGGAAGTTGTTGTCAGAGAGAGTGATTGGCATTGGAATGGGCTGCCCAGGGAGGTGGTGGAGTTGCCCCCAGCCTCTGGCCAGCCCCAGCACTGTTAAAGGGTACTTTGAGCTGCCACCCAATAGCTGAAGGGATCCTCCAGGAAGGCTGCAGAGGGACTTTTCATGAGGGTGTCCAGAGACAGGACAAGGGGGAATGGTTTGAAGCTGAGGGAGAGCAGGGCTAGACTGGAGCTTAGGAAGAAGTTCGTCAGTATGAAGGTGGTGAGACGCTGGAATAGGTTGCCCAGGGAGGCTGTGTTTGTGCCCTCCCAGTGGGTGTGCAAGGCCAGGCTGGATGAAGCCTTGAGCAACCAAATCTAGTTGAGAGGTATGCCTGGGCATGGCAGGGAGGTTGGAGTAGCTGATCTCTGAGGTCCTTTCCAACCTGAGCCATTCTCTGACTTTCAGTAGGCATTTATGTGTCAGTGTTGACTGCATGTGCATGACCATGGGCACCTTTTCCCTCTGCTGAAGCAGTCACATTCTAACTCTCAAAACTAGCAGTGTATTTCCTCCCTCCCTTCTTTAAGACCTGTTTAAACTATTTGGAAGTTACTAAGCTGAGGATAATTCAAGCAAGAGGAAACAGAATGGAAATAAAGAAAATTTGAGAGCATTTGCAGACTTGTTTTGGTATTTAATAACAGAACTGTGTTTTAATAATGACACAAGAAAAGAGCTTTATTGCTCCAGTCAAAGCTGGCTTTTAAAGTAATAAGGAGGCAGATCTAGGCTGTAGCTCCTTTCTTTCTCTCAAATACCTTTTAGAAGCTCATATCCACCTCCAGTATCAAAGTCCCCAAGTCAGCAAGCAGCAAAAGCTGAAGCTGCAGTCCCTGATGGCTTTGAGGTTCCATCAGAACACAGGGATGGGGAAGGCTGCTGTCTGTGCCCTTGTTTAGCTGTCTGTGCTCTCTTGTTTAGCTGTGTGGCATCCCCACAGGACTGCTGTATTCACAGAGCCAGGCAGTGTCAGTCTCAGAGCAGATTTTCAGATGGAAAGCTGTGATGTAGGCAGTGTTTCCTCCCTCTGGGTTTGCCCTAAGCTATACTTGCAGTATGAAACCCACTTGATACATCTCAAGCCACAGAATCATAGAATCAAGCAGGTTGGAAGGGAACTCCAAGCTCATCCAGTCCAACCTAGCACCCAGCCCTGCCCAATCAACCAGACCATGGCACTAAGTGCCCCAGCCAGGCTTGGCTTCAACACCTCCAGGGACAACAACTCCACCACCTCCCTGGGCAGCCCATTCCAATGCCAATCACTCTCTCTGCCAACAACTTCCTCCTAACATCCAGCCTAGACCTGCCCTGGCACAACTTGAGGCTGTGTCCCCTTGTTCTGTTGCTGGGTGCCTGGCAGCAGAGCCCAACCCCACCTGGCTACAGCCTCCCTGCAGGCAGCTGCAGGCAGCAATGAGCTCTGCCCTGAGCCTCCTCTGCTGCAGGCTGCACACCCCCAGCTCCCTCAGCCTCTCCTCACAGGGCTGTGCTCCAGGCCACTCAGCAGCTTTGTCGCCCTCCTGTGGACACCTTCCAGTACTGCAACATCTCTCTTGAACTGAGGAGCCCAGAACTGGACACAGCACTCAAGGGGTGGCCTGAGCAGTGCTGAGCACAGGGGCAGAAGAACCTCCCTTGTCCTGCTGCCCACACTGCTCCTGAGCCAGCCCAGGATGCCATTGGCTCTGCTGCCCACCTGGGCACACTGCTGCCTCATCTTCAGCTACTATCTACCAGTCCTGACCTTTAACTCTTCATATCACACTCTGACATTTTTACACCTCAAGAACCTGCACCACATGCTGAATTCTCCAGTCCTCCCCCTGTCTGGGGAAGTGGGGGCAAATAGGGGGAGAAGACACAGGAATATTTTGCCTCCACTCAAGCTCCCTTACAGAAACTGAGCTGATTTGGGAACTTGGAGCCTAATTTTAGTTCTCTTGTCTTCCATTCAGCCCCACCTTTGATAGCAGAAACTCTGCCTTCAACCCAGGCTACAAGGTCAGAGTGGAAGTGCAGTAGATGCCCTTCTCTGTAGAAACTACAGATCAAAGTGATTTTTGAGATGCATTTTGACTGCAGCCAAGCATTCTAAAGCCTTCCACAGCCCCTCAGTTTGCTTTTCCTGCCCTGTGAGTTAATGAATAACCCTCTGTGTACCTTTACCTTGCAAAGTTTGGTGTTTCATTGTTGGTTCCAGCAGATAAAAAGCAACTATTTATTACTGATGTTCTTTTGAGAGTGGTCTCTCAGCTCAGTAAACAGACCGTGGCAAGGTGAGTTAAGTTGTAGGGCAGAGCTATTTAATAGCTCACCATTAGCAGATGGGGAGACCCTGCCTCCTGTCCCCCATCTCCTAGCCTAGGGATAGTCTCATCTTCCACCTACAACTGGTTCTCCCACTTGCTGGATCCTTCACTGAGCTGATGCCGTTTGCTAATGCAGCTTCTGCAGCATTAATGACCAATTTTGTGCAATTTCACACTTATTAGAGTGGTTGTGCAAGCCCTGGGCCAGAGAGCTGCAGGCACCACACAGCATCTGCTCACAGATCACCAGCTGTGGTTCCTGCCCTTCTCCTCAGTTAGGAACACTTAGGCCAAGAGACCTCCCATGTAAGCCTGGGTTGCCATCAACCAAAGTGATGAGTCAAGACTCTGACACAGCTCACATCCTCTATGGCCCACCAGAGAGACACCAAAAGACTCCAACTGCATGACAGGGAGTTGGATTCCAGTTTCCCCATCTAATTGTTTTCCTTCATGACAACAGAAGCCTGTCAAAAAAAAATAAAAAGCCTGACAACCCAAACCTCTGACTCCTGCTTCCTGTTTTCTGAAGCTGCATCCAGAACCACACTTTGTGTAATGATGATGAACTGTTAAATAAAATTGTCTTTCCTCTCTCCCCTTCCCCCCCCCACTCCCCGTGGGCTTTGCAAGAAAAACTGTAAACAATATTTTGCAGCCCAGAAAGAAAGAGCTGCAGGCCTAAGGGCTGTCACTCCCAGCTGGCATGAATTAGTGGAGCAAGGTTTGCTGTGTTTCCTTTCCCCAGCCATCCACCCCTCCCTGGGTTTTTGGATGTGCTAGCCTTGGATGGGGATGACTCAGCTGCTGGTGAATCACCTGCTGAAGTGCTAAAAGTGAGAGCTTGGCTCCATTTCCTCAAGCAACAGGGAGCTGTCAAGGCAGACTTGCAAGGAAAGTGTCTTCTGCAGCTGGGAGAATTTTCCTGCTTGCACATCGAGGTTTGCTGCCATTAGAAGTGGTTGCCCAGATGTAAGGTGACTTCAACCATCCCTGGAGAGGTCTTGCTTCATGAAAGCTTCCTTGGGCAACTGCTTATTCCTGACAGGGCTTCTCAGTGGCACTGTTGTGAAGCTTTCTGCAGCAGAAAGCCAGCTGGGGAAGGTGCAGTGTAACTGGGGAGGTACTGGTCAGGGATGTTCATGGATTCATAGAACGGTTTGGGTTGGAAGGGACCTTAAATATCCACCTAGTTCCACCCCCCTGCCACCAGCCCAGGTTACTCAAGGCAACATTCTACCTGGCCTTGAACACCTCCAGGGAAGGGACATCCACAGCCTCCCTGGGGAACTTGCTCCAGTGTCTCACCACCCTCCCTGGAAAGAATTCCTCAAGGTTGGTTTATTTTTTTCCTCATGAAGATCCCACATAGAATGCATCACAGAATGGTTTAGGTTGGAAGGGACCTCAAAGCTCAGCCAGTTCCAACTCCCCACTGTAGGCAGGGACACCTCCCACTGGAACAGGTTGCTCAAGGCCTCATCCAACCTGGTTTTGAACATTGAACACCTCCAGGGAGGGTGTGGAGCACAGAAGCACCGAATGTGATCGAAGATCACATTCGGTGCTTCTGTGCTCCACACCCTCCCTGGACAACCTGTGCCAGTGTCTCACCACCCTGACTGGAAAGAGCACATCTTTAATATTAAACAACATTCCACTGTCTGAAACAGCAGACATTGGACTCGAAGCTGTTTGAGATCCTTACAGCCAGAGGTAAGGTTCCAAAACATCACCAGGTGCAGAGAAACAACTGCACAAGCACCCCCCCACCCCTCTAAGTGGCATGGAGCACTCTGTGCTCTAATCTCATCCCACCCTTGGTGGAAAGGCATTGCCAAGCTGTGTGCTCAGTGGCACAAGAGCCAAATCAATATTATTAGCATCAGACTCACTGATTTGCCTTCTTTAATGTCTTTCTGCCTCAATTCATTTCCAAGCCATCAGCCATTTTAGCACTGGAAGTCTCCAGCCTAGTGAAGTTAAACTATTTACCACTCTTGTTCCTTTCACTCTGAAGCTAAGCACAAGGTCTGTGTAAGGAAGCTGGCAGGTAAGGAGGGTTTTAACTCACAAGATAATGGCTTTTGTTAAGAGAGATCTCATTTCTTAAGGGGTTAGTCTCCATTTACACTGATGCAGTTTGCTAGCTGTCTGAAAAGCAGTGAGATAACAGCAGCAATTTATAGCAGCCCTTTCTCCAGGCAGACAAAACACAAAGGTTCTTCATATTTTCCATCCAAGTCTCTTTTCAGTCCAACTTGGGAGTGGCAACAGGATGAGAGCCAAGGAATTTCCAGAAATCTTGAAGTGCTAGTAAGTCATTACTGACACAGTGCCACGAGGATTTGGTTGATGAACCATAGATGCAGGACCACTCTGCCTCTGATCAGCAGGTATTATCAATGCAGAGATCAAAACCAAGGAGATGCAGGGATCAAAACATGGGCCTCGAGGAGGAATCATAGAGTGGCTTAGGTTGGAAGGGGCCTCAGAGATCATCTACTCCAATCTCCCTGCCATGAGCAAGGATGCCTCTCAACTAGACTCAAGGCCTCATCCAGCCTGGTCTTAAACACCTCCAGGGAGAAGGCATCCACAGCTTCCCTGGCCAACCTGTTCCAGAGTCTCATCACCCTCATAGTGAAGAATTTCTAAACCCTCTGCTATTGCTGACACCCTTATGAAATGCATCCCACCAGAAGTCCAAGCTTCTTGCTTGCTTACACAGTGGGCAAAGCAGCAGCAGCAGGCAGCTCATTACTCCCCAGTTAGGAACAAACACAACCCTTCAGTGCTCTGACAGCAATAGGCTGTTTCTCAGCCACTACCTTTTCTGATCCTCTTCCTCACCTTAAGTTGTTCTTCAACAAGAGAGCACAGGACTGACCTCCACAGTGAAAATAATGCAACAGCTCTCCCTTTGCACAGGAAAAATCATAGAATGGTTTGGAAGGGCTCTCCAAAGGTCATCTCCACTCCCCCTGCAGTCTGCAGGGACATCCTCCACTACAGCAGGTTGCTCAGAGCCTAAACTTGAACATCTCCGGGGATGAGGCCACAGCTACCTCCCTGGGCAACTTGTTGCCACCACCTTCATGGTGCAGAACTCATTCCTCACATCCAATCTAAATCTACTCTGCTCTCATTTCAAACCATTTCTCCTCCTCCTGTCACTGCAGGCCTTTGGAAGCAGCCCCCTTCAGGTACTGGAGAGCTGCTATTAGTTGTCCCAGGAACCTTCTCTGCTGCAGGCTGAACAACCCCAGCTCCCTCAGCCTGACCTCACAGGAAAGATGATTTGTGTGCCATGCTCTAGGAAAAAAAAACAAACCCCAATCCAACAAAACCCCCACTAAAAGCTCATGGCCAATAGGGCAGCCCTGGGGCTGGGTGCATAAAAACCCCAAGCTGTGAATGTGCCAGCATCTCCTTACTCTGTGTTCTTAGCATTGGGAGTGCTACCCCACAGACTGCTTGCTTTCTTAAGGGATTATTTAATCCAAGAGGGAGAGCACTGCACGGGCAAGTCACTACATGGCCTTGGATGCAAGGCTGGAACCTGCTATGACAAATCAAACTGTGAAAACTAAAGAGACTGAAAAGGGAGTGGAGCTGGAAGCTTTCCTGTCTGCCTCAGGAAGCAGACATTGCTCCTTCACTCACAGCAGCTCTGATCCACTTCTTTTTACAGACTCCAACCCAAACTTCAATACTGTACTTCATCTGTATGGATGTGTGTGTCTCCATCTCCCCCTGGATCCTATGTTCTGCTATTCTAAAGTCCCTAACTCCCTGCTGAGCCTCTTAAAACACCTTGTTTGAGGCTTCAAGACATGGCACTAACATACTCTGTCTTTAGCTCAGGAAATGCTCCAAAACAGTAAAAACAGGCCCAGCCCTCAAGAACCTGTGACCCCAAAAGATGTCTTCTGGTCCATACCATAAGGACACCATGTGCCAACTAATTCCTCATCACCAATACTACCTCCCTCCTTTCTTTTTGTGCATCCCCCCCACATGCTTAGTGGACTCTCCTTTGAACCAGTGAGTTAAATTCCTTCACCTGTCCTCTAAGGTGGTTTTCCACTTTGGAAACTGGGGGGAAACCTCACTAATTGCAGAGAGAAGGGGAACTAAGGTAGTTTCTAGGCCATTATGAAAACCCCCACTTTGTTAACAACCACCTTTTCCTCCATACTGCCCTTCAGTTAACTGCAGGTTGCTACATCTTAGGCTCGGTTTGCAAGTGTTACCAACTGCCAGGAGTGTAACATAGAATGACAGAATGGTCAGGGCTGGAAGAGACCTTAAAGATCATCCAGCTTCAACCCCCCTGCCTCACACTAGATGAGGTTCATCAGAGCCCCATCCAGCCTGAACCTTAAAAACATCCAGGGATGAGGCTTCTAGCACCTCCCTGGGCAACCAGTTCCAGTGTTTCACCACCTTCTCGGTGAAGAACTTCTTCCTAACATCCAACACGAGGTAGGCTCAGCCAGCATGTACAGAGATAACATACATTTCATACATAACCTTCCTTCCTCTCGTGTTGGATTCACCAAAAGCCCAAGAGGCTTCAGGTTTCTAGGTGGCCACTGTTAAAAAGGGCAAGGCCTGCTCAGCATCTATCCAAAAGGAATAAACAGGACTAAGAGTAAAGGGAAAGTAAAGTCTGCAGCCACAATGCAATCTGACACCCAACTCAGAATGCTATGGTTGTAATGATTCCATTCATTCCAGACCTATCTCAATCCCAGGAGAAGACCTGACTGCAAAATACACCACCTTGGCTTTTGGTAGGTCATTGCCTTACTTGGCAGGATGTACAACAGCCCACTGAGACTGGCAGGCTTATGCTTTATAGCTACAAGTTTATTCTGCACAGGAGAAGAAATTTTCCAGTTGTTCTTATAACAGTGCACTTAGAAAATACAAAAGACTTCTACTACAAATGTTGTAGTATTAGCTTTTAAAATAAATTAGACAAAAAGATTAGCAGCATAAATACCAAATTTACATCCACAGCTAGCAGTGAGTGCCAAGATCATCTCCAGAAATTGTTGTGTTTCATTTGGTTTGCACCCACACAGCAAATACTTCCATTTTACAAGACTTCCATTTGTATAACTTGATTCCAATTTGTTGTTTCAGGAAGCTCTGGAGTTCTTCAGCTTCCCAGAGAACGGGAAAGGCACCAGCAGTGCAGCCCTTCCTCATGGTTCAGTGAATGGCAGGGAGAAGTCAGGTCCATGTGAGGCTCTCCTGGCTCCCTGACAAGTACATGTGGTTTCTTGGTCCCTCCTCCCCTTGACTTGCCCATTGTTAAGTTTGTGATGCAGGGTCATATTTAAGGCATTACAGCAGACATCACCAAAAGGAACTAATTTCAATTAATGTATTTCTATCATAAGGTGAAAACAGTTCACTGGTTTAAAAAAAATAGTTTGAATGAAAGCCATTAAAAAAATAGTTTGAGAGAAAGCTGTTAAGTAAGAACCAATTAAAAAGCAATTGCATTAAAATGTGCTGCTGACAAGTGAGGCACGTGAAGTTTGCAGCTGCTAGGGCAGACACTTCCCACCACCACTTTTAACAAGGTCCACTTCAAAGCTGCTGGTCTGAATTCTGCACCTTTCAATTCCTCTTCGCTCGACCTCTGAAGGTCTCCATTAAACGGAAGACTCCTATATAATCCATGAGGAGAATACCTGCTTTCACTGGGAACATACTGCAAGCAGGGGAAATAAGGAGAGACAAAACACAAAACAGACATCACAAGAGTTGTACAGTTCTATCACAGAGTTAATTCTACCTGGCTCTTGTTGGCAAAGACAGCACACACTCTGTAGTGCCACTGCTCCCTTCCAAGTATCCACTACACTCACCTGGCAGCTTGAATTATTAGAGCAACCTCTCATCCTGGCTTGCAACAGGATCAGAAGCATTCTAATGCTGTGCTAAGACACCAGATAAGCAGTTTCTGAGGAGCAGGCCTAGTCCCTACAGCCCACAGTAAAACTGCACTCCAGTGAAGTCAGCAAGTCACAGTTCTCCAAGGATGCCCCAAGGCTAGACTAAACCCTTGGAAACAAAAATAAACCCAACACGCTCCAGAAACGTGAAGAACTTAGTGAAAATTGCCACCAACAGGTAGAAGCTTGATTTGCACTTTTAGTCAAAGAGAGCTGAAACATCCCTTGGCAGAAAAGGAAAGGCAGACCTTACGTTTTCAGAGCTATTAAAAAGTAAATACTGCGTGGCAGTGCCAGAATTTCCTGGTCCCGACGAACTGCTGTCACTATCTTCTCAGCCACATACTCTGGCTCCAGGATGGGAAGCAAAGTTGGCCATCTAGAAGAGAAGATATTCCTCAGACTTACATTTTCCTCAAAGAAGTCTCCACTTTTCAGTTATTCAAGTAGAAGAATAACCATGAGTACTCCTGTGAACAACAGACCCTTCATCATGCTGGGGAGTGAATGGCCATTGCTCCTTCCCCTCTGTACAATAAATCACAGTATCACCAAGGTTGGAAGAGACCTCACAGATCATCAAGTCCAACCTTTTACCACAGAGCTCAAGGCTAGACCATGGCACCAAGTGCCATGTCCAATCCTGCCTTGAACAGATCCAGGGACGGCAACTCCACCACCTCCCTGGGCAGCCCATTCCAGTGTCAAATGACTCTCTCAGAGAAGAACTTTCTCCTCACCTCAAGCCTAAATCTCCCCTGGTGTAGCTTGAGGCAGTGTCCTCTTGTTCTGGTGCTGGCCACCTGAGAGAAGAGAGCAACCTCCTCCTGGCTACAACCTCCCCTCAGGTAGTTGTAGACAGCAATAAGGTCAAAATTCCACATAGTTCTCAGCTGAAGCCACACCAGGCTTTTACTCAGCTCCCAGATTTTGTCATTGTCCAAGCACACTGAGCAAAACTGCACCGATTTTGGGTGACAATAAGCTTAGAAAGCAGAGATAACTGCAGCATTTGGCTTCTGCAGCAGCAAGAACACCAATTACGTTTCAGGTTTCAGTTTAAATGGAACAATAATCCTGACAGGAGGTTGTAGTGAGGTGGAGATTGGTCTCTTCTCCCTAGCGATAAATAACAGGATGAGAGGAAATTGCCTCAAGTTGCATCAGGGTAGGTTTAGTTTGGATATTAGAAGAAATTCCTTCACTGAAAGGGTTCTCACACACTGAAACAGGCTTTCCAGGGAGGTGGCTGAATCCCCATCCATGGAGGTGTTTGGAAGATAGATGTGGTGCTGAGAGACATGGTTTAGCCCCAGGCTTGGTAGAGTAAGATAATGAATGGACTCATTGATCTTAAAGGTCTCTTCCAACCAGAATCATTTGTGATTCCAGGATTCTGAAGTACCCAGGGTGTTGCCATTTAGGCTGCCCATTCTGTGGGCAGCATTGTTAACACCCATCTGAAGCCCTGAAAATAACATAAGCACAGAACAGCCTAGCTTGTGATGTTCATAAAGGAAACTGGGGTACAAAGTGTGCTGAATGGGAGGTTTACATGCAAATTGGACAAGAGTTTACTCACTTGGCTTGACAGCCATCAAACATTCCTGTGTTTATGACAAAGGGACACACAATTGTGGTTTTGACACCATTCTTTCCCAGATCTTTCATCTCTAAGTCAACCGACTCTGCAAAACCAACTGCTGCATGTTTGCTGGCACAGTAATCTGTGAAATAAACAGGATATTAATTGCAGTTAAACGTTTTAACTTTCTAATTAAACTCTACTAAACAGGTTCAGTGAGTCCTAGCACTGAGAGAAGCAGTTTGTACAGAGCACCAGGGCAAAGCTGTGCTTGAGAGTTTTCATACAGCAGCACTGTAGAAATGACACATACACAGTACCTGCAGCAAATTGCTCTCCAATAATCAACCACTTTACAACAGAGCAGGAACTGTTTTCAGGATTAGGCTACTAATAAAACTTGTTTTTGTCATTCACTCCTTTGCTCTTCCCTCTTAACTCTTTCAGACTAGCAGATAGGGCCTCTCACCACACCCCTGCAATCAGCTTTCCACTCTATACCAAACACCAGCAAGTGAATTCCTCTTTTCAATCCAGACCACCTACAAACCTGTTCCCTAGCTTCTTACATCAAACTCAGGCTTTCAAGTCCCTGATGTGGTTTCAGTTTCACACTCAATTTGTTTTCCTTATCACTGCCGTTAAGTTAGAGTTGTTCTCCTGTTCTGTCTCACCTTATTAAGTTTTGCTTCGCCTTTGCATGCACTGTCCACAAATGCTTTCTGAGTTTGCCCTAATCTCCACATTTCCTTTCAATCTCTGCCCATGTCCTCTTGAAGGAATGGCTGAGATGGAGAATGCAAAATGAGATATTACACCTCTACTTCTGCACCACATCTGCATTTCAGTAGTTCTTTGAGTTAGGGAGACCTGTACAGGACTCTGCCTAGCTTGAGAACATGATAAAATAAATACTAACTAAAAAATCAACATGAAAAATGAGACTTCTTTCCCTCCAAGTACCTGCAGGTTAACTTTAACAACACTGAAGTTGTTTCCAAAGTTCTACATGGCTTCTATATCCTCTGCTTTGGCAGAAAATCCTGGTTTACAGCAGTGCTGAGCATCTGAAACTTTTTGGAAAGGAATGGTCTATTTAAGGGCAGCTGGTTTGAAAGTAGGACCATTTGTTGCTTTACCTATAGGCAAAGGCCCAGAAACTCAATATTGGGAGGTTTTTCCCTGAGCATTAATTGCAGAGTCTAAGTCAAACTAACGGTCCAGATGAGCAGCAGCTTTAACACCCTACCTGAGAGACGATTGATTCCAACCAGTCCTGCACCACTTGCAATGCTGACCAAGTGTCCGTGGTTAGAGGCCACCATGGCTGGTAGGAAGGCTTTGTAAGTCTGCAAGGTAAGCCAGAGTTGCAGTGAAACATTTCACCAAGCCAGGTGCTAGATGTTTGTAGAGAAATTCTCCCTACAGATTAAGTAAGCTTTCCCTCTCTTAAAAATAGGGAACTCTAACCACTAAGCTGGGACTTTCCAGGCCCCACCAGCACCACTTCCTCCTCCACACCAAAGAGAGAAGGCAACTTGCTGAAAGCTAAAGGCTTCAGCTCTTTGTTAAGCTTCTTTCAGCACTGCAGTGTGTCAGATGCTAATGAAATGCTAACTGCAAAGTTTGCAAAACAGCAAACATTTGGAGTTTTATGTCTTCCATTAAATTAATTTCATCACTGTGATTAAATTTATCAAGCAAGTGAAGCAATTCTTTGCTAGGAACACCAGACAGGTGACCTGCCTTCCCTGGAAGGAAAAAATAGCACAATAAGTCACTAACTTTGGACAAATGCCTCTCTTAAGAGTGCTGTCTGAGCATCTGGTATTTCTTACTAAAGCTATCATAACCACAAAACAGAAATGAATGCTTCTGCTACCACAGCAGCAGCTTTCAGGCTGGGCTACCTTCATGCACATTAATATTGAGGGAACCATAACTTGGTTTAGGTTGGAAAGGACTATCAAGATCATCCACTTTCAACCCCCTGCCACGGGCAGGGACACCTCCCACCAGCCCAGGTTGCTCAAGGCCTCATCCAACCTAGCCTTGAACACCTCCAAGGAGGGAGCAGCCACAACTGCCCTTGGCAACCTTTCCCAATGTCTCCCCACCCTCACTGTAAAGAATTTCTTCTCAGTCAGTCTGAATCTCCCCTCCTCAAGTTTCAATCCATTCTCCCTCATCCTATCCCCATAAGCCCTTGTATAAAGTCCCTTCCTGGGGATGTTTTTGTAGGCCACCTTCAGGTTCTGGAAGGCCACTATAAGGTCTCTCCTAGCTTCAGACCTTCAGATGGTAAATTTCAGCTCTTAAGACCATTTATAAATATGAAGCTTTTTGCTCCCGGCTACCTACTCCAGAAGTTCCCAGAGGATCCATCTCCCCACTCTTACTTATTTTACAGACTCCCAGACATAGAAACTAATTTCTTGTCTCATTTCTGACTGAACTAATAAGGAGTTCATATCCTCATGTGCTTCTCTCAGGCCCAAAAGGCAAAATTAACACTGAAAACACATCAAAGAGATGTTTAGTGTTTGCATGCCAAGTACAGGTATTACCCAGAAGTGTGCCATTGTGTTCACTTCCATGGTTTTTTCCACAAGTGAATCTGGAGAATCCATGAACCTCTTCCCAGTGACAATGCCAGCATTGTTGATTAGGATGGTAACATCACCAACTTCTTTTTTAACCTGAAAGAAGACCCCTTAGGATATTAGGCAACAAATGCAGAGGTGTGCTTTCCAAGTTTCATACAGGAAAACAAGAGAAACAGAAATCCTGCACATCTCTATTCATTTGAACTCAGGTTCTTACACATCACACATCCAGTGCCTTTTCAGAGCTGCACTGACAATCAGATTTGTTCAAGGGTGTGGAGCTCAACACCTCCACACAGGCTTCTGCTTTCGGCCCCTCTGGCTCTTGCTGCAACAGTTCCTGCAAGTCTCTTCTGCAGAAAGATTAACACAACAACTATATTGCTACAGTAAGCCAATGAGGAATTACTTTCTGTAGGGCTATCTCTATGCCATGAGGTGAAGCACAGCAAGAGATCTTCAGACAGCTTCAGAATTCACCATGCAAGGGCTGCAATAACCAGGCCTTCCCTGCATTACACTCAAACCCTCCTGTGTTTTCCACAGAGCGACTTGAGCACAGAAGCAGGGATGCCATACAACTCCAAGGCTGAGGCCAGCTTGTCCACGACTTGAGTCTCTGGATGAGCAGAAGGAAAACTGGATTTCCTCTTGGTGGTGTTGATGAGCAGAAGGAAAACTGGATTTCCTCTTGGTGGTGTTAATTGCTTGCATCCCAACAGTCCAGGGATACATCCCTGCTGCTGCACAGGGCAGCAGCTACTTAGCAGCATCTTAATATTGCAAGACTCTTCAGGCCATTTTCCACATGTTCCTCTTCTGACAGCAATCACTGAACACCAGCACGTCTTGCAGAGTGGTTTTTCACTAGTAGTAACTTCACTTACACTCCACAGCACACACAAGGCCAGAGTTCCCTGCAGCTTTCTGGGAAAGCAGCTGGAGTTGCTGTTGGAACTGAAAAGAGCAAACTGTCCCTTTGGATAAGAAGTACCCCTCATTTGCATATGCAGTGGAAAACACCACCTGTAAAATTAATTTCCTCCTTACAACCTCTATTTATTCAAATATCCTACTTCAAGCAACATAACATCAGGAAATCACGATTTAGAAAAACCAAGTAACCCCAAAACCCATCAAATCAAACCCTTCTGGTGAGATAAGTTCATTTCTCATTCAGACAGCCTGACAGACAACTCTTTTTGAAAAGCCCTAGATTTTTAAAGCTTAGCTGAACTCCAGGGAGGGAGGAGTAGCTCAGAGGAGGACACATTCCTTTTGGGGTTGGGTACTTCTGGAACAGGGACATTACAAATAAATTTGCAGCTATAGCTCTTTAGAGCCAAAAGCTGTCCCTCATCCTGGGAACAAGGACACCACGTGCAGGGCTTTTTCTTCTTTTCTTCCTACTGAAGTGATTTTAACCTGGTGTCTGAGTGGCTGACAAAGTACCAGAAAGCAGCTATCGAACAGCTATCACCACACATCTCCTTATGACTGAGATTTACTGAGCACAACACTCTCAACCATGTCCTGCCTGTGTGAATTTAGTTCACTACAACCTTGCAAAACTCCAAGTCGTTGAGTGAGGGTGCCACCACAGGGGGAAAAAGACAAAACCTGGAACCGTGTTGCCTCATCTTGCAGAGGCTGATTCTGAACACTGTGAGCCACAGTCTACTACTGTGCGTTGCATAAACAGAGGCACCAAGAACTAATACTAATGCTTTTTTGTCACTAAGAAGGTTGGGGAAGTTGTCAGCATGGCTCTGTATCAGTTGTCAGGATGTGACTTTTCTGAAACAACAGTTGTATTTTCTTGTATGTAGATCAGCAGGAGGTTTATTGGTGGATCAGCTGTTGGTGAACTGTTGACAGACGATTACAATCAATTATATATCAACAGCCTCTTCACCACTTCTAGCTACCTGTTTTTGTCATGCCTAACCTGTCACACACACCTGCACCCTTTTCTCTTGTTTCTATTTAGCTAGAAAGGCTCTGCACTGCTCCATGGGACTGAAGTGCCAGCCCTTGAATTTTCAAAACTCAAGGTTAGTTTCCATCTTCTTCATGCCAGCGTCCTTCACACCGAAATACTCCCTCTCCTCCTCCACTCCTCCCAGTTCAGAGGGAAGCAGCTACAAGCCTGCAATGAGACATGCTCTGTGGGGATGGCAGATGTGCCAACTGCTGTGAGCGAGCTGCAAGGAAGACAGAGGGTGATCAGCATTTCCAGAATACAAACTCAACAGGACCAGCCTCTAGCAAGCTGCAAAATATGTGTAAGCTTCACTGATCAGAAAGTTTGTTCTAATCATATTTGCACAGACAGAAAAATGCTCCCCAAACAGCACTGAAGGACCAAAACATTATTTCAGCCAAGAGATGTTCCTGAAGACAGCTGAACTTCTCTTTTAATAAGAATTCATCCTCAGGCAAACCCTTGCTGTGGAAACTTTCTAGTCCAACAGTTAAGTTTAGCAACATTAAAAGCAAATGAGAACAGGTTGTTATAATGGAAACTGTTAAGCAATTTTAGCTTTTGGCAATTCTATTAGTCTGCCTAAAATATCCACATGCTCTATTTACAAAGCTCTTCAGAAAGGAAAGTAGACCTCAAGATACATTTTTCAGTTCTGATAAAGCCAGCATGAAAAACTCTATTTGCAGCCATGGAATTGTCTGACAATAGCCTAAGCAGTGAATTCTTTTTACAATGCTTGGTCTTCAGGGTTTACTTTTGGTAAAAGGCTGCCAGAACTTGAAAGAATGCTTTAGCTTCAATAAAGTGATATTCTGCACTTCAGCAGCAAGTTCTTGCTCAGTACTGAAGGAAGGAGAAGCTACCCAGCTGAAATCTGCTCCAGAAAAAGAGAATCAGCTCATTTGAAAGGAACAGGGGTACATCAGGCAACTCTAAAAAGCAGTATTCTTGAAATCAGCAGCTTGCACAATACATTACAATGACAACTTTAATCTCTTCCTCTGAAGTTGCTAAAACTTAAATATCACACACATGCATTCACTCCTTTCAGAACAGCGTCAGACCAACAAAGCTTTACCTGATCAGCTACTCTGTAGATGTCCTGCCGTTTGCTGCAGTCACAGATGTAACTGTGCACTCTTACTGCTCCATTTTTTCTGACCAGCTTACTCGTCTCCTTCAGCCCCTCTTCATTAATGTCCCAGAGAACCACTGTGGCTCCAAGGCTGGCAAACTTTAAAGATAAGTGTCTTCCAATCCCACTTCCTGCTCCTGTTATTAATACAATTTCACCACTGACACTCTTCTTCCTTTTAGGCACAATCAAGAACACAAACGACTCCAGCAAGTAGTAAAAAAGAAGTCCAATGACTTTGAGTGTTTCCAGAAGGAAGTTCATCTTCAGACTATCTCCACAGATACCTGAACAAAAGAAAATGTTTACTATTAAGCAAGTGGGCTTGACTCATACCACCTCAGGTATGCATTTGACTCCACGGCGTGCTCACCACAGTAATGCTAACATTGAGCTGGCCCTAAAGTCCTGAAAGCAATACTACTGAATTCCCAGCAAGTCAGTGCTAAGGAAAAAACACACCCTTGGGTCTAAGCAGGTTTTAATCCTTGACTAACTGCAGTACACAAGATCAGTATCTTCCCTGACAATTCAAGGTAGAAGATGCTGGTGCTTACACTTCAACCTTTGGCACGACATGCCCAGTTTGCTCACATCTCTTGGGTAACATTGCTATCTGTGCCTATGTGTGGTTGTGTCTGGAAAGTGCCAAGAGATAAGTTCCTGAGAGCTTCACTACTCTGAGCAAAGGTCGTGAAACTCAGCATGTAGACATACAGGTGTTATGGTGAGCCTCAGGTTTTGCACACAGGAAGCACTGCCCGCCTTGAAGAGGTATCTGACAGCAAGCCACTGCAGACAGCTTCCTGACAGAAACATTTGGGCAGCTTGAGACCAGTCCAGCAACAGAAAAATTTTTGTCAGAAACATAATAGGGCACCAAGTTTCCCTTTCTGAAGAAGAAGAGTCCTAGGGTGAATGTTTTCTGTTCTTCATTCTCTTTAAAAAGAGACAAAACATGTGCAGAGGCTCAGGCACAGACAAAAAGCAGTAGCAGCAGTAAGAATTGGAAGGAAGAGCAAACAGCACAGGAACACTTTTCTGGAGCCAACACTGACATCTCCTGTAGTCAGCCCTTACAGCTCACAGAGCTCCTATAGATATAAACCCAGGGTTACTCAGGAAAGGGGCTAAATTTCACATGTATTAAAAATCCCAGCCAGGTTTTGGAAACACAGATTCTTCACTGGGTCTAAACCAGAAGCAACAAATCTTTCAGATAAATACAGTTCCTGAGTTTAATTTGATTAGTCTAACAATGCACCAAACATCCTCCACTTGCAAGAAAGGAGATCAGCTTCTCCACATAGACAAGGATGCTGCAGTTAATCCCTATGGGAACAACCAACCAACCACCAAGAAAGGCAACTGCCTTCAAAACGTAATAGCCTAATCCCAGTGTAGAATTTGTTTAGGTCAGCAATTCATGAAGTGAAACAATCAGGAGCTCTGTGGTAAAGGGTTGGACTTGATGATCTATGAGGTCTCTTCCAACCTTGGTGATACTGTATTAGGCTTACACGGGACAGAGGCACATGAGATGATAGAGAAGTGCTACCTTTCTCTTGAAGAAGCAGAAATGTTTTAGGCATAGAGACCACGGGAGAGTTGCTGTTAGAACACCAACTCCACATCCTTCAATGAGACACTGAATTTCCACTGACAGGTCTCTCACCAAACTCAGCTCTGACTGGGCCAAGAGCCCTCCGTTCCCACTGGCTAATTAGTGCTGGCATCAGTACTGCCAATTACAGCAGCTAGTGTAACCAAGCATGTCCAGCCAACACATCTGGCTGAGTTGGGCTCCCCAGACAAAAGTGAGCAAAGATTTATTTGCAGATGAATTAACCAAGGGTGCCTTTGACACCCAAGAGATCTCAGATCCCTTCTGATGCCAGCTATTGGTCTTTAAAGTGCTTACACCCACAGTATGGCTATCAAAGGTTTCGCGATGGCTAATCGGGCAGATTCCAAGCACGAACCTTGTGAGCACAATTCCGTCCCCAGCCCAGCGGCTCCTGCAGCCTGTCAGTGCCCGCGGAACACCAGCACAGGGCTGAGGCTGGCATCAGAAGCAGAAGACACCTCTGCTCGCCAAAGAAATTAAAGCCTGATCACACAACCAGCCGAGCAGAACTTGGCAAGTAGGAATTTGCTTACTTGACCCAGAGGGCTGCGGCTCCCCAAAAACATAGCGGTGCCGCAGCTAGGGCAGTCCAAGGGCTGCGGTGCAGCGGTACCTTCCTCACCACAGCAAGACTCTCGCTGCGTGCACTCCGTCTGTCCCCCCGCTGGCATCATCCCACACCGCCAGGGCGCTTCCAGCCGCGGTGACCTGCTCACCGCCCTCTCCCGGGCCCAGCCTCCCCGGGAGCCCCGTCCCGAGAGCAGAGGCGAGAGGCAGCGGCTGCGCTCCCCGCCCCGTCCCCCCGCGCCGGTGGGTACCTTGATGGCCGGGCTGAAGGACAGAGCGGGCACACCTCCGGCTGCCCGGTGAGAGCCGGCGCTCCGGGGCGAGCGGCGGAAAGCAGGCGGAAGGGAGCGGGGAGCGGAGCGGGCACAGCGGGGCGGGCCGGAGCAGGAGCAGGACGGCCCAGCCTTTATGCCGGCGGCACAGCCCGGCCCGGGGCCGACCGGATGCCTGGGGGCGGAGCGCAAGGGTTCCGGGCTCCGCGGCGGCGGCCGCTGGGCGAGCTCCGGGCGGGGGTGGCTCCATCTAACTTAAGCTCATGAAGCTCAGCATGGGCAAGAGTAGAGTCCTGCCCCTGGGGAGGACTAGGCCAGGTGAGGAGTGACCTGCTGGGAAGCAGCTCCGTGGAGTGCCGGTGGACAACATCACCATGAGCCAGCAATGTGCCCGGTGACCAGGCAGGCCAGCTGTAGCTTGGGGTGCATTAAGAAGAGTATGGGCAGCAAGTTGAGAGAGGTTCTCTTCCTCCTCTACTCTGCCCTGGTGAGCTAACATCTGACGTGTTGTGTCCAGTTCTGGGATCCCCAGTTCAAGAGAGAGGGGGAACTTCTGCAGAGCCCAGCAATGGGCCATGGAGATGCAGAGAGGATTGGTGAGAGCATCTCTCCGATCAGGAGAGGGTGAGAAACCTGGGGCTGTTAGCTTGGAGAAGAGCAGCCTGAGAAGGGATCTTATCAATGCCAGTCAATACCTAAAGAGCAGTGGTCAGGAGAATGGGGCTGGACTTTTTATTAGTGGTTCTCAGTTACAGGACAAGGGTCAATGTGCACAAATGAACGCAGAAGGTTTCACCTAAACATAAAAAAACCCATCTTGTTTGATATGAGGGTGCCAGAGCCCTGAAGCAGGCTGCTGGGAGATTGTGGAGTCTCCCTAAGGTCCTCTCCACCCTGGTATTCTGTGATTCCATGATGAGAAGAAGGTGGATTTCTTGTGAGTGGTGCAGAACTGTGCTGTAGGGCTGATGCAGGAATTAGCCTGCATAGGCTGAGCAGGGAAGTGGGTGGCTGCTGGAGAAGTAGTGAAGAGAAAGAGGGAACTGATTTTGGTGTTGGAGGAAGGTTAGAGAACTCTGTAAGACAGTACTGGCTTTTAGGACATGTAGGATTTAGGGAAGCCTGAGTGAGGAATTTATTTGAAGTGTCTGTTACTCCATATAAAGAAACCTGCACCTGAGGGAACATTTTGGGTGTGAAGAGATTGCCTGTTCTGTAGAGCCAAACCTCACGTGAAAGCATGCTGCACAGAAAGGGGTTCACCAGGCTGAAGGTGGACCCTCCAGTGAAGAAACAAGATTTGACATTGCAAAATGTGTTTTGAGTTTGCTCATTCAGCGAGGTGCTCTGCATTCACTGCTATTGATAGTTTTGTTCCTTAGAGCAGCATTGTTTTGGAGGGGTTTTTGAACCTGACACTCATCCTTGGGCAGCAGAACTCTGAAACTGTAAGGTGCTGAATATCCACCACTTGAAGGAAAGCCCATATGAGGAGAGGATGCTTAGTACCACCAGAAACAAAATATGACTCAAGGTATTAATTTTCTTGACACTGAGATCACTACTGTGTCTCCTTTCTGGACTGGCATGTCTGTGTTGCTGTTAGACTCATGCAGAAGGTACAAGAACACAGCTTTCCAAATGTTATTTTCATCCAGTGATTTGAGCAAGCACTCGCTTATGAAACACTGGATTTAATATACTGCATAAAGAATAGGAAACAGCAATTTGTAACTTAAGCTTCTTTAGGCAGCTTTAAAAATCTGCTGCTTGATCCAGTAATCTCCAAAGAAGTTTTGAGAAATCCCTGGGCACAAACACTTGTGAGGAGGACGGATGGAGAGGACACTTGGTGGCAAACAACTGGTGAAGGAGCAGGTTGCTTTCCTTGCCTGCTTGCCCTGGGACAAATGGTTCCCTGTAGTCTGAAAGAGCAGAGGTTTGAGAGGTTCTGTGCTGTTAAAAGAAATGCTTTTCTTGCTTCCTCTGCATATTCTATGCAAACTATTGTTGAAAGAGAGGTCAGAAGGTCTTTTCTTGCAGGAATGCTGTTTGGGGTCAGTATCCAGAGTCTGCTGCATCCTCAAGAGCCACTCACGGAAGAGAAATGAACTGCTGGACTAAATATTTATTGGGAGTTAATGAATGATTGTATTAATAAAGTAAATTCAGGAGGTTAATGACAGCCAAACAGTGACACTGATGAAATCTGGGTTTGGCTGCTGCTTCCTTGTTGTGGACTGTATTGTTTACAGAGGCTTGCTTCAACCAAGGAAGCGTAAAAAACAACAACAAACCCCATTCATTTAAATTTCAGTTATGTGTTTTGGAAATTAATTAATAACATGTTACACTGAGACTGACCCTATGATCATAGTTGGAGGCTGGAAGGTGGGAGACCTGGCTCCTTTCCACAGCTTGTACAAAGATTTCCTGCAACTAATAAACTCACTGAGTAAAACTTGCTGAAATAAACTGCACCAAGTGTTCTGAGCGTGCTTCTCTGTATGCTGAAAGGCTAAAATCAGCCTTAAGGTAGAAAAACCCTTTTCAAGACTGTAAAATGAGTTGTCTTCCATGGCATGGGGTCAGAGAAGACCCACATGGGATCACTGCTCTCAAGACCAGAAGTGGCACTACTCTGAATTGTATTAGATGAGGATGTCTCCGTCTTGCCACACGTTATTTTTGGACCGGTTTGTGAGTGCTGGCAAAACCCCAGGAGCTCAGAACTGGGATGGGCATTGTTTGTGTGTTTTGTGTACCGTGGTGATGGGTGTTTTCAAAGGAAATCAAGGTCTTTCAAGTCACCAGAAGAAGCCTGAAGAACGTTATAAGTGCTCTCACTTCTGCTGCTCTGTAGTGCTCATGCTGTGTAAGTGTACTGCTAGTCCGTAGCTGTTTTTTACCAAGAGCTGCACTGTATTTTGGCCTCCTTTAATTCCAGAAAGCTCTTGGCATTCGTTGCTGGGTAGATATCGACACCTCTAGTGGAACAGTGGAATCAGTAGCATGCTAAATTGCTATTTATGCCTCTCATGAATCTGTAGTAGATTCTTTATTACATTGAGCTGACTTCACCACCAGATAAACTTGATTATGGCCATGTCACAACAAATGAACAGAGAGTAAGGGTGTGTGTAAACTGGATAAATGCAACTGCACAGTGACTGGGATACTCATCCTCACTTTGGCATAACAAAACCCAGCAACAGCCTGGTGTGCTGCTGCAGCCACACTCTTAAAAGCTCTCTTGTTATTTTTATAGCACTCAAAATGTGATAAATATTTGGGCATCAAAGCATTAATTACCTCCCACCTACTCCAACTGTTGAATTGGAACAGTGTAATATGCTAGTGAACAGCCTGAGCTTTCTGCTTTCTTCTGACTGGCAAGAAGCAGGGAAGGAAGCACAGGCAATACCACTGCTGCCTATAAACTATGATTCATTCCATACATCTTAATCTTAAAATTGTAAATCCTGATAAGCTTCCAGTGGCAGCTGCTTTAGTAGTTGTAAGTCCATCTCTGCAACTGCAGCCTACACAAACATGTCCTTAGTCCCATACTTCAACTGCCAGAGGGGAGCGGTCTTTGAAAATTAGTGACTTGCCAATAGAGGTCAAATGCCACCCATGTTGCCTATGGAAGAAGTAGGGCAAACATCCTTTAGCCAAAATTCACTGTTTCTTCTTATTCCAGCAGAAGAAAACCAGCTGGGGCAAAGGAGATTCCAGCCAGGAGGAGAGATCATCATCCTGAACAGTGAAGACTGACTTGCATTCTGAATGTCATTTACCATGTGCATTTCCTTTAAGTCACGTTTACCCTCCAGCAGGAGTTGATGGAGGTCTAGTTCCCTCTATCAGCAGACTGAAAATAGAGAACTGCAGAACTATTATCCACTGGTGCCCTCTTCACTGTGTCTGGGAAGGGTGCCAGGTCCTGCTAGTGAGTACGTGGAGGTGAGATGTGCTGCACTAACATCTGTCAAAGGCATTCACAAACTGCACAGCAAACAACCAGGAGCTCATGCACTCAATAGAATGTTCCTCTCCCTTGTAAATCAAATGAAGAAAGGGACAAATCCTCAGTTCTAAATAAGTACCATCCTGACTCAGGATGCTCAGATTCCAGAGCTCACAGCTTGTTAAGCTGAGTTTACAGTGTGATGGCTGGTGTCAGGACATGACACTTCTGTCTTTCATTCCCTGAGTGTTTTACTGCATCATGGTGAAAACTGATGAGTAAAATGACAACAAAATATTTGGAGTTTGCATTCACATCCATGATCAAATTTACTGCATGCCCACGCAGTGCAGATTATTGTGTGGGAAGAAGAACGAAAGCCTGCAACTCAGTCAGCTCCTATGGGATGTGAAAGTGCGGCGTGGGCAGAATCATGGAGTCAGAACCTTGGCAACAGGTAGCATTGTAGGCAGGGATGTATCTGGAATTACATTCTTTACCCAGATGGGAATGCCTGTTATGTTAGTCCTCAAATGCCAAAGTCCAGTTAGTCTTTGTGGACATAGGTGGCTACATCAGGCACTGCAAGTGACTGGTGTTTGCTGGTTGTAAAAGTGGTGTATGCTTCTCAGTCACAGAAATGTATGCCACTCTTGTGGAAGGGCTATGATCATGATGGTGTGAAGGACTTAAACCACATTTTCCACCTTCCAGAGGATGTGTCCAATACCTGCTTATTATTTCCTTGTCAGATCTGCAGCTTTGGGTCGTGCTGAAGCAGTGAGTGCAGCGCAGGGATCTGGCTTCATTGATATCTCCCCTCACACAGCAGTATAAACACAGATAGCAGCAGCAGCAGAGTCGCCTCTCTTGAGTCTTATTTGCCAAGGGTGCTGAACTGTATTGAAGTCCCTGCGACAGGCACGGACTTGTCACACTCTGACTCTCTCCAGGTGCCCAAGTCTTCAGCCTGTTGATCCCCAGCGTACTGTGGCATGACCTGGCTGGGAGTGGTGGCTGAAGGCTGGCTCATGTAAACACGCAGTGATGGCAGAGCTCACCTGTGTCCAAAGCTGACCCACTTTATTCAGAACAGGCAGATGAATGGGAGAAAAACCACAAGCAATGCCAGTGTCACGAAGAAGTGTTACAGCATATCCTCAAATATCAAATACGTGTCCAAGTGGTGCTACAAATCAGGGCCTTGCTGATCCCTCCTCAGGGACTCTAATGCACTACCACAGGGCCACTAATTCTGTGAGTGTTCAGCCTCATTCCACACTTTAAGCTGGAGTAAAAAAAAGGAAATTTGTCCTTCATTCCCCTGCCATTTCATTACTTTGTGTTTCAGAGGCCTGCAGGAGATGAGATTTCCCAGCACTGCACTATGCTTTCTAGGGTGCCAGCTGATAGAATTATTAAGTATCAGGCTTTCTGGCTATTCTGGAGTGCCTCTCAACAAGAAGTACCCTCTGTCCCTCAATGAAACTGAATGCCAGAGCACACTTGTGTGACTTCTAAGTGGTCGACTTTGGCTTCTTGTGCATTTCTCAGATGTTGAGATAATGCTGCAAATGGCCATGGAAGTGATTGTCCTTCTGCACTTGGCACTGATGAGACTGCACCTCAAACACTGGGTGCAGTTTTGGGCCCTTCACTACAAGAAGGGCACTGAGGTGCTGGAGTGTGTTCAGGGAAGGGTAACAAAGCTCATCAAGGGTCTAGCGCACAAGTCTTGTGAGAAGCAGCTGAGGGAACTGGGATTGTTTGGTCTAGAGAAAAGGAGAATGAGGGGAGACCTTCTGGGTCTTTGCAACTCCCTGAAGAGGTTTTGCAAGGTGGAGGGGTCAGTCTCTTCTTCCCCGTAACAAGTGATAGGAGAAGAGAAACAGCCTTAGAATCATAGAATCATAGAATCAACCAGGTTGGAAGAGACCTCCAAGATCATCCAGTCCAACCTATCACCCAGCCCTATCCAGTCAACCAGACCATGGCACTAAGTGCCTCATCCAGGCTTTTCTTGAAGACCCCCAGGGACGGTGCCTCCACCACCTCCCTGGGCAGCCCATTCCAATGGGAAATCACTCTCTGTGTGAAGAACTTCTTCCTAATATCCAGCCTATACCTACCCTGGCACAACTTGAGACTGTGTCCCCTTGTTCTATTGCTGGTTGCCTGGGAGAAGAGGCCACCCCCCACCTGCAGCAGAGCAAGGTTAGGGGTATTAGGAACATCTTAATGGACAGAGTTGTCAAGCCCTGGAACAGGCAGCCCAGGACAGAGGCGGAGTCCCCATCCCTGGATGGATTGAAAAGCCACCTAGCTGCGGTGGTGAGGGACATGGTTTAGTGGTGGATTTGGCAGTGCTGGCTGAATGGCTGAGCTTGATAAAAACTTCTTCCAGCCAAAACTACTAATTCGATGATTCCAAGGGCAAGGGTCTGATGTGTAGCAGTGCCCAGCCACACTATCTGCCTGCCAGGGCCTGAACTTTCTGTGTGAACAAATGCCCTTAAACACAGCCACAGCCCATAAACAGCCTCCCACAGCCGTTGCTCTCCAGGATGTCTGTGAAGTCGTTCTAGAAGTCGTAAATTTACTAAGTGGCTTTTAAAAAATCGACCTCTGAAGTCCCACAGCCCTCAAAAGGAAGGAGCTGCTTCCCCCACACCCCCACCTGGGAGCCAGCTGCACACCTCCTCTGCACTGGGTGGCACAGCCGTTACTGGTCCCAGTGAGAACTGGACTGAGACACTGCTCTTGTCTTTATTTTCTCAGGCTGTTGGGCTTCCCCCACTAGGTCTGCGCCTACCAAAAGCAAAGATTTCCTTCCCACGGAGCCATAAGCCCTGATGCTCCGGAAAACCAGGAGGTGGAGGACCGAGGCTGATCGGTGCTGCCGCGTCCCTCGGTCACTCACTCGTCCCTCTTAACCCCTTTACACAACCAGCACTGATGTTATCTGCCAGCAGCCGAGTACGACCGGCAGCTGCAGGTGCCGGTGGGCACCTCGGAAGGCGAAGCTTCCTCCCCTTCCCCTCAGGGCTGCCGTTGGGGCACGTCCCGCTCACGGCTGTCCCAGCAGCCCCCGTGGCGGCCATGGCGCCGTTCCCCGCCCGGGGCTGCTGGGAGATGTAGTGGTGGGCAGGCGGGACGCGGCCCGCCGGGACGGAGCGCGTCCGTACGGGGCTGCCGCGGGCCGCGGGCGGGCACGGGCACGGGCACGGGCACGGGCACTGGCATGGCCATGGCGGCAGAGCCGCCGCGCCCCGCTCGCAGCCCCCTCAGGCAGCTTGGCAGTGCCGGGGCCGCCTCTGTGAAGGCTGTGTGAAGTATTGGGGCCTCTTGCGCTACAAAATGGCACCTGCTGGTTGAGCCGGAGTGAGCGGGAAAGCTTGGCGGGTGTCAGCGCAAAGCTCAGGCACGGAGCTGGGGGTGGATGAACTTCCTTGTGCCAGTGGTGCCTGTTGAACAACGCTTCCCGACAAGGCGATAGGGATCTGATCCCATAACACGCTCCAGAAATGCTTAGGTGTGCCGCCGCGATGAGGCCGCCGCGAGTGGGGAAAGCACCTGGATGCTGACATGTGAGCAGGTTTCCACCCCCCAATTTCACCCTGCCGGGGATCAATGCTGCTGGCCACGTTCCGGCCAGACCTGCTTCTCCGTGCTGCCAGGGCGGGGAGCTCCTTTTGCGGTTCACCTCAGTGATGCTTAAGGCTTAAATGGGCTGCAGTTCTTGGCATGCCTTTCCTTTGGTAGTGGTGTGCTTTCCTCCACTCTTGGTGTCGCAGCACAGACCTTCTCCAGGAGAATCCAGCTTACCCAGGGTGGTTTGGAGATTGTTAGTCAATCCATGTGTACTACGTGTTGTAACTTAGCGTAACCACCCAAGCATTGCCTCTTCAACATTTGGCTGTCTCCCATCCACACCTTTTGAAGGACAGATGCTCAGTTTTCCCTTGTTGAGCATTAGTTCCTTCAGCTAGCAAGTCCCTGGTCTCTCAGTCTCTCTTTGTGTGAGAGAGATCTATTTGTACTAGCATAGAAAAGTTTTCTCTGTGTGTAATGTTCATATTATGGCTAAATCTCCTATGACTGTGAAACTGTAAGTGACAAATCTATGCAGCAAAGGGCAGTTGAGCCAGCAGTTGTGTCTCCTAAGCAGCTCAGCCACTGCTCTCTGGTTTTCAGATCTGGTGCCCAGCCTAGGAATTCCTTCTGGTTGAACCATTACTCATCCATATGTCCTCAGCATCTTGATGTCCCTTTCTGGAAAGTCTGTGTTGCCAAATTTCCACTTTCATTTGCTTTCTGCTCTTTCTTCTTTATCATTGTGTCCTGTGACCGTCATCTTGTGTGTTCTGCCCCCTGCTTCCTAGATCATTGCTTCATTTGTTAGGACCTGTAGCAACCACAGTAGAAGGTACACACCAAAGGCCTGGGCCACAGCCCTGTGAGGAGAGGCTGAGGGAGCTGAGGTTGTTTTTAGCCCAGAGAAGAGGAGGCTCGGGGTGGCCTCATTGCTGTCTACATCTGCTTGAAAGGAGGTTGTAGACAGCAATGAGGTTGCTCTTTTCTGCCAGACAACCAGCAACAGACAAAGGAGACACAGCCTCAAGTTGTGCCAGGGGAGATCTAGCCTGGATGCTAGGAGAAAGTTGTTGACAGAGAGAGTGATTGGCATTGGAATGGGCTGCCCAGGGAGGTGGTGGAGTTGCCATCCCTGGAGGTGTTCAAGCAAAGCCTGGCTGGGGCACTTAGTGCCATGGTCTGGTTGATTGGCTAGGGCTAGACTGGATGATCTTGATTGGGTAGGTTGGACTGGATGGATAGGTTGGATAGGTTGGACTGGATGATATTGGAGGTCTCTTCCAACATGATTGATTCTGTGATACCATTGAGGGACCCTGAGTAAACTAAAACATGCTGTCTGTATTTAATACATAATAAAATGACACCTTAATCTGATTTGCTACCAAGAAAAAATGGGACCAAGGTAATAATGTAGTCCCAGGCTTATTGTGTATTTGTGCAATGAAATGTGTATGAAATGGAGCAGGCAAGACTGTCATCATGTCCCTTCACCTGACCTCTCCTCTCTACAACTCCAGGTGCTGGTGATTGTCTCTCAAGACTTGGCAGAAATGGGGGTGAGTGGAAGACATCAGAGATGAAAAAGCTCAGAAAATGAAGTGGAGCTTAACATGAGCAGAAGTCAGCTCTGGGAGGAAATCAAAACGCCACCTTGGATTGGAAACGGTCAGTATGTATTTGTTGCCTCATACAAGATAAGATAAATTTGTATTAGCAGCAGATAGATTTATTTACCTCACACAGGTCACTGAAGTTTAGTAATAAAACACATGCAAAGGTCTTGTACAGGTGCACCTGTAAAATATCTTGACACTGTGGTTAAAGGGAGAGAAGAAGGGTTCATTTCCAAGGCAGTGTTCCTCTAGTTTTAAGCTTGTGTTCACATCTACTGGAGCTGCACACCTTCTCTGAGACTTAGGTGTGTTGGGAAGGGAAGATTTTTTTTCCCTTACAGGTTATCTTTGGACTTGATGATCACAGAATCATAGAATGACTCAGATTGGAAGGGACCTCAGAAATCATCTTCTCTAACCTCCCTGCTATGGGCAGGAACACCTCTCAATTAGATTTGGCTGCTCAGGGCTTCAGCCAGCCTGGCCTTGAATACCCCCAGGGAGGAGGCATCTGCAGCCTCCCTGGGCAGCCTATTCCAGAGTCTCACCACCCTCATACTGAGGAAATTCTTTCTCAGATCCGGTCTAACCCTGCTGTCCCTCAGCTTCAAACTGTTCCCCTTGTCCTGCCCCTGTCACTATTATGAAAAGTCCCTCTCCAACCTTCCTGTATGTTTGCTTCAGGTATTGGCAGGCATCTATAAAGTCCCCCTGGAGTCTTCTCTTCTGATCCCAGAGGTCCCTTCTGATCATAGAGGTCTTTTGCAGCCTTTGTGGTTCTATGATCTTTCTGTTGGTGCTTGAAGTAAAATGTTGATTGTTAATTTAAGCATGTATTTTACATCTGTTTTCCTTGTTATCCATGTACTCATCCATGTTTGTCACGTTACTGTAGTACCTGATCTTCTGCTGTCTTACCTATACAGTATTGTTTTTTGTTTATTGACTGAAAATGCAGAAAGGTCTTTCTGAAAGCACAGTATCTGTTGTTTCTTGTGAAAATTAGACACCCTTTGACAAGTCCTGAGCACAAACCTATTAGAGTTTCATAGAGTAGTAAAGGTGTCCATTAGTACTTCTCCCATCTCTCTTCAGTCTTCACATTCTTTTGCAACACTTAGAAGCAAAGTTGCAGGTCAAAGCTGAAAGTGGCTGCAGCCTTTGCAGGATGTTATTTCCCAGTGCTCCCCACCAGTTTCAAATGCAATCATATTTATGGCAAAAATCCCACAGATTTTGCACTCTACAGAACAGTTTGCATGGGTGAAATGCACTTGTTAGGTGTTTACAGCAAACAAGTGCACTGTGCATAAGCTCTTAGACCAGAAAAAACAGGGCCAGCAGTGCATCAGAGACTCAGGAGAGATAAGCTCTCTCATTTTTTCTGAGTGGGATGGTCACACAATTGAAGAGAAGATTGCTTGTGGAAGGGTGAAGGGGAAGTGGATGAGCCTGTGATTTAAAAGGCTTGGCCATTAGCTTGGTAATCCGTTCGATTTCACTGCAGAAAAAAGTGTTAACACATTGTCAGAATTGTTTTGTCATGCCTCACGGTTTCACCAGGTGCACTTCAGTAACACTTTGATCTCTGACAGACAGAGTGAGGAAGCAAAGTTCATGCTGATGCAACCTTAGCTCTTTCTCCTGGGATGGGCTGTAATCACTTGGAGCTGTCTGCTGGTATCCATCTGTGTCCCCATGTTCAGGTGATTCTGAGCTGAGGGGCTAGGGGATTCACTGGAGCAACTTGAGAGAGCTGTTCCTGGGACATGAGCTGGCCAAAAGAAGATGAAAGAGGTCCCTAAAAGGATCCAGACTGGCTGAAGCTGAGTTTTATACCATGTGTCAGTGATGGACTCCTTGTGTAGGTTTGTTGAGGTGCGTGAAAGAAAGGGTTGTGGATGTCTGTGACAGGCTTGTGACCGTGTGAATTTGTCTAAGAGTTGTGTGGCTTGAGAATGACATAAATGGTTGCAAATTTCCACAGGGTTAATTCTAGGTACCAAACTTGTGTGGCTTGAGAATGGAAAAAACAATTGTAAGTATTGACAGTGTACCAGACTAAAAGTTTGAGTGCAGAACTGGGTGGGACATGTTGGTTTAATGTCTCTCATGTGAACATCTAATTAGATTTAGCAGTGAGATGGAATCAATGTCACAGCCTTCATTCTACAATAGAATTTTCACAGGAATATTGTATTCATGTGGATTAAACTGCAGCTGCTCAAAGAGAGCAGAACTTGGGTGGTTTTCATGTGGATCTTAACTGGTTGTTGCCTTACTTTGGAAGTCTAAGTGATACAGAACATGGTTCATAGTTTCTGTGTGATCCCACTGTGATCCTTCCTCTCCCTCTACACCTCTCTGTAGTAGAACAGGACAAAAGGTCACACTTTGAAATAACTAAAATATGTTACAGCCAGTAGTAGAAATCAAATCTGCCTAATCCTGACCATATATTGGAGTTGGAGGATAGGAGAGCCCTGCAGAGGGACCTTGACAGGCTGGATGGGTGGGCAGAGGCCAAAGGGATGAGACTGAACAAGGCCAAGGGCAGCGTTCTACACTTTGGCCACAATGACCCCAAGCAGCACTACAGGCTGGGGACAGAGTGGCTGGAGGTGTTCTAGAAAAGACTGAATGGGACACGTAGTGCCATGGCCTGATTGATTGGCCAGGGCTGGGTGGTAGGCTGGACTGGATGAGCTTGGAGCTCTCTTCCAACTTAGTTGATTCTATGATTCTTTCTGCATCTCTGCTCACCTTTCTCCCACATGCATTGTCCTTACACCAGGCAGCATTCCCAGCTCAGCCTCTTTGCTCCTCTTTCTGCTGCCACAGGTGTATAAAGAGCTGATGCTTTGCATCTCATATTTCTGTTGCTGGACACACCACAGACGTGAGATTAGTTTGGGGTTCAGTAGTTGTAGGTTAACTGATGCACCTGCTGGAGACACTACTTTATAGTGGGATAATTAGCTTGATTATTTTACTTTGAAAATGAAAGGATGAGACTCCTGTAGTGTTCAGCATAGAAAGTTTGTACCAAAGCAGGGAGGTGATTACAAAGCAGCTAAATGACTACGTTGACCCAGATAGAACAGCACACAGGATTCAGGGTGAGCCCAGGCCAGTGACTGTACTAATTTATGCATGGCACAAACATGTTAACAAAGAGCTTGTGATCACTATAGTCACCCAAATCATGTGTAACAATACTAGGAATAAAATACTTCAAGCAAGCAAGAAATAGGGGGTCAAGATTTTCTGGCAGCAGCTTCTGGAAGGAACAGAGTTGAGATCTGTGATTACTTGTGAGAACTCTGTCTACTCTGTGGTAGAGAGGAGACATTTAAATCTCATGAAAGTGGAATGTGCTGCAGTTTTGTCCTTCCCAGTCTGAGGGTTAAATTTGCATTTCCTTCAATGTCTCTCCAGCTAACATGAAAATAACTTCCATGTGTCACTTCTGTCTTTAAAAATAGTTGGAGTTCCTTCTGAATTATGTTCAGTATTCAGAGTATACCCCCGAGATACAAATATCCCTGAGTGCTTGAAAGTAGTTTTAATTTCTTCATTTCAATATGTTTTTGAGAGTCAGAAGATCTTCTGTGGTTCCTTATCAGTCTCCTAATGTCCAACCAGTGTCTTGAACTCTCAGCACCTTTCTGACCTTGGTTCTGACAAACCATTTCACATTTCTGTTCTGTAGACAGGCAGTGAGGTGAAGTCCCTTTGTGGGGAGTGCAGGGAAAGCTGCTTTGTGATCTAGGCTGACACCCCAGGATTCTCATCTCACAGACTAGGTTCCTGCCCACAATGACACATGGCTAATCAGGCTGTCTTTTGGCTGCCCTGCTGGGATTCCATCAGGAATGTTTGGCAGAAGGACATAGAAGTTACATTTCCATACTTTCTGTGAAGAGCTGTAGAAGAGAGGAGAATTGAGCTGAGGGAAATGCAGGAAGAATTGAGTCACTGCCTGCTCTGGGAGGCAGACAGCACTTGGCAGGTCCTCCATTGCTATCTGGAGGGGATGCTCTTAGTTGCCAGCTGAACCATCAGGAGCTAAGGAAAGGAGGCAACAAAGGTGTGAACCAAATAGCCTGAGCTAGGCATTCAAGGGTGGACTGAAGGGCTTTGAAGGGGCTTGCCATGGTGGGAAACAGTTAGGAGAGTTGCACTGAGGAGCAGAAGAGATGCAGGAGAAGGGACAGAGGTGCTATGATGGTGCTGCTGGGCAGATGTAGGGTGCTGTGCAGGACCCACTACCCGTGCTGGCCATGGAACAATTTGTTATTGAGGAGCTCTGACTACTTGTGAGGGAAAGAGATGAGAAGAAAACAAAGGTGTAAGAGAATAGTTCCCTTTCCTTTTGTGAGGAAGTGGGATTTCAGTGAAGGGTGCAAGATCCCATTTAGGGCCAATACAGCTTTTCAGGCTCTTTCACCAAGAATGTTTTTGTTTCTTTGAAGATGAGATTACTAGATTCTGGCTGAGCTGTCTGTCTCCATGGTAGCAGAGCAGGCCATGGACAGGACAAATGCAAACCCAAGTTTTCATTTCGACTAAGGCTGTTTTCTTAGGACTTGCCTGAAATGAAATAAACCAATGCACATATGCTAAGTTGCACTAAACCTCTGTGTGGATGCTCTCATTCACTGTAACTTGGGTCCCACCTTATCTTAGCCTGCTGTGAGAGAAACCTGCCTTTCTCCTGCAAGGAAGTGCATTGAGCCCTCACTTGTGTGCACTGACCAGCAAATTCATCTTGATTCGATGCTTTCCTTAGTGTGCCCATGGAAATGAAGCCTTAAATGAAGACAGTACTGAGCCCACGTTGTTGGGCAGTGAAGATCCCAATCTTAGCTGAGGGTGGTGTTAGGATACAGGATATAGCACCAGACACCAACTTCTCCTTAGGAAGCCCTTATTAACACAGATCTAAAAATATCTGCTTGGTGATGCAAACACTCACATCTATTATAGGACATTTCAATCTGCCTTTTTGAAAAAAGCTTAGAGTGAGGCAATTCCAGAAATATTTGGAGGCTTCATATTTCCTTGCTCCTAGCCAAATTGGTTTCAGGCCTCATTATGGTAGGGAAACCAAAAGACTGTCTGTCTTATTAGCTTGCTGGCAATAGCCAAAGATGGAATTTATGTGTCAATTATCTATGAAAAATAGATCAGGAAGTTTGGTGAGATGCATGATAGACCAATATACTGCATGGGCAAATAGGTTTCACAAATATCCTGGCTTCTCTTTCAGTGTAGAAGGTCACAGGGAACATGACAAGGGATCTTGTGTTACAGGGTTTATTGCATGATGTAGGACAAGGTGGAATGAATCAGAGTCTCGTTGAGGTGAAATATGGAAGTGACTCCACTAACTGGCGCAGCTCAGAGTTTCCTGGTTTGTGACAGTGAGTAGATAGATGACTTTGGGTATGCCTGAAATGCTTTAATTGAATGAATTCTGGTCTTTGAACATACAAAAAGCTGCAAATCACAGGATCACAAAGTGGTAGGGGTTGGAAAGGACCTCTGGAGATCATTGAGTCCAATCCTTCCTGCTAAAGCAGGGTCGCCTAGGGTAGGTCACACAGGAAAGCACCCAGGTGGGTTTTGAATGTCTTCAGAGAGACTCCACAACCTCTCTGGGCAGCCCTTTCCAGTGCTCCATCACCCTCACAGTAAAGAAGTGTCTCTTCGAGTTGAAGTGGAATCTCCTGTGCTCTAGCTCTTACCCATTGTTCCTTGTCCTGTCACTGGACACCGCCAATAAGAGACTGGTACACACAAGTGTGTTGCCAGTGATCACAGCCAGAGGTACTCATGCCTACCTAGAAACTAAGAGATGTTTTTCCATGAGAACTAGAAATAGGATCATTAATATCTTTAATCAGTTAAGAATCCACTTAATCTGTTTCATATCCAAAGAATCTCCCTCTGTCTATGTGGCAAAGCATTCCCACTGGATGGCTAGTACAGGTAACACTGATATGTTAAGTAGGGGCTGACTGTATCCCAAGAGTTGAGTTCTGAAGATGGAGGCTGGGAGAACAAGCATCAGGAGTAGCTCTTTGAGAGATCCAGAGAAGATGACCCTGGAGATGTGCCGTGTTTGTCTACCTCTGTATTCCATCTGTCTGGACCTGGGTGATATGTTATGGTCTCTACAGAAGATGTTTCTCTAAGCCTTGAGGCATGTCAAGTGAGAAGTAGAGAAAGGATCAAGAAATATGTGGGTGACATTTCTAAACCAGAGCACAACCCTGTGGATCTTGTCTGGTCTTTTTCCAAATCATCAGCTTCATGCTAGAAATTGAATGGGTTTTTTAGACCGACAAAGAAGGAGTCATTTAAAAAGAGATTAGTCCTTAACGAATAGCTGGTGCTCAGATGTTGGAAATAAGTGATCAAAAGCAGGAGATTGTAACTAAAAACCAATATAAGAGTCGCTGCAATAAAGAAAAGCAAGGCAGAATGAATAAAAAAGAGTAAAGAAATTCATTATACACGGAGGCCACCTACTGGGTAGTGTGGAATTAGCAGAGCCTGTGGTAGGAAAACTGAAAGAGTCAACTGGCAAGAGGCCAAAAGAGAGTAAGAGATCTCTCTTCCTCTTAAAAACCAAGCCTACCAAGCAACGGCAACAAAAAGGCAAGAAAAACAATCAAATCAACAAACAAGCCCTCTCAAAGCCAAACAGAGAGCTGCTAGAGAGCAGCTCTGGGGAAAAGGTCTGGGTGGGCAAGTTCACCATGAGCCAGCAAGGTGCTCTTGTGGCCAAGAAGGCCAAAGGCATCCTGGGGTCCATGAAGAAGAATGTGGCCAGCAAGTCAAAGAAGGTTCTTCTCCACCTCTGGTCTGCACTTGTGAGCCCTTGCCTGGAGTATTAGGTCCAGTTCTGGGATTTCTAGTAACAAGTACAAGGACCAGAGCCCAGCAGAGAGCTGCTGAGATGCTGAGGAGAGTGGAATAGCTGCACTGCAAGGAAAGGCTGACAGACCTGTGTCTGTTTAGCCTGGAGAAGAGGAGACCGAGGGAAGATCTCATGAATGCTTACGAATAACTGAAGGGAGAGTGTCAGAGGATGGGGCAGACTCTCCTCAGTGGTGCCCAGTGACAGGACAAGGGGCAATGGGCACAAACTGGAACACAGGAGGTCACACATAAATATAAGGAAAAAAATCTTCACTTTGAGAGTGGCAGAGCCCTGATGCAGGCTGCCCAGAGAGGTTGTGGAGTCTCCTTCTCTGGAAGCATTCCAAACCCTTCTTTGGAAGCATCCCCATGTGATTTACTCTAGGTGGGGATTGGATGATGATCTTCAGGGGTCCCTTCCAACTCTTCCCATTCTGTGATTCTGTGATGCCATAGGCATGGTAATGGTGAGAAGTGTGAGTGAAGCACACACTGTCTGCACCAGTGACAGGAGAGAGGCACCACTGCTCGCTCAGAGCATCCCAGCACTGCCCCGTACTTGCTGATGCTGCAACAGCAGAGGGGAGGAAAAGCACTATCGAGGCTGCAAGTCTGCTGTGTGGTTTTCCAGGCATTTCAGTGCAGATTTATAGTCAGTAAACTTGGCTTCTGAATTATAGGGATGTATTCAATTTTTGTTTTGATGGCTTCAGTATGTTGCTGATCTTCCGTGAACATTTTTTGCTTCAGCAAAGTTTCCAGTTCTTAGGGAATGGATTGGAGGTTTAAGTTCTTCTGTTTTCTTCCCTTCTGAAAATAATGTGCCAGTCTTCAACTGGTCTGCAAGAGGAAAGGCAGCTTTCAGCATACTTGCTGATGGGTATGTACTGGAGAGAGCTATCAAAGTGATCACGTAGCCACAGCCTTATACAGTGTAACCAAACATACCATCTCCAGCAGAGGTTTTTATCAGTCTGACCCAGGTAAAGAACAGATTGTAATGGCAGTGAGAAGCCATCTGATATCTTGAGGCACTGGAGAATACACCACTTCACACATCTGATGTGGGAAATTCATTCTCTGTTTAAAAAGCTGATAGTAGGGCTGCATGAATACATCCAGCTTAGGAACACTTTTTATCCTTTTTCCTCCTTTCTTTCTTTGCACAGGACATGTTAAGAGAGCAGAATTATGCTTTTTTTATTCTGAGCTGTTCCCTGTGCAGTCATCAGTTGAAGGCAAGGACAGATGAGGTCTGCAATGTCACCACCATTTGGGTTCCTGACACGTGTGCTAGCTAAATGAAATCATAATCTCTGACCCATTGCTTAGTTCATTTTCTTTTCATCTGAACTTTCAGTGTTTGACTGTGTTGTAGAAAGAGAAACCTCTCCATTTTCATGGACACAGACCCATGCTCCTTTATCAGCAGAGAGGTTTTTCTTTACAAGCTGTTGAAGCAGCCCTGCTGGAAAAGACCTGGGTGTCAGAGGTGACATTTGAGTCAAGCCTATGTTGTGGTGGACAATAAGGTGCTGGACATAGTGGGCTACACTGGAAGGAGCACAGTCAGCAGGTTGTGGGAAGTGATTCTCCTCACCCTGTTATCTAATGACAAAGTGCAATAACCATGGGCTGTGACTGGGGATGTTTAAGATGGACATTGCAGTATCAGGTGGTAGAACAAAAGGAAATGGTCTGAAATTGTGCCAGAGGAGGTTTAGGTTGGAGATCAGAAAAAAATTCTTTCCTGAAAGAGTGGTCAGGCGTTGGAACAGGCTGTCCACAGAGGTGGTGGAGTCACCATCCCTGGAGGTGCTCAGGAAATGCGTGGACATGGCACTTGGGGTATGGTTTAATGGCCATGCTGGTCTTGGGCTTGATGATCTTGGAGGTCTTTCACAACTGAAGCAATTCTATGATTTTATGATGTTAGGAAAAAAATTATTAGACTGATAGTGCAGCACTAGAGAACGAGTCCAGGGAGATGGAGGAATCTCCTTCCAGTTTTCAAGGCTCAGAGAGCCAAAGCTCTGGCTGATCCTGTTGTATTGAGTGGGAAGCTGGGTTGGAAACCTCCAGAGATACCTTCCAGTCAATGTGTCTGTGCTAAGTTCTGTGGGAAAAAAAAACAGCCAAAAACCAAAACAAACCCAAGATGATTCTGCCTGCTTGAAATGAAAGCTGGCAAAGTTCAGCTGCACTTACTACAGCCCATGAGTATTTTTCATGTGATTTAGGAATGATTCCAAACACAGTGACATCATTCACACAGCTCTGGACTGTACAGTGCTTGCAAAGGAGCGCTGCTATCGTTCTTTGGCTGTTGGTAGATGTCTGTATGGCACTAATTTAAACCAGAAACATCCATGAAGCTCTCTCAGTCCTTGTCCCAGGTTACTTGCAGATATGTGCTCCATAAGCAAGAACAGAGAACACCTCTGCACGCTGAGGTTTTTAAACAGCTCTACAGCAAGTTGCCCGTGAATCACGAGAAGGAAGTGATCAGTCACCACAGCCTTCCCTGCCTCCCCCGGGGCTGTGCAAAGATGTGTCATATCCTTGGTTTTCCTTTTCATCTATCAGTGTCTGCATCTGTACTGGTGAAGAAAACAGCATCAGAGGCTGAGCACTCACCCGTGGTCATCTGTACTGTGTGATTTTTGAGGACAGTACACGTCAGGGATGGTTCCCTGGGGCCACTTTGTTTTTGAGAGGAAGAGAATTTAAGTTTGTAGACTTAATGACTTGACATCCTGCTTATTATTTGCATGCTTGTCATACTGGAATGTCCAAAGTTGTGTGCATCTGCAAGGAGTGAAGCAAGAGAATGTTGTTTCTCAGGTCACTCTGTAGACACGGAGAAGGTTCAGTCAGTGGCAAACATGGAAGTGTCGCTGGCAGATTTGAATACCTTAAAACCTTCTCGTCTCATGTCTAGGAACATTTAAGAGCTTACAGCTGTCTTTCTGATAAAAGAGAAGCTCTACTTCTCTACACATTTGTGTCTGCAGTGCACTTCATTGCTGGTATCGTTTGATGTCTCCCAGATGTTTTAGAACAGATCCTCTATTCACCTTCTTTGTGCCGCCCTTGATTTCTAGACTTCTTATTGTGTTTCCAGCTGTCTCCTCACCAGGTTTAGTGATTCAAATCTATTCTACCTCTTCTTTATAGAAAGGTCACTCAGTGGTTTAATATTATCCTTGCTACCTTTTCATTTCTGCTACACTCTTTCAGTCCTGCTCTTGGCATTCACAATAAATGCAACTGATTTTAGCCGGCAACATTGTGACATTTTTGTCCTGTTCAGTGTTCATTTCCTACTAATTCCTAGCATTTCCTTTCCTTCTGACAAAAGCAATTTAATCATTATTTAACACTGGTATTCACAGAATCACAGCCTGTGAGGGGTTGGAAGGCATCTCCAGAGATCATTGAGTCCAACCCCTCTGCCAAAGCAGGACCAGGGACAGGCCACACAGGAATGCATCTGGGTGGGTTTTGAAAGTCTTCTGAGAAGGAGACTCCACAACATCCCTGGGGAGCCTGTTCCAGGGCTCTATCACCCTTGCTTTTAATATCTCACTCCCTGGTAGTAGTAGCCAGTTTGGTGCCATCATTAGATGTACCTGCAAAGTTAGAGTTGTGCTTTCATGGATCATTTTACAGTTGTTTACAGAAATGCAATTTCCTCTGCCACTGTCATACTTAGTAACTCAGTCTCCTGAGGCTCTTCTGTCGTTCATATTCAGCCCTCGTTCTTACATGTTGAACAGCACCAGTAGTACACCACATCTCCTTCTGAGTCACACCATTCTGTAGTCATTTGGGATATGATGATGAAAACCTTGAATCTGAGCACAGGTTCTAGAAGGCTGTGACACTTGGCATTTACTCCAGTGTCTACTGTTTTCTTTTAGTGGTTGTAGGAACAAAAGGGCTTTTCCTGCTTGCCCTTGTCAGGGTATTTTTTTAAGCTTGTCAGATGGCCTTTTTTTTAAAGACTGTATAGACAATGTTAACCTTTTCTTCCTTTGTCTGCAAGCTTCTTCATTCCCTCAAAGAACAATAGATCTGTGAGGCCATGCAATAGCTTCCCTAAAGCATCTGAAATTATAGCTTTATGGCTGATGTCAGTTATTTACAGCAAACAGATATTACAGAATCATAGAATGGTTTTGGCTGGAAGGGACCTCAAAGCTCAGCCAGTTCCAATCCCATGCCATAGGCAGGGACACCTCCCACTGGAACAGGTTGCTCAATGCCTCATCCAACCTGGCCTTGAACACCTCCAGGGAGGTGATCTTTGATCACATTCCGTGATTCTGTGCTCCACAACCTCCCTGGGCAACCTGTGCCAGTGTCTCACCACCCTCACTGTAAAGTTCTTCCCAATATCCAGTCTAAATCTCCCCTCTGCCAGTTTAAACCCATTCCTCCTCATCCTGTCACTACAAGACCTTGTCAATAGTCCCTCCCCAGCCCTCTTGTAGCCCTTTTCAGATACTGGAAGGCCACTCCAAGGTCTCCTTGAAGCCTTCCTCTTAGTAAAGTCAGAGATGTATTGAATGATATGAATGGGAATGGGCACCTGAAACCATGCAGCTAAAATAGTCCTGGAAGATATAAACTGTTTGCTTTACTTGTGCTGCTTTAATAGCCTGCTGGCAGAGCTGCAGCAATGCATACATTGCACATTTACCATTCATGGCTTCCTCAGTCAAGAAATGTTCCTCATGCAAGCCATCATTTCCCATCAAATCAGGAAACTACTCACTAGTAAACAGGTATTACTCTATTTTCTTATTCCATTGCAAAACACAGAGCAGTGCTACAGAATGTCTAGGCCAAATGCCAGCTTGTTCTGTGCCATGAATGAAGGAGTAAAGGATGCTCATGGCTGGAAAAGAATTGGAAAAAAAAATATCTTGACAGGCTGTGTAACTGCCCAGTCACTAAACCTGCAGAATTCATTGTGACAATTACCTGAAGGAAATGAAATGGCAAACAGTAGAGAGCTCAGGTGTCACCAACAAGTCAGCCCCCTCTAAGCACTTACTCTACAGAAGAAATAGGATTGCTTGACCTGTAGGGCCATTTAGCTTGTGTGGCTGTCACTAACCTTAACAGAAATGACTATTTATGGGGAAGCAGCACGTTCACACCCTTCCATATCTTCCTGCAGCACTTGAAGTGGTCAGCCATGGAAAGAAATTGTTTCCTCTGAAAGGAAAGGTTGCTGGAGAATGTGCTAAGCTGTTTTGAATCCTTTCTACAGGGCTTGCAGTGATGAATAATTGCTAGATGCAGTTGGACTGTTCACATGTGGAGTTCAGGAACACTCTCTCTTGAATCTGTTTTATCGCCAAGCTAAACTGATCAGGTGGTGTGAAGCCAAGTACCAGAGACAGGTAGATGATGCACTGCTCTGTCTGTCACTCCATACAACCATGCTGCTGTTTCTGTCTGGTTGACTCTGTACTTGGACAAAGTTAGCCCAAGGATGAAAACCAGCTGTGTGAAGCAGAACCCAGGCAAGAATCCTGATGTGAGGAAAGCCTTTGTGAGGAGTGCAGACTGCAGTCTGCTTCAGAGCTTGTCGATCCACATCTGTCACTGATCAACTGAATCTATAATTTAGAAGTCCTTTTGCATTCCTTGATTGTGTGTTCCTTGATTGGGCTAAGTTTGGACATAGCATTACCCCTGAGTAATACTTTCTATGGGCTTTGATTGGCTAGAAGACCCCATCCCATGCTGGCAGACAGTGACACGTTACTCAGTTATTCATGCTTCACTTGCTTCCTGGCTGGACTACAAGAGTCTGATGTGTTTGGTCAGCAGGCTTTTCAGCACTTAGAACAATTCACCTAGAATAAAAAGCCCTCAGCCAGGCTGTTTATTTTGACTGTATGATCAGACCTGTCCTCAGCTGTCTACAATCTCCTCCCGCAAAGAAGTCAAAAGGAAGATTTAGTTCTCATCACACTGGAGTTTCCCACCATGGCCAAAAAGCATCCACAGCTTAGCATTGACAGCTACACTCATCTGTCCCTGCAGACCATTGCCTTTGCTCCCTATCTCCACCTCAGTAGGGGTAAATGCTGTCATAAAAGTTGTCTGTTCAGGAGACAGAATGTTCTTGGAGACCACTGTGGGACAGTGAAATAAATCTCCTGGGATATAAGGACAGTCACAAACTCAACCTGCCATTCAGAGCACGAGATACATTTATGTGACCTTCTCAGGCAAAACCACTGAGGCATCATACATGTTTATAGTAAAGCCAGCTCTACCAAGGCCATCACTTCACTGCCCAAGCATCTTCCCTTGGGAACTAGGGGAGAGAACAAACAGCACGCAACAAGCAAGAAGTCCTGCTGCTTAATGTGTTTTGGAATGGCTCTCTGATGCCCTGCTAGTGAGTGATGTACTAAGGACTCCTGCAGAGCTCAGCAGAAGGCTGCCTGGTTCCCATGCTGTAAGCTGGTCTTGGTACCTGCCTCTTTGAAGAACCTGTACATTGAGTTGGGGAAGTAAAGGTGTTCTTTTCCTCAAGCACATCTGGGTCTGCCATTTGCTGCCACGAGGCGTGACAAACTGTACACAGTCAGCGTTTTTCTCTTGTAGAAGTTGTTATGATTGAACCCTAAACCCTACAAAAACATCCCTAGCTCTCCTCTCCACAAATTCCTTGCCCAATGAATTCCAGCTTCCACTCCCTCCACCAGATGCCAAAATTTTTGTCAGGCTTACAGCTCCCTTATCCACGTGGAGCTCTTAGACTTGGCAAACACAAGAACACACAAAGAAAGTGATTGATTATGAAGCAAAACTAGAAGTGGGTAGATTCAGGTTGGATGTTAGGAAGAAGTTCATTAGGAGGGTGGTGAGACACTGGAATAGGTTGCCCAGGGAGGGGGTAGAAGCCTCATCCCTGGAAGTTGAGGCCAGGCTGGATGGGACTCTGAGCAACCTGATCTAGTGTGAGGTGTCCCTGCCCGTGGCAGGGAGGTTGGAGCTGTACGGTCCTTGGGGTCCCTTCCAGCCCTGACAGTTCTGTGATTCTATGACTCTATGCATTTATTCAGTAATAAATGTGGCAACCCATATTAATATATAATTATTGCAGTATACTCTTTAGATGTTACTATAATACCATCTTCTTTAGTATTTATTTAGTAATGAAGTTGACAATCCATAGAAATATATAATTATTGCTATACACTCCTTAGATATAACTATGATACCATTTTCGTAGAATCAGAGTAGTTTAGGTTGGTAGGGACCTCAAGAATCATCCAGTTCCACCCCCCTGCCATAGGCAGGGACACCTCCCACTAGAACAGGTTGCTCAAGGCCTCATCCAACCTGGCCTTGAACACCTCCAGGGAGGAAGCAGCCACAGCCTCCCTGGGCAACCTGTGCCAGTGTCTCACCATCCTCACTGTAAAGAACCCTCTCCTAACATCTAGTTTGAATCTCTGCTCTGCCAGTTCAAACCCATTACCCCTTGTCCTGTCAATAGTCCTTTCTCAGCCTTGCTGAAGTCCCCTTCAGATACTGGAAGGCCACTATAAGGTCTCCTCAAAGCCTTCTCCTCTCCAGGCTGCACAGCCCCAACTATTGTAGCCTGTCCTTGTAGAGGAGCTGCTGCAGCCTTCTGATCATTTTTGTGACCCTCTTCTGAGCCTCCAACAGTTCCATGTCCTTCTTGTGTTGGAGGCTCCAGGACTGCACACAGGACTCCAGGTGGGGTCTGAGGAGAGCAGAGCCAAGGGGCAGAATCCCCTCCCTTGCCCTGCTGCCCACACTGCTCTTGCTGCAGCCCAGCACAGGGTTGTGTCTGGGCTGCACTCACACTGCAGGCTCATGTTGAGCTTTTCACCAACCCAGACCCCAAGAGCCTTTTCCTCAGGGCTGCTCTCAGCCATTCCCCACCCAGCCTGGAGTTGTACTTGGGATTGTGCAGACCTTTAGTATTTATTTAGTAATAAATGTGACAATCTTACATTTCCATTTCTGTTCTTTGTGATCTGACCTTCTGAGGCTGCAGATGAAGAAGAACCTGCTCTTCAGTTGAGCCCTTTTAAATTGAGAGAACAGTCAGTAAGAGAGACTTCAGAGACTGGGAATTGTTGATTCCTCCCTCAGAGGGCATTTTGCCAAAGAATTCTGCTTGAGACTCATGGAAATTCTTGGACTAAATATATGCATGTATGGGGCTGGAAAAATGTATATGAAGCATATGTTTCTATGGGAATCCTCTTCAGCTAGTGGGATTTGAAACCACTTTTTGTGATTGAGATTAGTAATGACTGTGAGCTGGCCAGTCAATCTTATTGCAGGTTTTCACCAGCTTTGTAGTCATCAATATTTGCTAATCAATATCTGGCAGAGAGAAGAAAGAGACTGTGAAGAGTAAAGACACATTCTTAAGTGCTGAAGTAAGAATGTGCTTGTGTTTTTCCACTCGAACTTCAAGAGTGATCTTTCTTGGTGGTGTGCTCCACCTCTAAAGTAGAAACTGCAAACATGCACCTGATAAAATAAGAAACAGAGATTAAAAACAACAAAGGTAAAGTTTCACAGCCAAGTTGCCTTTCTTTTTCTTTAAAGCAAATGATTTCGGTATCGATTCTCCAGCCTCACGGAGTCCCCTCTCAAATAAAGTCTGTAAGAACAGCTGCAGACATTGTGAGATTTTAACAATGAGTAAATAACACTTCTTGGAGAGCCTGCTGAAATTTATAGGGCTTTTTCCCACACTAACTGCCTGGTTCCAGTGTTTACCAACTCATGCTCTGGATAAATATTCAGGGCTGTACTTCAGTCCCTGCATGCCTAATCTGGGCCAGCTGAAGGCAACTCTCCATGCTCAGTCTCCTGCAGTGACACTTCTCTGGGAGGGCAGGCTTCAATTCACACACTCATGTACACACCAAGGGTTCAAAATCTCAGCACTCCTTCAGTCCAGATACTTGCCTCAGTCTTGTTACTGGCTGCGTGGGGAGCACAGGCCTGCAACTGTGCTTGGCAGCTCTCAGCAAGTTCATTAAACACTGTGTGAGGAGCTGAAGCTCATGGCTGATTAGCAGTACCATGAGGACAGTCTGCTGACACCTGGACCATATTAGGCTATAGAACCACAGAACAGAATCATAAACTTGTTTTGGTTGGAAGAGACTTCCAAGACTATCGAGTCCAACTGTCGGTCCAACACTGCCATGCCCACTAAACCATGTCCTCAAGTGCCATGTCTACTTGGCTTTTTTGACACCTCCAGGGATAGTGACTCCAGCACCTCCCTGGGCAGCCTGTTCCAGTGCCTGAGCACTCTTTCAAACACCAAACAGTTGCTTTGCCTTAGTTTAGCTGGTAGCTGACTAGTACCTCTGCACTGTGGCTGCCTGGGGTGCAAAGGTACAAAGCCAAGGAGGGGCTGAAAGAATTGATTTACATGTCCTTAATTATCTTTAACATCATCAGGTGCTTTTGTAACTTCAGCCTCTCTTCCAGAGCAGTAACAAAGGCATGAAACGAGCACACATCCCAGCACAGATCTCTCTGGGGTTCCCCAGGCAGTCCACCTCCACTCTGGAAATCAGCTCTTCTCTCTTCCCAGTTGTCTTTACCCTTTAGGCAGTTTTTTTACCTACACGAGGAGCTGAATTTTCAGTTCAGTGGCACCTTATTTGTCATAAGGAACAAACAGCACTTCTAGTTAGTGTATCATAGACTCATACAAGGGCCTAGATTGGAAAGGACCTCAGAGATCACCTACTCTACCCTCCCTTCCACGGGAAGGGACACCTCTCAACTAGACTCAAGCTGCTCAAGGCTTTGAACATCCCCAGGGAGGAGGCATCCACAGCCTCTCTGGGCAGCCTATTCCAGAGTCTCACCACCCTAGTACTGAAGAACTTCTCCCTAAGATCCATATACATGGCACCCTAGCAATCTGCATGACAATGACAAGGTTTAAAAAAAACCAGAGAATTTGAACCCAAACTTCACATCTTCATCAGTGTTTTTCATGCCACGTTTGCCTTTCTGAAGCGGTGAGTAAGGAGTGGGTAGTGATGCTTGTAGCCAAGGCCACACTCACTGAATTTCAGATGAGAGGTACTCAGTTCCTAACCTCCACAGCATTTCTGGGACTACTGTGCCATAAAACATAAACCCCTTGCAGTCAGCACTGATCTCCACAGAGAGCAAGTGATGGGAGGCAGGTTTTACCTAACCCCCTGAACTGAACACCTGTAGCTAATTCAATAGTCATAGGAAAGGCATCTGGTGTTTTAATGGCTCGCTGCATTCCACTTGCCATCTATTATTTCCAGCTTACCCAATTACAGGTTTATTAGTTCTAAATAAGAGCTAATCTCTGAAGTGAAGAAAGAAGGAATAATCCAACATCTCAACAGCACTGTGATGTTTTGGCACTAGAGATAGGCACAGTGTGTGTGTACTGCTTAAAACCAGTTTAACTTTGGGTATAAATTAGCTCTATCCTTCCTGCCTGTTTTGTGTTTTGTCCAAGTATTTGAACTGGTGTCACTAAGGACATGGAGTGGAATTCCTTTACCCCACTTTAGCCAATTAAATGAACATCTCAGGATAGGAAATCCATCCAAACTTCCTCATCTGCTGGTGGAAATAAACTGCTGCAGAATCATTTGTGCTGTCAAGAATCACTCACTCAATGTCACCTCACTTCCAGATCACCAAAATTAAGTGAGACTGAGCACACACTTCCTGCTGTGGGATCATTCAGGTGAGCTAATACATTTCACTGTAAATAGCAAGGTCAGCACAACTCTGTCTGAAGCTCTGCTTCCTCAGCAGTGCTGTTTGTGTTTGGAGGAAATCTGGGTGACAGAAAAGCCTCAAAGAACACTCCCAGGGACTGAAGTGTCTCTGAGATAATGTTAAAGTTATAGATAAAACCCACAAAGGATAGTTCTCTGCCAAGAAAGCAAACCAGAAGCAAAGTTGCTTCATTGAAAAATCAAAATACTAGGACAAAATGAAGGCTCTTCTGCACTTGAGAGCTGAATATGTTCCCCCTCTCTGTTTTGCATGCAATGCAAATTAATGCTAAGTCCTTCTTCATATGTCATGGAATCATAGGGGCTGGAAGGGACCTGAAAAGATCATCTTGTCCAGGCCCCCTGCCAGAGCAGGATCACCCAGAGCAGATCACACAGGAACACATCCAGATGGTTCTTGAATACCTCCAGAGAGGGAGACTCCACAACCACCCTGGGCAGCCTGTTCCAGTGCTCTGTCACCCCCACAGGGAAAAAATTCTTCCTCAGGTTCACATGGAACCTCCTGTGCCTCAACTTCCACCCACTGCCCCTTGTTCTGTCATCAGGCATCACCTAGCAGAGCCTGGCTCCAGCCTCCTGCCACTCACATCTTACATATTTATAAACTTTAATGAGGTCACCTCTCAGTCTCCTTCTCTCCAAGCTCCCAGCCCCAGCTTCCTCAGGCTCTCCTCATAAGGAAGATGTTCAACTTCCTTAATCATTTTTGTGGCTGTGTGCTGGACTCTATCAAGCAGTTCTATGTCCCTCTTGAGCTGAGGGGCACAGAACTGGACACAATACTCCAGATGAGGCCTCACCAGGGTAGAGTAGAGGAGTAGGAGAACCTCTCTTGACCTACTGATCACAGCCCTTCTAATACATCTCAGAATGGCATTGGCCTTCCTGGCCACAAGAGCACACTGCTGGCTCCTGGCCATCCTTCCCTCCTTTCCCCAAAAGGATGGCATTTCCTGTTAAGAGAAGAGGAAAACCACAATGCTGCAGTTGTAGTATCATCAGCTTCTCCTAATACCCATTTTCTGCTCTTTCCTTTTAGAGATTCTAACAGGCTGTGTTAGTAACTATGGGAATGCATCAGTGTTGGAATGAGAATGAAGGATCCATTTTGCAGTTTTTTGAATACAAACCACTGAAACTAATCAACTGCCACTAATGTCTCTAGGTCTGATGTCATCTGCAGAGTGTGTGTGCTGGGAATGCATCCCAGCAATGCATCAGGTGCTGAGATGTGTGGTTAAAGTCTCCTAAGTTTTACACCATAGGAAGTGGGCTGTGATTCTGGACATGGAACTGTTTGAGCAGCTCCAGAGGTAGCCATGAAAATGGTCCAAGTGCTGGAGCTCCTCTTCTATGTAGACAGGCTGAGAGAGTTGGGGATTTTCAGCCTGAAGAAGAGAAGGCTCCAGGGAATTCTTGTAGCAGCTTCCTGATATTTGCAGAGGTCTACAAGAGAGCTGGAGAGGGACTTTTATAAAGGCATGGAGTGACAAGACAAGGGGGAATTGCTTCAGACTGGAAGAGGCTGGATTTAGCTTAGACATTAGGAAGAAATGAAGGTGGTGAGGCACTGGAACAGAATGCCCTGGAAGTGTTCAATGGCAGGTTGGATGAGGCTGTGAGCAACCTGATCTAGTAGATGTCCCTGCCCATGGAAAGGGGGCTGAAACTAGATGATCTTTAAGGTCCCTTCCAACTGAAGGTCCCTTCCTGAATCATGGAGGTTGTTTCTTCCATGGGAATCCTGGCTGTTGCTTCTGCTGATAGAGAACAATTTAAAATACATGTAGTTAATGCAGATCTATTTTCCTTGCTCTATTTACTGCAGTGACTTCTGCCTCTCCTGTAGAAGTATGTGTCTGCTTGGGAAAGGAGGTTGTAAAAAGTGCAAACTGAAGGGAATGATTAATTAGGAAGCCACAGTGAAGTGATTGCATAGCAGGCAATTATCAGGCATGAAATGGTATATATGAAGGAGTTATATATGTTGAACAAACACCACCAGTTTAGCAGGTGGCAAATGCATCTCTCTAAGGGAAGCATGGTCCTGTATAATGTGGCTTCAGTATTGAAGGGAAATGATTTTCTTCCTATTTCCACTCCCCATGGGCCCTCCTGTGTTGGAGGGCATGGTTAGCACCGTGGCTTTTGTGTATCGACAGCTGTTAATGCGTGTGGGGACTCAGATTCACCAGTTTAGGCACTGCTGTTCCCTCGGGTCCTAGGGAGGAGCAAGCTAGAGATAAGAAGGAGTTGAGATAAGCAAGTAGACATCAGGTCTAGCCTGCTTTCCTACTTTAAGCTTGATTGTTTCAGAGTCCAAGCAGCTTTCAGAGACCTTTTCAAGACTATCACACTCTCTGGCTTCTTTCAAACTCTTTTCCTGTTCTGGAAGTGTATCTCTTTTATTCCTCATTTCCTGTTACCTCCTAGCATATCATCCAAGGCAGACAGGCAACCCTGCTGACTCTTGAGCTCGCTCCACTTAGCCCATTCCATCACAGAAAAGGAAAATCTCACAAGGCCTTCATATGGAATTGATGATTTGCCTGGCCCTAAAGAAAACCCCAAACTATTTAAGGACTTAAAGTTGCATCTGAAGTGCTGCAAGTGAAAAGATAATTTTCAGTTGTGAATTTTTCAGATCTGTGAGCTCTTTGACTAAAGAAATTGAGAAATGGAGGAATAAAGCAACAGTTTGTGTCCTTCATCATCTCTCATGAGTGAAAAACATCAAAAATACATTTACATTTAAGTTGTCACTTACAATGGGGTTGGATTTTTTTGTGCTTCCCAGATTGTGAATGAAGGCTTTGGAGCAGCAAATGTGTTGTGTAGGACAATCAAATGAAGAAGTTCCTTTAATCATCAGCCCTCTGCTTGCTTCATGCAGACAAAAAAACTACCATTTGAGATTTCTGAGCCATCCCTCTGTTAGATAGAAGAGCTGCCCTGCTCTCTGAGGAATTCAGCTGGCCCATGCAGATATCTACATCACACACACCTGTAGCTACAAGCCACTTAGGCTCCTTGTAATGACAACACAGCAGAGAAGGCATTTTTGAGTGGAATTCATCCAAACCAGGCTGCAATTAGAAACAAGGTGTATGGGGACTTAAACAGCACCCAAAATTTCTACTGGAGATAGGAATGTGTCCATTGGTTATGAGATGTCAGGGAAGGAAATGCTGGAGGAAGCGGCATTGCCACAACTAGGATGCCACTTCCACTGGCACGTTTGATCTGTGCACATCTGGGAAGTGTGGAGTTTGGGACAGGGTTGAGCAGTGCCTGGTGACTTTAAATCACTGCTGCCTCAGGTGGTGCTGCCAGCAGTCAATGGAGTGAATGTTCCCCATCAGTTATCTGGCTTCTGCGGTGCGAAATGGCAATTAGGTCTGCATCATTATTTTGTCAATGAATCCAGGCTGTGGCATCCTGAAGTATCTGAACTGCAAAGGCACTGCATTGACTGAGGAAAGCAAGCAGAAAAATCCATATTAGCAATCAACACAGAAGTGTGATCTGGTGATAACTGAGCTCTTTGGGTTCACTTGGCTGATACAGTTGAAGGGTGTGCAGCCATCCAGCAAGACCTGGACAGACCAAGAGCTGGGCACAGAGGAACCAAATGAGGTTCAACAGAGTCCTGCACCTGGGAAGGAATAATAGACTGCAGCAGTACAGGCTGGGAGGTGATCTGCTGAAGAGCAGCCCTGTAGAGAGGGACCTGGGAGTGCTGGTGGATAACAAGTTAACCCTGGCACAGCAATGTGCCCTTGTAACTCTGAGATACTTAAGTGGCACATTATATTGCAAACCAGAAAAGATAATGTTAGATTAAAAACCAAGAATAGAAAAGATAACTTTAGATTAAAAATGAAGAACAGCATCTGGCAGCATCTCCTAACTTTAGTAGGGAGGTCTTGGTTTTCAGTCTGGGAGGTGTCTTGCAGGATCATCACACTTCTTTTCTGTACAAGTGAAAAATGAACTATTTTCCTGGTATTTTGATAGAAAAGAAGGGGTTGCTGATTTTCAGGGCCGATAAGAAGATCTGTCATCTCACTGTGAGACTTAGCATAAGCTTTACAAATTCCTTCTTGAGACAAGCAGATTAGCAGAAGCATGCCCTTGGCTGAGGCTGCAGCTCTGCAGAGGAAGGCTGTGCAGAGTGGTTGTGCAGAGGAGGTGAGATAAGGCTCAGAAAAGAAACCACTTTCCTTTATATTAGTCTTAATCTTCTCGTGTCCTGTGTATGTAGATGGTAACTGACAACTACAAATGTCAGGGATAAGGTTGACATATTTCAGTGAAAGAAACTGAAAAGAGCACTAAAAAGAGAGGTGCTCTTTGGGCTGCATGGGTTTTGTTCTGACACAGCAGATTGTTAGTGATGGCTGGGTGGAAGGCAGAAATGGGCAGGGAGACACCAGCCCAGGCTGCCCAGAGAGATGGTAGAAGCCCCATCCTGAAACCATTCCAGGTCAGGTTGATTGGGGTCTGAGCGACCTGCTCTAGTTGAAGATGTCCCTGCTGACTGCAGGGAGGCTGGACTAGGTGACATTTAAAGGTCTCTTCCAAGCCCAAAGTGTTTATGATTCTATGGTTCTACAGTTCATTAGTGCTCACCAGGCAGCTGCCTGCAGCAGATGCTCCCAGCAGAGCCTGTGTTTCTATACTCTGACTCCTTTGTGGCAGGAATGCTTTACAAAATTGATAAAGGCAATTAATTTCCACATCAGTAATTTCTATCATGGATTTCTTTCCTGTCTGCTTCTTCTGGTTGTGGAGCTTCATCATCTTTCTTTTTTTGAGTAGGCACACGATTTTTTTTTTGCCACCACTAGTTTCACAAAGGCTTTTTCTAAGCTGTGGCCTGTGATCCACGATCTGCTGTCAGCCTGGATTCAAACCTGTGGAGCTGCGCTTAGAGAAGTGCACTGAGACTAACCAGGAGCTCAGTGAGCAGCACAGACCTGCACTCACAGCAGTTCACTCCCCTCCAGGCCATAGGCTGCCCATGCTGCTCACCAGCCAGGGCACATCATGTCCATGGCACAGCAATGTGCCCTTGTGGCCAAGAGGGCCAATGGGATCCTGGGGTGCATTAAGATGAGTGTGTCCAGCAGATCTAGGGAGGTTCTCCCCCACCTCTACTCTGCTCTGGTGAGACCTTATCTTGAGTACTGCCTTCAGTTTTGGGCTCACTGGTGTAAGATGCACAGGGAGAGGGTCCAAGGGAGGGCTACGAGGATGATGAGGGGACTGGAGCACTGCCTGATGAGGAGAGGCTGAGGGACCTGGGGCTGTTTGGAGAAGAGAAGACTGAGAAGGAATTAAATCAATGTTTATAAATACCTGAGGGCTGGGGGTCAGGAGTTGGGGGGCACAGGCTCTGCTCACTTTCTGCCTGGGATAGGACAAGGAGCAGTGGATGGAAGCTGCAGCACAGGAGATTCCAGCTCAACATAAGGGGGAACTTCTTTCCTGTAAGGGTCCCAGAGCACTGGCACAGGCTCCGTAGAGAGGCGGTGGAGTCTCCTTCTCTGGAGCCTTTCAAGGCCTGCCCTGAGCTAGATTGTGTGGTCCTGCTCTGGCAGGGGTGTTGGACTGGATGATGTCTTTGGGTCCCTTCCAACCCCTGCCATCCTGTGAGCCTGTGATCATCCCACAGCACCCTGCTTCATGTCAGCTCTGTGTTAGCTGCACTGCTGCTTTGGCCCTGAAAGGCAAATATGTGAAATGTTTTGTGTGTGGATTGGTTTTTGGTTTTAACTTTCTGCTAAATGCTTTGTGGTTTCTTCCCTCCCTCCTCTTTCTGCATGTACAGTAGTGTGTTTAGCCTGTGCTTCGAGAGTTTGCTTACAAATGGAGAATTCAGAGTATGAAATGAAGTCCAACATTCCCACCTGCTGTTACTGACTTTTATTGAGACCTCAGATAAAAGCAAAATGCAGTCATGTAATGAGAGGGAGAATTATAGCTAAACCCCCAACGATTAAAAGAGAAGAAGAATTAAATTGCAGGCTAAGTAACGTCAAATAGCATAAAAGAAGCAAAAGTTTGGGTTGGTTTTTGTTTTCTTTTGGTCAAAGAATAAACATGATCCAAGATCATTTTTTACTGCTAATTTTCAAGCAGGTGGCACTTGAGGTCTTCATAACTTTGAGGGTTCATCCTTTTTCTTCCGACCATAGGCTTCATCTATGCTGTCTGCTATCTTCAGACAAGACAGCAAGAGCAGTGTTATTTTCCTAGGAATTAACCTGGTGAAACAAATACAGAGTTAGCTTTTTAGATCCCCTCCCCCCAGTAAAAATATACTCTATAAATAAAGACATTATAACTGTGTTATATGTGCTCAACACTTCTAATGTCTGGCAGTAACCCATTTGGTGCTCCTGTGTTCTGAATGAAAGGAATGCCAGACAAAGGTATTTTGTGAAAGCCCAGCCAGCTGTGGAGAGTTACTGGAAGCAGACAGTTCTAGCCCAGGCACTGCTCCCAGTGTATCATCCCAGGAAAAGAAATTAAGCTTCCTGTAGTCAGCTATAGCTTAAGATGTGTATTAGAGACAGAAGCAGCCAGAGGAATGCTCTTCACTTGGGCTACAGCAAAAGCAGTGTGGTCAGCATCTGGAGAGAGGTGATTCTTGTCTTCTATCCTGCTCTGCTGAGATCTCACTTGGAGTACTGTGTCCAGCTATGGGATCCCCAACACAAGTGAGACATGGACCTGATGAATTTGGCCCAGAGAAGGGCCACAAAAATTATTAGAGGGCTGGAGAACCTCTACAAGGATAGGCTGAGAAAGTCGGGGCTCAGCTTGCAGACAGCAGGGCTTCAGAGAGACCTTATAACTACATTTCAATATCAGGAGGGAACCTACAAGAAGCCCGAGGAGGGATTGTTTAGAAGGGTTTCTGTGATAGGATGAGGGGCAATGGTTTTAAGGTGGAGCAAGGTAGGTTTAGGCTGGACATAAGGAGGAAGTTCTGTACAAGAGTGGTAAAATACTGGAACAGGCTGCCTTGGAACATGGCTGAGGCCCCATCCCTGGAGATGTTCAAAATCTCAATGGTGTGACTGTGAGAAGCCTGATCTAGTTGGAGATGTCTCTGCTGGCTGCAGGGGGTTGGACAAGATGACCTTTGAGGGTCCCCTCCAGCAATCTGTGGATCTATGAAATGAAAACCACTGTTTCTTCTTAACTGGGGACTTAGTTGGCTTTACTGCAGGAACACCAAGGGATTCTTTTTGCTAAGCTTTCCTGCTTATTTTGCAGGCATGTGGCAAAGGAAAGAGGCCATGCTAGGAGTCACACTCTTACATTTTGATACCCAAAAAGCGTAGAGTTGGAGGCATCACTACATAAAACTTGTCCTTTTGGATTGCATCCATGATTGTGGAAGCCACATAGTCTGGTTCATAGACAGGAAGGAGAAGAGGGCACCTGGTGAAACAAGAGACAAGCATTTGAGAATGGTAAAACTTTACTGCTGAGATATATTCGAACACAAACCCAATGAAAACATTTAAGAATGTTTCTCCATCCCCTCAAGTACTCTTAACAAGGACTCTCTAGTCAGCTTAGCTCCTTCTATCATCAAAAGCAAGATGGAAATCACTTTGGTGATATTGTGCATTTTAATGACTAAGAAGTAACCTTTAGTGCCAGCCCTGCTCAGACCCTCGTGGAGTTACTGCCTGTAGTGACTGAGGCATTCAAAACTCTGCACTTCAGCCACAGTATAAGCTGTTTTGTGGGTAAGAGTTCTGCCCTCCACTCACCTTCCACTTTTCTGCTGTTGATGTTGAGGTGACAGCTAAGCAGACCACGGCCAGGCCTATTTCCAGCCAGGAGAAAGGCTGGAAGCACAATATGTGCTGCTACAGGGTGATGAATGGTGGAAGCAGAGCACTGAAAGCCCAACATCACTGGAACTGTACTACTGCAGTGGCTAATTTGGTGTCTGCCTGCAGCCTCTCCCATTACTACAACCATACAGACACCAAACAGATACTACCATCACAGCTGTTCTCACCCAGAGAAGAGCAATGCCTGCTAATAGATAGTGGGGCAGACTTTATAAAGACAGCCCATGGCTTTCCTGACAGCCATAACTGTCACCTCAGTGCCAAAATTCCTTGGGGCAGAGAAGCTCAACAGTGCCAATTCTCCTGACAAATAAGGTTGCCTTAAATACTGCTCTGCATCCCAACAGTTCCTTGGCTGTGAGGTTATTACACAGTCCCCGTTGCACATCACTTACTGATTGTACACAAGACTTGGACTTATCACAGTATCACAGTATCACACAGTATCACCAAGGTTGGAAGAGACCTCACAGATCATCAAGTCCAACCCTTTACCACAGTGCCCAAGGCTAGACCATGGCACCAAGTGCCACATCCAACCTTGCCTTGAACTGCCCCAGGGACGACGACTCCACCACCTCCCCAGGTAGCCCATTCCAGTGCCCAATGTCAAGAGACATCTTTGTGTGTGCCAATAGGGCAAAAATTGAGAAGCAAATTAACCTTATAATTATTAAAGATTATAAGTGGTCCAGGGACTACTCCAAAGCCATCACTAGATGTGGCACATCTGGTGAGGTGAGCAGGGATTATTTTTAATGCATGGATCAGGGAATGTTACTTACTTGCTTTCAAAACCTCTAGCTAATGCTGTGTGTACAAAATAAGGGCAAACAATTGTGGTTTTAATGCCATCTTTTCCTGCACGAGACACTTCCCAGTCTATGGCTTCCATCATTCCCATGATTGCATATTTACTTGCGGAATAATCTGAAAAGGAAAGAAAGGAGTACAGCAAAAGCACCACACTGAATGTTAAGGACAGGAATCAAGGTTTTGTTATACTATTTAAGCCCTGCTATTATTTAGTTATGTAATTAGCAGTCTTGGAAGTAGTGTTTTAAGGTTGCTGTGCACATTGGGGTTGCCAGCTCTGAAGGTTAGTGGCTCTTGCCGTGACTGATGCACAATTGTCTAAAGCTAAGATGAATCCTTTCCAGAGGACTTTGTTCCAGTGCATGATAGAGAAGTAGAGGAAGATGAGTTTATTCTGCATTGTCTGTGCCTTTCCAGGCACTCATACACAAGCCAGGAATTCTTTCCATTCCAAACGTCTTCACCCTTTAGTATGGATCCATAGAATCACAGAATGCACTGGGTTGGAAGGGACATTTAAAGCTCTTCTAGTCCAAACCCCCTGCAGTAAGCAGGAGCATCCCCAACTGGAGCTCTTTTGTCCTTCTGTGGAGATAAGACAGGCTGCAGTCCCACAGCACAGTCTGCAGGGAGCTTGCTGTGCCACCACCATCCTCTTCCGTACAGCCCCACTGCTTGCACCTGCAGGCTCTTCCCAGGTGTTCCAGATGAAACTCAGTGTGGATTGCTTAAACCAAGCGTTTAGGTAACTCCAAGACAAGTATCTAGATCTGATTTGGACCAGCACCTGATGATACTAACCTGAAAATCTGGGGAATCCCATCAGTGCTGCTGTGCTGTCTGTGGTGACCAAGTGTCCATGGTTTAGGGTCATCATGGCTGGAAGAAAGGTCTTGCAAGTCTAAGAGTTGTACATATATTAAACAAAATCCTTTGTGAGTAGGCATACCCAAACCTGTTGCCTTCCAAATTAGAGCTCAGTTTGCTTTCTGGGGCTTCAAAATACAACCGACCAAGTGACCTTCTATGCCTGTGAGAACTCACAGATGAGAGCAGTTCCTTGAGTGGTCTCAGCATTGAAAGCTCAGCATTAAAATCATGTTGTTAAAAGCTTTCTATTTGTGTTTCCTCTGCTTCCTGCCCCCTCGTGGCTTGAGTGTGTTCGAGGCTATCACCAAAGCTTTGGTACACAAGAGGGAGCTAAAAGCCAACGCATCAAGGGGAACTCAGCTGGCTGTGGGCTCAGTTTGTTATAAACCGAAGTGTCTGAGTGCTCTGCCACCCCAGACCACCGCTGTGGGTGATGCCTCCAGAAAAAGGACGTTAGTGTTTTATGAAGGGGGAGAGAAGACAAAAAGACAGGAGTAGTAGCTAATAGTTTCCAACAGCTGAGTGTCCTGCCATGTCTATTCTACTCTGGATGTGTGTGCCTAGTGCATCTTCTTCTGATTGAGGCCCCACAGTCACTGTCCCCCTGTCCTGAGTCTCTTTAGACCTGTCAGGAGGAACAGCTCTGCCAGTCTCAAGGGTTTGCAGTTGAGAAATGCCATTTAGTGAGGAGGTTGCAAGGTTACGTTTGTCCTTGATGCAGGCTGCTCACTCAGGCATATATACAAGGAATGAAAGAGCAGGCAGGGATAACTCTCCCTCCCTCTCAATAAAACCTCTTAAAGGTGAACTGAGATCCCAAATAACACCACATTCCTTCAGGTAGTGCATGTGATGCAGATTAGTTTTCCATGCACACTAGGCAGGTGGTGACTAGGGATGAAAGCAAAACCTGAAGACTGACATCAACATAGCAGTGTAGAATCACAGAATCATTTGGGCTGGAAAAGACCTTTAAGATCATTGAGTCCAATCGTAACCCTAACAGTGCTAAGTCCACCACTAAACCATGGATGTGTCTCCTTGGATGCTCCAAGTCTATTAGACAAAATCTGATACCAGCAAATATCAGGAGCAGGAAAGTCCTAGAATCATAGATGGTTTGGGGTGGAAGTGACCTTTAAAGCTCAGCTAGTCCAACTCCCCTGCAGTGAGCAGGGACATCTTCAACTGGATCAGATTGCTCAGCGCCCCAGACAAGCTGACCTGGAATGGTCCCGGGGATGGGGCATCTCCCACCAATCTGGGCAACCTGGGCCAGCATCTCACCACCTTTCTTCCTTCTATCCACTCTGAATCTCCCTCTTTTAGTTTCAAACCATCACCCCTTGTCATATCACAACAGATCCTGCTGAAAGCGCTGCCATTGTTCTTCCTACAGGTCTTCTTTAAGTACTGAACGGCTGCAGTAAGCTTCTCCAAGCTGAAGAGAAGCCACAAGCCATCATGTTAGCACTAACTTCAGCCACAGCAGGCACAGATGTGTTAATTACCAGAGTTAATTTACCAGAGTGGCAGGCAGGTTTGTATCAACATGACTCAGGCGTGCTGAGGATGCTGCCAATTTGGTGTGTCTCCAATTACAGGATGATTAAAAATAATAAGTTCTCTTCCTCCCTTCCATCTTCATTCCATGTTGGGTTCCCCAGGGAGGTGTCACCGTGGGGGTTTTCAGCACCACTATACTTGTCTGTACCTTTTGGTCACCCAGGTGAGAAACAAACCAACCATACATTACCCAGACTTGAGAGAGGAAGTTGACTCTCATAGTTTTTTCAAATTCTGCATCTGAAAGCTCAAGGAACTTCTTCCCAATTGCTATGCCAGCATTATTGATTAGAATAGTAACATCTCCAACATCTTCTCTAACCTGGTGGAACAAAAAAAAGGATGAACAGAAAGCTTTAGAAAGTCTCCTTGCCTCTTCTGCTTCCTTTGTGAAAATGTTAGTGTTACTTGCAATTATTTATCTTCTAGCACAAGTGTGTAAGCATCATAGAGTCACAGAATCATGGAATGATCTGGGTTGGAAATGACCTCCAAAGATCATCCAGTCCAATCCCCTCTGCAGTAAACAGAGACACCTTCTACTAGATCAGGTTGCCCAGAGCCCTGTCAAACCTCATCCTGAGTATCTCCACAGATGGGGCACCAACCATCTCCCTGAGCAACCTGTTCCAGTGTTCCACTACCCTCATGGTAAAGAACTTGTTCTTACAACATCCAAGAACTGCTGTACTGCATCAGGTCAGAGGTCCATTTAGCAGCATGCCCTTGTCCCATGGTGGAAAACAGGAAGAAAAGAACTCCTCCAGTTCACTCCCTGGCTTCTCATCCTTTGCAGCTTAGGAGCTTCCAGAGAGAGATAAGATATCTGTATCTTTGTGTTTATGATATCCCCATGATTTTCTCCCCACACTCCCCAAGAATTTGCTTCCTGCTAATTGCTTCCTGCTTCTCATCTCCAGAATACTTTTGGTTTCCACAGGAACCCAAAGCGTTGAGTTACAAAGCTTTAGTGTGCACTGTGAGCATGCTTTAATCACAGCTCGAACATTTCTTGTCCTCTGTTTCTGGTATTGTGAGAATCTGATCATCCAAGCTTGATGAAGCCTTTCCCCAGATTGTTTCTACTGGACAGGAAGGAATTCAGCACAGATCCCTTTGAGTACAGAAGTAGAATCATAGAATGGTTTGGGTTGGAAGGGACCACAAGGATCATCTAGTTCCAACCCCCCTGCCATGGGCAGAGATATCTTCCAGTAGACCAGATTGCTCTTGGACACCTGTTACAGTGAACAAAACAACCCCCCCAGGTATTTCTAGCTCATCAGATCAATATCTGACTTCCTTCAGAATTCCTCTCTGATCCTGCAAATCAGTTCCTGTCCACTTCAGCAGTTTATTCTACCTCTTCTTTAGGGATTTCAATGATCTGATTTGATTCCTGGAAAAAAAAAAAGCATACATTCTGGGAAAACCTTTAGGGTTTGGGTTTTTTTTTGCAGTGAATACACCAAATCAAAGCAATTTTTTTTTCCTGCTCTTGCTTTATCTTCTGTGTCCAAGCTGAAGAATTTTAATATTATCAACCAAAATGGTGCAGGTAATTCCAAGAGCAGAGGAGGCCTCTAGCTCTTAGTCTAAACTAATTTCTGGCTCCATTATGACTGCTCAGCTCATGCAAATGCCTACAAAGATGTTGGGTTTGTTAACCATAATTTAACATCTTCATAGCAATTCCTGAATTTCAAGCAGCCCTTTGAGTTTCTGCTGTGCACTTCAGAGTGTTCTTTGCTGATATGGGCACAGCAAATCTGGCAGGCTGGAAGCCCTGCGGCTGATCCAGTTAATGCATTTGGAGATTGAGAGTTACTGGAGTGCACAAAACAAACATTTTGAACTCTGCTCAATGAAGAACCAACACATAACTTGAAAATGTTCAGCATGGACAGGAAAGTCCTGCAGAGAAATCACTCATGTAAGCTTAACCTAACCATCTTGGTGCATGCCTTTGCAAGAAGCAGACAGCATTTGTGGCAAAAGGGATTTTGTGCCAATTTGAAAGGTTATGTTTCAATAGAGATTTGATCTTGGGAGGATCTAAAGTGATTGTTTTTTCCCTTGTAAAAATGGGAATCTAAAAGAACTGCTGTTTGATTGGTAGTGTCACTGTGGATAAAGATTAGGTGTCACCTTTTGCTTTACTGACCACAAGTTGTTCAGGCTGACATTTCATCTTGCTGAGGAGTGACAACAGATATTGAGATTGCTGGGATCTCTGGGGTTCCTACTCCCAAATTCTAGGAGGTCTAATCAGTGCCTCACACAGGGAGGATCATGTCATTTGTACAGCCAAGTCTTTGGGAAAGGTCATCTTCTTCAACACTGTGATTTGGGTCAGCAGAGGCCAGATTTGACAGCTTGCCTGCAGCCATGCCATTATGATCCAATATCTTCTTGTCACCACTGTCCAAGTGATATTATCCTACCACTTGTGGCTCTGAATGCCCAGCACCGATGGTCTCAAACAGCATTTTTCCTCTGTGCACTGTTAGTTGGCTGTGCCTCAACTGCTGCTAACAAGAACAGGTCAAACAATACCTTGCTGACTGCAAACATGGAAATCTGAGCTCTGGATACTTACAGATCCTTGTAGTGGCTTGGATTTGGAGTCCAACAAATTGGAATTTACCACCACAATCCTGAATCTGACCAACCTTTTAGAAGTGCCTTTTTTTCTATGAAGGAAATTATTTTCAGCTCTCATAGTCATGTTCAGAAAGAATTCATCTGCTTTGGTTAAGATTCAAAGCAACAACCACAAAACAAAGAGCCTCCCCCCCAACAAATCATGGAAAATTAATGTTACATTTCAAGGCCACTCCAAAACAATCTGTCAACATTCAAGTGTCATGAAATGTTGTAGTTGATTTCTCTGATGTGTGCCTTCAGACACAGAATGTCAAAAAGCTGACTTGAAGGTCCTGTACATCAGTAGGTAGAATTAAACAGAAGAATTCAGCCTTGTAAAAAGACAGAGAAGTGGACTGTAAGTGAGGTCATACTGGGAAAAAAAATCAGTTTAAGGACACTTGCTCCCTGGGATAGAACAAGGAGCAATGGATGGAAGCTGCAGCACAGGAGGTTCCAGCTCAACACAAGGGAGAACTTCTTGACTGGAAGGGTCACAGAACACTGGCACAGGCTCCCCAGAGAGGTTGTGGAGTCTCCTTCTCTAAAGCCTTTCAAGACCTGTCTGGATGTGTTCCTGTGTGACCTGAGCTAGATTGTATGGTCCTGCTCTGGCAGGGGGGTTGGACTGGATGATGTCTTTGGGTCCCTTCCAACCCCTGACATCCTGTGAGCCTGTGAAATGAAAATTAATATGTTAATTTAAGATCCAGTTTGTGGATCTTAATTTAGAAAAGTAATTAATTAGAAATGAATTTAGAAAGTAAAAATTTACAGAGTGCAGGTCTGTAAGCTCTCATTTAAAGTGAAGGGGTTTATCTACTTTATTTTCCAAATGGATTCACCAAACAATAAACTGAGATTGAGTTCTACTGGAGACCAGCCAGATCCTGATGGTATTTCTGAAACCATGATTGCAGTTTACACACCTTAGAGAGCTACAGGTTCCTAAGCAGATGGACAAAGGACATCCTCCCTTACAACTTCCACTGTGGTTTTGTTCTATCTGCTTTTATTTCTTGATACCTAGAAGAAACTTTAGAGCCCCAACAAGCTAATGCAGGCTTCTGTGGCATGTTTTACCATGATCTTTGCCTCTGTTAGATGCCTCAACTGCTGCTAACAAGAATAGGTCAAACCACGCTCTTAGAGAAGTTTCCATCTCACAACAAAGACTGGCAATGGATACATCTTGACAATGCAGATGAAATTCAGTTATTTAGTTGAAAATGTAGTTAAAGTTTGATCCAGAAGCTACTTATCCCAAAGGCAAAGTAATTGCTTGACATTATTTCCCCTTAGTGAATAATCCAGTTTCCTAAAAGCCAACTTCAATAGCATATACTATTAAAAAGAAGCAAAGAAAATCAGAACCAAGAAGCCAAAGCAGAAGACAGAAGCTGTATCTTACCTTGTCTGCCTGTTTATAGACCTCCTCCTTATTGCTGCAGTCACAGTGGTAGGTAAACACTCTCTTAGCTCCAAGTTGTTGGGCTAATTTGCTTGTCTCTTTGTTGCCTTCATCGTCAATGTCCCAAAGAACCAAGATTGCTGCCGTTGGAGCAAATTTGAGGACAATCTGCCTTCCAATTCCATTTGCAGAGCCAGTAATGAGCACAGTTTCCCCAATGAAAGATTTTTTGCGTCGAGGAATTATTGAGAGGATTAACTTCTCTAACAAACAAACAATGATCGATTTCAGGACCTGTAGGACCTTCAGGATGCTTCTGCAGTTGAACATGTTTCAGGCACAAACACAGCTCTTCTGCTGTACAAACCCAGAAGGGGAAAATGTTACTAGTCCTTCAAAACACAGAGATAGTGGTGAAAACAAGAAATCAAGTTACAAAAAGAAATTGATTTTCAAGCAGCTATTTCTTTGCCATTGTCTGTGCAGGTACAGAATAGAACACTAAACACATGCTTTGTGGAAGTTGCTGTCGTCTTACTGGCAGGGTTAAAGCAAATATATTCTGCTAGATCCTAAACATCTGCAGCTTTGTTTCAGAGGCCTCAGCTTCCCAGGTAATTAAAGAGGTTTAGTAGCCTTTTACATCCCTTTTACATCCATATTTGCATGCATTTTATTCATGTACACTGCGGCAGTGGCTATAGAGAGCTTTGTTTTCATAGCAAGGTGCTATCAGCTGAACAATAAGATGCAAGGAGTTAAGGAGTTACATTAGACAATGAGAGTTTTTTACAACGAGAGTCATAAAATACTGGAACAGGTTGCCCAGGGAAGTGGTTGAGGTCTCATCCCTGGGAGACATTCAAGATCAGATTTGATATGGCCCTGTGCAGCCTGATTTACTTGGATATTTCTGTGCTGACTGTAGAGATGATGGACAAGATGACCTTTGAGAGTACCTTCCAACTTGATGCAATCTGTGAGTCTGTGAATTTGTGAAAGCTGCTGAACTCAGATGTGTGTCTCAACACTGCCCTGTGCAGACAGTGACCAAACTGGACAGGGTACCTCATCCTAAACTTATCTCTGTGACTATAGCAACTGCTAACCTGAGCAAACTGCAATCTAGTGCTGTGATGCAAGCTGGAGCTCTCAGAACCACAAATTTCACACAACAGTGTTGTCATGCAAGCTGGAGCTTGCTGTGTAACTATGACCACTCTGATGGTTTGGGAGTTACCTGCTCCCCACCCTCCCCCAACTCCTCCCCCTCTTATGAAATCACCCAGACTAGACTCAGCCAGCTGGAAGGTCAGGAATCAAGGTTTATATTTACAGCTTAGCCCAATATACAAACAGAGATTTACAATACCTACAGCTATAGACAGAAATACACAAGTTAAAGGTAACACAGAAACACAACAGCCCTCCCAGAAACCAGAATCCCCAGGAGGGGCTCCCAGCCACCCTTCCACCTTATCCCAGACTTTGCCTTACCTGCAAGGTGAGTTTGGAGGATTGGCCGGGGGGGGGGGGGTTAGAAGCAGAATTAGTTGGGTTACACAGGGAGAAAAAAAGCATAGGCACTAACTGTGGCAGACACACACTGACTATCTTGTCTATGTTTGTCTCCTTGGTTTTATACATCTCAGCAAGCCTCTGAGTGCAGCAGACAGCACCATTGTTTCCTTTTCACAGCCTAGCATCTAATTCTTCTCATTACAATAGTCTAGTTAGCCTCAAACTATCACAGACCACATATGAGATTGGAAAGAGTATAGAACCATCAAGCTAACAGGGAAATTTGGAGCTCCTCCACCACATCCTTCTGGCATTTCTTGCTTTTCATTCTTTTCTGTTCTATATGTCTAACTTTTCTCCCTGTGCATGTAAGAGAAATACAATGCAACTGTTTTTATCAACCAACTGCTCAGTTCCTTCTTGGTTTCAGTTGGGGGAACCTTAGAAGAGTTTTCTCTCCTGCAGAAGCGGATTGAGATATAAGGCACTGAAGACGCTGTTGTGGTATCAGTCTTAGGAGGGAAGTTGTCCTCTTTGCAGAGTCACAGAATAGAATCATGGAATCGTTAAGGTTCCAAAAGACCTCCAAGATCAAGTCCAATCATCAGTCCAACACCACCATGGCCATTAAACCACGTCCTGAAATGCCATGTCTACGTGTTCCTTGAACACCTCCAGGGATGGTGACTCCACCGCTTCCCTGGGCAGCCTGTTCCAAGGCCTGACCACCCCTTCAGTAAAAACTTTCTTCCTAATATCCAATCTAAAGCTCCCCTGGCACAATCCGAGGCCATTTCCTCTTGTCTTGTCACTTGTTTCCTGGGAGAAGAGACTGACCCAACTGCTCCAGCCTCCTTGCAGGGAGTTGTAGAGAGCCAGAAGGTCTCCCTTCAGCCTCCTTCCCTCCGGCTGCACAGCCTCAGCTCCCTCACTGCTCCTCACAAGACCTGCTCTCCGGAACAGAAGATGCAGGAGATGCGTCTGCTGTTTCGGAAGGCAGGCAAGATGAACACACGACCCCTCCGGGTACATGTTCCAGTGCTGTGTGACCGAGATCGCACCAAGCGCCGTCGTTTGCCAGCAGAGTGCCACCCCCGCAGACAAGCACGGCGCCGGCAGTGTCAGACCTTCCTTTTAACCCCTCACCGAGCCCGTTTCGCCTTCAGCATTCGGACGGCTACGGCGAGGCTCAGGAGGAGGAGCTCCTATCACCACCCCGCCGGCAGCCTTGTGCGGTGACCTCGGTCCCGCCGCCGCCGTGTCCCTGCCGGGGCACGCTTGAGTGTTTCCGTGCTTCGAGAGCTGCCCCCGGCGCCGCCCGCTGCCGCCCCAGCCCGGTGCCGCAGCCTGCAGCCGGCGAGATCGCCCTGTGCTCCCCGCCGGCCTCTCTGCCTCGATCTGCCCTCCTGTCCGCCGCGGCCCGGGGGCTACCTGGCACTGCCGACCGGCGCTGCCCTGCCCCGTGCTGCCCGCCTCCGGGGAGGTGACTCCGTGCTGGGGCGGGTGCGGCCAGGGGCACGGCGGGGCTGGGGCTGGGTTTCGGCTTGGCATCTCGCTTAGGACATGAGGAGGAGCGACCTGGCCGAGGATTTTCCTTCCTTTTCTGCTGCTTTATGGTGGCTGTGAACTTGAATGCTTCTATGGCTTGATCATAAACTGCTCTTTTCCAGCTTGCCGGCATGGCAATAAAGAGAGGGCGGTGCCGACCATCAGTGTGATCCTCCTGGTTGTCATTGCTTCACATCTGGAACATGCCACTTGTGGTCCCTCAGTTTTTCATACACACAGTACCCAGCTTTAAATCCACAGCCTGCACCACTGTAGACTCACTTGTTTTTCTCCAGTATTCTTACTGCAGAGTCACTTTTTTTCTCCAGGAGTCGTACTGTAGAGTCACTGTTTTCTTCTTCAATATTCTTACCATAGAGTCACTGTTTTCTTCTCCAATATTCCTACTGTAGAGTCACTGTTTTCTTCTTCAATATTCCTACTGTAGAGTCACTTTTCCCTCCAATATTCTTACTACAGAGTCACTGTTTTCTTCTCCAATAGTCCTACTGTAGAGTCACTGTTTTCTTCTTCAGTATTCCTACTGTAGAGTCACTTTTCCCTCCAATATTCTTACTACAGAGTCACTGTTTTCTTCTCCAATATTCCTACTGTAGAGTCACTGTTTTCTTCTCCAGTAGTCCTACTGTAGAGTCACTCTTTCCCCCCCCCCCAATATTCTCCATATTCCTGCCCAGCCCCTAAGGTTGTCCTCCTGCTATATCCCCAGCCTGTCTTGATCACTGTGACATCTTCCACACACCACTTATGCTAAAAGGCAGTTGAAGGGAGCACTGTTGCTGCACTTTGAGTTTGGAATAGGTGATACAAAAGATCTTGTTTACAGGAAAGTTACAGAAGCAAAGTCATGGTGCACCCTGCTCCACACACCTCTGTTGTAAAGACAAGTCAGGTTGCAGTTGATGGGGAATCATTTCAGTTGCCAGAGAGTGGTAGCTCACATAATTTGATGTAATTTACACCAAGAAACACTGCGGAAAGTTCTATGCTGTCCATGCTAATGATCCTGTAGGAGTGATGTACTTTGATGCACGAGTAACTATGGCATATTCTGTTTAAATGCCAGCAAAAGGGGCAGCTCAAATATATCCACTGAGACTGATAGCAGATCTCAAAGCCTCATTGGACTTGGCTCCAAACAAAACAGGTGGATAAGGCAACTCCCCAGTGTCTTATGCTATAATCAGGAATCACATGTCAAAACCAGTGGTGTATGAGGTGGTGAAATGATTCAGATGTGAATTTGTGGTTGTGAAGCAAACCCAGAGGTGATGCATGTTTATTAGGACAACATTCCAAGGTAAACAACATTGGTAAGGAATGTGGTTGCAACCAAAACTTGGCAAGCTGTAAGGTGGCAGGAGGAGTCTCTTTCCAAAGGACACGCCTGGATGTGCTAATAGATAACTTCCTTGCTCTTGCACTCCACTGACCCAAACAGCAGGGAGTACTGTTCTGTAAGTAGTTGAGAGGACAATGATGGTTGATTAATAATTCATATACCTAAATTAAAGGCTCTGATGTGACACTGGAGGGTTACAGCTCATTACCAACTTCAGGTAGAGAGCACATGTGGTATATGACAAGGCACTTTGGGGACATGGTTTATTTAGGTGTCAAGGGTTAGGGCTGGGTTGGCCACTAAGTGTAAATGTTCTCTGTGAATCCCTCTTCCTTCTCAAAGTACTTTTTGTAGAGTCATAGAATCATTAGGAGAAGACCTCTAAAGTTATCAAATTGTCTTTCTCAAAACCTGCCTTTGATCCATTTTATGCAGGCAGTCTAAGAGCTGTCTGAAGAATTCAGAGGGAGAAGTTAGTAGTTCTGAACTCTTAATCTAGCCTGAGAGCCTTCTTTAAGTATTTCTTGTCTCAGTTACTACAGAGAAACTCATTGTGATGGATACCTGGAAGTGGAATGCCTTCCATATCTCAAGTCTGCTGCTCTGCAGCTTGGGATGCAGTTTAAGCATGTGAGGGCTCCCATGGAGGTTCTTTGCTTTGACTGCTTTCCACTGCTTCTGCTCAGGTGGAAGCTGACAGCTTACTTTCTGGCTGATGGGCAAAGAATGAGTTAATCACTTTCTGAGAATGACTTTGTCACATCAACTCTGTCAGTAGCTGTCACAGCATGACAGCTGTGCCATATTAACAGCAAAAAAGGACATTCTTCTATGGAATATTTTTCTAGGTGGAGAAATGTGGTGCAGGTGAAATCTCAGCCCCGTTTGCCACCCTTGTCAGCTTGTTATTTGCAGAGATCTAGATGGAAATGTGAAAATCTCCCTGTAGAACTTATTTCTACTGCAGGCCACAACTGTAAAGTGTTGCTGTACATGTTCTAAGAGGGCTTGTGTGGCTTATCTGCCTCAGCTGCTTTTAGGAGAGAAATTCACCTACTATTTATACTGCTGCCACCATTGTTTTCTGCTAATGAGAGAAAGAAAAAGCAGTACCAAGCTAAAGGGTCTAGAATATTTTCCAGAGGCACTAAGAGTTACAGTGCAGATCTCTCAGGAGTGTGGGAAGAGTTTCTGTAACTCAGTGTCCTGTAATTTTTTTAATTGGAAGCAAGAAGAGCTCTGATCAGAGGTCTGCACTGAGATCTCACTGCCTTTGGAGTGCAAGTCAAGGGATACACTTAAATTTAATATGATAATAGAGAGTTGGTAGGATCTTATGCCAGCACTCACTGTTCATGGAGTCCATCACAGAATCATAGAATCATAGATTCATAGAATGGTTTGGGTTGGAATGGACCTTAAAGGTCCATCCTGTTCCAGGGGCAGGGATAGCACCTTCCACTAGCCCAGGTTGCTCAAGGCCCTGTCCAACCTGGCTTTGAACACCTTCAGGGAGGGAGCATCCATGACCTCCCTGGGCAATTTGTTCCAGAGTCTCACCACCCTTAGTATGAAGAATCTCCAGTCTAAATCTGCCTTTCTCAAGCTTCAGTCCATTCTTCCTGGAGTGCATTAAGATGAGTGTGTCCAGCAGATCCAGGGAAGTTCTCCCCCCACCTCTACTCTGTTCTGGTGAGACCTTATCTTGAGTACTGCCTTCAGTTTTGGGCTCACTGGTGTAAGATGCACAGGGAGAGGGTCCAAGGGAGGGCTACGAGGATGATGAGGGGACTGGAGCACTGCCTGATGAGGAGAGGCTGAGGGACCTGGGGCTGTTTGGAGAAGAGAAGACTGAGAAGGAATTAAATCAATGTTTATAAATACCTGAGGGCTGGGGGTCAGGAGTTGGGGGGCACAGGCTCTGCTCACTTGCTCCCTGGAATAGGACAAGGAACAGTGGATGGAAGCTGCAGCACAGGAGATTCCAGCTCAACATAAGGGGGAACTTCTTTCCTGTAAGGGTCCCAGAGCACTGGCACAGGCTCCGTAGAGAGGCGGTGGAGTCTCCTTCTCTGGAGGAGAAATCTCCTCTGTGATCTGTGCCAGATTGTGTGGTCCTGCTCTGGCAGGGGTGTTGGACTCGATGATCTCCTCGGGTCCTTTCCATCCCCTAATATCCTGTGAGCCTGCGATCCTGTGTGAGTACCAGGACGTGGCAGCCTTCTCCTGGGGGATGAGGCACAGGGCAGCGCTGTTAGCGCAGCATTCAGCAGGGCGAGGATGCGCTTTTGTGGTGACTGTTTAACCTTGAGGGATTGCATTCCGTAGTTCCAGCAGGGATTACAGTAAATGCTCCATTTAGGTAAAGTCACAATCTAATTAAACAAATTCAGCCTAAATCCCTGCTGGGGCAGTAAAGATTTGCCTGTCAAATACCTCTAGGCGTTTTCGATTTCTATAGCAACAGTTAATTGGATATGTGACTGTCAGTTTAAATGCTTTAAATGAGGCTGATGGGATTAGTAATTGAATGCTGGGATCAGTGATTTATAGCTGGCTTTGCTAGCCTGCTCCTTGCTTACAGCTATGCTCCTGCTGGCTCCTTACCCTTCTCAGGGGTGTGTGGAGTGGTGGTCTGCATCTGCAGTAGAGTTGTGATGTTCCGAAATGCAGTTCTGATAAAGATTGGATGTAATCTGTGCACTCCTCTGCATACATACAACTGGTTTTAATGCTGTGGGTAGCAAAGGGTTCTGATCTAAATACTGAAAGCAGAACATCTGAAAATAGCCACCTACCTTCTTCAGTTAGGACCTGGGAGTGGAGGTCGCAGTTGTTCTCAGTTTAAATATATACAAGTGTCTTTCATGCCCTGTGTGGGAAAACAAACTGCAGTGTTTTGTGTGGTCAAATGACATCCAAAGGAAGCTGGCCAAGGGATTTTTGCCAGAGAGTGAATAGAAGAGGTGAAGTCTGTGCACTGCCTAAGTGGCTGCACTTGGAGAAACCTGCCTGCAAAGCTTGCTTAGGTGGGGGTATTGCTTCGGTGATGCTTCACTCACCCATCTTGGTGGGAACTGAAGAGAACCATAGAAGTTTTAAGGCTGATATGGAAGTGGCTACATCCTTCTGCATGTGACTTTTCCCATCTCACTGCAGTGCTTTAAAAGGCCAGTAATATGGAACGTTCCTTGGGGCTGCCCCAGGACACTGCTATACATAAAACAGATTTCAGGGCTAGCTAACCCATACCAGGGATTTCCTAATTCTCAAAGCAACCTGGGGTTAGGGAACTTAACCATTCATTTGCCTTCTAAGCTGTGAATTGTGGCATGATCCTAGTGGCATAAGGAGTAATCTCACTGTTTGTGTCCAGCTGAGCTTGAGGAAGAAGGTTGTAAAGGAAAGCTTTGTGTGGCACTGGGATGTATACCAGGGATTTCCTCATTCTCAAAGCAACCTGGGGTTAGGGAACTTAACCAATCATTTGCCTTCTAAGCTGTGAATTCTGGGATGTTCCTGGTGGCGTAAGAAGGAATCTCACTGTTTGTGTCCAGCTGAGCTTGAGGAAGAAGGCTGTAAAGGAAAACTTTATGTGGCACTGGGATGTGGGTTTGTTCTCCTGCTTTTCATCTAGGCCTCCTTAAGGACAGAGAGGCTCTTCTACAGCATACATTGAAGACATTGATTCATGTTAATTAAGTTCCCTTCAGAATTAAAATGAGCCAGTGCATGTTTAGAGTCTATGTTGAACTCCATTTAATCATACTTATTTCAGTTTATTAAATTAGAACACGTTTCTGTTCTTATAAAGCTTCTGTCCTGGGAAACATTATCTGAAGCAGCTAACAACATTAATGTTATAATTACTTGTATTTACGATATGGTTATAAACAATTATGAAGCAAATGATAACAATTATCCAGACATAATTACAAAATCATTATTGTAGTTATTTATATTTGGTTTATACCATACTACATATTCATTTACCAGGAAAAAAACAACCACCATGAAATTCATAGCTGTGCTCTGCATATTTCAGCTCATAGAAGTTCATTAGAGATGTGGGAATGGTGCTATGACCTTTCCTCATTAGCCAAAGATTTAAGCTTAGGTTTTCAGGCAGAGCTCCAGCTGCATGCCGTTTGGTATTCAGAAATCACTGCATTTTTCAGCTTCTCTCTCCCTTATGATGTGCTCCTGTACGTGAACTCCATTTGGTTTAGGAAATACTTTTACTTCCTTGCTTCCTTCCTTGAGTTCTTCCCTTCCTTCCTTCCTTCCTTCCTTCCTTCCTTCCTTCCTTCCTTCCTTCCTTCCTTCCTTCCTTCCTTCCTTCCTTCCTTCCTTCCTTCCTTCCTTCCTTTTCTTCCTTCCTTCTTTTCTGCCTTTAATTAGTTCCTATTAAAAAGTCCAACTCATCTTTCCCTAACCTCCGCTAGACTTTTTCCCCCTCCTTTTGTTCCTAATGCAGAGGCATTGCTCTCTCTGACTGGTCCAGACCCTTCCAGCACTCCTTGTTCATATTCAGCTTTTATGACACTTGTTCAGACCAGTGACACCATATTGGAACATACCCTGGAGTATTGACTGCTGTGTAACAATGATAGATGAGTGAGAAAAGTCAGGCAGAGGAAATGCAGACTCTGGTCGCTGGCCTCAGAATGAGGTGGGGTTTATCATGTTAATTTAAGCAGGAGGTGGGGTTTATCATGTTAATTTAAGCAGGAAGTAACCAGTAAGTTGCAGTGATAGGTGGGAGAGAAGTGCTCAGACCAGGCTGAAGGAGCTGGGGCTGTTCAGCCTCGAGGGGAAGGACCTTAGAGTTGCCTTCCAATACCTGAGGGGATATTATAGGAAGGCTGGAGAAAGACTTTTTGTAAGAGTGTCTAGAGACAGGACAAGGGCAACAGTTTTAAGCTGAGGGACAGTAGGGTTAGACTGGATCTTAGGAGTAAGTTCTTCAGTACAAGGGTAGTGAGACTCTGGGACAGGTTACCCAGGGAGGTTGTGAATGCCTCCTCCCTGTGGGTGTTCAAAGCCAAGTTGGATAAGGCCTTGAGCAGCTGAGTCTAGCTGAGAGGTGTCCCTGCCCATTGTGGGGAGGTTGGAGTAGGAAACCTCTGAGGTCCCTTCCATCCTAAGACCTTCTGCGATGATTCTATGTGGGGGACAGTGACGATCATGGGGTGGGAGCTGGCCTTTGATGTAAGCACCACCTGTGTAAATGTCAAAGGTTCTACAGTGTCAGTGCTGGGGCTTCTTTGTTTGTTCTCAGCTTTACTTATGTTGTTTTCTCGAAACAGAAAAGTCTGAGCTGCAGTTTCCTGTATTTCAGTGATTTATACCAGCTGAGGAAGCAAACACAAAGCTGCTCCACGGAAACCCATTTGTCAGGTGCTCTGTAAAAATTAGGAGTTGGAAGGTTTTTTTCTGCAACTTTGAGTCACCTTTATTTTGCACAAACTGATTGTTTTGACTTAGTGTTTATAACATTAAGGGCAGCTGTAGAATCCTGTGTTGGATGGCTATAAAATGTGTTACTAGTGAAACAGGGCTTTGTGCACAATGCTTTAAGTCAAACACACTTAGGATTTCTTTTTCATCTGGATGACTGAACACTATGAATTATAAATTTGGGCTTTAAACATTTATTCTGTTAACTGGTTAAAATGAGAGCAGTTAGAGCAAATACAGAGATATTCACTTTAGAGCATATTTATGATTCTAGTATTGTAAGAAAGTGGGAAAGCTAAAGACAAAAATGTGTTTTGGCTGTTGTGTGTGCAGTACAAGTCCTGTAATCACAGCAAAGAGGTTGGCATGGCTCTGATGGCTTAAAGATAAATGGAAATGATATTTGATTAAATGTCTGAGAGAAAATAAAGAAGATTTCAGAATTTATGCAGTTAGGATGAAGAATTTATTGTATATACAGGTAAGCAACTCTACTGTAGATGTACTTCCTCATTAAAGAAAATGAATACAGTAATCAAATTAGTTCTAGCATGGGAACTACAATACAGAGTGAAACTGGACTGAAACAGAAATCAGTTCTTTGACTCGAAAGAACACATAACCTGAAACACCAAATCGCAGGTCGCATCATCAACCAAGGACAGTAAAAAACTGTACAGTACAAGCAACACGTTACAATAAGTTATGACCAATAAGGCAGTCTTTCTCATTTAGGACAAAAAGGGATAAAGGAAAAGGTATTAAAATCTCATAAATCCACCGTATCTCTTTTCCATCTCCGGGACCTCTTTGGAATAAGTTTCCCCATTATCTTCTGAAGGGAGAATGGAGTCGGCGAAGCGCTTAAGGAACCCTCCGTATCGTTTCTGGTAATCCAGCCACCACTCTGGCCTGCCCACTCTTCTCATGAAGCCACCATATCTCTTTTGCAGCTCTTTGGCTTCATCTTCCATTTCTGGGCTGCGCTTTACGCTTCTCATGAAGCCTCCATACCTTTTGCTGACGTCGCCATCATTTTCATTTAGCTCTCTGTAATGTGCCGCTTCAGGGTTATCTCCTGTTCCTAGAAGCTCCTTCAGCAGATCAGAGGAATTAGCAAGGGCATCATCATCTGAGTCCTTCTTCATAAACCCTCCATACCTCTTAGCCAGGATTTCCCCTCCGTTGGCTTCATCCTCAGGTTCTACCCGATAAAGCTCGTCCATTTTCTTCATGAACCCCCCGTATCTTTTCATGAAGCCTCCATACTTCTTTGTGAGCAGATGGTTCTCATCCAGCTCTTTCTTGTCTCCTGGAGTCATGCTGCCATCCTCGGGGAGATCCAGCTTTGCCAGCTGCAGGAGCTCCTTGCAGGTCTCCCAGGCTTTGGCAGAAGGCAGCTTTCCTTCACACTCTAGTGTACATGCCTGCAAAAACGGATGCAGTTTACTGAGAAAGATTTAACAGCAACAAGCACCTCGCTGCCACCTTGTCTTAGTTCTGCTTGTTTTGGAAAGACCACCAGAGAGCATCTCTGTGTGAGTGGCTTGGAAGGACTGCTCTTTGGGAACAGGTGATTTGGTATCTGTGTGTTTTGAAGGTCATGAAGGACATGGTGGTCTCCACTCTGACAGACAGAACACTGGACAAGATGGATCATGGGTCCTGTATGTCAGGGCTGACCCTCTGTTTCTGTTTCACAGGTAGTGTGCCTGCACCTCCCTTTATGCTCAGATGCATTCTGATATATTTTTATTCATATCTATTACTTGGGAGCTAAAAAGCAATGGTTGTTTCCTTCATAATGGAAGTATGGAAGTGTATTCAATCTTCACTGTAGAAGCATATTCAATCTTCTCAGTCAAAAGTAACATTCAGAAACGTTAGGGATTCAGAAACTAGGCATTCTCACTGCAAAGCAGATGGTTGAACTGTACTGCTTAGCACCTGAATAGCCCTGAAGGCTTAAGTTCTGCCCCTTACCATTAGTTTCCCTTCATGAAACAGATCTCTCAAGTGTACACCAACTTAAATGTAGAAGTAGAGGCTCTCTTAGGATCGAACTTGTTGCTAGTTTGACAGACATGCATCAGAAAAAGGGAAACACTCCTAAGCTGTGTTGCTTTTGATTGCAAGGAAAACAAATTAGGCTAGCACATAAAAAGCTTTCAGTACCTGGATGTGTATCTCATAACCTGTCATGTAAAAGTAATAACATATATATTCCTGCTCTTCTTTTCCACCATGAGAATTTACTTCTTGTGCAGTCACACTTTTCACTTGGGAGAAAAAGTTAATTTAGTGTTGTTTTTTTTTCCTCTTGCACACAGTTTTTATACTATAATAATTAAACAAGAAAAGAATAATTTCATGCTATAAAAATTAAACAAAAAATATACTAAAACATTTAAACAAGAAAACAAGGAACATAAATAATTCTCCATAAGAGAAACACTTATTCTATTTGGTTTGGCAGAGCACCATTGGTCTTGGTGGTCTTGAAGGTCCTTCCCAACCTTTAATGACTCTGATTCTAAAGATGATGTTTCCTAAGGATCTTGATGTGCTTTTAAAATACTAAATTAAACCACAGCAGACTTTAATATCTAACTGATCAGCTCTCCAGCTCTGGCCTCACCTGTCTGTTGAGCTTCATTTTAGCCTGAAAAAAATTGATATTTGATGTTTTTATACAATCACAAGAAAATGTAAAGGGGTTTATGTAATTTGCAATGCAATAACTGGCTCTGCATGATCATTGCTATATATTATAGTTACGCTGTACAGAGAATGAGATCTCAGCTTGCCTAACAGACATTGCTCTAAATGAAGCTAAGAATGGGTCTTTTCCTTCCCGTTCCCATCTCAATTAAACAACCTTCTATGGCCAAATTAGCATTTCTCATAGGTGTGAATGACCAGGTACAATGTGCTATGTTTTGTATCTTAAATGTATAACGTGATAAAATCAGTTAGGATGTTACTAGATGCTAGTATCTCGAAACATTTGCTCCTAAAAGCCGTTTGTATGTATGTAGGAAGTGTATGGCACAGCACAATGCTTCTTTCCCCATTTCAAGTAAGTGTTGTTACAGAATGGGACTTCGATTGTCTCTTGAATGAAGATGTACAGGAGACAAAATCAGTAACCCACAACACAGACTCCCTCCTTCCAAAACGCTTGGTTTTGTTCCCCCCCCCTTAGTTCACATTGAAGTGTGATTGAAAGCTAACATAAGCAAAAGTATAGGGACCTGTTTTGCCAGTTACCCTAAGCACACTGCCCCTAGGAGCGTGATGTTGAGAGCATGTCCTTGCTTTGGGAGTAAGCAGAAGTTCTCAGCGACTCCTAACGCTGTGCAACAATCCAGTTCTCCCTTTGTGTGCTCTCAAACAATCGCCGGCCTCTTAGGAACCGGACTTCGAACATCATTTAGATGTGCTGAGCGCACGGCGCCTCAGTACTTCTGAGGTCAGGAATCGCAGGTGACGCTGGCACAAAACTCGGCCGCCCGAGTTCCACTGTCTGCTGGGAGGGCTGAGGGACCCCAGGGGTCCACTGCCTTCGATCCGTAAATTTCAGAGTTAGTTGCCTCTGTCACTATACTTCAAAATAGTTTCAGTATCATTAAGAATTGCAGGCATTCTGGGGTTCTCTTGGCATGATTTGCCTCAGGACACACCGCCAAAGGTGTCTTCGGGCATATCTCTAACGGTCTGTAGCACTGTGAGACGAGGAAGACCTGAGGGAGGTGTTGCTGCTCAAACCGGACTTGAACATCACTTTCAGTGAGATTCAGCCAAGTTTTCAGGCAGATCCGTCACTTTTCAGCTGCCTGGAGCAAGCTCATCCTGCCGAGGATCCCACCACCAGAGATACAGTCTGCCCTCCCGTCCCACCTGGCTTCTCCCTGCCCTGCCGGGGCTGCAGTGCCCGGTAGTAACCTCTCTTTTCCCCGCAGGGCCGCCTTCTCCGCCTGGATTTCTCTTCTCCTTTACTTTTTCACTCGGCTTTTCCCTGCTTTCCTCGGTGATGCCCGGAGCGGGTTGTCTCCCCCCGGCCGCCTCTCGCTGTCGGGACTACTCCCCACTCCTCATCCTGTGACCATCGCTCCGGGGGCCGCTCCTTCTCCTCTACCGCTTCAAAATCAGGTCTTCCATGCGACCCCGGCCGCTTGCTCCACTATGTACTTTTGTTATTTCTCTCCCTCCCGCCCAAAGGTAAGGCAGGGCAGCGACCCCACTCCGGCCGCGTACACCCCCCTGCAAGCCCCGTTCCCGCTTACCAGGGGATGGATGCCGGCTCGGGGTCCCAGGCGGTAGGCGCAGGCGGCACAGTCGCGGCCGCAGTCTGCCCGTGCCCGCGGCAGCAGGCAGGTGCTGAGCGCCAGCAGCGAGCAGCCGAGTCTCAGGAGCAGCGCCATGGGGCTGCAGGAAGGAGAGGTCAGCTAGGAACCGCCTCCCTCCGTTCCCATCCCCGCTGCCGCCTCGGCGGAGAGGTCAGCAGCCTGCAGCCTCCCCCAGCTCCCACCCCGGGCACTGCCTCCTCTAGCTTCGGGGCAGGAAAAGGTGCAACGAAACTGTTAGGCACCGCCGCGTAAAACTGCGCCCAGAGTCTCACACTGCTCCGCTAACACTCGCTTTGTGGAGGCGGAGTGGCTGCGCTTGCGAGGTATGCCGGCGCTTAAAGTAAGCGGCAGCTTAGCGGCTGCAGCGCAGCGGAGCTGCGCCCGGAGAGGAGCAGACCCGAAAGACGAAGCGCCCAAAAACTCCCCGTCCGGTGAAAGTCCCCGACCCAAACCCCTTCATCCCACCCTTCTCGCAACACCCGCGCCTCCCGGGGACCCCCGCCCGTCTCGGACGGGACAGCAGCTCCTCCCGGGAAGCCTTTCCCATCGCAGCGCCCCGAGCAACTGCCCCGACACCGCGCCCCAGCGCCGGCAGAGCTACCCGCGCTGCCCTTCCCTGCCGGCTCACTCACACACAGGCTGCCGTCCGGGCTCCCTGGAGTCGCCGTGTGCGGAGCGGGCTGCTCCTTGCAAGAGCCTCAGCGTACGAGCCGCGGTTCTTTATAGCGAGGCCGAGCAGCCTCTGGAGAAAGCCCGGCGGGAAGGAGCTGGGAGTCCGCGGCTGCTGCTGCTGGTGGCAGGCTCGGCGAGGGCGCGGGGGGATGCCGAGCCCAGGGCCCGCTGCCGAGCCGAGCGGGTGCGGGCGGCGGCACTTTATAATTAGGGAACGCGGGGACAGCGCAGCCTCCCCCAATCGCCGTCGGGCTCCCGCTGACGCAGCACCTACGACATCCCCACCCCCCCCCCCCCCCCCCGGCACCACTGCCCCGCTAACGGGGTTTGGGATGGGCGGGGGAGCGTGCTCCTGCCGTCGGGAGGAGCGGGGGACCTGCACTATGAAAGTTACCGGGAGAAGTTTTCACCGGGGGTGGGCAGGAATGAGGCATCGCCCTGAGTCACGATGTGGGGGGTGAAGAAGAGGAGCTCCGGGGCTGGCGGCAGCCCTGCTCCTAAGGGGGGAGTGACCTCAGTGTTGCATAGGGTTTAAGGGGGAAGAAGGGGCGTGGGGGTGTGTTTGGTTGTTGCCTTCCCTCTCTGCCATCCTGCCACCTTCTCCAAGTTGCTGGTGCTGAGGGTCCTTCTGCATGAGTTCTACCTCCTTCCTTGTGCCTCCGGTGTGAAACAGCTTGGGGGAGGCAGGTTTTAGAGGAGGGAGCAGGAAGACAAGGGGTTTCGGTTGAAAATGCTGGAGTCTCACAGGTGTGGATTGATTTGCCTGATTTGCACGGGTTTTTCTGTGACCTGCAAAGCATGAATGCGAAGAAACCAGACAAAGAAAGCCCTCAAGCACTTCTGCAGCTCACTCTGCTCTGCTCCATGTGACATCCTGGGGAACCGGTGTGGAGTGATGACACTGATCCCTGACACCTCTTGTTTGTAGAGGCCTCTGCCACAGCTGTGCAAAGTTGTGTTCCTTTGAGTGTCAGAACCCACCAGACTCCTTTCTCCTTCCAGGTGTGTTTCTGGGGTGGGATTTTTCTCCTTAGATCTCATTTTGCTGAGGTGAACAAGTTGTGCATCTCAGCTTTCTGTCTTGAGAGGGGTCCTTGAGATAGGTCCTTCTAAGCCAAATGTCTGCTCTGCATTTGCTATTCTTGGACTTCATTTCTGGACCTGTGTGATGGGGACAGTTCACAGTACATTGCCTGAGCTTCATTAGGGCATTAATGCACAATTATCTCCCCTGGAAGAGGAAGATACCTCAGTTTATACTTCCTCCTTTCCTAATGCTGCAGTACATGGATGCCACACATCTGGTAGCTGAGATACAGCCAGGTCTTGATCCTTCAGGACCAGGACAAAACTGTGCTGTCTGCCACCTGTTATTCTTTACACCAGCTCTTTGACTAAGACTAAAGGCACTGAAATGGGTGTCTGGATTGCCAGAAATACATCCATTCAAGCTCTTGCCTATCATCAGAGCAGAGAATCAGGCTCTCTGTCTGTGTAGTAATATCAGCCAACTTTGTAAATGAACCCTCAAGAGGTAGACATTCAGAAAATCATCCCAGTGGGTGTATTTCTGTGAGCATTGGAGCAATGAGCCACCGAGTCAGCAGCAATGCCATAAAGTTGTTTCCTAAGATGGTTTGGGAAGCACTGTCTAACTCTGGAGGAGACACATTTAGTGCCTTTTTTGCTTTCTAGAGTCAGAGCTTTTTGTGGTGGACATCATCAGATCAGTCCTCTGGGTCAATTACCAACCCTCAGCTCCACCACCATTTGTTGGCTTGCGTTCTAACAGCGTGGTGCGATGGGACAGACATCCCAGTAGCCTGCAGGTCGTTCCTGCTGCAGCATGCATCCCATTTCCCCAGGCTGACTGGCTCCTGCTTTCGTGGTTCTGCTCAGCAGCATCCATGCTTAGCCTGCCCCCTCAGCTGCTCAGGCTACTGTGTCCTCCAGTGCTCTGTTTAATGTCACTGTGGTTCATCTGGTCGTGATGAAAACCCAGGCAGTGTCAAGGTCTCACTGTGTGCAGAGGTGCAGATAGTCCCTCTGGATGAAATACAGACTATTAGGATATAAAAAGACCAAATAAAAAGCATGTACATTCTGTGTAGCAGAGGAATGATGAGGAGAAAGGCTGTGTCACAGTGAATAGTCTTATGGCTGCTGGTGGGGACTGGGGAAGAGGAAAAGAGGGGAGAGATGTAAAGAGATTGGTTATGAAATGTACGTGTGCAAAGACACTGTAGGAGAGAGAAAAGAGGTGTTTGAACATGGATAGCACTGGGCAAAAGAAATCCAGCCATGGCTGGTGGATATCCTTGTTTTCTGCTTCATCTTCTTCCCCATATCCTCTGTTGTTTGAGTCTTTGGGTGGTTCATCTCTATCACTGGTTCTAATTCTGCATCCGTCTTGTCCTTTTCTGAGTGTCCCCAGGGCTTGATAGGGTTGAGAGCAGGAAGAAGATTCCAGCCAGGCTCCCCTTTTGCCCTTTTTCCTCTAGGTGTAGCAGTGCTGGCTACACAGTCTTTTCCTTCCTCCCAAGGGATGCTAATTTACACAGAGAATGAGTAGCAATACAAGTAAGAAGTAATTAAGAAAGTATTTATTGAAGAGCTCATTTTTAACCAGTGTCAGCAGATGAAAGCTCTGTAATTGTCAGTCTGAGTCCAGTTTTGTGTGGGGTAAATATTCTTTGCAGAGAGAGGATGAAAGCAGGAGGGAGTTTGGAAAATTCTACGATTTGCTATTGTTACTACAAAGCAAGAATTACATCAGGAGAATTACTCACTGTAGGAGTGGAGGATAATGTACCCTCAGCAACAGAGGACCGAGAAACAAAGAAAGAGTGGGGCTTAAAAAGCAAGAGAACTCTTTTCACAACAGTAAAGATGCTACCTTGTTGCTCCCTCCTAACTTTGTAATAAAACCATGTTTGAGTTGATAAAAAAAAAAAATCAGTGTTTGTTTAACTCAGAATTACATCAGACACCAACTGCTCTTTATCTGCCAGCAAAATACACCTGCCGAAAGAAACCTGTTGTATCTCAGCACCGCTTGCAGCCCCAAGAGCCCTGTTGTCCTGCACTTTGTCCAGGGTCCCGGACTTAAGCTAGAAGAAGGTGAAGCCAGGATGAAATAATCTTCACTTTACTGATTGAGAGCACAGTCTGAATGATTTTGAAGTCTTGCCAAAAGTGTGCAGCTGAGTTAGACATGAAATCCTTCTCTCTTGGGTTTCACATCTGTGTCTTTACCACAGAATCATAGAATCAGTCAGGTTGGAAGAGACCCCCAGGATCATCCAGTCCAACCTATCACCCATCCCCATCCAATCAGCTAGACCATGGCACTAAGTGCCCCATCCAGGCTTTGCTTGAACACCTCCAGGGGTGGTGACTCCACCACCTCCCTGGGCAGCCCATTCCAATGCCAATCACTCTCTTTGGCAAGAACTTCTTCCTAACATCCAGCCTAGACCTGCCCTGGCACAACTTGAGACTGTGTCTCCTTGTTCTGTTGCTGGTTGCCTGGGAGAAGAGAGCTCAACCCCCACAGGACCAGCTTTCCTTTCCAAACTCTACTCATCATGCTAATTGAGCTGGTACAAAATCATTAAATGAAGATGGATTTACAGAAATCAGAAGTACACCTGCTGTTAGCACCCAAAGCAACCCTTCACATAATGCAGAGCCTTTGTGGCAGGACTGAAATGAGGAACAGGGGATGTAAACCAGTGTGTTGATCAAGGCTAGGTTGCATGAGGGCTTAAGTGACCTGTTCTAGGGGGAGGTGTCCCTGCCTATGGTGGGGAGTTGGAACTGGATGAGCTTTGAGGTCATTTCCAACCTAAACCATTCTATGATTCTATGTGGATCATTTGCTTCATCTCAGTACAAAAGGTTGCAGCATTTCTCAGGACCAAACACTCAGATTCCATTTAGCTCAGCCGAAGTGGGCTTAGTTTTTAATGGGAATGTATAGAGCTGGTATCAGAGCTGAGAAAGGCATTGTAGATCAACTCTCCTATACCAAACATCATCAAAGTAATTCAGGGATGTGAGTTATTCACCTACAGATGCAAAGAATGCATTGTAGATCAACTCTCCTTTATCAAACATCATCAAAGTAATTCAGGGATGTGAGTTATTCACCTACAGATGCAAAGAATGCATTGTAGATCAACTCTCCTATATCAAACATCATCAAAGTAATTCAGGGATGTGAGTTATTCACCTACAGATGCAAAGAATGCATTGTAGATCAACTCTCCTATATCAAACATCATCAAAGTAATTCAGGGATGTGAGTTATTCACCTACAGATGCAAAGAATGCATTGCTACTGGTAAAATAGCCTTGTTAAATGATGTCTGATGCAAGCAAAGGGGCAATGCAGAGAGAGACTCAGTGTATGACTGATATGGTGTTGCCCAAAGTGTACCTTTACAGGGCAGAGTTGTCTAAAAGACACCTTTACAGCTCCAGTGCTTCCCATCTCTCTCTCTATCCCTTAGGATACACCTGTGTGTATCATTTAAGAGATGAAGAACTAAGAAAGGTATCAGCACTGCAGACATTTCTGCTCACAGCTGCTAATGCCAATTTTTGTCTGAAGGACTGGAATGCTGAACTTTTTATCTCAGAACTAAGCTGGATCTTCTCAACACTTTTACCCTTGAACAAAAAACATTTTTTTTGAAGGAAAGTAATGTGCAGAACTAATGATGACAGGGAGATGCTTGCACAGGCAGAACACTGCCAGCTACTGCCCCTGTCTCTCAGCTGTTGATAGGCAGCTTTTCAAGGGGGAAGGAGGATTTGTGCTACTTTGAGTGTGACATTTGGAGTAATCATACAGCAAATACATTTATTGGTGCATTTGTTTGCCTGCAACTGTATCAGGCAAGAACGAAGCAGAGAAGTTGATCCTGTTCTGTGGAGATGGAGGTTCACTTTATTACCTGCTTCTCTGTTTCTCAAGGGGCTATGAATTTGTCCACTCAAAGATTTCTGAGACCAGACCTGAGCTGCAGTGAGTAGAATGTGCTGCAGAGCAACTAGAACAAACTGTGCAAGCTCTGAATTCGTTACCAGCCCATTACGTTGCTCATTTCCACAGAGGCCATGGGAGGGGTATTGCTAACAAAAGAAGAAGAAAACAGGGTGCTGGGTAGCAAAATGAATTGTGATGGAGTCCAGGCATGCTGATTATTATTTAAGATGATAACTACTCCATGTAAGAGGAGTGATTATCCTGATTTTTTAAATGAAGAAGCCTCATCCATGAATTGCAAAGAAAGTATTAGATTCCATCTAGGAGAAGCATTGCAGCGTCTGATGCAGATGTGGAAGGATTAGCTGAAAATTGTAAATGAGAGATTTCAATCACTTCAGTCATGCTAAGAAAAACAAACAAGCAGAGTCTAAACAATACATTTGCAGTGCAAGCTTCATCTGTTTTCCCAATGTTCTCGTTCTTCCAGCAGAATCTGGGAGCTTGCATGCTCATTGCTAGTATTTTATTGCCCGGTTGGGGAGTGCTGTGCTCACACTTCAGCACGACGTTTCAGAGCGAGTTGTTTTTGCAGGCTGGAGCTGTAAGGAGAGCCTGACGCATGCCATGCGGGCAGGGAAAAGGCTGGCTGGATTCCTTCCTGGCTGTGCTCCTCGCAGAGGTGCTGCAGGCAGGCAGAGGTGACCCAAAACTCCTTTATTTCGGGCAATTCAGAAACATCCTTTAAAGCGGTTTCATTGATTGCCTTCATTTGCAGCGTCCCAGCAGGGAATGTTTTATGGCCAAGCACCAAGCTCTCTCCAGTCCTGCCATGGGGGTGGGAATGACCTCTCTCATGTTGACTCCAGCCAGTGAAGGGAGAAGTGGAGGGCCATGTGTGCTCTCCCTCTTCGGCTTGTGTGCCAGAGAAGAGATCTGGATAGAATCATGGAATCACAGAATGCCAGGTTGGATGGGACCTCAAAGATCATCTGGTCCAACCTTTCTAGGTAATAGTCAAGTTGAAATGAGCTGGCCCAGCGCCCTTTAGGCTGAGTCCTAAGAGTGCTCAATGCAGGGCAATCCACTACTTCCCCTGGGAGATGATTCCAATGTCTGACCATCACCACTGTTCTCATGGTGAAAAGTTTCTTCTGGAGTCCAGTTAGAATCTCCCCAGCAGTAGCTTGCACCCAGTGCCTCTTGTCTGTTCCATGTAGGTCCTTGTAAAAAGGGACTCTCCATCTTCTTGGTAGCCACTCTTTACATAGCACATGTGACCTCCTGCCTCAGTGTAGGGCCATGAGCTACCCAGGACTGGAGGCCAGAAATGATATTTACTGCCTTTTGGGGAGTAAAAATGAAGATGCTGCACACTGATTGGAAGTTTAAAGGGAGATTCTATTTACAAGTACAGAAGGCATTCAGGTAGAATGGATCCATTTATAAACTTGGAGGTTGTTGAGTCTCCTTCTCGGGAGACTCTCAAGGCCTGTCTGGATGTGTTCCTGTGTGCCCTGAGCGAGATTGTATGGTCCTGCTCTGGCAGGGGGTTTGGACTTGATCTCTTTGGGTCCCTTCCAAGCCCTAACTGATAAAAGAAAAATGAAGGAGTGCTGGTAAAAGACCTTACAGACCAGATGCCCATTTTTGAGCATGTCTGTAGAAAACCATAGAATTACCAAACTTTGTAGAGATGTTTGCTTATAGCACACCCAGCATGGGGTGTGCAGGATTGATCAGAGAATCAGAGAATCAACCAGGTTGGAAGAGACCTCCAAGCTCATCCAGCCCAACCTAGCACTCAGCCATGTCCATTCAACCAGACCATGGCACAAGTTTGGTTGTTCAGCTCTTGGCTTCAGCACTTGGGCTAGGGCTGAGTGTTGTTGCACAGCTGCTTTGCTTCCCTTTGAAGATGAGGTCTATAAAGTAGTTTTAAATGGTTTAAAGTGGTTTAAAACAGAGGTTCAGTTTTAATCATCTACTGCCTCTTTGATCTTGTGAAAAGAAGCTCTTCCCTCTGAGATGTGATTAGTATCTGTTGTGCAGTTAGCTGAGAACATGTGAAAGTTGTGGGGGAATAGTAACTGAAGAGCAGTGATCTAAGTATTAATTGCTACTTTTATGGATCACTGCTTCTTGAACATCAACTGAAAATAGAAAGCAATTACAATATGTGATAGAATAGAAACTCATGGCATTAGTAGCCATGCTAATATTTAATCTCCAGGTTAGTCTTCCTTTTTTGTTCCACCTTTTCTGAGCAGGAGGAAACAGATACAGACAATTTGTCATGCTGGGTTATCTGAGCATCTTGATCAGCCTCAGAGTCCCAGCATTTAACTCTCTCTTTAACAAAACAACCCAGGAAATTATCAGAGTTTTTTAGTGCTCCATATTCAGAGACACCTCCTTGCTTATTCTTACTTAATCTCTACCAGAGAATTAAGATCCCATGCCTTGATCCCACAAGGAATCATTTTGTGGCCAAGGAGCACAAAGTGTCACCCTTTAGAAATTTAATGCCAGCATCTTGGCTGAGCCAAATTCATGTAGCTATAGCAATACCACATTGTGTATTCTAGATGAAGTTCCAAGCTACTTTTCCTTGTCTGTGTGTCATGTACTCTTGTTAATATTTTTCCAGCCTGCCAGCTTTTATGGCACTGATCTTTTTAGTTGCTATGCATCATTTGATTTAATTCCATTACAGACAATGATTTATGACTGCTTTATTCGAAAGAAAAAACAGTCAGAAAAGAAGAAGATAGATGCAGGACTGTGAGCAGCGACATTAAAATGAGCTAACAGCTGATGTACTTTTCAGGAAAACCTTTTAGCATAGTTAAATGTGCTCAGAGTGCTCCCCAAAATTAAGCTGCATATGGGGTAAGTGGTGGCACCCCAAGTGCTTGATCTATTTTCAGCCAGGTGATGTAATTATGCAGAGGGGAGCAGTCTATCAGTGCAGTAAGGATCTTACTTCCTTGCACTGAGAAGGTACCTATAAACCCATAAATATCTACATAGAATCATAGAGTGGTTTAGACTGGAAGGACCTCAAAGCTCATCCAGTTCCAACCCCCTGCCGTAGGCAGGGACAACTCCCACTAGAACAGGTCACTCAAGGCCTCATCCAACCTGGCCTTGAACACCTCCAGGGAGGTTGTGGAGCAGAGAATCGAAGATCACATTGGGTGATTCTGTGCTCCACAAGCTCCCTGGGCAACCTGTGCCAGTGTCTCACTACCCTCACTGTAAAGAACCCTTTCCTAACATCTAGTTTGAATCTCCCCTCTGCCAGTTTAAACCCATTACCCCTTTTATACTGCAGATAAGCCTTACTTCAGACCTGGTCAATTCTGTTACTATTGGCAAAGCCAAACTTATCTTAAAAGAATGAAGAAAAAATTAATTTCTTTTACAACCCACTGCAATTTTGCTGTTTTTAAGTATCTATACAATTCCCATCCGAGTATCTTGAAGCACTTGCACTGAATAAGCAGGTAAGTCTCACCCCTGTGAGGGCAGTATCACAGAATCAACCAGGTTGGAAGAGATCTCTGAGCTCATCCAGTCCAACCTAGCACCCAGCCCTGGCCAATCAACCAGACCATGGCACTAAGTGCCTCATCCAGGCTTTTCTTAAACACTGCCAGGGATGGTGACTCCACCACCTCCCTGGGCAGCCCATTCCAATGCCAATCACTCTCTCTGCCAACAACTTCCTCCTAACATCCAGCCTGGCACAACTTGAGACTGTCCCCCCTTATTCTGTTGCTGGTTGCTTGGCAGCAGAGCCCATCCCCACCTGGCTACAGCCTCCCTTCAGGTAGTTGTAGAGAGCAATGAGGTCTGCCCTGAGCCTCCTCTTCTGCAGGCTGCACACCCCCAGCTCCCTCAGCCTCTCCTCAGGGCTGCTTTGTTGCCCTTCTCTGGACACCTTCCAGTACTTCAACATCTCTCTTGAATGGAGAAGCCCAGAACTGGACACAGCACTCTGTGTGCTTTAGGAATAAATGTATTCATCTGTCTCATCTCCTACTGATGCTATGTTATCTTAATTGCCTCCTTGGCAATCAATCTTTTTATCTCCCCCCCCTGTACCATTCTTACTTCTGTGCACTCTTCTGTGTTCTGAACTTTGCTGGTTTTACTTTGTCAGTTTTCTCCTCTAAAAGTATGGAGATAGGTGATCATCTCCTGAAGGTCTACTTCGGGGAGCTAAGCATTTCAAGGGTGACCTTTCAAAGAATGTGACATTTCTCTGTGATCTCAGATTTGCCTCATAACCTGGTCTCACAGGGATTATCCATTGCTTTAAGCCTGTGCACAAGTAGTGAGAAGATCAGAACCTTGAGATTCCCATTTTCCTTGTCCTCTTGGATGACATTTCCCATTTAACATTTAAACTGCTGCATCTCAGGCAGCATTATTGAACAGACAATCATTTCTTTTGCTGTCAAAGCACAGTTTATGTGGCCATATTTTAAGGTGCTGATGCATATACATTTCAAGGACTTCTGTTGTCTCCTACGCAAAACTCATGTGCTGCAGGTTCTGCCTCCAGTTTTAATCCTGCTGAATTAAGGTTGCATATATATAGTATGTATAAAATAACACCTGTATAAAAACTCTGAATCAATCTTTCATATTTAAATAACTATTTGCATAGCCTGGAACATAAGCTGTATGAGGAGAGGCTGAGGGAGCTGGGGTTGTGCAGCCTGCAGAAGAGGAGGGTCAGGGCAGACCTCACTGCTGTCTGCAACTACCTGAAGGGAGGTTGCAGCCAGGTGGGGTTGGGCTCTTCTGCCAGGCACCCAGCAACAGAGCAAGGGGACACAGTCTCAAGTTGTGCCAGGAGAGGTCTAGGCTGGATGTTAGGAGGAAGTTGTTGTCAGAGAGAGTGATTGACATTGGAATGGGCTACCCAGGGAGGTGGTGGAGTCACCATCCCTAGAGGTGTTGAAGCCAAGCCTGGCTGAGGCACTTAGTGCCATGGTCTGGTTGATTGGCTAGGGCTGGGTGCTAGGTTGGGCTGGATGAGCTTGGAGGTCTCCTCCAAGCTGGTTGATGCTTTGATTCTATGATTCTGTTGTTGGAGGCTTTCTTTGTCACGCGGCAGCATCTCTGGTTGTGTTACAGACAACTCCTCCTCATGCTTCACGTTGATAGGAAAAAATCTTAGTTCAGTTTCTTGAAGTTTCCAAATCAATTCTGTAAACAAGTTTTAAAAATGTAGGTGAGGGCAGATAATGATCAGAAAATGTTAACTGCCTGTCACAGGGATTGTTTATGAAAAGAAGCGAGCTCTGGATGGGAGCTGTTGGGAGCGTCATGGCTATGAAATGTTGTTTCCATTGATTAGACAATCATGTCTTTTACTCTTCAGGGACAGGGGGACAGAACACATCAGCTTCTCCTACCGCAAATCCCAAACTTATTCATTTTAGCAGAAGCAACTGAGAGGCAGCAGGATGCAAAGCAGACAAAGTAAAGAATAAATGCATGTGATTATAGATTTCAGCTACAGCAGCCAGAGCTTTGCCTTAGGTATGTCTACAGTTGTCAAACCCAAGGCAAGCTCTGCAAACTCTGATAAATAATTTGGAGCTGCAGTTTGCAAGGCTTGCTCAGGCTAGGGTTATCTTAGATTATTTCCCATCCATCACTCCTTCCATCTTGGGTTTACTTCAAGACAGAGTCAAAATGTGATCAGATCACATTGGGTGATTCTGTGCTTCACAACCTCCCTGGAGGTGTTCAAGGCCAGGTTGGATGAGACCTTGAGCAACCTGTTCTAGTGGGAGGTGTCCCTGCCTTTGGCAGGGGCTTGGAACTGGCTGACTTTTGAGCTCCCTTGCAACCTAAACCATTCTATGATTCTATGATCATCTGTGGGACTCCAAGTGTAGAACTTGCATTGGGAGTGGATTCCATCAAGTCTGCAGGGTACACTTTTTTAAAAGCCTTCTACATTTTGATTAATTTTAGCTTGGTTCTATTTATTTACTTATGTACATGTTTGTTCTGCTGATTTTAAGACCAATATTGACTATTAAGGCTGGTTTTGTCCTCTTATCAGAAGCCATTTGGCTTCATCCAGTCACCTTGGCCAGCATCTTGTACTTAGAAGAAGCAAGTTGTTCTAAGAGATCCAGAGACAGAGACTGCTCAGATTCTTTTCATAGCTTTTTTCCCCCCAGTAATTAACCTCTTTCCTCAATAATTAAGCAGTGATGCCTCATTTTGAATTTAAATCAGTTTTGCTTAGGATTCAACTCTTGATCCTTATAATCCTTCTTCTGCAGGATTATGCAGCCTTTCCTATCAGGGCAGTATTTAGGCACTGTAATCAGATCTTTTCTAAATGAACTTTTTCAAATGAGCTGTTAAGATCTGTCTGGTCTGCTCTGCTCAAGGATTTTCTTCAACTCTCAAATAATTCTTGCAGACTCTCCATTTCTTATTGCCTTTAGAGAACACTGAACCCAGAAGTGGACACATCATTCCAGCACCGATCTCTGTCAGTGGTGCCTTGAAGAAGGAGCTCAGACCTTTTGGACATAACTTTTGCCACACTGACAAGCATTAGCAACCTTTTCCTACCATGCTGCATGAATTTCTGTTGAATGTTTAGTTACTTCAGCTCATAGCTGGAGAAATCCCCATCCCTGGATGTAGAGAAGTGGTGCTGAGGGGCAGGGTTTAGCGCCAGACTTGGTAGAGCTGAGTAATGGTTGGGCTTGATGATCTTGAAAGTCTTTTCCAACCAAAATGATTGTGTGACTCTATGACAGCATGAAATGGACTCCTTGTCTCTGGCATAGACAGGAACTCCAGCAAACTTTAATGCTAAACCAAATAACCAGGTTTTTATCCACACCCCCCCTCCCCAAAGGCTCAGGAGTGCCAAATGCTTAACAATCTGCAGATTTTGTTTCCCTTAAAAAGTTATTAGCTTCCCCCTTTTCTCTCTCTTCTAATTTCTTAAAAGCAGAAGTGTCAAAGTCTCTTTCTCAGGACAGGCTCAGGACTTGCTCTGTGTGACAGATCTAAGTCTTGTGCAAACTCAGGAGATTATCTGTAGTCTTAGAAAGCAAAGGCAGGCTTAGCAATAGGATATCAACCCTCTCCAGTCCCAAGACTGGAAGGAGAAAAGGCCGTGCTGTATTTCCTCACCCCAAGCTGGTTTCAGAGCTCGCTCCCAAGCTCTAGGAGCCACCTGCAGATGCTCTGACTAAGGCTAGATAGGTTTCTGCAGGACCACGCGTGCTGCATGGCCCTGCTCAACGTGACTGCAAGACAAATTTGGCCCCAAAGAAAATGACTCATGCTAGTCTCCCTTTGCAGTTATTTTAATAATGAAGTAATTAGAGCTGAGCCTGGCAATTTCTCTTGTTTCTTTCTGCCCAGACCACCGACAGCTCTATTTTGTGCCAACCCACTGGCACCATGTCCAGATAGCTGATGGCTATCTTGTTAACAAGAGGATTTATGATTTATTCCACCCCCCCTCCAAGTAGTTAATACTCTACACAATCCTTTTATACAGCTGTGGAGTTGAAAGGGCTTATGTACAGCTTTACTACTTAAATACTAGACAATATAGTCTTGGTAGCATTTATTGAAAGATGAAAAATGCAGAAAGCTAATAAATACTTCCTGGTATTGAACAAACCCCCTGCAGGATAAGGACTTCATTGATCTGTCCCAGGCAGACAAGCAGTGTCCTGTGTGCTCCTGACAGAAAGGAATCAATCTGGGAGAATGGTTCTGGGAAAGGCTCTGACCTGGGTTTGTTAATGTACAGGCTCACAACATGTTCTTTAAAGGAGGCTAGCCAGAGAGCACCTGGGGTTTGTAGAGATTCCTGATGAGACAACTCCCATTTTGTCCAAGTAAAATAATTATTCTCTTCCTAGTACATCTGTAGAAAATAACCTGAGTGCCTTCCTACCTCTGCAGTCCTGTAGTCAGGATGTGATGACTGCTGAGCCCTTGAAATCAGTGGCAGCCGAGGGTAGGATGTTGTGAAATGTTGATTCTCTGTTGGTGTCTCTAGCCTGAAATTCTCTGACATGTTGATGGTGAAGAGACATCTGGATGGAGACATTTTGTCTGTTAAAGTGAAGCAGAAGAATTCATGATCATAAACCAAGCTCATCTTATTTTTCCCCCTCCTGTTAAATAATTCCCTCTTCCTTCTCTCATGCTAACAGAATGAAGCATCCTGGCTTAGACCAGTGATCCATTTAGCTCAGCATCCAGTACCCCACTGTGTCCATAAGCACCCAGTTACATCACTGTCTAAGAAAGTGCAAAAGCAGGCCAAGCATTTGCAATATTCCCCTCTTCTACTTTCTGAGCCTTTAGTTATTTCAGCACAGGGGCCTCCTGAGCTGGATTGGTTTCTGTCTGTAATGTAGCAGAGTACTCCTTTCATGTGAGCATTTCAGCTGGAAGCCTTGTGAAGTTTCAGTGTTCACAGGGTCATCTCTCAAGGACCTCTGCAGATCCACTACTGCATGTGGGACCATCAGCTTCACAGAATGGTTTGGTTTGGAGAAGACTTTAAGAGATCATCTAGTTCCAACACTTCCAGATGTCCTGGTCAGGGACACTTTCCACTAGCCCAGGTTGCTCAAGATCTCATCCAACCTGGCCTAGAACACTTCCAGGGAGGGGGCATCCACAGCTTCCTTCAGCAACATGCTCCAATATCTCACCACCCTCACTGTAAAGATCCAGTCTAAATCTCCCCTCATGGTGGTAGTCTATTTATTTTCCTCACTACAGAAAGACAGAAGGTGAAATTCTGATTAAATTGCATTCCTCAGTTCCATTCTTGTCCTCCATGTCCACGAGGACATAGGAACTCTCTGTCTCTTGCTCTGATTTCCAAATAACTTGGTGTTAAAGAAAAAGGTTCCCCAAGAACACAACTACTTCACTTTCTGGAAGGCAAATGAGGTTATGTTAAATCTGCTTTGTCTTTTCCATCAACTGAGAAGCTGTTGCAGTGAGACAATTGCCAGGGGATTTTCTTATGGCTGCTACTCCCAAGGGATGAAGAACTTATGACTGGAAAGGGTTTGCAGGGCTGGGAGTTTGTTGGAATTCATTCAGTATGTAAATTCATGGAGTTAAACACATGGCAAGCAACGTGTATTTCCCCTGATTCACAGCAGCATTCCCAAAAGACTCTCTCCTGCTTTTATCCATGTCCTACACAGGGGCTGCTTGTAGAGTTTAGCAGATTTGAGAGCAGTTACACAGTTCAAAAAATAAAATAGCATTGAGCAAACAGTGTGGGCAGCAGGACAAGGGAGGTTCATCTGCCCCTGTGCTCAGCACTGCTCAGGCCACCCCTGGAGTGCTGTGTCCAGTTCTGGGCTCCTCAGTTCAAGAGAGATGTTGCAGTACTGGAAGGTGTCCACAGGAGGGCGACAAAGCTGGTGAGGGGCCTGGAGCAGAGCCCTGTGAGGAGAGGCTGAGGGAGCTGGGGGGGTGCAGCCTGCAGCAGAGGAGGCTCAGGGCAGAGCTCATTGCTGCCTGCAAAGGGAGGCTGTAGCCAGGTGGGGTTGGGCTCTTCTGCCAGGCAACCAGCAACAGAGCGAGGGGACACAGCCTCAAGTTGTGGCAGGGCAGGTCTAGGCTGGATGTTAGGAGGAAGCTGTTGGCAGAGAGAGTGATTGGCATTGGAATGGGCTGCCCAGGGAGGTGGTGGAGTTGCCATCCCTGGAGGTGTTGAAGCCAAGCCTGGCTGAGGCACTTAATGCCATGGTCTGGTTGATTGGCCAGGGCTGGATGCTAGGTTGGCCTGGATGAGATTGGAGCTCTCTTCCAACCTGGTTGATTCTGTGATCTCTGCTGAATGCAGACACTCTCCCTGAAATTAAGAATACCCTCACTTTTTAGGTTCACTTCAATGTCTCTGCTGAAATTCCTTAGATCCTGGTTGCTTGAATCCCTCTGAGGGACATTACTAAGCCTGGATTTTCCACAAGGAAAAATGTGTTTTCCGTGACACTGAGCAGTGAATGTTTCATTTACTAGTTTCTACCCAATGTCTTCTACTAGCTCAGGTCTGATCTGAGACATCATCAAATGTTCCTTGAGGATCTCAACTAAATATAATGACAAATCAATTCAATGCTCTTCTTTGATGTTTGACCTAAAACCAATGAGGAAGCATTAGTTAGAACTCTGGTGTCATTCCATGTGGAATTATTCCTTTGATGAAAACCATCAGCTTATTATGTGGCTTTGCATGCCCTGTGCACATAAAATCAGTGGTACTATTGCAGGAGCTGTTGGCTTTAATTTAGTATAAAAGCAAAGGGGGTTGTACCTTCTTTCTACCAGGGATTAAGAAAAATGAAATGAAAATAAGGTGATAAGCCCTTTGAGTTCAGAAGTGGCATATTAATATAGGAACCAACAGAATCACACAGTCAGAGAATGGTTTAGTAGGAAGGGACCTTAAAGATCATCCAGTTCCAACCCCCTGCCATAGGCAGGGACACCTCCCACTAGAACAGGTTGCTCAAGGCCTCATCCAACCTGACCTTGAACACCTCCAGGGAGGTTGTGGAGCAGAGAATCGAAGATCACATTGGGTGCTTCTGTGCTCCACAAGCTCCCTGGGCAACCTGTGCCACTGACTCACTACCCTCACTGCAAACAACTTCTTCCTAACATCCAGTTTCAGTCTCCCCTCTGCCAGTCTAGACTCATTACTCCTTGTCCTGTCATCACAAGACCTTGTCAATAGTCCCTCCCCAGCCCTCCTGTAGCCCCTTTCAGATACTGGAAGGCTACTCCAAGGTCTCCTCAAAGCTTTCTCTTCTCCAGGCTGTAGAGCCCCAACTCTCATAGCCTGTCCTCATAGCAAACTCCTGCAGCCCTCTAAGCATCTTCATAGCCTCAGCTGGACTCGAACCTTGCTGCATCTTTACTGCTGGGTAGAAGCTCCTAGTTGAGTTTTGGGGCTTCAAATGAGAAAAGAAGAGAACTGAATGCATTTTGGTGAAGGTTTGATGCCATCTCTGTCGGGAATGCTCTGTGGCAGAGCTATTCAGCCACAGGTCAGAAGTTTAAAAGTAGACAACTTCCACAGGAGTGGGGGATTGCTTCTTCTTTCATGAGATGATTTTGGTGCTCAACCAGTCATAGAATCATGGCATCATGGAATGGTGGAGGCTGGAAGAGACCTCTGGAGATCACCTAGTCCAACCATGCTGCCCAGGATCACAGCTAAGTAGGTTTGGAATCTTTCCAAAGAAGGAGACTCCACAACCTCTCTGGGCAGCCCTCTCCAGGGGTCAAACATACTCAAGGTAAAGAAGTTTTTTTACAGATTCCCAGATTTTGTTGGGTTGGAAGGGACCTTTCAAGCTTCCCCTGCAGTCAGCAGGGACATGTCTAACTAAATCAGGCTGCCCAGGGCCACAGGTTTGGTCTTGAATGTCTCTAAGGACAGAGCCTCAACCACATCCCTGGGCAGCCTGTGTCAGTATTTTGTCACTGTCATTGTAGAGAACTTTTTCCTTAAGTCCTGGCCCTCTGTCTTCCCAGGTGCCACAGAAACTAACAAGACCATTCAGAAGAGCAGGTAGTCCTTACTATGCACATGAATAAAAGAGGACTTCACTCATCAGGCCTTTGAAGCCAAGACAATCTCATGAATTATCCAAAAACCCAACCCAGGCAAATGAAAACCAAAACAAAGTGAGACTTTTTAATCTCTACATTTGTGTTTTTAAACACAAGTTTCTGAAGTGATGCCTGCATGGTTGGGGTAGAAGGTCACATGTCATCATTTGGACATTAGGAGGAAGAACTACAATGAGGGGTAGTGAAATACTGGAACAGGTTGGTCAGAGTGGTGGTGGAGGCTCCATCCCTGGAAACATTTGAGGTCAAACTTGATGATGCCCTGAGCAACCTGATCTAGTTAAAGATGTCTCTGCTCACTGGAGTGGGTTGGACAAGATGACCTTGAGAGATCCCTTCCAACCTGGTGCAACCTATGACTCTATGATTCCTTGATCCATACCCACGCTCTGATGCAGGAGGGGAGAGAAGCAGCTCAGGTCCCAACAGCAGGCACATGGGCAGGACTTACTAAGTACACTGAGCTGCTCCTGCACCAGCCAGTACTGGCTTCTCTCTGAAGAGCCAGAACAGAAGGAAAAGAGGTAACAATCTGCATGAAAGCCTCTGCATGTGACCTGGGAGACCTGCAAACAAGTCCTGGTTTTGATGAGTTGTTTCACTTTTGCTTTGGATGATAACAAATTCTGTATTCTGAATCTACAACTCCCCCACCTCATCTTTTCCCTGCATGAAATGCATGTGAACAAAAGGGAAAGGAAAAATTATAGCAGTGAACATAAAAGAAATGCTAAATTTGAAATTAAATGAACTTCAGATAATCATCTGTCACTCAGTGGCCCAGTATTATCCCTTAATAACCTTATTGTCTCTTTGCCTATTTGCTTCTTATCTATTTAGAGCAGTTGTTTATCATTCACAGCCTGATTGGTTCCTCGTCTATGTATTTCCAAAAGAAAGGGAAGATAATATCCCTAGGACTCAGTTTTTCCTCCTTTTTGTTCCATTAGTTGATGAGAAAGTGAGGAATTAGCATTAAAAAACCTCCCTTTGCTAGCACTGGATTGAAGATGGCCTGGAAATACAGGGCTTGGAGCCAGACCCATCTTTCCCAAAGTTTGGATGAGCTCAGATTTGGACTCTGGGACTGGCAAAATGCTGATCCAGGCTAGCAAAGCATAAAGTCCAGGAAAAAGCACAGCCTTTTGTTCCAAATGAATAACAGAGACACTGAGGGCCCCCACTGTAAATTGCTTAACTTATTCAGTGTGTGGAGTGTTCTGGGCTGCCATAAGCTCAGAATTAAGCACTGTAAACTGCCTGAAGATATGATGATCTTGAAGAGACCAAACAGCTTTGAGCACAACTGACCCCAGGAAGCTACTGTGGATACCTAGAAATATGCTCCTCTTCACTCATGGAGGCACTGAAATACAGCCAGGGGGGCTGGTTGTACCAGGCAGTTTGTACATTCATACATAGATGAAGAGCTGAGGTTCAAAATAACACTTTTGGGGATGGCTTATGAAGGATGTTGTTTGACTTTGTCAGTGCATTCCCAGTCAGCCTGGGTTTAGCCATACTGGTGCTCTGAGGATTGGAAGCAGAGCTGCAGAGCCACCTCCATGTCAAGCCACATGTATGACCTGAAGCTGTGTCCCAGGTGTGGCTGCTCCCACAAGACCCAACAGGAAATGGGTGCTGGGCTGTTTGAACTCATGATTGGATTAATATCCAACCTCAAGTTTAGATTTTTAGGTTGGATATTAGGAAGAATTTCTTTACTGAAACAATGGTGGGGCAGTGGAACAGGCTGGCCAGGGAGCTGATGGAGTCACCAGCCCTGGAAGTGTTCAACACATGAGTAGATGTGGCACTCTGGGACAAGGAGGTGTGGGGAAGAAGGTTGGGCTTGATGATCTTAGAGGTATTTTCCAACTTTAATGATCTGTGATGGATGTTAGCTGTACTGCTCTCTGGTTGCTCTTGATCACAGAAATAGAATCATAGAATCAACCAGGTTGGAGGAGACCTCCAAGCTCATCCAGTCCAACCTAGCACCCAGCCCCAGCCAAGCAACCAGACCATGGCACCAAGTGTCCCAGCCAGGCTTTGCTTCCACACATCTAGGGACGGTGACTCCACCACCTCCCTGGGCATCACATTCCAATGCCAATCACTCTGCCAACAACTTCCTCCTAACATCCAGCCTAGACCTGCCTTGGCACAGCTTGAGACTGTGTCCCCTTCTTCTGTTGCTGGCTGCCTGGCAGAAGAGCCCAACCCCAGCTGGCTACAGCCTCCCTGCAGGTAGTTGTAGACAGCAATAGATTTGCTTTACTGGATAGATCTAGGTGGGCAAAGGGCTGTGGGGTGGTAACCCACACGTGTCAACTCCTCCTCTGCAGAGGAGGATAAACACACTCTCCCAACTCCACAAACACCCAGACCTTGCCTTTGCTATGTTGCTCCTGCCTGTGTCTCTTTGGCATGGTGTCCAGGTATGCTCTGAGGCAGTTGGCACACGTTAAAATGGGAAATGTTGAGCGAAATATGAGTAAGACCTGGTAACAAAGCCAGTGCTGCACCTACCTTCCTTTCAAGTACTCTTCTATGAAATTAAGTATTGATCAGTTATGATGTTCTTCCAGCCTCAGTTTTCAGTCTGATCTGAAAGACAATGTTCTGTGCAACATCTGGAGTGTGCTGGCTGAAGGGCAGCTTGATGGGTTCCAGTGCTTGTAAGGCAGTTTAGGATTGATGTAGGTTTCAGGAGCTCAGTCAGATCTCGGTGTGCTATCTGAAGAGTTTACCCCAGCAGGTCGTCTGGCAGGAATCAAGCTAGTTTAAAACAAGCCAGAAGTGGTGGCACTTTCCCTTGTGTGCTGGGCTGAGTGAGGTGGCTGGAGGGTGTGTTCAGCAGTGGCATTGGTAGCCTTGAGCAGGTGAGGTGGAAGGATGGAGGGGATAGAAGCCGCTGCTGCTGCTGCCCCACCGTGGGCTGTCAGATGTACAAGGGGTAGGGACTGGACGGTGTCACTGTGTGCATGGGGTCAGTGTCAACTGGGATGGCTACAGTTCCCCTCTAATTCCTTATCTGCAGGAGTGGGAGCTGTAGCAATTGTTGAGATATGGCATCTTAGCAGACTGAAGTAAACAAAAGTTGTGTTTCCTACCCTAGGCTGTAAACTGTGAAGATGGGAGAGCTGTCACAAGACTGCTCAGCTGTGGTCTGTGCTGGTGCTTCGGGTGCTGGACCAGATGAACAGCTGGCAGGGGTGGGCAACTGATCCATCCTAATCCAGGAAAGTCAGCTTTTTCTCCCCTAAAGTGGTAGATATTTCTGTCAAAGCAATCAGCAGTGAACCAGTTAATGGTGCTGACATCGAGGGCCCTGCCTTTCTGGAGGAGCACCCCACAGCAGACCTCACTCAAAGCTCTTGATGCTGCTGAGAAGGGCATGTGGCCCCCAGGTTCCTCCCTGTGCAGTCACAGTTGTATAACATCCCTCTTGCAGCCAACACAATTGTTTACTTGGAAAATTAATGGTATTCACTTTTCCCTCTTTTTTTTTTTCCCCTTTGTTTTGTTATTGTCTTTCTCCCCCCCTTACCCATCTCTCAATGTGCTTTAACAGCTGGAGATGAGGAGAAGGCAGCACCAGGAGAGCAGGCAGCTCTCTGCAGACAGGCAGGGAGTGCTCCGGGGACTACCTCTGGCCCATGGATAACAGATGGGAACTTATGGTTTATAACTTAACAGATGGATCACAGCTCTGTTGTTCACTTGCATGGAGAGAATCAAATGGTTATGGGGCAGCTAAATAAAAGCAGCTAATCAGAAAGGTCTGTGATTCAATGTAGTCATTCGGGAGGATGCAATTCACAGGGCTGAAAAACTTGTGGCAGTGACTAATGAGTAAAAGCAATGACAAGAAAGATGAATTATTGCCCTGGTTCAGCTCCTATAAAAGTATATTTTATCAAACAAGCACCTCTAGTGGTTTTGTTTTGTCTGCCACTCACAAATACATGTTTTTTTCCTGTGAAAAGGCATGATTTTGTTTCAGAAGGTGAAAATGTAGTTTACCTTGGAGACTAAGAGATGTGGTGTTCTGCTTTGACGTGACACACTCGATATACATTTATATAGCTGTAAATATGTGTATCACACCACTCAAAACTATCTTCTGCAGGTTTTTTACCAGCTGCCACCAAACTGACAACATCAACAAGAACTTCTGTGACCTGTGTCCATCCCTGAGCCTTTGCACCACAGAAGGATGTGGCACTTTTGTGTGCATCTCACTGCTGATAACGTGATGGCTTTTTGAGTGCGATCCATAGATGCTTGGCACGGTAAGAGATATTTGTTATCATTATCTTTCTTCCTATGAAGCATATAGCAAGCACCACTCATGAAGTACATTCATTACTTTGATGCTTATATTTCTTAGTGGGTTTTCATAATCACACAACTCAGCAAAAATAATGGAGATCACAAACCAAATAGGCAAACATCTTTAAGATGGAGATCACAAACCAAATAGACAAACATCTTTAAGGACCAACCTTCCACTGCTGCCCAGCTGAGTGATCACAGGGAACTTCAGGTCCCTGCTCTGTTCAAGTCAAGAATCATAGAATCATAGAATCAACCAGGTTGGAAGAGACCTCCAAGATCACCCAGTCCAACCTAGCACCCAGCCCTAGCCAGTCAACCAGACCATGGCACTAAGTGCCCCTGCCAGGCTTTTCTTGAACACCTCCAGGGATGGTGACTTCACCACCTCCCTGGGCAGCCCATTCCAATGACAGATCACTCTTTCATGATGCAACAAAGTCTCTTGGGGTAGTGGAAGCCTGAAAGGGTATTATGAATTTTCCCCCTTCTCCCCGATTCACTTATCAGGCTCTAAGGGAAAGTGTTGTTCAAGCAAGTCAGATTTCAATGGATGAAGTTGTCTCTTTTTTGTGGTACTCTCAAAGTTACTTCTGGGCTGAAAAGACTTTATGTTGTCAGTAGAGGTGCTGATAGACCCACAATTACAATCTCTACTTGATGGACTTTGGGTTAGATTTTCTGTAGCCTCTTCATCTCTGACCTGTTTAGGGCAGAGGAAGCATCAGCCACAACCTCAAGCCCCCAGGCATGCTGTGACCGTATGTCACTGTGCAGCAACCCCCTCCAGCCACATTAGTTCTGACACCTTGTAAAACCCCCTGAAAACAGCTTTCTTACCAACTCAGATCCCCTGTCAGCCCATAAAAATGGATTAGGGCAGAGAGAGTTGACAGACCAAAAGAATACAAGGATATCACACCACTTTAGATCCCTGGATTGGGGGAGCAGTGACTTTAATAATGGATATGGATATTAGAAGTGAGAAGAGGTGTTCCAGAGCTGACAGAAGGTTGGCAGTTTGCTCTTTTTCACCTTGAAGCTCTTTTTGATAAGCCATTAAAATTCCCTTACATTTACTATCACATTAGGACTGATTTTACTCTGTATTTTGCAAACTGTCTTTTATTGCATGACTATGAGTAAAAAACAGGAGAATTAAACATAATATCTCAATAACTCTTCTCTATACTGTTTTTCTCTGCTGTACTTTCTGTGCCTCTCTTTTAAACCTCCTGCTTTGAATTTCTTCTGCATTTTATACCTCATACACATAAATTTGCTTTCTCCTTCACACTTACCCTGAGTGCAAATATGAAGTGGGCTCACAGGTTTGTGTTCTCTTTGTCACTAGTCTCTAAGTGCTTTGTTGGGAGAAGCCCACACACTCTCCACGTTGCCTTGAGAATGGTTAGAAATTATTGTTTAGTGTTATGATAATTATTAGTTGGTAGATTTTGCTCTCTTCCTGTAAGTGCCTATGAACAACTGAAGGCACAGTCTCTGTATCCAGTGCTAACTGCTGTTTTTCAGAGGTTTGGCTGCTCTTTCACTCTTTTTTTTTTTTTTTGGAAGGGGGATAATATTAATGTAAATAGTATTGATGCACTTTCACTTCTGTTATCACAGAATCATGGAATGCTTCCCCTCAGTACAGATCTAGGCTGATGGCATGGGAGAGAGCTGCAGCCACACAGCCATCAATCCATAGAATCAGACAGGTTGGAAGAGAACTCCAAGCTCATCCAGTACAATGTAGCACCCAGACCTGGCTAAACATCTATACCATGGCACTATGTGCCCCATCCAGGCTTTGCTTGAGCACTTCTAGGGATGGTGACTTCCCTGGGCAGCCCATTCCAATGCCAATCACTGTCTCTGCCAACAATTTCTTCCTAACATCCATCCTGGCACAACTTGAGACTGTGTCCCCTCATCCTGTTGCTGGTTGTCTGGGAGAAGAGACCAACCCCACCTGGCTACAGTCTCCCTTCATGTAGTTGTGGAGAGCAATGAGGTCTGCCCTGAGCCTTCTCTTCTGCAGGCTGCACACCCCCAGCTCCCTCAGCCTCTCCTCACAGGGTTTGTGTTCCAGGCCTCTCACCAGCTTTGTCACCCTTCCCTGAACATGTGGTGGAGTCTCTTCCAACCTGGTTGGGTCCTTTGAATCATAGAATCAACCAAGTTGGAAGAGACCTTTAAGCTCATCCAGTCCAACCTATCACCCAGACCTATCCAATCACCTAGACCTTGGCACTAAGTGCCCTGTCCAGTCTTTTCCTGAAAACCTCCAGGGATGGTGGCTCCACCACCTCCCTATGATTCCATGCCATGCTCCAGCCCCAAATGTGTCTCTCCAATTCATGCTGGCACAAAACTGGATTGAAATGAGCCCTTGAACTGCAGCCTCTCTGCAGTTATTCTAATTTCTAAGGAAGAAGTGAATGAGGAAAGTGTTTTATATTCCTACTGAATTGACCTTTTGATTGAAAGGCAGATAAAGGTGGATATGTGCATGCTCATAAGTATTCTTTTATTACAGGAATGGTTATTTAGATTGCTGCTGAATTTTATAGCTCATAACAAAGATCCCTTATAGGCTGTTTTAAATGAGCTGGGATGCAGACCAAAAGGGTTTATGTGTGATAAGTTACAGTTAGAAATTAAAAGCATCTCACAAGCCTGTTTTCTGACGTTGACTAAAGCTCTTTAAAAGTTTCCTTTTGAATGAAATCTTGATTTCATTGAAGGTTTATTTACAGGGCAAGCTTGTGGAAGATTTCTGAGCATCTCTCTGGTCAATGGAACAAAGCATTTCAATTTTTGCATTTGAAGTGATTGCTTGAGTCAATTCAAATCTATTATATACGAAGTTAAGAGGTTGAAAGAAAAAGGAAATGGAAAGGAAATACTTCCACTGATCAGAAGTCACCTTTTGCCTCTAAAATTTCCCTGTGAGAAGGCTTAAGCCTTTGGATTTAGCTGTGGCTCAGACATGTCAGAAATCTCAGTGAAAGGAAGTTTCCTCAAAGCTTTTTCCCTATATTATAAACCTGAGTGGTTTAGTAAAAGTAAGTTCAGGGTAGTACACAGTCCCAGAACCAAAATGGGTTTATTACAGTCACTTGGGTATCAGTGGGGTTAGTAAAACAGTAAAACACTGTTTATGGCACTGTGCTTAAGGAGTTTGTGTGGCTGGCAAAGTCCCTGTTCTGTGATGTTAGCAAAGTCACAGGCTCACAGGCTCACAGGATGTTAGGGGTTCAAAGGCACCCAATGAGATCAACGAGGCCAACCTCCCGGCAGAGCAGGACAGGACTATCTAACACAGATCACAGAGGAACACATCCAGACAGTTCTCTCAGCACCCTTGGGTGCATCTCATCAGGGCTCATGGACTTGTGAATGTTTAATCTGTGTAACTGATCCCTAACCCAGTCTGCACTGACCAGTGGGGAGTGTTCCCTCCTCCAGGCTTCCTTTCCTTTGTCCAGGGTCTGGAGTACACAGGGCAGTTCAGGGCACTTCAGCCTTAGGCCAGCAGGACAGGGGAGGTTCTTCTGCCCCTGTGCTCAGCACTGCTCAGGCCACCCCTTGAGTGCTGTGTCCAGTTCTGGGCTCCTCAATCCAAGAGAGATGTTGCAGTACTGGAAGGTGTCCACAGGAGGGCGACAAAGCTGTGAGGGGCCTGGAGCACAGCCCTGTGAGGAGAGGCTGAGGGAGCTGGGGGGGTGCAGCCTGCAGCAGAGGAGGCTCAGGGCAGAGCTCATTGCTCCCTCCTGCAGGGAGGCTGTAGCCAGCTGGGGTTGGTCTCTTCTGCCAGGCAACCAGCAACAGAGCAAGGGGACACAGTCTCAAGTTGTGCCAGGGGAGGTCTAGGCTGGATGTGAGGAGGAAGTTGTTGTCAGAGAGAGTGATTGGCATTGGAATGGGCTGCCCAGGGAGGTGGTGGAGTCACCATCCCTGGAGGTGTTCAAAAGGAGACTGAATGAGGCACTTGGTGCTGTGGTTTCGTTAATTAGAAGGGTTAGGTGCTAGGTTGGACTGGATGAACTCGGAGGTCTCTTCCAACCTGCTTGATTCTGTGATCCCTCCCCGCCCCCTCCCTTCATTTTCACATTGGCCATTAACTTTGGCAGAGGCTCTCCATTAATATGTAGGATCTGCATTAGATGTTTGCTGGATGTGCTGGGCAGTGAGGTAACCTCACAGATCTAAAAAGGTTGTTTTGTCTGTCTGTTGCTTGGCTGTGGGGTTGGTTTTTTCAGAGGGCAGTGATATCATTTTCTTGGTTAGCAAAGCTCAGAGCTGATGCACAGATGGATGACTTTAATACCCATCTAGCCCTGACATTTACAAAAGTGCCATATTTGAGAGAAATAATTGGACACCAAGCCTTGCACCAGCAGCCCAGCTCCCCAAAAGACACACCACCAAAGAAATATACACACTCCTCTTCTGAGGACAAAGAAGGCTGCAAGTCTGTTAATGAATCACATTTGAAGCCTTTTGACTGTAATAACATCATCCCTGCTGAGAAGTTAATAATCTGTTGGCTCTCTTGTCCTCATCTGAACATTAGTTTGAAGAGCTTCCATTATTGTTTTTTGTTCCTAGCTGGGGAGAAGGCAAATTCTTTGACCCTGTTATTATGGAAAAGAAAAAAAAGGCAAAAATAAGGGAAAAAAAAGGCAAAAGAAAAAAGCAGTTTTTCCTTTGCAGTCACAAACCAAACAGACAAACATCTTTAAGGACCAACCTTCCACCCCTGCCCAGCTGAGTGATCACAGGGAACTTCAGGTCCCTGCTCTGTTCAAGACATAGAATCAAAGAATCGTAGAATCAGATAATCAAGCAGGTTGGAAGAGACCTCCAAGCTCATCCAGTCCAACCTAGCACCCAGCCCTGGCCAATCAACCAGACCATGGCACTAAGTGCCTCATCCAGGCTTGGCTTCAACACCTCCAGGGACAGCAACTCCACCACCTCCCTGGGCAGCCCACTCCAATGCAAATCACTCTCTCTGCCAACAACTTCCTCCTAACATCCAGCCTAGACCTGCCCTGGCACAACTTGAGACTGTCAACTTGGCCTGCACTCAGTGGCCTTTTTTCCTCTGTAGAAGAAGGATTCTGGATAAGAACCAAGTTGCAAGCTTGTGCTCAATCATGTGTCACTGCTCCTTCCCTCACAGTGCTCGATTGAAATGGCTTTGAGTGTACTTTATTGTAATTTAACTTCTTCATTGTAGTTTAACATGTATATAATTTAGTGTACAAATGTAATACTTGCCTTTGGAATTTGGCAGCCACAGTGGTGTGTGAAGAATTTGGATGCCAGAGAATTAGGAAATCATCAGTCAATCAGTAGTGATTTTTTTTTCCTAGTCAAAACCCTAGGATTTAGAGTATTGAAATGCAATTTTTATCTGTCAAGTGATACTTAGGATTTTAATTAACAAATTGACTATGTAATTAGCAAGTTTACTATTTTATTAACACATTTTATCTCATGGATTTTTTCTGGGATTTCCCTAAATCCTCTGAATGTGACTATGGCTGTTGCCTAAGTGATGAGATTGAACAAGGCCAAGTGCAGGGTTCTACACTTTGGACACAACAACCCCAAGCAGCACTACAGGCTGGGGACAGAGTGGCTGAGAGCAGCCAGGCAGAGAGGGACCTGGGGGTGCTGGTTGACAGCAAACTGAAGATGAGGCAGCAGTGCCCAGGTGGGCAGCAGAGCTAATGGCATCCTGGGCTGGCTCAGGAGCAGTGTGGGCAGCAGGACAAGGGAGGTTCTTCTGCCCCTGTGCTCAGCACTGCTCAGGCCACCCCTTGAGTGTTGTGTCCAGTTCTGGGCTCCTCAATTGAAGAGAGATGTTGCAGTACTGGAAGGTGTCCACAGGAGGGCGACAAAGCTGGGGCGGGGCCTGGAGCACAGCCCTGTGAGGAGAGGCTGAGGGAGCTGGGGGTGTGCAGCCTGCAGCAGAGGAGGCTCAGGGCAGAGCTCATTGCTGCCTGCAGCTGCCTGCAGGGAGGCTGTAGCCAGGTGGGGTTGGTCTCTTCTGCCAGGCAAGCAGCAACAGAAGAAGGGGACACAGCCTCAAGCTGCACCAGGGGAGGAATTTCTTGCCAGAGAGAGTGATTTGCATTGGAATGGGCTGCCCAGGGAGGTGGTGGAGTTGCCGTCCCTAGAGGTGTTCAAAAGGAGGCTGGCTGGGACACTTAGTGCCATGCTCTGGTTGATTGGCTAGGGCTGGGTGCTAGGTTGGACTGGATGAGCTTGGAGCTCTCTTCCAACCTGGTTGATTCTATGATTCTATTATTTCCTATCACTTGTTACCTGGGAGAAGAGACTGACCCCCACCTCACTCCAACCTCCTTTCAGGTAGTTCTAGAGAACAAGGTCTTTCCTCATCCTGCTCTTCTCCATGTCCAGTCATTCCTTAGTTGCTCCTTCTAAGACTTGAGCTCCAGACCGGTTAAAACCAGTTAAACCCAAGGCCATTTTGTGTGAGAAAGAAGCTTCAGCAGCCACTGCTGCAGCCTAGGCATTGGTGTAGAGCATCCTGTCTGGTATCTTGGTGTGGTACCCATGGATGGCTTTTACTCAGCAGAGTAAGTTCTCCCCTTTATTGTGGTTGTGTTGTTTTCCACATCTTTCATATTTCAGAAGCAGAGTTTGAGTAGCAACACTTCTCAGGTAGCCTCTTTTTGAGTCAGACTCAAATGTTTGTGAGGAGATATTATGCATTTTCTGTGGACATACTGACAGCAAAGGAGCATGAAAGTTCATGGAAGATTTGGAAACTGAGGAGCTAGATGCATGCCTTAATTGTCACCAAGTGAGAGACTTCTGTCACAACAAAGCTTTTAGCATCCAGCAGAGAGTTTATGGGTAGTCTAATTTCTTATTAATCAGCAAAGTGCCTGTTCCATTAGTGAGTGAAGTGGGGTTCCAAAAATCACCACTGTTTAATTGCCCAGCTGGAATTATAAACAGTTATCAAATCTGACTGCTAGTGTCACAAATCCATCTTTAAGGTGGGTTATTAAGCCAGACCTCATCTCGGGCAGGGTGAAAATGAAGCTGGCACAACTTGAGACTGTGTCCCCTTCTTCTGTTGCTGCTTGCCTGGCAGCAGAGCCCAACCCCACCTGGCTACAACCTTCCTTCAGGTAGTTGTGGACAGCAATGAGCTCTGCCCTGAGCCTCCTCTGCTGCAGGCTGCACCCCCCCAGCTCCCTCAGCCTCTCCTCACAGGGCTGTGCTCCCCAGCCTTGCTGCTCTTCTCTGGACATGTTCCAGTACCTAATAAAGGGCACAGCTGTCTCTGTGGTGAATTATTCTATCAACAGAGGTGGTCTTTAGCTCCTGTTACTAAGAGTCATCACAGACACAAGAAACTCAGCTCTCCTCACTGTCTTTTAGCCCTGGTTATAGCATTGCTGTTTGCTGTTGTCTAAGAGTATCACTGGTGACATGGACCACTGCCTATTTGAAGCTGTTTCCCAGAGCACCATTCCTGCCATCCCTTTCCTTCACAATCCCAGGAGATGCTTTCATTAAACCTTCACATGAAGTGCATTTGTACCTTTGGATCACAGATGTGCTCTGGTTATTTTTGCCGGCGAGAGCAATGCTCATCTCGTGTTGCTCTTCACAAACAGATTCAAAACGTAAGGTGATTTATTTCAGTCCTGTTTTAAATGAAAAGAGGCCACAGAAACAAGTTCCCAGAGGGAAGAAGATGAATGTGGCACATTTTCTTAGTCGTTCTCATCTTTCAGTGTCAGTTCAAAATGATCCTTTTCCCTTCCACAAAACAAATGTATTCTGAAGCTCTTCTACAGGGAGAGTTTATGTTATCTTTTGAGTCATCAGTCACTGATTATAATTTCAAAGCAGAACTAATAGCTATCAGTACTCATTTCATAATAAGCTTGACCAGAGGGGTTTTGGCTAAGGAGGTACCAAGGCAATTAATCACTGAGTTTCACTGCAGATGATCATTTTATGTTAAACTTCAGCTTAGCAAAACCAGAGTTGATGCTGTGCCTGCTCCTTGGCAATGACAGGGGAGCCTTTGATGGGGAGTGTTGGATTTTCCTCTGCTTTCAGAAGGAATATCAGTGAAATGAAATCAAGATCTTTATGATCAGATTTCATCTATCCTAAAGCACATCCAAATACTTGAATGTGCACTGTCATCTGCTTCTACTCTGTGTGCAAAGGAAGCCAGTGGCAGCCTGGGTTGGGTTGGAAATGCTGTGTGCAGGAGCAGCAGGAGGTGACAGTCCCCTTGGACTCTGCTCTGGTGAGGACACACCTTGAGTATTGTGTTCAGTTTAGGGCACCTCATCACAAGAAGGATGTGGAGGTGCTGGAGCCAGTGCAGAGGAGGGCAATGAAGCTGGGGAAGGGCCTGGACAGTAAATCTTATGAGAAGTGACTGAGGGAGCTGGGAATAGTTAGTGTGAGGAAGGGGAGACTGAGGGGAGAACTCATTGCTGTCTACAGCTACCTGAAAGGACATTGTGGAGAGGTTGCTGCTGGGCTGTTCTCACAGGTAAACAGTGACAGAGTAAGAGGGGATGGCTTCAAGCTGCCACTGGGTAGGTTTAGACTGGACATTAGGGAACATTTTTTTCCCAGCAAGAGTGGTCAGGCACTGGAATGAGCTGCCCAGGGAGGTGGCTTAGTCACCAACTCTGGATGTGTTTAAAAGTCATTTGGATGTGGTGCTGGAGGATATGGTTTAAGGGTGAACTTTGTAGAGTAGGGATAATGATTGGACTTGATGATCCTGGGGGTCTTTTCCAACTGGAATGTTTCTGTGATTTTGTGATTTCTGTGATGACAAAACTCAAACATCAGCACTGCCAATTAGAGGGAAACAACTTTGATGTGCCTACTTACAGGTGAAACAAAGCCAAATGTGGGTACTTGCAGGAAAGGGTATCAAGCAGAAAGATAAACAGCCAAGAGAACAATCTTTTGGCTGTGAGCTCATGACAAATATAGAGGGATGGAAAGGTCACATCCTCCAGAGGCAATCAAATAAATAATCAGAGTGAAACAGAGAGGCAGGGCAACAAGGCACAGAGGTCCTTCAGAGTCTTCATGACCACAGGTTTTTGTCCTGTTCCTAGCACTAACCATTAAAACTCACTGGAAATGTGCATCCCATTTAGTGCACTGACACGTTTTTGACAGCAGTCAGAAGTGTTCTCCTGCTTCATCTGTAACAATAAAGAAATTGTCCAAATGTTCACTTAATGCCAAACAGAATTCATCTGATCTCCAAAACTAAACAGTTCTGGATGCAGTTTTTGGCCAGGAGATTTCCCAGATGCCATAAGCAGAGGCCATGAGTTGTGGCTGAATGTTTGGCAAATGCCAGACCACAGCAATCAAATGAGTGGAAAGTCTTCTTCTGGCCTGGTCACAGCTGCTGATTTGACAGATGGGAATACTTTGTTTTCAGTGGGGCCTTGTGGCATATTCCACTCTGACAACTGCCAGAGGCAGAACTGAGTGATCTGACCCAGGCTGTCAATTTCCAGTCTTTTGTGACACCACTGGGTGACAAATGGGACATGTGAGCAACGCACAGGCATGTTGGAAGGGCAAATTGAAGACAGGCTCATTAGCAGGATGACTTGAATTTCTGACTCTTCATGTCTTTATACTAAGGATTCTAAGCTCAGAACCTTGCTACAATGCATAAAAATATGTCTCATCTGACACCTAAAGCCCTCATGTCCCAAGCTATCAATTTGTCCTGGGCTTTGTGGTCACAGTGAGGATTCACAGCCTCTAGGCAGAGGCTCATCTGCTTTACGTTGGTATAAACGGGGAAGCGTTTGTCTGATGCCAGCAGAATGACAGCAAAGCAGCACAAGTGACTGGAACCAGGTCCTCCATCTGTAAGGCTGTTTTGACTGGCTGATGATAACCAAATCAGATAGACTCAAATTCCCAGAAGTATTTCCATGAACAACTGTCAGATTAGCTAGAAGCTGAATCAAGAAGCTGGGATTAACAAATCACTTCTATGCATCTTTGGTTGCTGAGCACATAAATAATCTAACACAAGCCTTTTAAAATGGGAATCCTTTCATGTAGCTGGAGAAAACTCACATTGCCCATCCTGATGGAAAACATTACAAACTCAAATCACTTTGAGGCTTGAGGGCTCTGCTTTTCTGGTTTTTAGAGGACTTTAATTCTTGCAAGTGACACACAATGATATTTGCAGAGATAGAGGTCACCGCCAGGCAAACACTGTAGGAGTGCCTGTGACTCTCTCTTCCACCCCCTCATTGCTGCTCTGTGCTCACCTAGATGTCTTTTCTTTGTTGTTTGAGCAGAGATGCTTTATTCCTCCCTGACCAAGCTTTCTGGCAGCAGTGTATCTGTGCTTTGGCCAGGCCACACCTCGAGTGCTGTGTTTGGTTTTGGGCACCGCAATACAAGAGAGATGTGGAGGTGCTGAGTAGGTCAAGAGGAGGGCAATGAAGCTGGAGAAGGGTCTGGAGAATAAATCTTATGAGGAATGACTGAGGGAGCTGGGAATGAGTAGTGTGAGGAAGAGGAGGCTGAGGGCAGACCTCGTTGTTGTCTACAGCTACCTGAAGGGACACTGTGGAGAGGCTGCTGCTGGGCTCTGCTCACAGGTCACTGGAGACAGAAGAAGGGGGAATGGCCTCAAGCTGAGGCTGGGCAGGTTTAGACTGGACATTAGGGAAAAGTTTTTCCTGGAGAGAGTGGTCAGAGACTGGAATGAGCTGCCCAGGGAGGTGGTGGAGTCACCCAGCCTGGCTGTGTTTCAGGGTGGTTTGGCTGTGGTGCTTAGGGCTGTGGTTTAAGGTGACTCTTGTAGAGTAGGGTTCTAGGTTGGACTTGGTCATCCTGAGGGCTTTTCCAGCCTGGATGGTTCTGTGATTCTGTGTGGTTCTGTGATTCTGTGCTTGAGCCACCCTGTTGCTTGTGCTTCAAACCCAAACCCCAGGTCACCACTCTCATTCAGCTGCTGGCTGCTGCTCCATCCATTCACCCAGATGAACACTTTGTGATGCTCCTGAAGGCATTTGCTGAAGGCTGCAGGAGCTTCTTCAAAGTGCACTAAGGGATAACAGGGGAGAAAAGAAAGGAGTTGATACCACAGAGAAGCTGACAAGGAGTGTTCATCTACCTTCTCCTGCTGGCTGAGATGAGAGTGGAAACTTCTTGCTATGAAGAGAGCTGGATTGTTTTAAATTTCATGTACCATTTTCATCTCAGTAATTTGACTGAAAGCCTTAACCTGGTGTTTTCTCCAGCGTAGAGAACTGAAATGAGCCTGTTTTCCCCAAGATACCAAGGCAGATGTTAGCAGTGCACTGCTGTCCTTGCTCAGGGTTTTGTGTGTGTGTGAATGTGCATAGAGCACAACCTGTTTCAGTTGGAAGGAACCTACAATGAGCATCTAGTCCAACTGCCTGATCACTGTGGGGATGACCAAAAAGCTAAAGCAAATTATTAAGAGTATTATCCAAATGTCTCTTAAGCACTGACAGGCTTAGGACATTGCCTGCCTCACCAGGAAGCCTCTTCCAGTGCTTGATCATTCTCTCAGCAGGGCAATGTTTCATAATGTCCAGTCTGGACTTTTCCAGAGGCAGCTTTGAATCATTCCCATGTGTGCAAGTGTGCATGTGTGTGTATAAAAGGAGAGGAATGGTTTCCTCTTTGTGACTGTTACACACAAAACTATCCCTCCAGCAGTTCTGACTGAGCTGAAAACCAGAAACCTCTTTTGAGATGAAGCCCCAGTGTAGAATGTCTTACAACAAAGGGATAGGTCTCTGCTGTGCTTCACTTTGAAAGGTATTCACAGCTCCTGGTGTTTATTTTAAATACCATTAGACATTGAAAAGATGACTTTAAAAAAAGTACTGATAGCTGCATCACTTCAATGACAACTTTTCTTTCTGTAATTCATAATCTACTTAGCTGTACAATAGGTGAGCATCACATTGGATTGGAATGGGAGGTGGTGGAGTCGCCGTCCCTGCAGGTGTTGAAGCAAAGCCTGGATGGGGCACTTAGTGCCATGGTCTATATGACTGGACAGGACTGGGTGCTAGGTTGGACTGGCTGAGCTTGGAGGTCTCTTCCAACCTGCTTGATTCTATGGTTCTATGTATCAACCACTTCTGGAGGAAGGAGAATAAGCCTCATGTTCCACACGCATAACCTCTTGTCCTGTCTTAATTCTGTTGCATTCTTCTTTCTCTGCTCCTTATAATTTTCCCACATGTTCTTTCCCCCAAGGCAAAGCTGAGATTAAAGTCCTCTATGATTTAAACTCTCTCCCCCACCCCAGTCCTACTGTGTTTGAGCAGATTAAAGCATTAAGTGGATAAAGCCTCTCTTAAAAAAAATGTTACCATAGATCTCCCAAATTTTAAGCCACAGTGGGAAGTGATGGAAGCCGCAGCAGGATGCAGCAAAGCAAGAGCTTACCCCATGCAGCCCAACATGTTCCTCAGCCAGGGCATTGTGCAGACTCCCAACTCAACATTCCCATTTTCTGCAGGGGCATTTAGAGCCAGGTGTTAATTTTACTTAATCACCTAGGAGACAGTGAGAGCATATTTCCAGTTCAATTAAAACAACCCCAATCCATCTTTCGATAAGGCTGTAATTAAGGCTTGCACAGTGAGGCTGTATTCTGAGCATCAGAATGTTAATGCTCCTTTTGCACTGTTTAGAGGTAGCCAACAAATCACATTGCCAAGCAAAGTCTGTAGCACAGAGTGTGATGGCTGTGATTTGCCATTGGAATGAGCTGCCCAGGGAGGTGTTGAAGCAAAGCCTGGATGGGGTACTTAGTGCCATGGTCTGGTTGATTGGCTAGGGCTGGGTGCTAGATTGGACTGGATGAGCTTGGAGGTCTCTTCCAACCTCCCTTCTGTGATGATGTTCTATGATGTTTTTGCTGGGTTTCTCTTGCCTTTTAAACAACTCCTAATGTTTTATATACTTTTTGTCTACTAGGAACAAGTGACAATACTCTCAGGTTTCACCCTCAGTGATGACAGTCAGCTCAGAACACATCACTGTAGCAGTGAAGCTGAGATGTTGTTTGCTGTGCCTGTCAGCTTATTGTTTAGCCACAGTGAATGTCATTTTACCTGCCCAGTTGTTATAAAATCCACCTGCAATTCTGCAGGCTGCCTCAATCTCTCTTGAATAGTGACTTACCATCACAAATGTTGCCACCTCTCTACTCATCCCTTTTGCAGACTGTTGAGGGATCGAGTGGTAAGTAAATAGATGTATTGACAGTGTAAAGAGGAGCAGAGGCCAATCTGCACAAATGGCTCTCCCTGCATAGCTGTGCCAGAGGAGTTATTCAAATGAGGAGAGTATGTGCTTCAGAATAAAAAAAAGGGGCAAACAGTGATGTAGGGAATGTAGACAAAACATTTCCAGTTGGTTTATCATAACCCAAAGCCCCCCCAGTCATCCTTGGATGCACACAAAGCAATATGAAAAGAGTTCAACAACTTGGAGTGGGTAAGTACATTTTTATCCAGGAATTGATGAGAAACCTTGAGACATTCAAGGCCAGGCTCAATGGGACTCTGAGCAACCTGATCTAACTGAAGACACCCCTGCTGACTGCATGGGGGGTGAGCTAGATGACCTTCAGAGGTCCTTTCCACCCCAGTGCATTCTGTGATTCGATGATTCTATGACTCTGATTCTATGGTTTGAAGCCAGAAGACCTGAAAGCAGATGAATTTCTTACATCCAGGATGAAGGTGGCAAGGATGGAAAGGAGGATATTGCTATCAATAGTATAGTTTTCTGCTTGGGTCTCCCAGTAGTGTGCATGGTTACATACAACAGTAACATGCTGGGGATGAGGATGCCACTGAGAGTCAGATGGAAAGGAGGATATTGCTATCAATAGTATAGTTTTCTGCTTGGGTCTCCCAATAGTGTGCATGGTTACATACAACAGTAACATGCTGGGGATGAGGATGCCACTGAGAGTCAGATGGAAAGGAGGATATTGCTATCAATAGTATAGTTTTCTGCTTGGGTCTCCCAATAGTGTGCATGGTTACATACAACAGTAACATGCTGAGGATCAGGATGCCACTGAGAGCCAGATCTCCAAATATGCCCTGTACCCCCAGGCATCAAAACAAGAGGGGTCAATAATTAGGAAATCTATTTATGTAGGTTGGGGATTGGAGCAGAACTGTACAAAACTGACCTCCACACCTTATCCTAGAGCAGCAGGCAGCCAAATCCAACATTGTCGGGCTGTCAGCACTGCTTTAGGAGAGATCTATGTCCCGTTCCCTTCCTAGCATTGTATTCCACGAGGATTTTGTTTGTCAGAAGTTTCCATTCAAACTGGAAACTGTCTGCAAAGCCTGGCCTCCACCCAGAACCAAACCTCCTGCACAAGCCTGGGAAGCAATTCCCAGAACCTCCAGATTCCCTGCAAGCCTGCCATGGGACCGGTCCAGGGACACACCACTGAGTATCATGCTCATGGAAAAGCCAGGCTGTAGGTTCCCAAGAATCAGGACCTTGTCTGTTTTGGTGAAATCTGTCTTAAAAACAGAACTCAACTCTTCTCTGTTAGCCATCTTCATGCTGTGCAGCAGACTCCGTGTCCAGTCGTGCACAAAGAGCCTTACAGCAAAACATCTCACTGAAACAGCAGCCAGGTCTTCACAGCTCTCACAAAACCAGTCCTTTTGTTTCCCTTTGCTTTGCTGACTTATTCCTGGAACATCCCAGAGTGCTTTCAAATCACTTTCTTCTGCCATCTGAGTGATAAACTTGGGCCAGCCAGCTCAGCTTCCTCCCACTGTTTACCTGTGGTGGGGAATTGGAAGTGCTGACCTTCGAGGAGAATACAGATCAGATGTCAAAGGACAGTGACTGAAAAGTGATCAATACAAGATTTAAGAGCAAATTAATTGGAGAAACAGATGTAATTACTGACAAATGCAGAGGCCACTCAAACTGTCTCAGTCAGTCATCTTATTGGCTTCTGAAAGGCAGAGAAGTCGGAGGCAAAATGAGGCTGCAGCATAAACAGCAAGCCAAATGCAGCTGGACTTACAAACAGCTGCCAGAACCACTGGAGGCCCCTGTTTTAATTGCTTGAATATCCAAACAGTCATGTTTGGCATAAAGTAGTCCAGGAGTATCCTCCAAAGTCCACTTTGAGAGAGCAGGCACGAATTATAACTCCGGGCTTTATTCACAACAAATTAGTCATATGCATGTTGCATAACCCCGTATCAGACAGAGAATGAGCAAGGGGGAAGAGAAGCTCAGGCACTGGCATTGGGATGGAACTTGTGTGCTTGAAGGGGCAATTTTCTAAGCTATAGAGGAGCCAAGAACCCAAAACTCTAAATAGGGATTGGAAAAGCTTTGACCATTCTCTTTATTGGTCTGAGAAGCTACTGAGCATGCAGAATGCTGGGTCAGGCCACACCTTGAGTGTGTGTCCAGTTCTGGGCTCCTCAATTCAAGAGAGATGTTGAGGTGCTGGAAGGTGCCCATAGAAGGGCACCAAAGCTGGGGAGGGGCCTGGAGCACAGCCCTGTGAGGAGAGGATGAGGGAGCTGGGGGGGTGCAGCCTGCAGCAGAGGAGGCTCAGGGCAGACCTCACTGCTGTCTGCAGCTGCCTGAAGGGAGGCTGTAGCCAGCTGGGGTTGGGCTGTTCTGCCAGGCAACCAGCAACAGAACCAGGGGACACAGTCTCAAGTTGTGCCAAGGGAGGTCTAGGCTGGATGTTGTTAGGAAGTTGTTGGCAGAGAGAGTGATTGGCATTGCAATGGGCTGCCCAGGGAGGTGGTGGAGTTGCTGTCCCTGGAGGTGTTGAAGCAAAGCTTGGCTGGGGCACTTAGTGCCATGGTCTGGTTGATTGGCTGGGGCTGTGTGCTAAGTTGGAGTGGATGATCTTGGAGCTCTCTTCCAACCTGCTTGATTCTATGATGCTATGAAGCTGTAGACTTGCAGCCCCTCAGGCTGAGGAGATCACACAGTCAATAGAGTACAGCTCAGGCTGTGGCTTTTGATGCAGTGCACAAAGAGCAAACAGAGCTGTTCTCAGTCCTGACTTGCTTCTCCAAGAAGTTTTTCCACATCCATTTTTATTCTGTTTGGGTACTGTTAAGGAAATTTGCAAATGCATTGATGAGCTGTGAAAAAGTGAATTATTCCTTCTTGCTTCATGCAAGCTTTGGCAGCTTTTCTATCATCACTTCCAATTTGTCTGGTGGCTTTATTCATCTCAGAGCGTAGAAGAGAAGTTCAGGTTGGTTTATTTGGACTCTTAATTATCACAAATATGCAAATATTTGGAAATTAAATTGAAAAAGTAATTGCCCAATTCTGAATTCCTGGAAATTGCCTCCCTTCACCTTCCAAACACATTACTCCCCCTTTTCAGCTTGCCAGAAAATGATAGCACTTAATGTTGGCTGGCACGTTGAGATCTCTTGGTGCATTCATAACAAGACTTGCTGTTAGCTGGTTTAGTGAGTGCTCATATTAGATGCAATCTTTCTCTGGGACAAGAAGATGTACCAGCCAAATGCTTATGAATGCTTAATGCAGTACACTTTCTTTGGTAGGGTGACAAGGAAGGAGAAAGTTTCCTCCCTGAACATTAAGGATTGTTGAGTTGTATGAAATTCTCCTTTCTTTTCCTGAAATGCAGGTGTGCATTGAATAAAAAGTGCAGCATCATTTGTTGCACCAACAGAACACCAGTGAGTCTTTGTGGTGGTGACTGTTGGCAGAGGGTACTGGAGTGCTGTCAGCTGATGAAGCAAGTCACTGAGAAGGGGAGTGGAAGTCATCAGAAATGTCTCCTAGATCATAGGAGTGATTAGCATCTCCTTATCACATTCATATGTGCACTATTCCAAGCAGACAGCATCTGGGTCAAGGCAATGCCAAGCACCAATACAGACTGAGCAGTGACTGGCTTGAGAGCAGCCCTGAGGAGAGGCACTTGGGGGTACTGGTGGATGAGAAGCTCAATATGAGCTCTCAGTGTGCTCTTGCAGTCCAGAGAGCAACCAGAGCCTGGGCTGAAGGAAGAGCAGTGTGAGCAGCAGGTGAGGGAAGTGATCCTCCCACTCTGCTCCACACTGCAGAGACCCCACCTGGAGTACTGCATCCAGTGCTGGAGCCCCTGGGACAAGAGGGTTATGGATGTGCTGGAAGGTGTCCAGAGAAGGACCACGAGGATGAGCAGAGGGCTGGAGCTGCTCTGCTGCAGGGACAGGCTGAGGGAGTTGGGGCTGTTCAGTCTGGAGAGGAGAAGGCTCCCAGGTGACCATTTTGTGACCTTTCAGCATCTTAAGGGGGCTACAAGAAAGCTGGGGAGGGACTTTTTAGGCTGCTAGGTAGTGATAGGACTCTGGAGGATGGAACAAAGCTGGAAATGGGGAGATTCAGACTGGATATTAGGGAGAAGTTCTACACCATGAGAATGGTGAGAGCCTGGAAGGGGTTGCCCAGGGGGGTGGTGGATGCCTCATTCCTGAAGGTGTTTAAGGTCAGGCTGGATGAGGCTGTGGGCAGACTGATCTAGTGTGAGGTGTTCCCGCCCATGGCAGGAGGGTTGGAACTGGATGATCCTTGTGGTCCCTTCCCTTGCATAAATTCTATGATTCTAATATCAGCAGCATCTGTGAGCTGTCCTGTGATGTTTAGGACTTTTCACAAGATGGATAACACCATTTTTCACTCTACAGCTAGCTGAGAGGAGGTTGGAGTGAGGTGGGGATTGGTCTCTTCTCCCTACTACCAGGTGATAGAATAAGAGGATATTGTGCCAGGGGAGGTTTAGGTTGGAGGTTAGGAACAATTTCTTTCCTGCTGGACTGGTCAGGCATTGGAACAGGCTGCCAAGGAAGGTGGTGAAGTCACTGTCCCTAGAGATGTTCAAGAAACCTGTGGGTATGGCACTTTGGGATGTGGCTTAATGGCTATGATGGTGTTAAGTTGATGGTTGGACTCAATGATCTTTGAGGTCTTTTCCAGCTAAAGCAATTCTCTGCTTTTATAACTCTACATCTAACTCAGTTCATTCTCTAGCTGTGAAAATCTGAATGGCAAGTAGGAAAACCATTCTCTGTTGCTCTGCTTGCTGAAGGGAGACAGCTGTCATATTAGCTGTAGAATGACAATACTCTTGTCACAGAGCAGCTCACAAGGAAAACTAATTCCAGGTTCTCCTTAGCTCACATGGAGTGGTGGTCAAGAGCCTCTCATTTTACACTCTGAATGTTAAGATACCTGAAATCTCCCCCTTTGGAAGCTCCAGGAGCAAGCAAGGGGAATGACTGCATTTCCAGCACCGGGACAGGCTTTCTAAGCATCCACACTCCAATAAGCATTGCTGCTGAGCCTCACTTGCTGTCTGTAATTCATGCCATAAACCCCAGCCTCAGCTGTGCCATTGAGCAGTTTCATCATGTGGAGAAATAGATTATTATTTTAGAAGAGTCCTTTTAAGACACATAAAATCAGAACTAAATTGAGGGCTTGCAGGAGTGGAAATGACTTTTGTTATCCATGAAATCCATTCTGTAAACCTTTGGAGACTTCTCTCCTGCACAGGATTTGGTATTCATGCACCAGGAACGATGCATTTCAAATGACATCAAACCAAACCCGGGCTGGTCCTAATCTGGATTGTGTGAAAAGCTTATGTGACTTTCTCAGCTCTTAATATGAAGTCAGTTGCTTTCTGCTTTATTTTCCTCTGCACTTTGTCTGTGAAATACCTTCCCATATGAAGTGAAAGTACCTAGGGACAGCAAATGGAAAGACAAAGTGGGATTCATTTTGGGGAAAAACTTGCTCTTGCAGAGAAATGATGCTGCTAATGTCTCCTGCTGCACTTTTGCCCTCACATTCCCTCCTATAAATGGACAAAATGTTTTGAACTAGATTATCACAGAATCACAGAATGGTAGGGCTGGAAGGGACCTGTGAAGACCATCTAGTCCAACCCCTGCAGCTAGAGCAGGATCACCTGGAGTCCCACAGCCAGGAACAAGTCATAGAATCATAGAATCAACCACTTTGGAAGAGATCTCCAAGCTCATCCAGTCCAACCTAGCACCCAGCCCCAGCCAGTCAACCAGACCATGGCACTAAGTGCCCCAGCCAGGCTTGGCTTCAACACCTCCAAGGATGGCAACTCTACCACCTCCCTGGGCAGCCCATTCCAATGCCAGTCACTCTCTCTGCCAACAACTTCCTCCTAACATCCAGCCTAGACCTGCTCTGGCACAACTTGAGACTGTGTCCCCTTGCTCTGTTGCTGGGTGCCTGGGATAACAGACCAACCTCAGATGGGTTTTGAATGCCTGCAGAGATGGAGTCTCCATAACCTCTCTGGGCAGCCTGTTATGGCTGTGTATTAAACAGTGAGTATAGCTACACTGTTAAAGAACCTATCCCTATGATTCATTCCAAGATCCTGCTCCCAGCTCATCTACATCTCACATAGGTTTAGTCATAAAGGGCCAGACTAGCTGCCTTTGAGACGAAGCCCAGATGGCTACACGAGTAATTCACCCCAGGACTGCACTGGCAGTGGAGGAGTAAGAGTGAGACAGGCAGTGTGGGGTTTTTACTGTATCTCAGTAAGAAAGGCACAAGAGCAAACAGCTTAATAAGCTAACTGCTGTAATGAGACAGGAGGAGAGGAGGAATATAGACAGTGAGTAAATCTTATATGCCTCCAGATGGCAGACACTCTGAATCCATGTAGGGTTGGATGGAGCCCAGATGGATCTTCCTACACCATGATGCACAGAGCAGATCCTGTCCAAGGAGACAAGCTCTCCCTTTTGCTCAGCCCAGCTAATGAGCAAAGATAAGTTGCAGACTACATTAATTACATATGGGTTTCTGGTCTAGACCTGCCCTGGCACAGCTTGAGACTGTGTCCCCTTGTTCTGTTGCTGGCTGCCTGGCAGAAGAGCCCAACCCCACCTGGCTACAGCCTCCCTTCAGGTAGTTGTAGGCAGCAATGAGCTCTGCCCTGAGCCTCCTCTTCTGCAGGCTGCACGCCCCCAGGTCCCTCAGCCTCTCTTCACAGGGCTTGTTCTTCTGCTGAAACTAGTTTGAAAACAGCCCAAAGCCAGTTAGAGCTCTGACTTCTGACTCCAGTCTGTTGAATCACCTCTCCTTCTCCAAAGTGCACTGTGAATACCTGCATGACATTTTACTTTCAAGTCCTCCCCCAAGTTAGAAAGGTTTGACAGCGTTTGTCAAAAGAACAAGCTGACACCAGTCCTTTCCTGACCCTACATGAAATATATATAACTTTAATCCAAGGTAATCTCTTGGTTTGGTGAAAAATGTCTCCTACAGGTTAATGCCTTTGTCATGTTTTCCTCTCTTAATCCTTCATGAGATTTGAGGATCGAAGGTTTCTTTTGCACTGTAAACACTAATTGATGGCTGTTTTTTCCCCCTCAAAATATCTTTTATGTGTGCCTATCAAGCCTGGTAGAATATCTGACTCACAAATGCTTTTTCTCTTGCAGAGCTACTTATTAGTCAGATGAAATAGATTTGACTTTTGCCTTATTCAAACATCTCAGACCAAGTGAAGAGCATGTTGGAGTCGTTAAAACGACACCGACTTGTGAGAAGAGCACTGAAAAGTGAATATCCTTTAAAGAAATACAAAGCAGAACCCACTTCATAAACTATCTCTTGCAAGAGCAAAAGAGTTCACTGTCCTCGATTAGAGCAGCCAGAAGGCTGGAGAGAAGAGAGAAATATCTTTCCAGCTAGCTGTGGGTGCAGGGAGGGCTGGCTAAATTATCAGGAGTGAGGGGCAGGAAGGCATCACAGCACTTGGAGAGCTCTTTGCTCAAGTTCCACCTCAAATCAGAGGATGAGATGAGATAATTTCCCTGCTCACTCATCCTTGCCAGACATAGCTTGCTTTTGCTGAGCTGCACTTTCTTTTTATTGTTCTTCCTCCAAAGCTAGCTAAGGTTGCACCAAATGGCAGGGATTGTCAAGAGTACTGGGAAGGAAACCTTAGGAGAGGTTCTTCACCTTTCAGCCTCTTGCCAAGGCATCCACTGCCTGTGCTGTCTCCTACCTTGTTGTTGAGGAAGAGAACAAAACAAACCCCCAAACAACTATGCATGTTAGGGAAAAAATAGGCATTCCTTCCTTTCCTGATCACAGCTGTTTGCCATCCAAACAGTCCATTGCCACAATCTTTCCCTCTTCATCTCCAACTTCCTCCTGTTGCAGACCCTTCTTAAAGATCTGACAGCGAGTTACTGAAGCTCCACAACACCAGAGAGAGAATGGTGCAGACTTCTGCCATGTGTTCCCTACAAATTGCATCCAAACACCTGGGGTGATTCTGCCACTTTGTTTTGCCTTGGTGAGACCTCACCTGGAGTGCTGCATCCAGCTCTGGAGCCCTCAGCCTGGTGGAGTGGGTCCAGAGGAGGGCCATGAAAATGATGAGGGGGCTGGAACACCTCTGCTACAAGGACAGGCTGAGAGAGCTGGGGGTGTCCAGCCTGGAGAAGAGAAGGCTCCAGGGAATCATATAATCATAGAATCAACCAGGTTGGGAAAGACCTCCAAGCTCACCCAGCCCAAACTAGCACCCAGCCCCAGCCAATCAACCAGACCATGGCACTAAGTGCCTCAGCCAGGCTTTGCTTCAACACCTCCAGGGACAGCAACTCCACCACCTCCCTAGCAGCCTGCCAGTACCTGAAGAGGGCTACAAGAAGGCTGCAGAGGGATTGTTTGCAAAGACCTACAGTGATAGGACGAAGGACAATGATTTGAAATGAGAGTAGAGCAGATTCAGATTGGATGTTAGGAACTAGTTCTGCACCATGAAGGTGGTGCAACACTGCAACAGGTTGCCCAGAGAGGTAGTCGAGGCCCCATCCCTGGAGGTGTTCAAGGTCAGGCTCAACAATGCTCTGGGCAACCTGACTTCAGGGGTGTTGGATGAGGTGACCTGTGGACATCCCTTCCAACCAAAAGCATTCTATGATTCTGTGATGGTTCAATGATGACAGCTGTTAAATTAGAACACAATAAAACCCTCAGGAGCTCAAAGTCACCTCCAAGGCTGGATAGGTCATGCACTCTGGATTAGAGCACCACTTCCAGCTGTGCCATGACATTAAGTAGCTTGCTTCAGCCCTTAGGGGCAACATTCAGGTTTCAACTCATTTGGGCAAAGTTATTTTGAGTGTTGCCCAAAGCCTGCCAGCTTCTCTTACATCATCCTACATGTGATGGCTTCTGAGAGATGTTTGGTTGGGCTTTTGTGATTTGTTTCCTTTTGCCAAGCAGATGTTGCCAAATTTCTCTGAGCTCACTGGCTCCTCCTCTGCATTAGCCATCAGAGACCTTTCAAGAACTTTATCTTCAGCCCCAGACAGCCTTTTCTCTCTATTTCCCCCCACCCTTATTTTCCTTTCATTTGTTCTTTTTCATGCATTTATCCTTCCAGATGCATGTCTTACAATTTAAAGAAGCTTAATCTAATTAAAGGTTGCTCATTTACCATGGATTATGAGTTGATTTCATTATCAAGGTCTACTAGGGCAGTCCTGAGATGAGTTAATGTATATCACAGTGATGTGCTTGGCAAAGCTAAGCTGAGTAAACAGCTTTATGTAATGGGTTCTCCACTTATTAGTTCAGCTCACATCACTAAAATCAAAGCAATCAAACAGTAAAAATGAGGAGTAAGTAGAATTAACTCTCCCTCTCCAACCAAAGTCAATAATCATCACAGGCTAAATCATCACAGACTGAAGTAGGATCAGATGAGATGGATTTTAATTTCTGAAGGCATCATATAAAGCTAACATATTACCTATATATGTCCTGAAACTATTTCTTCAGAGCTTTATTCTCAGGTTGATTGCTCCTCACTCATTATTTTTTCTTATTCAGTTTAGTGGAGCTTTTATCCTCCCCAAAGAATGGGGGTTTTGAATTCTCTTACCAGCTTTTGCTATCCTTATACTTTCCACCAGCTGTTAAGGTGGCAGTGTCACAATACCCTGGGTGAGAGCACAGCCCTGCAGCAATCTCGGCTCCTCTGTATATCACAAGAGGCAAGGGCAGCAGCAGGACAAGGGTACTTGTCCTCTGGAATGATTAACCACCCTGGAGCTAGCCCATAATTCAGTTTTAGTGACCAAAGGTTGCACAAGAATCCATGCTGCTGATGAACTTACTGGTATTGATCACCATAATGAACTGAGTTGTCTAAGTCACAGCCACTAAATCAGAGCTATGCACTAGTTGCTAAGCAGCTGGATTCACTGAGGAGCAAGTTACACAATCATTTCTAGTGGGTACTTTTAAGACTCTCAACTGAAAAACTATTCAAACAACTATTAAATAACCTGCTCTGGACTTCACCAGTGACATACTTCATCTTGAGAGCAAGTTTTTGAAGAACAGATTAGAAAGAAGCACAGAACCATAGAATAGGTTGGAAGGGACCTCAAAGATCACCTAGTTCCAATCCCCTGCCATAGGCATGGAAAAGTTTTTATTGCCTGTTGAATGTTTCAATGATATCTTTGTGTTTTAGTTCAAAAAGTGGAATGTCAATCCATGAAACATAACCAAATAGAAAGATGCCAGGTTTCTATTCAGCCTGGAAGTAGAAAGATCATACCTCCATAATTGATTTGAGAGCAAAAAATCATTGCTAGGAGAGATGTTTCTTGAAGCAAATTGAGCTCAGATCAGTTTAAAAGAAGTAGAACCATAGAATCAACCAGGTTGGAAGAGAACTCCAAGCTCATCCAGTCCAACCTAGCACCCAGCCCTGGCCAATCAACCAGACCATGGCACTAAGTGCCCCAGCCAGGCTTGGCTTCAACATCTCCAGCAACAGTGACTCCACCACCTCCCTGGGCAGCCTATTCCAATGCCAATCACTCTCTCTGCCAACAACTTCCTAACAACATCCAGCCTAGACCTGCCCTGGCACAACTTGAAACTGTGTCCCCTTCTTCTGTTGCTGGCTGCCTGGCAGAAGAGCCCAACCCCACCTGGCTACAGCCTCCCTGCAGGCAGCTGCAGACAGCAATGAGCTCTGCCCTGAGCCTCCTCTGCTGCAGGCTGCACACCCCCAGCTCCCTCAGCCTCTCCTCACAGGGCTCTGCTCCAAGCCCCTCAGCAGCTTTGCTGCCCTTCTCTGGACACCTTCCAGTACCTCAACATCTCTCTTGTATTGAGGAGCCCATTAAGTAAAACAGGTATTTATGATAGCATGAAATACTTAGCTAATAGGGAAGACTCCTATCTACTCACAGAAATTCATGGTTTTGTGAATCCACTCCCGTTCTGCTTGAACACTTTGTATGAGTATGAGTGACTTTATGGAAACAGAAGTTTCCAATCAGCTTCAGAGATTAAACTCTCATCACAACACATCTTAATCCTTCCCTGTATTAAAACTTGACTGGAAAAACTGATGAAGCAAACTCTGTAGTTATCATAGGAACAGCTCCCTCCTAGTTATCATTTCCTCTCTAATCTTATCTATTTAAATGTGTATATATCTTTAGTGCCAACTGTGGAGAAGAGGAATCTCTGTCACTGTGCACTTCATCCCAGGCTTGCATAGACTCCTTGCTGTCTGCTGCACTGATGAATTCTCTGCCACTGTTGTGCTTTAAGAATTTATTCATCCTAATTAAAAAGAAAACAAAATCAACAAACCTCTGCTCAGATATTTTCCTGGTGTGAGATAAACCAATTTCCATCCTCAAAGGAATTTGCACACTGTGGTTTGCCAGACCTGGTCTCTGGGGTTAGGGGCTGATGAGCTGATCTAACTTTGCCAACAGAAATATTAACAAGGAGATGGGCAATGAGAAAATAATCCCCAGACAGCTGCAGGAGCTGAGTGATCATTTCCTCTTGAACTTGCTCACAGTGACAATTTAAGCAGCTGAGTCTCACTGACTCCAAAGTTAATGAAAGTCTTCTGCAACTGCTCTCATGCAAAATTCAGTTTCAGTGACATTTGCAGCTGCCAGGGTTGTTAGTCACAGCAGAGACAGTACTAAGGAACCTGTGTGAAAGAGTTCAGCTATTCTATGCTTATATCTTACCATTTCTATTATTCTCCTCACCTGTCTCTCTCTTTGCCTCTTTTTCACATCCTTCTACTTAGTTTTACAGCTTCTGAGGCCTAATTCTCCCATAAATGTGTGCTCATACTGCACTTGCTGTCAAGGAAATCACTCTTTTTTTTTCCATGTGATCATACTGGTGAGGGGCCTGGAGCACAAACCCTATGAGGAGAGGCTGAGGGAGCTGGGATGTGCAGTCTGGGGAAGAGGAGGCTCAGGGCAGAGCTCATTGCTGTCTGCAGCACCCTGAAAGGAGGCTGTAGCCAGGTGGGGTTGCCATCCCTGGAGATGTTCAAGCAAAGCCTGGCTGGGGCACTTAGTGCCATGGTCTGGTTGATTGGCCAGGCCTGGGTGCTAGGTTGGCCTGGAAGAGCTTGGAGGTCTCTTCCAACCTGCTTGATCCTATGATTCTATGCTGATGATAGTACAAGCTAGTCTAAACCAGAAAAAAAAAACCAATCTATTATAAGAGCTTGAGCATCAAGTGTTCTTGTTCACCAGGAACTGTCTCAGTATACAGGGAAAAGGAGAAGATGCAAACAAATGCCAGACTTAACATGAGCACCTCTCTGTGTACAGACACTGGAAAACCAGGCTGAATTAACCAAATATATTTCCCCTTAAATTGTTGCTTAAGGTTTAACAGAACTCCCACCCAGCTTCTGTTCACCTCAAAGTGCTGCAATTTCCCTTTTCCAACTCAACACTCTTCATCAAATAATAAACACACCAAGGGAGCAGAGTGGCTAGAGCTGAGTCCTTTCAGACAATGATGATGTGTAATAGGCTAAAGAATGTTCAGATGGAACTGAACTTGTGTATCAGCCATTTAAAATCGGTATATAGCTCCTCCAGTATCATTCAGATCTCAGGCTGAGGGAGCTGGGGGTGTGCAGCCTGCAGAAGAGGAGGCTCAGGGCAGAGCTCATTGCTGTCTACAACTACCTGAAGGGAGGCTGTAGCCAGGTGGGGTTGGGCTCTTCTGCCAGGCAGCCAGCAATAGAATAAGGGAACACAGCTTCAAGTTGTGCCAGGGCAGGTCTAGGCTGGATGTTGTTAGGAAGTTGTTGGCAGAGAGAGTGATTGGCATTGGAATGGGCTGCCCAGGCAGGTGGTGGAGTTGCTGTCCCTGCAGGTGTTGAAGCCAAGCCTGGCTGGGGCACTTAGTGCCATGGTCTGTATATTTGGACAGGGCTGGGTGCTAGGTTGGACTGGCTGAGCTTGGAGGTCTCTTCCAACCTGGTTCATTTGATGATTCATAGGCTGTGAGGTATGGAACAAAACACCTAAATATTACTCTTCCAGAGTTCCTATATTCCTGGATTCTGTAATATTACCAAGAAATGATAAAAGTGAAGGAGTTTATTTTGTCTCAGTTATTTTCTTCAACATGTTTTATTTCTCCCTGCTCTTCTCTGCTGATCACCTGTTTTATTTCTGCTGTAAAATGACGCCAGATCAAAATGTATCAGCCAGAAAAAAAAGACATAGGAGAGTCAGAAAGTGATGCAGATTTTTTTTAGTGTCAATAAATTCTGTATTATTAATCTCAAAACAGTGACTCATAGCAGAAGGTCATCTGGAATGCAGATATGCAACATCACAGAACTCAGACTCTGCATGCAGGTTTTGTGCTAATAGGGCAGGATGGAATTCTGGTGTCAAATTAGATCCCTCCTTATAGATTGGGATTTTTTTCCCCTTTAAAGGTTGTTTTCATAAGAACTGAAACATCCTCCTTGGTTTATTTTTAATGCCTAATATCTTCCCATGCATTGCTGTAAGGATTCTCAATCTTTCCAACCTGCTTCAATGTGTTAAGCTTTAGCAGGCATTCTCCAGAAAAGCCTAGGGAATTTGAAGGCAGCAAAACTGTACTCCAAAGTAAAAGCTGAAACCTCTCTTCATCCTCCACAGAGAGTGAAGGAATTTCACCAGGGCTCTGTTTCCCAAGGGTCTTTAGAGCACAGGACTGGTACTGATGTAGGTATATCTAAGCCAAGAAGCACAGGTTTAAGTGAGGTTCACACAGAGAACTGAGGTGGACGCTGGGATTATCTGTACCTCATTGTGTGGATCAGAGAGGATCCTACATATTAATGAGGAGCAAGAGATTCAACCCTGAATGCTCAGACTGAATATTTTCGTGCCCTAGGAGGAAAGCACTAGAAACCATGAGTATGTGTCTTAGGCAATTAGTGTCTCTGAGACATTCTCTGTTATTATTCTCCTAGAATTTGTTTTCATTTACACCTGTTTCTTCATATCCCTGCAGTTATAGATGGGGGTTTGCACCAGACCTAAGCACCTAACATCTATCTTTATCCTTTAGCTTTCCCTTAAGTAAACCACTTGCTAAATCCCTCTTCATTTGGCTTTAATTACACCTTGAAAACAAAAGGAGAGGTGATGGGGATGGGGAGTGGGGAAGAAAAACTAGGGGAAAGCTTTGCATGTGAAATACAATTAACCACAGTAGAACCCCAAATGGCAGCTTATTGACAGATGGACCAAGGTAATTGTAAGTCCCAAGGGCTGCAATTCAAATTAGATTGAACATTACAGGGGATGACAAGGACTTAAGGCTTATCAGCACACGTGCCTGGGCTGTGATTGCTGTCACATATGTTTCTTTTTCAGCTGGCTGGCTGTTAAACAGATGAAGTAGCAAGAATGTTTGCAGTATAGGTGGGTGGCAGCACCAACCAACAAACCAAGCCCTGGTTTTAAAGTAGAATATAAATGGGGCAAAAGGACTTTTTGTCTTGCACATGGAGATAATGTTCCAGGAGCCCACAAAGAGGCAAAAAGTCATCTGTGGGTGATGCAGGCAGTAGATGTCCTAGATGCCAAAAGCTGGAAACCAGATGTGTTTGACAGTACTTTGGTGACTCCTGGAAGACAGGCACAAACCTGAATATGACAGTTGAGTGCTGAAACAGAAGGTGGTATCTGGGGGCATGTGCAGGGGAGGAGACATTAGAGATATGCCAGCTGTTCAGAAGAAAGGCATTGAGCAGCACAGCAGGGAGAAGGCACTAAGCTCTCGAGCCTTGCTGCTGTGAAAGTCTGGAGTTGTTTAGCCTGCAGAAGAGGAGGCTCAGGGCAGAGCTCATTGCTGTCTACAACTACCTGAATGGAGACTGTAGCCAGGTGGGGTTGGGCTCTGCTGCCAGGCAGCCAGCAACAGAACAAGGGGACACAGTCTCAAGCTGTGCCAGGAGAGGTCTAGGCTGGATGTTAGGAGGAAGTTGTTGTCAGAGAGAGTGATTGGCATTGGAATGGGCTGCCCAGGGAGGTGGTGGAGTCACTGTTACTGGAGATGTTGAAGCCAAGCCTGGCTGAGGCACTTAGTGCCATGGTCTGGTTGATTGGGCAGGGCTGGGTGCTAGGTTGGCCTGGATGATCTTAGAGGTCTCTTCCAGCCTGGCTGATTCTATGATTTTGTGATTCTACAATTCTATGATTTCCTGCACTGTGGCTTCTTAGTGGGATCGGGAATCACCTTTATCATTTTGGATTGTGCATGCCGGTGGGGAAGGGATGAAGTGAAGTGGCTAGACACAATTTACAGGCACAAAGAACTGTTTTTGTAAGAGAACTAAAGCCCTCCACCTTACCAGGTGTGGCTTCTTTTTCAAACCTTCCTCTCTTGTACACCTCCCTTATGCTGCTTCTTAAGGACAAGGAAAAGGAAGCAACTCACCATTGTTTTGTTCACCTCTGAAACATTTTCCCTTCTGAACAGAAGAGTGCTTCTGGCCTCAAAAAAAACTAGCCAGGCCATTTCATCTCTCTGAATCAGCTCCAACACCTTGCTGTGTGATGCATTTCTGTTCCATTAAACTTCCACTGAGTCAAGCCTGTCACTTGTGTCATACAGGCACAGAAAAAAAGCCCAGCTGCAGCTAATGGTGCCATCCTCAGTGAGACCCAAGTAATTCTGTATCATCTTCTCCAGATTGGTTCTCTCTGGCTGGTAAAAGACTTTTACATTAAAAATCCATTCCACATTTCTCCCAAATTGTATGTTCTATTACAATGTCTTGAACCAAATCTCATGGGAAAACCTCTGAGGTGTTTGTAAGGCAACCTGTACAGCTACACTGTCTTGTCCTTGTTTCTGTTACCTAAATGTTCTGCAAGATTCTGTGGCTTGCTCTGTGCTTTGCATCAGAAGGTTTTAGTAGCAAGGGCTGGCTTGTGAGAAGCTGCTAGAAGCAGTAGTCCAACAGAGCCAATGCCAGCCAACATCAAGTTACATCCACTGCTGCCCAAGGGTGATCCCATTATTGCTGTCTGCAGCTACCTGAAGGGAGGCTGTACCCAGGTGGGGTTGGGCTCTTCTGCCAGGTAACCAGCAACAGAGCAAGGGGACACAGTCTCAAGTTGTGCCAGGGCAGGTCTAGGCTGGATGTTAGGAGGAAGTTGTTGTCAGAGAGAGTGATTGGCATTGGAATGGGCTGCCCAGGGAGGTGGTGGAGTCGCTGTCCCTGGAGGTGTTGAAGCAAAGCCTGGCTGGGGCACTTAGTGCCATGGTCTGGTTGATTGGCCAGGGCTGGGTGCTAGGTTGAACTGGATGAGCTTGGAGCTCTCTTCCAACCTGGTTGATTCTATGATTCTATGATTCTATCATGTAGAGTTAGCAACCATCCAGCACTGACTCAAACCTAGTTTGCAAACCCATCCCTGCAAGATCTTCTGTCTGTATTAACCTTTATCATGAAGCCAGCTACTTGTGAGTCAATATTTCTGTTTCTCCTCATTCAACTCTATCCCAGCAATGATGAAGTAAAGACTATCTCTTTATATAATTATTGTTTTTAAATGGAAGTATGAAATCATTGAATCATAGAACCATAGAATGGTTTAGCTTGGAAGGGACCTCAAAGCTCAGCCTGTTCCAACCCCTGCCATAGGCAGGGACATCTCCCACTAGGGCAAGTTGCTCAAGGCCTCATCCAGCCTGGCCTTGAACACCTCTAGGGAGGGAGCAGCCACAACCTCCCTGGGCAACCTGTGCCAGTGTCTCACCACCCTCACTGGAAACAACTTCTTCTTAACATCTAGCTTGAATCTCCCCTCTGCCAGTTCAAACCCATTACTCCTTGTCTTGTCATTACAAGACCTTGTCAATAGTCCCTCCCCAGCCTTCCTGTAGCCTCCTTCAGATACTGAAAGGCCACTCCAAGGTCTCCTGGAAACCTTCTGTTCTCCAGGCTGCAGAGCCCCAACTCTCACAGACTATCTTTATAGCAGAGCTGCTGCAGCCCTCTGCTCATTTTGAAGGCCCTCCTCTGCACTGGCTCCAACACTTCCATGTCCTTCTTGTGCTGGGGGCTGCAGAACTGCACACAGGACTCCAGATGGGGTGTGAGGAGAGCAGAGCCAAGGGGCAGAGTCCCCTCCCTTGCCCTGCTGCCCACACTGCTCTTGCTGCAGCCCAGCACAGGGTTGTGTCTGGGCTGCACTCACACTGAAGACTCCCGTTGAGCTTTTCACCAACCCAGACCCCCAGGTCCTTTTCCTCAGGGCTGCTCTCAGCCATTCCCCATGCAGCCTGGAGTTATGCTTGGGATTGCACCCACCCAGGTGCAGGACCTTACACTTGGTCTTGTTGAGTGTCATGGCTCAAGAAACAATGTAGTGCATGTTATCCTATGGGATCCTGCTGGATCTATTTGCCAATCTTGAATAAGACTTTCTGTTCTTTGGAAGATTACAGCAGTTTAAGTGAATCTTTCCAGAAGACTGATATTTAGCCTGTATTTTCCTTTCCTTAATTTCATGATCCAATTTCAAGTAATAACTCCTTTAGGTCTTTAAATTTCTGTCTCTTGGATGACTTTGTACTGCTCACATCCATCAGTGTTGCAGTTGCTGGCAATTAATGCTGTTTCCCTCTCTAAGCTGGTTAGCATCTACTCCAGCTAACTAGATTTCCCTATCATTTGCTGAAAAATCAATGCCCCCTACCTCACTTGAATATCCTTTACTGCAGGACAATTGATGTGCCCAGAAGCTGGGGTTCTCCTGCCCCTCTACTCTGCCCTGCTGAGGCCACATCTGGAGTACTGTGTCCAGCTCTGGGCCCCCCAGTTCCACGACACAGAACTGCTTGAAAGAGTCTAGCACAGAGCTGTGAATATGCTGAAGGGAATGGAACAGCTCTGTTAGGAGGAGAGCCTGAGGGAGCTGGGGTTGTGCTGCTGGGAGAGCAGGAGACTGAGAGGTGACCTCAGCAATGGTTATCAATATGTAATGGTGAGTGTGAGGAGGCTGGAGCCAGGCTCTGCTGGGTGAAACCCAATGACAGGCCAAGGGGCAATGGGTGGAAGCTGAGGCAAAGGAATTTTTTCCCTGTGAGGGTGACAGAGCCCTGGCACAGGCTGCCCAGGGGGGTTGTGGAGCCTCCCTCTCTGGAGATATTCAAAACCTGCCTAAGTGTGTTCCTGTGTGATCTGGTCTAGGTGATCCTGCTCTGCAGGGAAGTTGGACTGGCTGAGCTTTGGAGGTCCCTTCCAGCCCCTGACATTCTGTGATTGTGTGAACTTGCAGGAATTCAGCACAGACTTGGTGGAATCGCATCAAAAGGGCTGTGATGCCACCCGTGTGGAGGACTGGCATGGTTAGCTTTTGAATGTTGATTGCAAAGAAAAGAGCAATGGATGTCAGGAGGAAGGTGTTGCCAGAGAATGATTGGCATTGGAATGGGCTGCCCAGGGAGGTGATGGAGTTGCTGTCCTGGGAGGTGTTGAAGCCAAGCCTGGCTGGGGCACTTAGTGCCATGGTCTGGTTGATTGGCCAGGGCTAGGTGCTAGTTTGGACTGGGTGAGCTTGGAGGTCTTTCCCTACCTGGTTGATTCTATGTGGATAGACCCTGTTTATGGGAGATCACCTTCAGCAAAGAGGGTCAATTCAAACTATTCAGGCTATATTATGGGATGGTGGCCAGTGTGTTCTGCTGGGAGAAGCCAGTTTCAGCTGGTGAAGTGTTAATTTCATTTTCACCTTTTTGTCCCCAAACGCACAGCACCTGGGTGCTGTTGAGTCTCCTCCCACCCCAGGTGTGACCACTTTGCCCTCCCTGCCCATTCCCCTTTATAATCAGCCCAGGAAAGGGCAGAAGCCCCAAGTTTGCCCAACTGGGCAGAGGGATCCTCCTCCAGTCGCCACTGGTGAGTACCCCTGGTGTGCACTGGGTGAATGGTGGAGGTGATCAATCAAAGGCCGGGGGGCCTGCTTGGCCCCCCGGTTAGCTAGGGTACAAACTTGCCAATCTGACTACTGTAGCATTGCTCACGGGTGCTGGCTGAGCTCCTCTGCATTTGGCTGCTGCTTTCTGCTCACTTGTAGAGCTGTAAAAATGCCAGGAACAAATCTGGGAAACCTTTTGAGAAGCCTCCAATTAGCATGGAGGAAATGTCTCGGAATCCCTAGCAAGGAAAAGGGAATAAACCCCAAAGCTCCTGGCCACTCTTTTCTCAGAGTGGCTGAAACTTGTTTTGTAACTAAGCTGAAACTCACTTTATTCAGCACAGGTGAAATCCTGACTGTGTGAACCAGTTCAGTTTGTTGGATGAAGAGGAAATGGCTCCAGTTAGCAGTTCCAGTGCTCCCTGGAGATATTCCAAACCCACCTGGATGCATTCCTGTCTGATCTGGTATACGTGATTCTGCTCTGCAGGGAAGTTGGTCTGGATGATCCTTCAAGGTCCTTTCCAGCCCCTGACGTTCTGGTGTCCCTCTAATGGAAACAGGCATGGTGAAAGTACTGCAGGTCTTAGCTCTGCCTTCCTTAGTAAACTACAAATCACAGCAGGAACTTGGGAAACTTGAAATCATTTAGCAAGTTAAGGTATGAGGTTAGGGCTTCACCCAAGCTGGGACTTCTCTTCAGTAAAACCACTGCCTGAGAAACTTGTTTAAAGGCTGCATTCCAACCATCAGACTATGCAGGTGTCCTCAGGGGTCACCAGCTAGGCAAAACAGAGCTGGTGACTGCCAGGCAGACTGCTACAAGGTCTGTTTCCCTCTGTACTGCTTCTTACATGTAATGCTGCACTGCTAGCATGTAGGCAACAGCAAGCAAACTGTTCCATCACTTTTAACTTCTGTCTGGCTTGATGAAAGGTTGCTTCATTGGCACTGGCAAAACACCAAAGTGTTCTCCTTTAAAACAGCAATGGCCAACATCAAACGAGAATCCTCAGGGTTATCTGAAACATAGTTTTCAGGTGCTGGGCTGGAGAATGGAAATAAGGTTTCAGTGTGGTAGAAGTGTGTGATGGTTTGTGGGTGGGGGCAGGTAACTCCCAATGAAGTCACCCAGACTAGACTCAGCTGGCTGGGAGTTAAGGAGTGAAGCTGAAATTACAGCTTAGCACAATTCACAAGCACATATACACACAAATAGTTACAGTTAGCCTCTCCTCACAGGGCTCTGCTCCAGGCCCCTCCCCAGCTTTGTCGCCCTCCTGTGGACACCTTCCAGTACCTCAACATCTCTCTTGAACTGAGGAGCCCAGAACTGGGCACAGCACTCAAGGGGTGTCCTGAGCAGTGCTGAAGTCCAGGGGCAGAAGAACCTCCCTTGTCCTGCTGCCCACACTGCTCCTGAGCCAGCCCAGGATGCCATTGGCTCTGCTGCCCACCTGGGCACACTGCTGCCTCACCTTCAGCTGCTCTCTCCCAGCACCCCCAGGTCCCTCTCTGCCTGGCTGAGTTGAGATGTCAAAAAAATGACAAGAAGTTTAGGGGAAACAAAGGGTTAGGCTGGATTAGAGTGAAGGCAGCTAGAGCTACACACACACAGAGTGCCAGAGAGAAGGAGAGCTGAGAGCTGAGCAGTGTGTGAGAAGTCTCTTACCTATATTTTGACTGGTTGCGTTTCTCAGCAGAAGAATGAGTGATACAGGGCACTGCTGATTCTTTTTCTTCTCCCAGCTAAGGGTTTAATTTCTCTCAGTAAAATACTCCAATTATCCTCACACCAGCACAATGTGTTTTAGAAAAGCCTGGTTAGAGGATGAGAACTACTCTGCAGCCTCTGCCAGCAGAGGCCTGGTGCATGGAAGAAGAGGTGCAGAACATGCTTATATTCAAAGACTCTGGAGGTGGGGGGAGAAGTGGAAACTACCACATAAAGCATGAAAAAAGTAGGTGATGGAAAAAAAAGTGAGAGCATTCTAATCCTTTGTCTTAATTCCTTCAGTTTGAAAAGAGCTTTTTGTCATTTGACATAATCCTCTGACTAACAATAACCCTTCTAGGTGCTCCTTCTGACAAATCAATAGAGACATCATGCTGGAGTCAAATAGAAAAGCATTTTCTCACCATTCTAATGTCTGCCTTCATTTTTTTCCCCTCCACAGTCAGTCTGAAAGCTCTTTAATATTCAGTGCAGAAGACAGCTACCAGCAAACAGACAGTAATGATGATGATTTTATTGATTTTGACTTACAAGGAAGCCTCAGATGGGACTAACAAGTAATTTCTTCTTCTTCAGCAAAATCTTTGTATCAAGTCAGCTGTCAAAGAAAAAAAAGGCATTAAAATACAGCTGTGGTATCACATCTCTTAGTTCTTCTATTAATTTTGTTGGAAGCATTAGGACCCCATCACCACCCAGGCATAGACCTTCTAACTAATTTACATCAGGTTACTTTCTACAGTCACAGAATTAACCAGGTTGCAAAGACCTCTGAAATTGAGTCCAACCTACTCCTTCTAATTAACTAGAACAGTTGAATCCTTGTTCTGGCTCAAACCTTACACCCCAAATCCTTCAGGCTTACCCCTCATGCTTTCTATGAACTGACAGACTTCATTCTTCTCCATCATTTAACCCTTTTCTGAGCATTCCTGCCTTTGAGTCTCAGGCTCCTTGTCCAGTTTAAGGTGCTCTTACATGTCTGTATTTTCTCTATTGCTCTTCAGAATCAGGGAATTAATAAGGTTGGAAAAGACCTTTGAGATCAAGTCCAACCTATCACCTAACCCTTCTAATTAACTAAACCATGGCACCAAGTGCCTCATCCAGCCTTCTCTTAAATATCTCCAGGGACAGTGATGCCCTGGGCAGCCCATTCCAGTGCCAATCACTCTTGCTCTGAAGAACCTCTCCCTAAATCCACCTCTTCCCTGGGCAGCTCATTCCAATGCCAATCACTCTTGCTCTAAGGAACTTCTCCCTAAGTTGTCCCCAGACCAGCAAGCTGTGGAGATTCCGTTTTCCTCTAAATTCAGCTTCTCTCCTAAGACTTGAAATTTATTCAGCACTTCTCCCCATTGCTCAAGTCTTCCCCTACAGAAGTCTTCCTCACAGTGCTGCAGAGATGAGAGTGGTTAGTCCTGGGCTGGTTTAGTGGCTCATAGACAAATCCTCAGGTGGATGTTTGGAGGAGACAATTTCTCACATGCAAAATGCTGCATAACACAAATATGTCTGTTACATATGCACAGGAGATGATCTCCAGTAGGACTTAGAGTAACATGTTTGTTCTATCAGGGTTCTCCCAGCCTGGCAATGCTGTGCTATTCACTGGAACAACACTAAGCTGAACACTCACCACCAGAATCAAGTTTCTGTGGTGTGAGATAATCCCAGTGGATGTACCACTGGTGTTTTCTCAGTGCTCAACAAAGAGAAAGTAGGGTGGCTTTGCAGTGCTCTCCAGAGCCCAACTCCACCAGCATGGTAAATTAGATTTCCTGGGGTTACATGCACTTCTTATCCTCACTGAATATCCTGAGTAGAAGACCTAAAATATACAGGACTCTTTCAAGCACTCTTTCTGGGGGTGCTTTCCTAGACTTCAGATTGAGTCATAGAGGTCTTTTCCAGCTGAAACACTCCTGAGATCATAGAATGGTTTAGGTTGGAAGGGTCCTCAAGGATCACCCAGTTCCAACCTCCTGCCATAGGCAGGGACACCTCCCCCAGAACCTGATTGATTCTATGAACTAAAACTAGTAAGGAGTTGAAGAACTCTGCAGACTTCTGTGCTTGGGGATGAAATTGACTTAAATGTTAACCATGCTCTGCAAAGATGCTGAGAATTACTTTTCATACCATTTCTCAAGAAATGTGTATTGGATACCATTTTTTTTTTGTAGCTGGCTAACAAAAATATATTTTGGCTTCCTGCTCCTTCTATAAATGTTCTCAGCCAGCACACCTGAGGGATTTTGCTTTATCAGTAAACCACAAGTGTAGGTTAAACAGTCTCCAATTGGATTTGGTAGCACAAGACTGAAAGCAGTGATTACAGCTTGGTGTGTCAACACACAGGCTTTGGTAGCTTCTGTCTGAGTAGCACTAGAGCATTTTATCTGCTGTGTTTTTTCTCACAATTGAAGAGTGGGAAGTAAAAGCAAAGATTTGTAAAGGTAAAGCAGATTTCCCATAGTATAGAATTAGAGAATGGCTCAGGTAGCAAGGGCCCTTAGAGATCATCTACTCCAACCTCCCCACCATGGGCAGGGACACCTCTCAACTAGACTCAGCTGCTCAAGGCCTCATCCCACTTGGCCTTGAACATCCCCTAGGGAGGAAGCATCCACAACCTCCCTGGACAGCCTATTCCAGAGCCTCACTATATGCACCTTGAAATGCAGAATCAGAATTTCTCTGTACCATTTTACTTTGTTGCAAAAGTAAATGTCATCCTGATTCTTCTAGCAAATAGATCCATTGAATTTCTACCTAAACCCATGAAGTTAAGGGTCCCATGTGCCTGTGTGGAGAATTGTGCCTATGCAGACACCCTCTGCCTTGTTTTCTGTGCTGGAGAGCAGACCTGAAGAGAGAGACTTGGGGGTGCTGCTGGATGAGAAGCTCAACAGGAGCCAGCAGTGTGCACTTGCAGCCCAGAAAGCCAAGCAGAGCCTGGGCTGCAGCAGAAGTGTGGCCAGCAGGGCCAGGGAGGTGATTCTCCCCTTCTGCTGTGCTCTCCTGAGACCCCACCTGGAGAACTGCATCCAGCTCTGGAGCCCTCATTACAAGAAGGATGTGGAGATGCTGGAGAGTGTCCAGAGAAGAGCCAAGAGGATGCTCAGAGGGCTGCAGCAGCTCTGCTGTGAGGACAGACTTTCTGAAAGAGTTGGGGCTGTTCAGTCTGGAGAAGAAAAGGCTCCTAGTTGACCTTCTTGTGGCCTTCCAGGATCTGAAGGGGGCTACAAAAAAATTGAGGAGGGACTTTTGAGACTGTCAGGGAGTGCCAGGACTGGGGGGAATGGAGCAAAGCTGGAGGTGGGGAGAGTCAGGCTGGACATGAGGAAGTTGCTGAGCATGAGAGTGGTGAGAGGCTGGAATGGGTTGCCCAGGGAGGTGGTTGAGGCCCCATGGCTGGAGGTGTTTCAGGCCAGGCTGGCTGAGGCTGTGTGCAGCCTGCTGTAGGGTAGGGTGTCCCTGGGCATGTCAGGGGGTTTGGAACTGGCTGATCCTTGTGGTCCCTTCCAACCCTGACTGATTCTGTGATTCTACATCAGGTTCTCACCACACATGAGATGCAGATGAGTCCTAAAGTAGCACAGAACAGCTGTTGGCTAAAAGATGAATTAGAAGACCTGGTAAATGGGAGGGAAGTTATTCTGTGCCCTGTATAGCCTGGTCAGCAGTGCTTCCTTGCTGTGCTTTGTAACATCATCTTGCAAAAGACTGAGTTTCACAGTGCTGAATAATGTCCTGGTGACTTCAGTGACACATTTTTTTCCCAGGTGATTATCTCCATGTCTGTAAACCCCTTGTTTGCTTGGGGTTACTTTGCTTTGAAATGGTTTTCACCCAAATAAATAAATATTTCACATGTGCTCCAAACTTCTGTGCTTGCTGCATTTGTATCACAACCAGCAATAGAACAAGGAGACACAGCCTCAAGTTGTGCTGGGGGAGGTCTAGGCTGGATGTTAAGAGGAAGTTGCTGCCAGAGAGAGTGATTGGCATTGGAATGGGCTGCCCAGGGAGGTGGTGGAGTCACCATCCCTGGACATGTTCAAGAACAGACTGGATGAGGCACTTAGTGCCATGGTCTGGTTGACTGGCCAGGGCTGGGTGCTAGGTTGGACTGGCTGAGCTTGGAGTTCTCTTCCAACCTGGTTGATTCTATGATTCTACAACATGTCAGAGCTCAGGTCTGGCAGAAGGGCTATGCTGGTCATCTCTTGAACTAGTCCTGGTTTTATGACCCACTGAGAGTCATAAAATGGTTTGGATCAGAAGGAATCTTTCAATGCCATCTAGTCCAACCCTTCTGCCCTGAGCAGAGACATCAAGTAGAGCAGGTTGCAAAGAGCCTTGTACAGCCTGACCCAGGATGTTTCCAGGGATGGGGACATCTCCCACCTCTCTGGGCAACCCAGGGCAGTGGTTTACCACCCTGAAGGGTCGTTTTAAACATCAGCTGTGTCCCCAAACCTTTCCTTCTCAGATGGACTATGGATTTTTAGCTCAGTTGTAGAGCTCAGCAGCACAGAGTTCATGGGAAGGACAGAAAGTGCACTTCCACACTCTGCCTCTCCCTGCTGAGCACTTGGCCAGGCCACAGCACTTACCTGGTGAAGGTGGACAAGATCTCAGGGGCAGTGTCAGGGCAGGAGACCACTGCACTCTGTGCCTCTCTCTCCAGCAGGCTGGGGGCAGGTGGTGAGGGGTGGCTGTTGCTTGCCCTCTTGCTCGCAGATGACTTGGTCCAGCTTGAGGTTTGCTGCGTGGTTTGCTCTCAGAGGAATCCCCCTCTGAGCCGTGACTCAGCCAGCACAACTGCTGTATTTTCAGGCAAGCCTCCTCCAGCTTTCATCTTTGCTGATTGCTGAGCAAAGCAAGGCACAGAATGACAAAAGAGGTGACCAGAGGCGGCACTACCCTGTCACTTCAGAGCAGAATCTCAAACTCCTCATGCAAAGCTGAGGTTGATGCAGGAAACAATCTACTTTAGACAACCACTTGCAGCCCCTGGCCCCAGCAGTTCAGCAAGGTGGGAAAGAAGTTTTCCTGGGTGCCAAACATCTTTGTGTGATTTGAGTGGTCACAATTCTCTGCATTGAAGGAGAAAATCCTCTCTGCCAGTCTCAATGATTCAGTGTTAGAATGTCACTGACAGTCCCTTCTTTCTGTCCCATTTCCCTGTGTTGCCATTTCAGGCAGTGACTGCTGTAATGCATTCCCTGGCATCACAGGAGAGGCTTGGGTTTGCCCTTCCTTTTGTAAGACAGCAGCAGGCTGCTGTTTTTTGGGTCTCTCACTCACCCATTCCGTTTTACCAGCTCCACCTATTAATTTGGACAGGTAGAGAAGAACACTTTGCTGCTCAGTGCTTACAGCAGCTCGTTTGGGGTAGATCAGAGAGGTTTGATGATTGACAACTGACAGAAGCGTAGTCCTTTGCCTCTTATTTCTCTTCTGCTCTGCTCCAAATGAAGCAGGGTTTCCACTGCCTTGATTTATTTAAGATACTTTTTTTCCTTAGACCCAGTAAAATGCAATTCATAGAACAGAATGGTTTAGATTGGAAGGGACCTCAAAGCTCAGCCAGTTCCAACTCTCTGCTGTAGGCAGGGACACCTCCCACTAGAACAGGTTGCTCAAGGCTTTGAACCTGGCTTTGAACACCTCCAGGGAGGTTGTGGAGCACAAAATCACCCATCTTTGATCACATTGAGTGATTCTGTGCTCCACAACCTCCCTGGGCAACCTGTGCCAGTGTCTCACCACCCTCACTGCAAAGAACCCTTTCCTAACATCCAGCTTGAATCTCCTCTCTGCCACCCATTCCTCCTCATCCTGTCATTACAAGACCTTGTCAGTAGTCCCCTTCAGATAGTGGAAGGCAGATAAGATCTCCTTGAAGCTTTCTCTTCTCCAGGCTGAAGAGCTCCAAGTCTTGTAGCTTGTCCTTAGAGCAGGCTGCTGCAGCCTTCTGAGCATCTTCACTCGCTCCCCTTTCCTGCTCTGTGCCCCCAGGACTAGAGCAATACATTTCAAAGGAAGAAAACCTCCACAGTGCTGATCTGTAAGACCTAACTGCAGCTGATTTCAAATGCACCACTTTGTTTTGTCTTGCTTCCCATAGTGCAGACCTGCCCATCCCCGGCTTCTGAACTTCAGCTTTGAAAAACAAATGAATCTCTCTTCTTCAGCTTCTGGATGTGGTCCTTTAATATCCAAGTCACAAAAGAACACTCAGTCAAAGAGCTTAGAAAGGCTCAAAATGAATAAGATTTGTAATAAACTCAGCTACAGAGGTAGGCTGCAGGCTTGTAAAGTATATAAAGTTTGGTGGGTTTAGGTGAAAACACTGTTCCCAAATACCAGCAACTGAAGAGAAACTTCCCTCATAACACAGTGCCAAGAGCCAGCCAGAGCACAGCAATTCTGCTTCATGGGGTCTTGGGAGATTTTGGAATTCATCCTTCACTGGAAGGAAAATGAAACCTTTTCTGTTTTACACAGAAGAGTTGTGCTCATCCCCACAGCTTCATCTTTCAATTGAAATTCTTCCCTCTCTCTTGTCCTCTTTCCAGAAATGACCAGAAAAGCTACCCCTCACCTTAGAACCCAGAAATCACTGCCCAAGCCCTTAAGCCCCTCACCTTAGAACCCAGAAATCACTGCCCAAGCCCTTAAGCCCCTCACCTTAGAACCCAGAAATCACTGCCCAAGCCCTTAAGCCCCTCAGCTGTCCTGTATGTTCCCACACAGGTATGGACAAAGTCATAAAATCAACCAGGTTGGAAGAGACCTCTAAGATCATCCAGTCCTAGCTAAGTCAGATGCAAAGAGCAAAAAGCAGCAGCAGCCTTCTTTCCCCAGCCAGAGTAACACCAGTGGGGTGTTGTGGGGCACCTTGCCCCTTCCACTGAGGCATCAGGCAGGCACTGGCTGCTTCCTGGAGAGGAGTCCAGATCTCTAAATAGCAGAACACTTAGAGACCAATAGGACAGTTCCCAGCATGGGAGCATTTTGTTTCTGTCATGCATTCCACGTTCCCATGGAGGGACACAGGAGCACACAGGGCAATAAGCACCTCAGTGCCTCTCTTTGCTTTGGCTAAACAGCAACAGGGCCAGCTTCAGGACATCCAGAGATCAGACAGGCTCTGTCACATCCATCAGGACAACTGTGACACTTCATTAGCAATTTTTAAGGGCATCTCATTGTTTTTTCTCTATTTTGGCCTTTGGTTCCTCATTTATTTGTTTGTCTCTATCTTCTTCTTTTTTCCCCTGATACTTAACCCGACCACTCCTTTGGCCCTGTGACTGAGCAGCAGCATTAAAAAGAAGAGAAGAGACCATTTCTGGAAGGGATTAACCAGCATGAAGCCTACAGCATCTGCTTCTCCATCAGACCTTCTGTGGCCAAGTGTTCCCCACTGCTGCTACCACCAGTGGTGAGGAACAAACAGGTCTGACAATGAGGAGAAGATGCAGGGATGGGTGAGCATAGAATCATTGAATGATAGAGTGTCAGGGGCTGAAAGGGACCTCCAAAGCTCATCCAATCCAACCCCCCTGCCAGAGCCAGCATCACCTATACCAGACCACACAGGGTTGCATCCAGGTGGGTTTTGAGTATCTCCAGAGAGGGAGAATCCACAACCCCCCTGGGCAGCCTGTTTCAGGGTTCTGTCACCCTCACAGGATAAAAATCCTCCTCATGTTTACATGAAATTTCCTCTTTCTCAGTTTCCACCCATTGCCTCTTGTCCTGTCCCTGGACATCACCCAGCAGAGCCTGGCTCCAGCCTCCTGGCACTCACCTCTGCATCTTTATAACCACTGATAAGGTCACCTCTCAGCACAGCCTCAGCTCCCTCAGGCTCTCTCCATAAGAGAGATGTTCCATGCCCTTCGTCATCTTTCTGGCTCTGTGCTGGACTCTCTCAAGCAGTTCTATGTCACTCTTGAGCTGAGGGGCCCAGAACTGAATGTAGTAGCAGCAGGGTGAGTGGGACACAGCCTTTGTGAGAGCAGAGAGCACAAATCTGGAGAGGCAGGAGAAGCAAAGCCATGTGGAGACCTGCTTTAGTTTGCACTCCTGGAGCCATCAATCTGGCTAACACAGGCTCTGCACTAAACACCTTTCTACTCCTGCCTCTACCAGGCTGCTCAAGTCAAAATGGTTTCAGCTGCCCCTTTAACAACCAGGTTTCTATTTTGGGTGAGCAATAGTCAGCCTCTCTGCAAATCAGAACTGCAGGGTCTTTCTCCTTCTCATGTAATGGCTTCATTGGGCATATTTTTATGTTGCTATTTTGAGGTAGCTTTAAAAAGCAGCATTTCATAGCAAATGGTGGAGCCCACGGTGCTAAATTCAGGGGACAGCTGGATTTTGTTAAATTGGCTTTTACACAGCCATTGTTGTGCCATTTTTCCACTCAGCTCTTCTCAGAAACACTGAATGAAACCGTGTGAGGGACTTGATGTAACAGTCAATCTAATTGGGAATGGCTCAGCAGATGAAATAGGAATGATGACATTGTTTGCCTGGGACAGACTCTGTGTGTGTGTGTTCAGGGAGAGAAGGGACAGATTAGAACAGTAACATGGCTAGGAAGATGCAACTTTGCAAGCCATAAAGCTTCTGTTCATTGTCTTACATCATGCTCAATTTAAGAAGGACATTGAGATGCTCGAGCGTGTCCAGAGAAGGGCAACAATGCTGATGAGAGGCCTCGAGCACAGCCCTATGAGGAGAGGCTGAGGGAGCTGGGATTGGTTAGCCTGGAGAAGAGGAGGCTCAGGGCAGACCTTATTGCTGTCTACAACTACCTGAGGGGTGGTTGTGGCCAGGAGGAGGTTGCTCTCTTCTCTCAGGTGGCCAGCACCAGAACGAGAGGACACAGCCTCAGGCTGTGCCAGGGGAAATTTAGGCTGGAGGTGAGGAGAAAGTTCTTCACTGAGAGAGTCATTGGACACTGGAATGGGCTGCCTGGGGAGGTGGTGGAGTCGCTGTCCCTGGAGCTGTTCAAGGCAGGATTGGACGTGGCACTTGGTGCCATGGTCTGGCCTTGAGCTCTGTGGTAAAGGGTTGGACTTGATGATCTGTGAGGTCTCTTCCAACCTTGGTGATATTGTGATACTGTGGTGCTGCAAATGAAGGGAAGAGTGGGTAGGAGGTGGAGATCTGTTTGACAGCTCTCTCTGCCCTGCAGACCCTGGAAGGGCAGCAGCCCTCAGACAGGCACTCCTGAAAACCTGCCAAATAAAGGAGACATCTCCACCAGTGCATCAGAAATGACATAGGAAGGCTTCTTTGTAAAAGAAGACCAAGGAGAAGGGGGTCTAGATCTAGATAGGATCCAAAGCTAGGTCAGTCAGCAGGCTGAGGAGAGGATTGCATCCTCTCAGGAGGAAGGGACAGCTCTGCAAGTGTAAGTGGCAGCCCTGGATGCATCTCTGGTGGGAGACTGGGACTGCACAGCCTTTGGAGGTTTGCATTTAACTGGTAGCAGCCTTCCTCAAACAGGGATTTCCTTGCTGAGAGGGAACAAGTTGGCAGCTGGGTGCAACAGACAGTTCTTAAAGAAAATGTAGTTAGATTCTGACAGTATTTATATTGGGCAGCCAGTGGTGATCCACCCCACAGAGACAACTTCCAAGCTCCTGCAGATAGTAATAGCAACCATTAGACATTATCTGGCATTGTGAGGTTATTCCTCTAATGGTTATTTTCATGTGGCCTGCTCAGACAGTGAGAAACTTCAGGGGACTGATCAGCCTGAAAATCAGGAGATTGAGTCCAGCATCAGTAAGTTTGCAGAGGATGCCAAGCTAGGAGCAGCTGTGGAGCTGTTGGAGGGTAGGAGAGACTGCAGAAGGACCTGGGCAGGCTGCATGGGTGGGCAGAGGCCAATGGGATGAGATTGAACAAGGCCAAGTGCAGGGTTCTGCACTTTGGCCACAACAACCCCAAGCAGCACTACAGGCTGGGGACAGAGTGGCTGAGAGCAGCCAGGGAGAGAGGGACCTGGGAGTGCTGGTAGAGAGTAGCTGAAGATGAGGCAGCAGTGTGCCCAGGTGGGCAGCAGAGCCAATGGCATCCTGGGCTGGCTCAGGAGCAGTGTGGGCAGGCAGCAGGACAAGGGAGGTTCTTCTGCCCCTGGACTTCAGCACTGCTCAGGCCACCCCTTGGGTGCTGTGTCCAGTTCAGGGCTCCTCAGTTCAAGAGAGATGTTGCAGTACTGGAAGGTGTCCACAGGAGGGCGACAAAGCTGTGAGGGGCCTGGAGCAGAGCCCTGTGAGGAGAGGCTGAGGGAGCTGGGGGTGTGCAGCCTGCAGCAGAGGAGGCTCAGGGCAGAGCTCATTGCTGTCTGCAGCTGCCTGCAGGGAGGCTGTAGCCAGGTGGGGTTGGGCTCTTCTGCCAGGCAGCCAGCACCAGAACAAGGAGACACAGTCTCAAGTTGTGCCAGGGCAGGTTTAGTCTGGATGTTAGGAAGAAATTCTTGCCAGAGTGATTGGCATTGGAATGGGCTACCCAGGGAGGTGGTGGAGTCGCTGTCCCTGGAGGTGTTTAAGAGGAGGCTAAATGAGGCCCATCAGGGTAGCAGCTTCTCCTTGAACTGTTTTGGCTCTAGTTGCCCAGAAGCATATGGCAGGAGAGGATGAGGCACTTAGTGCCATGGGTTAGGTAATTAGAAGGGTTAGGTGATGGGCTGGACTTGATGATCCTAGAGGTCTTTCCCAACCTGGTTAATTCTGTGGTTCTGTGATGCTGAAGAGTGATAGAGAAAATACAGACATGCAAGAGCATCTTAAACTGGACAAGGAGCCTGAGACTTGAGGACAGGGATGCTCAGAAAAGGGTTACATGGTGGAGAAGAATGAAATGTGTCAGTTCATAGAAAACACAAGGGATAAGCCCGAGGGATTTGGGGTGTAAGGTTTGAGCCAGAACAAGGATTTAACTGATGTAACAGGATATGGCAGGACACTACACAGGACTAATAAGTCAGTATAAATGGGTACAGATGAATGCAAATAGCCTGTTCTGGAGGAGCAGGCAAGGCAATAGAGAGGAAATGCTGGATAAATTGAAAAACCACTGTCCCAGCTGCTTTGGTAGGTGTCAGTTACAAACCAGCAGGCCAGGCAGGGCAGAATCCTCCAGGGCACAAAACATGGCCCTTGCAGGGGATTTTAGCTGATCAGATGCTGAGAGGCTCTCAGCAGGACACAGTCTGCCAGGCTCATGCCATGTACCAGGCACTCCTGCACAGAACCCAGCTCAAGGTCCAGCCAGGTCTGAATGCAGGCTGAAGATGGAGCTATAGAAGAATTGTGGGCACCTGTTCAGCTGGTGGCTGGGCAGGGAACACTTCAACTGATGCTGCTTTCTCCCCAGCAGTGGCAGCTGATTCTTGCAGCTCTCATCCCGGGCTGCAGTAGTCTCCAGGAAAAGCTATCACTGTGCAAAGCAGCGCACATGAGGGCAGAAGGCAAACGGGAAGCAGGAGGGAGGGTTTTGCTCAGCAGGCCCTGGCAGTGCTAATTACTGCTAAGGCTCACTTGTGATGCGTCTCATGCTGAGCTGCCAAAGCCAGCCCTTGCTGCCCTGCCATGTCAGATGCTCTCTGCCAGGATCTGAGTCATTCTGCCTGTCAAGAAAAGCGATGGGTGCGCTTTATTCCCCAGACCACCACCACCTCTCCTCCTCCTGCGAGGGGCAGAACCTACTCCCTGCTTAACTTGCCCATAACTACCTGCTTAACGTTTCTGTTGTCACTGCCTGCAGCTGGGGATCTCTGGCTGAGAGAGGAGCCTCCAGCACATTTCAGACAGGCTGACAGGTGACAGGTTTCCTTCCCACATGTTCTTACATTGTTGTGAAGCACAACTCCCCCACTGAAGACTGACAGCTGCCTGCTTGTACAAAGCCAAAGACCTGCTCAGACTGATTTGTACCCATACACTAAGTCAGAATGGGACAATGTTCCTATTGATTCTTTACTCCCACGCTGGAGGTGATCAAACTGGTTTGGTGATTAGGTTTTTCACTCTGCCATAAGCAATTTGCCTGATTTAACATCCAGAGTTCCTAGATCAAGTCATTGTTACTTCTGTAGGCTGTTTTGAACTTTTTCCCTTCAAAAGCTTCACCAAGTATCACTCACTACATGTTCCATTGCTTCTTCCTCCCTCCCATCACTAGTGGCACACAAGTTAGGAGCAGCTGTGGAGCTGTTGGAGGGTAGCAGAGCCCTGCAGAGGGACCTGGACTGGGTGGGTGGGCAGAGGCAATGGGATGAGATTGGACAAGGCCAAGGGCAGGGTTTGAGACTTGGGCCACAGCAACCCCAAGCTGCACTACAGGCTGGGGACAGAGTGGCTGAGAGCAGAGACCTGGGAGTGCTGGTGGAAAGCAGCTGAACATGAGGCAGCAGTGTGCCCAGGTGGGCAGCAGAGCCAATGGCATCCTGGGCTGGCTGAGGAGCAGTGTGGCCAGCAGGACAAAAGACACACAATCTAGCTCAGGTCACAAAGGGACACATCCAGACAGGCCTTGAAAGTCTCCAGAGAAGGAGACTCTGTAGCCTCTCTGGAGAGCCTGTTCCAGTGATCTGGGACCCTTACAGTCAAGAAGTTGCCCCTTGTGTTGAGCTGGAACCTCCTGTGCTGCAGCTTCCATCCATTGCTCCTTGTCCTATCCCAGTGAGCAGAGCCTGTCCCCTCGCTCCTGATCCCCAGCCCTCAGCTGGTTATAAATATTTATTAAATCCCCTCTCAGTCTTCTCTTCTCCAGACTAAACAACCTCAGGACCCTCAGCCTCTCCTCATCAGGCAGTGCTCCAGTCCCCTCATCATCCTCATAGCTGGACCCTCTCCAGCAGATCTCTGTCCCTCTTAAACTGGGGAGCCCAAAACTGAAGTCAGTATTCAAGATGAGGTCTCAGCAGGGCAGAGTAGAGGGGAAGGAGAAGCTCCCTTGATCTGCTGGGCACACTCTTCCTAACACACCCCAGGATCCCATTGACACTCTTGGCCAAAGGGCACATTGCTGTGCCATGGATGTTCTCCACCAGGACTCGCAGGTCCCTCTCCACAGGGCTGCTCTCCAGCAGTTCACCTCTGCTGGACCTTCTAGAGCAGATCCCTGTCCCTCTTAAACTGGGCATTCAATAAAATGGGGGAAGACCTAAACCCCAGACCCCTATTTCTGTGTGTTGTGAGCTGCCTATGTGAAAGAGTGTGGGGATGGATGCAAACCGAACAGCTCCACGCCGAGAAACGAAGCTGCAAAGTGCTGCACCATCTGCCTGCCTGTGCTCATATGCATGGCAGGAACACTTTGGGGGGGAAAATCCTGAGAATTCCCAGTGGGATTTGCAATTTCTTGAGAAAGCAGAAGAGCTGTTGAGGAAACAGGCCCACTCAGATCAGCTCAGCTGTGCCCAGAATCCATTAGGCTTCGGCAGCATCGTTCCTTGTTTTGACAGCAGTTGATTTCAGTTAGAGCACAAAAGGAATGCAAAGCCCAGCATTCCATTATTCCTGGACAAATGCACAGCAAACATTTGTTAATGAAAAGATAAGGAGATTAAAATGCTTTAGGGATGATAATAATTATGCCTCAGTGTTTGGCATATGCACATGGAGGAGTTAAGGCGGGGGGAGGGGGGAAGCAGGCAGAAACCTTTTTGTTTCCCTCTGTGATGAAAAAGAAAATACATCTGAAGGCTGATGAGGAAGACCTGAAAGGGATTAGACAACTCAGATTGTAAAAATTTGAGTTAAAATTCACAGAGCTGAAAATATGAAATGAGAATAAAGTGCTTGTTTGCTAGCAACAGATTCCCCTTTTACCACAAGTGCTATCATGGCATCAAAATTCTCCTCATTAGGTGAAAACTGAAGAAGCTCCACATAAATGTGAGCAGGAACAGGCTGCCCAGGGGGGTTGTGGAGTCTTCCTGTCTGGAGATATTCCAAACCTCCCTGGATGTGTTCCTGTGATCTGGTGTAGGTGATCCTGCCCTGCAGAGGGGTTGGAGTGGATGAGCTTTTGAGGTCTCTTCCAGCCCCTGACATTGTGCAATTCTGTGAAATCACAGCACCATGCAGGCTGGCAAAGCCCCTCAGGAGCACCAGCTCCAACCTACAACTCTGCTCTACAAGAGTCACCTTAAACCATAGCCCCAAGCACCACAGCCAAACCACCCTGAAACACAGCCAGGCTGGGTGACTCCACCACCTCCCTGGGCAGCTCATTCCAGTCCCTCACCACTCTCTCCATGAAAAAACTTTTTCCTAATGTCTAATCTAAGCCTCCCCAGCCTCAGCTTGAGGCCATTCCCCCTTCTTCTGTCTCCAGTGACCTGTGAGCAGAGCCCAGCAGCAGCCTCTCCACAATGTCCCTTCAGGTAGTTGTAGACAGCAGTGAGGTCTCTCCTCAGCCTCCTCTTCCTCACACTACCCATCCCCAGCTCCCTCAGTCACTCCTCATCAGATATTATCTCCAGGCCCTTCCTCAGCTTCGTTGCCCTCCTCTGGACCTGTTTCAGCACCTCCACATCTCTCTTGTATTGCAGTGCCCAAAACTGAACACAGCACTGGAGGTGTGGCCACACCAGAGCCAAGTCCAAGGGGACAATCCCCTCCCTGCACCTGCTGAACACAGCATTTTGAATCTAAGCCAGGATGCCCTTGGCCTTCTTGGCCACCTGGGCACACTGCTGGCTCAGTGCTGTATCTTTGCTAGGGAGAAGCTGTTATGGAATATAACCAGAGGAAACAAGTGGCAGAAATGCCAAGTCAGAATACAAGGCAGAGTTCTTTGCAGACATGAATTAAAGGAGTCCAAGCTATATGCTTTAGCTCAAGTGGCTTTTGAATGGCAATTAGTGCAGCTTTGCAGGCACTGTGTCTTTCTAAATGGAAATCACCAGAGCAGCAAACCTGCTGCATATCCACCTGTGTCCTTAGAGGTGGATAAGCCAAGCCCCAGCAAACCTAATCAGTGAAGATCACCGATGCAGTGGCCTGGGACAGCACTTCTATCAGGAGCAAACAGTGTTTGCTGTTCAGAGAGGCAGGCAAGAAAGCATAAAGAAGAGCCCATCTATGAGCCATATTCCCTCTGAAGTGAATCGTTTAACCTTCCAACTGAAATCAGTTTACAGTTCAATTTGCCAACCTGGAGCAATCTGTTTCTGCACTTTCCAGGAGAGCGAGCAGGAAATGCAGAGCTTGGTTGACCAAGGCCAAGTTCACAGCACATTTGTGTGGAAAACAATTACGAAATGAGCTGTGTGTGGAAAGGAATCCCTTGGTCAGGCTGGGATTCCAGTTCATCTTGGCTGTTGCTGCAATCACTTCTCAGCAGCTCTAAGCCCACAAGCTCCTGCAGCCAAGGTGCAGCCCGAAGGAAGACAGCTAACGCTTTTAGGCACAGTCAATGGGTTTCTGCTTGCTTCAGCTGGTGTTTGTTGTCTGCTGCACAAAGCAGGAGGGTTAGCTTAGTCCCCTCTCCAAGTGGGGTCACCACATGGCCAGAACTGTCACTGGTTTGTTCCTCTCTGACAGGACTGAGCTACTCACTTCAAGGTTTTGAGGCTTATTCTGCTTTAAACATCACAGACTAGTGACAAATTGGAATGTAATAGAAATCATCAGATCTGGAAAGTATGAGCTGGAAGCCACAACAGCCCAAAGAGAGAGCAGGTTGAGTGAGAAGAGATAAACAAGGCTGTAAGCACTTTCTGGGAGGGAGAGACTTGGGTCAAGCAGATATTTTTTTCCTTTGCTGTGCTGTGTCTCTCACATCTTGGAAGAGAAGAAGGTTGTCAGGAGTGGGCAGCATGGATTTACCGAGGGGAAGTCATGCTTGACTAACCTGATAGCATTCTGTGGTGGCAGAACTGAATGGGTAGATTCAGGGAGAGCAGTGGATGTAGTCTGCCTTGGCCTTAGGAAGGCCTCTGACACTGTCTCCCATGATATTCTAGTGAGCCAGCTCAGGAAGTGTGGGATGGAAGAGCAGGCAGTGAGGTGGGTTAGGAGCTGGTTACAAGACAGATCAATGGGGCTAGGTCCAGCTGGAGAGCTGTAACCAGTGGAGTCCCCCAGGGATCAGTGCTGGGTCCAGTCCTGTTCAACATCTTTGTCAATGACATTGATGAGGGCACAGACAGACAGAGTCTGCTCAACAAGTTTGCTGATGACACCAAACTGGAAGGCTTGGCTGAGACAGCTGCAGGCTGTGTGGCCATCCAGAGAGACCTGGGCAGACAGAGCTGGGCACAGAGGAACCAGATGAGGTTCAAGAAGAACAAGTGCAGAGTCCTGCACCTGGGAAGGAATAATAAACTGCACCAGTACAGGCTGGGAGGTGACTGCTGGAGAGCAGCCCTGTGGAGAGGGACCTGGGAGTGCTGGGGCAGAACATCCATGGCACAGCAATGTGCCCTGCTGGCCAAGAAGACCAATGGGATCCTGGGGTGTATTAAGAAGAGTGTGCCCAGCAGATCAAGGGAGGTTCTCCTCCCCCTCTACTCTGCCCTGCTGAGACCTCATCTTGAATACTGCCTTCAGTTTTGGACTCCTCAGTTTAAGAGGGACAGGGATCTGCTGGAGAGGGTTCAGCAGAGAGCTATGAGGATGATGAGGTGAGACACTGGCCCATGGAGGTTGTGGTGCACAGAATCACCGAATGTGATCTTTGATCCAGGTTGGATGAGGCCTTGAGCAATCTGTTCTAGTGGGAGGTGTCCCTGCCTATGGCATGGGGTTGGAACTGGCTGAGCTTTGAGGTCACTTCCAACCTAAACCATTCTATGATTCTGTCGTTTCCAGCCTGATTAATTCTGTGATATTCAAGCCCTGATTGCACATTGCCCTGAGGAGCCTGCCTTAGCAAGCCTTGCTTGTGGCAGGAGGATGGAGTAGATGGCCTCTGGATGGGGGGGGTCTCTTCCAACCTACATGACCTGATGGTTCTTTCTCTGATTGATTTTATGCATGCAGAAATGGCCACTAGGCTGTTACAAAAATACCAGCACAGCTGCCACTCTAGCCCACATCCCCTCCATGCATGGTGTGGGATGGTGTTAAGGTTAGTGTACACACCATTGTGAGAGTCCTGGTGGTGCACAGAGCACTACAGAATTACTCATGCCATCTGTTTTGCTATTGTTGAAGCTTAAAAATAAAACTCTGTGAACATTTATTATGTTGGCAGGCTGAAAAGCACAACTCAGTACTTTGCATTCCCTCACTTAGGTAATTATCAAGAGTTTAAAACTAAGTAAGTGGGAAAGGAGAAGAGGAGCAGGAAAAAATGGGTAAAAAGAGAAGGAGAAGAAAAATAATCATAGTATCATAGTATCACAGTATCATCAGGGTTGGAAGAGACCTCACAGATCATCAAGTCCAACCCTTTACCACAGAGCTCAAGGCTAGACCATGGCACCAAGTGCCACATCCAACCTTGCCTTGAAGTGCCCCAGGGACAGCGACTCCACCACCTCCCCAGGCAGCCCATTCCAGTGTCCAATGACTCTCTCAGTGAAGAAAAAGCCTAGGAAAGGGGAAAAATAGGGAAAGAGAAGGACAGGGTGAGGAGGAAAAGTTTATCTTGCGTCACACTGAATGCTAATGTTAAAAGCAATCCCACACAGTTTACCGAGGTCTCAGTCATCACAGAATCCAGGATTGCTCTCTGCAACTACAAAAAGTAAAGAAAGGCACTCACTGGGATGAGCTGAGAGCACAACCATCACTCATGGTCATGGAAGCCTTCACTTCTTGCTGGGAAGCTGGCTTGCCATAGCTCTTAATAGACTATAGCTCCTTGCCCCTCCTTGGCTTCAGCAGTTATGCTGTGATGTAAAGTGGTTCAGAATCATAGGATCATGGAATGGAAGGGACCTCGAAAGCTCATCTGGTCCAGCCCCCCTGCAGAGCAGGATCATCCAGAGCAGATCACACAGAAACACATCCAGATGGTTCTTGAATATCTCCAGAGAGGGAGACTCCACAACCCCCCTGGGCATCCTGTTCCAGTGCTCTGTCACCCTTACAGGGAAAAAAATTCTTCCTCAGGTTCACATGGAACCTCCTGTGCCTCAGCTTCCACCCATTGCCCCTTGTCCTGTCATCAGGCATCCCCCAGCAGAGCCTGGCTCCAGCCTCCTGCCACTCACCCCTTACATATTTGTAAACATTAATGAGGTCACCTCTGTGACCTCTTTTACATCTCAGCAAGCCTGTGAGTGCAGTAGACATCACCATCATTTCCCTTTCACAGCCTGTAATCTAGTTCTCCTCACCAAAACATTCTAGCTAGCTTCAACCTAGCACAACCTCTCAGTCTCCTTCTCTCCAAGCTAACAAGCCCCAGCTCCCTCAGGCTCTCCTTGTAAGGAAGATGTTCACCTTTGCACTTAGTGCCATGGTCTGGTTGATTGGACAGGGCTGCATGCTAGGTTGGACTCAATGACCTTGAAGGTCTCTTCCAACCTGACTGATTCTATGATTCTAAGAAGCTTCCTGTCCTTCTTGAACTGGGAACTCCCTTTTCTGATTGAAGCCAGCTCACTGCAGCAGGGATGTGTGGATGTGTATGCACAGGTGAGAAGTATGGGCCTGGTTCAGGCACTGCAATTTGAGGCCACACAGAGCCTGTGTAACCGATACCTTTATGCTGGAGTTTCTCTGCTCAGTCTGGCATGCACAGGGCTGGCCTGACAGCAGTGAAGGCACTCAGGGCTTTCTTTATAATGTATTCTTTACCTATCTCCTAAGAAGCACTTTACAGAAGACAAAAAACAAGTTTATGCTGACAAGCTCTTACACAAAATGGATAGGGTGACAGGAGAGAAGTTGTCTTTGACAAATTAATTGATGTGTGGTAGCTAATTATTAATAAAATGCACTTTAATGAGAGCTTAGACATCCTCTGTCTGCAAGTGTCACTGAAAGAAACGTAAATTCCAGTTAAATAAACCTTTTATGAGCAATTAGCAATGAAATTTTCTGTTTCCTTGAGCAGAATAATGTGTGCCTGTGATACTCATTTCATTAGTCCAAGCATGGGCTGTGGTTTGGGTACTCAGATATATTCCTCTTCATATCATCAATGAAGATGTGGCTATGACTGTTTAGCATATTGGCACTTGGAGTCTAAAAACTGGTCTGGCCATAAAGCCTTTGGAAGGAGCTGGAACTGGTAAGAAATGGCTGCATATGGATTCAGGGCTAAGGTTAGGGTTCCTACATGGCCAAACACAGGGCGCTTGAAGCAGCGCTGCTGCTTATCTGCTACTCAGATGATGTTTCCCCAACCCTCTCTTCAGAGCAGAGTAAGAGTTTAAGCTTCTAAAAGAGTGTTTTTTATCCTTCTCTCTGCACTTCCTTTGACTTTCACAGAATCATAGAATCAACCAGGTTGGAAGAGACCTCCAAGATCATCCAGTCCAGCCTAGCACCCAGTCCTGTCCTAGACCATGGCACTAAGTGCCTCATCCAATCTCCTCTTGAACACCTCCAGGCATGGTGACTCCACCACCTCCCTGGGCAGCCCATTCCAATGCCAATCACTCTCTCTGCCAACAACTTCCTCCTGACATCCAGCCTAGACCTCCCTTGGCACATCATACTACACAGCTCTTAAACACAGCTGAGGACTCCACCACTGCACTGGGCAGCCTGCTCCAGGGCTTTACAACCCTTTTGGGGAAGAAAGTTTTCCTAATATCCAACCTAAACCTCCCCTGGCACAGTCTGAGTCTGTTTCCTCTATCCCATTGCTTGTTACTTGAGAGAGCAGATTGCCATGGAGCTAACACAGAGCTGGGAAGATAATAAATGATTCCCAGTGTGTTCTGGGGACAGGAAACAAAACGTGTCTGAGAGACACAAGGTGTGCTTTGGTGCCTGGAAGCAGCCTGGACACTGAGCTCAGTCAGAAATGCAGCGCTAGGGACTTGGAGGCTCAGTGCAGAAGCTGCAGGCTTGTTTGAGGGGAGTCTCTCAGTTCAAGAGCTGGAAATGTGTGTGTGGTCTGTTAGAACTACTGCCAGTGAGATGTTACAGAGCTCCCCCCCAGCATTTCAATCAGCTGCTGCTGTTCTGTGTTTACCCTTTTGAAGCATGGCTTTGCCCTGCCAGTGGCGTTCCATTAGTGCCTTGGAGAAAGCTCTTGCCTAGACTAAGCCTCACACACCCCAGCCTTGCATGCTGTTCCCAAGGACAGACATATGCAGACGCTTTCCTTTGGGGGCAGAGTGATACTAGTGGATTGGAAACTGGTGATTTGTCAAGTCTGATGATGATGTATGGACAGCCTGGCTGAAACTCCACATTGACAGGGTGAAGTAGGTGCTTATAAGCATAAATCATCGCTGTGTGAGTCGATACAGAGGCTCAAATGCCATTCTGAACAGAGAGACTTCCCTGCACTGGAGTTTGCAGCACATGTTTTAGCTTGAAGTACATATTTAAGTGAAGAAATGGCAGGTGTGAGTTTCTTCCTGAAGTAAGACCTCGTGTTTCCCAGCTTCCCAGCTTTCCCTAAGTCTCAGTGGTTAAGTTGCTTAGTTTGAAGGCAGTTTAGGAGGTCTTGGGGTGGTTCTGGAAACCACTGGACAAAAATACATGACCTGTTTCAGAGAAGCAGAATAAGCAATCAAAACTAATCCCTCCTGTGGCCTTAAAATCTTACCATCTGACTATTTAATTACTTTAAGGACACCCTGACACCTTAGCTGCAGTGCAGTACCTTTTAACCACTTCTTTTCACTCATTCCAAGTGCTTCTCCTCGCTCCACTTAAATGAGAACCTGCTGGAGCTAAGCTACACGAGTGACTGTCTATGCAGCCAGCAGAGGAGCAATTACAGTGGAACAAAGAGATTTGAAACTGCTGAGAATGTCACAGAATCAAATGTTAGCACAAATGCATAAAGACCTGATGGGAGCACACGGCCCGCCCAGACGTGGACGCACTGTAAGTGCTAGAGGGTGATGCTGAAATGCAACCAAAGGTCAGGGAAGAAAACAAGGGAAGCAAATCTACCCCTAAAGTTTAGGGAATGCCTGCACTTCACTTTTGAAGGTCTTTCATGACAGTGCCAAAGCTTTATTTCAAAGGTCTAGATTGACAGCTTGTGTGTGGGCTTTGGCACGACCGAGTTCATCTCCTGGTTATCACCAGGACGTTGCATGGGAGCAGCACTGGTTGGGAAGCTGCTGTGTCACATCTCAACAGGGTTAAGAAGCTTTGCCTCGGTTTCAAAGGCAGTTCCTCTGAAATGATGTGTTCTTCTGGGCTGTTGTTCAGGCTGAAACAACACACAGTGTGTGCCTGCACAAAAGGGGAAAGCAAACTTCTCAGCAAGCCACCAAGTCTCTGCAAGGCAAATTCAGAGTCAAAACTGCACAGAACAAAAGGGAACCTGAGCTGGAGAAACACTTCCTAACGTTTCTGCTGAACATTAACCCTAAATCTTTTGTCTTCCTCCCTCTTCTGTCAGTTACAAAATCAGACTAGGGAACTAAATTGAAGAGCACTAAAACCTTCAACAGGCCTCCTGCAGTGCTCCTTTCCAGGTACCAAAATAAGCTTTACATAGCATCAGTTTCCCTGCTTGTTTCTCTGCCCTGTTTAACAGGCTGCTAGCTCATTGGTGGCTAGAATCATAGAGTCAACCAGGTTGGAAGAGAACTCCAAGCTCAGCCAGTCCAACCTAGCACCCAGCCCTGCCCAATCAACCAGACCATGGCACTAAGTGCCTCATCCAGGCTTTTCTTGAACACCTCCAGGGATGACGACTCCACCACCTCCCTGGGCAGCCCATTCCAATGCCAATCACTCTCTCTGCTAACAACTTCCTCCTAACATCCAGCCTAGACCTGCCCTGCCAAAACTTGAGACTGTGTCCCCTTCTTCTGTTGCTGGGTGCCTGGGAGAAGAGCCCAACCCCACCTGGCTACAGCCTCCCTTCAGGTAGCTGCAGACAGCAATGAGCTCTGCCCTGAGCCTCCTCTGCTGCAGGCTGCACACCCCCAGCTCCCTCAGCCTGTCCTCACAGGGCTGTGCTCCAGGCCCCTCCCCAGCCTTGCTGCCCTTCTCTCAACACCTTCCAGCACCTCAACATGTCTCTTGACTTGAGGAGCCCAGAACTGGACACAGCACTCAAGCTGTGGCTTAGTACAGGGGCAGAAGAACCTCCCTTGTCCTGCTGGCCACACTGCTCCTGAGCCAGCCCAGGATGCCATTGGCTCTGCTGCCCACCTGGGCACACTGCTGCCTCATCTTCAGCTGCTCTCTCCCAGCACCCCCAGGTCCCTCTCTGCCTGGCTGCTCTCAGCCACTCTGTCCCCAACCTGTAGCACTGCTCCAGAAAGAGAAGGAAGAAATATTTCATGCACTCACCCCACTTGGCAGATTGTTTCTCTGCACTAAGAACCTGAATAAAACCATCTCAATTCAACATTAATCCAATTGTCAGCATCTCCCCCGTAGGGAACACAGTGCATTTTTCAGAAAGTCTTCTCAGGTTGCCAAGGTGACTTCTGCTCTTTCACTGCACCACCTCCTGAACTGCTTACAGTTCTCTCTGACAACACAGTCCCAGCTCCTCCACAGTTCCCTTCACACAGTCCCAGCTCCTCCACAATTCCCTTCTCACTGTCCCAGCTCCTCCACCGTTCCTTTCTCACAGTCCCAGCTTCTCCACAATTCCCTTCTCACAGTCCCAGCTCCTCCACAATTCCCTTCACACAGTCCCAGCTTCTCCACAATTCCCTTCACACAGTCCCAGCTCCTCCACAATTCCCTTCAAACAGTCCCAGCTTCTCCACAATTCCCTTCTCACAGTCCCAGCTCCTCCACAATTCCCTTCACACAGTCCCAGCTTCTCCACAATTCCCTTCACACAGTCCCAGCTCCTCCACAATTCCCTTCAAACAGTCCCAGCTTCTCCACAATTCCCTTCACACAGTCCCAGCTCCTCCACAATTCCCTTTAAACAGTCCCAGCTCAGTCACAGTGGATCTGTGACTGAGTGTTCTCCTCTCCTCCCTGGGCACTGCACTTTCTGCTGCTCCTTTGGTTACCTGGGGAGGATGTGCTGTGTTTTACAGTAGATACCAAAAGGCTTTCAGGAGTTAACCTTCCCTGCCCCCATCTTCCATCATCGCAATGAGTTTTCCCCTCCTTAAGTCTGTCATCTCTCTTAAGTGTCTCTTTCAGTCTCTACCACCTCACTGTTAAATTCCTAGAATCATGGAATCATACACTCATAGAATCAGTCAGGGTTAGAAGGGACCACAAGGATCAGGCAGTTCCAAGCCCCCTGCCATGCCCAGGTACACTTCAAATTAGCACACCTACCCTACAGCAGGCTGCCCACAGCCTCAGCCAGCCTGGCCTTAAACACCTCCAGAGATGAGGCCTCAACCACCTCCCTGAGCAACCCATTCCAGCCTCTCACCACTCTCATGCTCAACAGCTTCCTCCTCACATGCAGTCTGACTCTCCCCACCTCCAGCTTTGCTCCATTGCCCCCAGTCCTGTCACTGCCTTAGAGCCTAAAAAGTCCCTCCCCAGCTTTTTTGTAGCCCCCTTCAGATCCTGGAAGGTCACAAGAAGGTCACCTGGGAGCCTCCTCTTCTCCAGCCTGCACAGCCCCAACTCTTTCAGTCTGTGCTCACAGCAGAGCTGCTGTAGCCCTCTGAGCATCTCCTGGCCCTGCTCTAAACACACTCCAGCATCTCCACATCCCTCTTGTAATGTCCCAGAAGTGGCATCTTTTACAGGCAAACAGGAACTGGTAGGCACAAGATGAGACTAGCAGCACAAACCCTTTCCCCAGCACTCTGCCAGAGAAAAGTGAAGCCAAGTGAGTTACTGTGCTGCTCCAAATCAGGGCATTTGGGCTTTTTGTCATCTCTGGATATTGCACTGCAGTTATTTTCTGCATTTAAGGGTCACAGGGGGATGGAATCTGGTTGTGTATATCAAAAACCCAGCCAAAAATGAGTCAATTCCTCTGTCACTTTTCTCTCTCTTAGCTTGCAGCTACTGTAAATGTGCTAACTTTAAAGTTCCATACCAATACAAAGATAACCCCAAGAATCAGGTCTTAGGCAATCTTTGTGTCTTCTGGAAGGTTGTCCTGACATCTCTTCTGCCAGACTCCTTGCAGATTCTGTCCATTCTAAGGTTTGGGTTTTTTAATGAAACATATTCATAAGAAAAATGAAGTTTCAGGTATGAAATATTTGTACTGAATGGCAGTAAAGAGCTCAGTGTTCAAGCAATAACAGCCCTCCCCCCTGCTTAATTCCTGCACGAGAAGCTCAAGAAAATGAGTACTCTGAGCTGCATATTCCATACCAATGCAGGAGACCCAACCAAGTGCTCACTGTGAGCTGTTCACTGGGAAAGAAAAAACCAAACTGTGGAAATCAAAGGAAGTGCAGGGAGGGGAGAAAAGAAGGTCTGAAAAATTCCTCTCTGACATAGATTTTTTTCCTGCTGCTTGAAAGTAACTGCTCTTTTTTTCCTTCCTTTGTCACCTCAATTCCCTTCATCACTTCAATTCATCACTTCAATTCACTAAATGATAAAAATCTTCTCATTCCTGCCAATTTACTTCAACTGCACTCGAAAAGATAGCTTGCTTATTGCCTTCATCTCTCCCGGCGTGGCCAGTCGCTGCCTTTGGCTTGGGAACCACCGTGCTCAGCGTGGGCACCTGTTCAGGCAGAGGTTAGGTAATGACTGCAGAGAGGTCACAGAAGCACAGGATTAATCAGGGTGGGAAAGAACATCAAGTTCATCGAGTCCAAACTATCACCTAACACCTTCTAATTAACTAAACTGTGGCACCAAGTGCCTCATCCAGCCTCCTCTTAAACACCTCCGGGGATGGGGACTCCACCACCTCCCCAGCAGCCCATTCCAATGCCAATCACTCTCTCTGTGAAGAATTTCTTCCTAACGTTCAGCCTGAACCTGCCCTGGTGCAGTTTGAGGCTGTGTCCTCTTCTGACACTGGTTGCCTGGCAGCAGAGCCCAACCCCACCTGGCTACAGCCTCCCTGCAGGCAGCTGCAGACAGCAATGAGCTCTGCCCTGAGCCTCCTCTGCTGCAGGCTGCACACCCCCAGCTCCCTCAGCCTCTCCTCACAGGGCTGTGCTCCAGGCCCTTCCCCAGCCTTGCTACCCTTCTCTGGACACCTTCCAGTACCTCAACATCTCTCTTGACTTGAGGAGCCCAGAACTGGATGTATATGACAAGCCAGGCAGAGCGATGCTGCCCACTCAGAGCATGCCTGGAACAGAGGGGAGAGGGTCTGAAGATATGTAACGCTTCAGGGGGTCTGATTATTTTGTGCAGCCAGAGTCCAGTCAAGGAGATTGGATGTTAACAAGATTGCATAATGGCTCTTGTATCTAATTTAGAGCCTCATCTTTCTCCCTGCAGGCCGTGCTCAATGTGGGGTTCAATCCAGGGTTAAACTCTTGCTGCTCTCTATTGTTTATGTCATTAATGCCTGCAAATAAAAACGACTGGAGGAACTTGTCTCCATAGAAACTAGCAGCTAACTAAAACCAAGGCGAAATCTCTTTGCTGCTTTGTCTTTCAGCAGCCCAGCCCAAGAGGAACATGATGTCCTCAGAGAATGAAAGGACTTTGTCATTTAAATACGCAGCATTCCATCAAGCATTTATTTCTCTTAACAATGTCGCTGCTGCTGCTGCCACCGTATCCTCGGTGCATTTAATAGCTCTTTATCTCTGGAAGAACAGGCAGATTGCCATCAGAAGCTGCGCTAAGGTTGTCTGAGCATCCTGCAGCCTCTTCTTAAAGAGCAAGCAGGAAGAGTCAGAGAAGTCGCACCAGAAATTGTTCTCAGAGTTATTGTAGCTGCTTGCTGGGTCGGGAGAGTGAATTACCTGAATCCCCAGCGCAGGATCACAGCACCATGCAGGCTGGCAAAGCTCCTCAGGATCACCAACGCCAACCTACAACCCTACTCAGTCATCTTAAACCATAGCCCTAAACACCACAGCCAAACCGCCCTTAAACACAGCCAGGCTGGGTGACTCCACCACCTCCCTGGGCAGCTCATTCCAGTTCCTGACCACTCTCTCCAGGTAAAACTTTTTCCTAATGTCCAATCTAAACCTGCCCAGCCTCAGCTTGAGGCCATTCCCCCTTGTTCTGTCTCCAGTGACCTGTGAGCAGAACCCAGCAGCAGCCTCTCCACGATGTCCCTTATTGTGTAGACAGCAATGAGGTCTCCTCTCAGCCTCTTGTTTTTCACACTAACCATCCCCAGCTCCCTTATTCATTCTCTATTCCATTATTCAGACCATGTGGAGCTCTATTTTTCTTTTATATTGACACATTTAAGTTTGAGTTCTTTAGACTTAGGCACACTAGAAGTCAGATCATGGCAGCATAATACAACAGAGCAAGTTCAGTGTTTGGAGGTCTCTGTGTTTCTTCAGGCATCTTCTCTTTCTTCTCTTAGAGGTGTTGAGCTGTCAGAGTTTGAGGACTCCGAGCATCTCTCTGGGATTTCCAGATTCCTGGCATCCTGGCCAGGGCTGGTTGTTCTGTATAGGCACCTGGAATGTGTCAAATATGGATTTGCTCAGGTCTGTAAGAACTCTGATGCCCTGCTTTGGATTGCTGAGATTAGCTCTGTCATGCAGTGGAGCAGTCTAAGAGCTACTGAGATGCAGAAGGAGCCTGGGACAATTCACACCAAGCTTTCTTTGTGTTCTCACTATTACTCTTCTGATTCTCTCTCCCATCCCACAAGGGGGGAATCAGCAAGCAGCTGTGGAGGGCTGAGCTGCCAGCTGGTTGCATGACAGCTCTGAAGGATTCCAGTAAAGAAGAAGCTGGATGTGGGCCAGCTGCCAGCTTGGCTGGGAAAAGGGCACCGCACACGCAAGAGTACCCAGATGGAGCAGCAGGGCCAGAGCACTGAGGTCTGCACATGTCACACACTTCAGGGAGTTTTCCATCTGCAACCTGTTGGGAAATGCCACAGTCCCTCTGAAGACTCAGGACAATCTCTGCAGTCTGGTTCAGCCCAAATCCCACTGCTTCCATGGGCAGCTAAACCAAAGCTGCTCATGGAGGGGTCAGGTGTGGAGTTAAAACTGGTCCTTGGTGGTGAGGAAGTGAGTTTGCCCACCTCTGGCCATAGCTTTCTGGAGGCCCAGTGAGTTTGCCCACCTGTGGCCACAGCTGTCTGGAGCCCCTACCCTTTGGCAACCTCTGGCCACAGCTTTCTGGAGGCCCTACCCTTTGGCAACCTCCAGGCTGTAGCAGAAACTGATGCCAGTGCCATTTGCAGAGAGCCAGTGGGTGGAGAAGGGTGGGGGCAGGTGCTGAATCAGTGGAATAGGGGAACCAGAGGCAAAGCAGGTCCTGAGATGTGCTAGGGCTGGTGAGATTGTTACTTCTCAAGGTACCCAACATGAAAAGTAGTTTAGCTGTATCTGGGGTAGTCTGGGGACATCCCAGTTATCACCTTGATTTAGACTTGGGTGGCAGCTGGTGGAGTAATCCTTGGGCAAGTGCTGGTTGAGAAATACAAAATGGAGCTTTCTGTTAGGGAAGAGCAGGAACTTCATGGGTTTATTATGTTGTTTTTAATTAACCCTTACAGAAAACAGTCCTGCAGGCAGACAAAACATCACTGCCATCACCTTCTTCCTTAGGGCTTCCCTTGGCATTGCCAACCCCTTGTGGATTGATTCTACTATGTATAACATAATAGATTTCAGTTGCTACTTATGGCAAAGGTGCACCAACTCAGCCTGTCAATGCATCCTGAGCCTTCAGAAAAAAAGGCAATACTGAAGCATGGAGCTGGATCTAATTTAGTGCACAGCTGGCATTACAGATTGCCCAGGGAAAAAAAAGAGTTGCAGAAGGAGTTAAACTCTAAATCTGTTGAAATGTAGTCACTTGAGGGGCAAATAATCCACCTCAAGTAGATAATCACATTTAATCACTGCCACAGCAATGCAGATGACCACTGATGGGGAGTGGAATTCTATTGGACTTTGAGCATATGCATAGGAAGAGTAAAATAACAATCAATGGCTGTGAGAAAGAGGAGTTTTGTGCAACCAGGTCATGATGCATAATGAGTGGCACAGTGATTTCTCTTGTTTTCCCTGGGAAGTTGCACCAAGACATCAGTGATGACAGGTTATAGACAAAGCCATGAGCAAAGAGTCCAGCACAACTCTTGCCCTCTCCACAGGTGGCTCTTTGAGCTGTATTATAGCAGCATCTTAGAATCATAGAATCAGCCAGGTTGGAAGAGACCTCCAAGATCATCCAGGCCAACCTAGCACCCAGCCCTGGCCAATCAACCAGACCATGGCACTAAGTGCCCCAGCCAGGCTTGGCTTCAACACCTCCAGGGATGGCAACTCCACCACCTCCCTGGGCAGCCCATTCCAATGCCAATCACTCTCTCTGCCAACAACTTCCTCCTTACATCCAGCCTAGACCTGCCCTGGCACAACTTGAGGCTGTGTCCTCTTCTGTTGCTGGGTGCCTGGCAGCAGAGCCCAACCCCAGCTGGCTACAGCCTCCCCTGCTGCTTGGTAGCACCGCTACAAACGTTTGCTTATGCAGTTTCTGTTCTCCAGCCAGCCAGCAGGTATCTGAACACGCAGCGCTGGTTTGAAGCTGGTGATGCAGAGCACGACTTGCTGCTCCCTTGCTGGTATTTTGTAGCAAGATGTTTCAAAATCTTCCCCATGGGCTCCACAGCCAACAGAAGTTAATCACCCAGTGTCACTCGATCGATCTGTACCGCATGGATCTGGGTCATGACACTCTGAGAGGATTCAAGGAATTGGCAGCACTACAAAGGCTTGGCAGAGTCTTTTAGCAAGTGCCTTGAATTTTGCTCAGCAGTGAGGAGTAAGACACTGGCACACAGCTGGTGAGGTCTGTGGCAGGGAGCAGGATCGTTGCATATGAGACAGGTACACTGACTCCCCTTCGCCATCCCAGGAGATGCTGCTGTCAATCTCAGCATGAAAAACAAACCCAATTTGCCTTTCATTAACTTCCCAAGAAGCAAAAGCATGCATGTTAATTAGAAATGTCACTGGATTCAGCTTTTCTGAAGATAATCTCTTTTTTTCTGGTATGGGACTTGGCTGAATTCAGAGCCTACTTTACCTTGATGGCAAGTGTTGATTTCTTGGTGCCTCAGAGCTACATCTGAGTAAAACTGTCCCTGGGCAAAAGGACAACTTGCATTTTGGAGCTGCTTCATGGGGGACTGTAGAATGATTTGGGTTGGAAGGGACCTTTAAGATCATCTAACTCCCTGCCATGGGCAGGGACATCTTCCACTAGACCAACCCATCCAACTTAACCTCCCCTGGGCATCCTGTTCCTGTGTCTCACCACTCTCATTGTGCAGAATTTCTTCCTCATATCCAGTTTAAATCTACTCTTTTCCTACTTCCAGGCATGTTGAAGCTCAGAGCTCCTGCCAGCACAGGCACATCTCTCTGAGGCAGCAGCAGTAGCCAGGCAGTAAGTGAGCTCCAGGTTTTCATCTGGACCACTTCTTTATTTCTTAAAGTACTTTAGCATCAGGATTGAAATCTCCTGCTTCCTACAGGGCTGTGTCTCAATGCACAGGGACAGGGACTCTTTGGTGTCTGAAAGGGGCTGAATGAATGCTGATGGCTTCCTCCTAACCCAAACACCTTTTTCCATCAGGCATATGGAAAGTGGCTCAGCTGGAAACATCTGTCTCTGCCTGATTCGTTTGAAATTGACCCATAAGCTGAAAGTTATTAGGGAGAATAAAGCAAGCAAGCTAGACAGACATGCTTCATTTTCTTAGGAAGCCAAGTTATAAAACTACTGGGACTTTGAAAGGCCTCATTTGCAACTTCAACCTAAACAGTAGATTTCCTGGCTAGAGGTGGAAGATGAGGAAAACAATAACCATTGACTCGCTGGAACAGTTCACTGGAGCAGGCTTAGGCAGCATGTAGTATACAGCCTGCAAGGCTGGAGCAGCTGGAGTTTTCATTTGGAAAAGCAGTGCAATAAAACCAGCAGCTGTGAAAGGCACATGGGATGAGAATTAAAATGAATGTAAAAAGAAATGTATGCCCAAGATTGGTTTTATTCTCTCATTTGAATATGGCACTGCATGCAGAGAGGGATTGCCGCAGACTGGTCAAGCCTAGAGAAGAGCACAGAGAAAGGAAAAAGTCTGTGAGGAGCATTCACAGCTTTTCTGGGTTGGTGTCTGTGATGGTTTGGGTGTTACCTGCCCCCCCACTCTTGTGAAAATCACCCAGACTAGACTCAGTGGTGCTGGAAATGAGAATGAAGCTTTACATTTACAGCTTAGCACAATGTACAAGCAGAGACTGACAATATCTACAGCTATAGACAGAAATAGACAAGTTAAAAAGTAATACAGAAACACAACAGCCCTGCCAGAAACCAGAGTCCTCAGGAGGGGCTCCCAACCACCCTTCCACCTTCTTTCCAACCCTCTACCTTATCCCAGACTTTGTCTTACATTCAAGGTGAGTTTGGAGAATTGGCCCAGGGGGGTTAGAAAGCAAAGACATTAGTTAGCAAGTTAAGGAGAGAAGGGCCAGCAGGACAAGGGAGGTTCTTCTGCCCCTGCACTCAGCACTGCTCAGGCCACCCCTTGAGTGCTGTGTCCAGTTCTGGGCTCCTCAGTTCAAGAGAGATGTTGCAGTACTGGAAGGTGTCCACAGGAGGGCGACAAAGCTGTGAGGGGCCTGGAGCACAGCCCTGTGAGGAGAGGCTGAGGGAGCTGGGGGGGTGCAGCCTGCAGCAGAGGAGGCTCAGGACAGAGCTCATTGCTGCCTGCAGCTGCCTGCAGGGAGGCTGTAGCCAGCTGGGGACACAGTCTCAAGCTGCACCAGGGCAGGTTCAGGCTGAATGTTAGGAAGAAGTGCTTCAGAGAGGGAGTGATTGGCATTGGAATGGGCTGCCCAGAGAGGTGGTGGAGTTGCAGTCCCTGGAGGTGTTGAAGCCAAGCCTGGCTGGGGCACTTAGTGCCATGGTCTGGTTGATTGGCCAGGGCTGGGTGCTAGGTTGGACTGGCTGAGCTTTGAGGTCTCTTCCAACCCGGTTGATTCTATGATTTAACAAGCTCTTCAGTAAGCTACCTGTGGTCAGTGGTGGTCAGAAGAGCTTTACTGGCCTCAGAAGTGAGAGCTCTTCTCTATTATCTGATTCCTTCTTGCAGCAGCTTAAGCAGCATCCATTAAACAAACAATGAAGAGGAGATCACTGAGGAGTTGTCACTGAGCCCGTGCAGGCAGCACAACTCTCCTCTGCTCTTTTAATACTATAGGCAAAGACTCATTTTTCTGACATGTGGCACAGCCTTTCACTTGCAGATCTATTGCTCGTTTGAGGAGGTTGACACATGAAAAAGAAAAGGTCTTTTTTTCTGAAGACACTGGGACAAATTGGAATGAGTCGGAGCATGGCAAAATGCCACATCCTTGACATCTCCTTCACTGCTTGTCTTGATCCCTTTCATTCCAAAAGGCTGGCAGCAACAGAAGGGAAGTAAAGAGTGAAGTTCATTGCTCTTCACAGACCACATAACAAAGTACCTAGAGTGAAGGTCCCCTGCTCACGGATTCCCCTACCAAATTTCTTTTGGAGGGGAAAAGCACTTAGTGCCAGGGTCTGGTTAATTGGCCAGGGCTGGGTGCTAGGTTGGGCTGGATGAGCTTGGAGGTCTCTTCCAAACTGCCTGATTCTATGATTCTATTCTAGGGGGAAAGATGTCAGAGAGCACAACTCCTCTTCTTGCTTGCACTGAAGATAGCAGAAACTCTTTGTGCTGTGAACAGACCTTGAAATAAAGGTTTTCCTTTCACTCTCCTTTTCCCCAGCTTTGCTTACTCCAGACTTCTCCTTCTCTGTTTTGTGTAGCCTGACTAAGACCTGCTGGCTGTGTCTTGTTCTCTTTGGAAGACACTTGCCCATCATAACCTTCCAAGCAACTGTGAAATTCTCCTTTTGCATGGTTAGTGGCAGGACAATGTCCTGCTTCTCAGCAGTACAGCTCGTGGTCCCTTCAAAACCCTGACCTCTCAGCCCTTGCCGTTGCTTGGTCACTGTTCTCAGCACAGTGCAGCTGGTGCTGTAAACATAGAAACATGCTTCTGCCCTTGCCACCTTTACAAAGTGCTCCTGATGCCACTCTCTTCAGAGGCTCTTTGCTTTTGTTTTGCTTTCTAAGGCTTCAAGACTGAGTGCCCAATGAGTCCTAGGTATTTAAGGTGTTTAAGGCCAGCCTGGATGAGGGGATTTAGGGTAGGGTGTCTCTGCCCATGGCAGGGGGATTGGAACTAGATGATCCTTGTGGTCCCTCCAACCCTGACTGAGTCTATGATTCTATGTATCCCTCGACACTGTGCAGTTGGGATATCATGGGTGGGGTAGTCCAGGCTGCATCAGGAGCATACCTAAATGTATCCTCTGTGACTTCTCTAACAGTGCAAAAGGCACCTGGCACCATGGAAGAGAGAACTGTGTGGGCAAAAGCAATCTGCTTTTGGTCTATCAGTGCCCTTCCTGGTCCTGAAGCAGGAATTCACACTCATTCTTTGCTATTTTGAGTGGGAGGTTGAGGTTCAGTTAACTAAGAAACGTTTGGCAGTGTAAGAATTTATTACATTTTACAATATTTACAAAGGGGTCAACATTTTAGTACCAGCACCTATTTGTTTGGCTACAGATTGGAGCAGAGGAGGTTTCACCTCAGCAGCAGGAGGAACTTCTTTACAGCGAGGGTAAGAGAACACTGGAACTGGATGCCCAGAGAGGTTGTGAAGTCTCCTTCTCTGGAGGCTTTCCAAACCCACTTGGATGAATTCTGTGACAACTACCTTGGGTGACAGGCATTGGAACAGGCTGCCCAGAGAGGTGGTGGAGTCACCATCCCTGGAGGTGTTTAAAAGGAGAGTGGATGTGGTGCTTGAGGCTATGGTCTAGTGATGAAGGCTGCTGGGATGAAGGTTGGACTGGATGATCCTGGTGGTCCTTTCCAACCACAGCCATTCATAGTGATTAGTTGTTGTGCTGAGGGGTTTGGTTTAGTCAAGAACTTGTCAGTTTGAAACTAATGATTGGACTGGAGGAGCATGAAGGGCTTCTCCAACCTAAGACATTCTGTGATTCTGGCAGGGAATTTGGACTGGATCATCTCTGAAGGTCCCTTCCAACCTCTAAGGTTCTGTGATCCCTTTGGTCAGCATGTCCAACATGGGTTTGACTCTTGACTGGTTTACCACACACCAGAAGTTTTAGTGCTACTCTGCTTCCAACCTGGCCCAGCACAACGATCCCTGAAGCATGCTTAGAAAGCACCAACCAGATGCTCTCTGCTTTCTGCTCAGAGCTCCTGGTGAAGGGATTCACAGAAAACACTTGGAAAAAAAAAAACTCTTTTGCAGAATTGGATTGTCCTTGGTTGTGTTTTAATCACCAGATAATTATGTAGAGAATACCTCAAAGATCTTTTCCATGCTAAGAGGAGTTACACAATGCAGTGCACTTCTCATGCCATGACAATAATTAGGGAGAAGAGAACATTGGGCTGCAATAAGACTTCTCCCTTTCATCTCTAGTCTTTATTAAGCACAGTAAAATGTGTGCTCTCTTTGATGCAGCTGAAGCCAATTTCTTCCCTCTCTTTTTTTTCTCCTTTGCATTTTCCACCTGGTGCAGGGCTGTCTTTAGCAGAAAGCCTTTGAGCTGTGGGAGTGAATGTTGGTTGCAGCACACAGGGGGAAGCATGGACAAATCCTGTTGAAAAGAAGGTTGTGGTTAACGTATTGAGTTCCCTGTGGAAGGCTGTTACACGCAGCTCTTTGCACACAAAAGAACTCCTCCGTTAGAACATAACGAGCTGTGTATTTGTTAACACCTTTGCTTTGGTACAAAGGACAGAAACTGCACCTCTCCTTTTCTCTCAGAAGCTCATCTGTGACAAAACCCCCTCATCCTTGGCAGAAATCAATTTTAACTGATTTTTTTTTTTTCCTTTGATGATTCAGGGAAGTAATAACAAAGATCTGTGAATAATCACTGTAGGAACCTTAAAGTATAATTGTGGTAAGCAGTTTAACTTCAAAGGCAAAACACCTAAGATAAAATTATGTACTCCAGCCTACTAATAAAGCCTCTAGAGATTTACAAGTTCACTTAACTCAGAAGCAACCTTTCTGCTAGCTCCACTCTTTGGGACTTTAGGCAGCACTCTCAGTGGTACATTAGATAGTGACAGAACACAAATAGGCTTGAGTTAGCCATGGAAATGTTGACACTGGGGGCTTGTCATTTGTTAGACTCTCTGAAATCCACTGGAGTGACCTCGTAGAATGCACTGGAAAATGATCTTTCTTAAGCAGTCATTTGTGTTAAAGCTTGGTGTGGAAGTTCTTGTGCCACATATGAAGGCAAACACTTGCCCTTGCCTCTTAGTAAAGTGATCTTGGAGTAGTTTGTGTTCTCTTCAGAAGTGATGAGGAAAATCAAATCAGTGAATGCAGGGAACAGCAGACACCAGAATTTTCTCTTCTAACAGAGCAGCTTTTGATCTGTGCTCTGGTGATGTTGAATAGGTACTTCTTAATGTTCCCTATGCAGTTAGACCTCTTCCTTAACTCCTCATTTCAAACGTTCTAGCTGCAGTTTGGAAAGCAAATCTCCATATCTGGCTGCCTAAATTGTCATTGTCCCCTCTGACCATGAGCAAGCAGGGAGGTTTGAGAGCAGAAACAGCCATAATAGCCACTGGGGGAGAAGAGCAGTGCGACGTGGGGGTGCCCTCCCATCCCACCCCTCTGTGTTGTGCTAATGGGAGACTTCTGAGACCTGCTAAGGATTTATGGAGAGGCATAATGGATCATTTTAATGTGCCACAGCTCCTGTGTAAGGGGAAATGGGAACTGTAACCATAAAAGCAGCAACAGATTTTGGAGGAAATGAAGGCTGTAAAGGAGTGTATGTGTTGCCCTCTGACACTGCTGGCCTGCTGTGTCACCCCACCCTGCACATTAAACAACCTTCCAGATACATACAGTGGGCTTCATTATGTCTCACTGTGAGCTCAGTCTGTGTTAGTAGACTTTTAAGATCCTTCCAAACTTCCCTCCTGAAGGGAGGCTGTAGCCAGCTGAGGTTGGGCTCTTCTGCCAGGCAACCAGCAATAGAACAAGGGGACACAGTCTCAAGTTGTGCCAGGGGAGGTCTAGGCTGGGTGTTAGGAGGAAGCTGTTGGCAGAGAGAGTGATTGGCATTGGAATGGGCTGCCCAGGGAGGTGGTGGAGTCACCATCCCTGGAGGTGTTCAAGACAAGACTGTATGAGGCACTTAGTGCCATGGTCTGGTTGATTGGCCAGGGCTGGGTGCTAGCTTGGACTGGATGATCTTGGAGGTCTCTTCCAACCTGCTTGATTCTATGATTCTATGATCACAGCTCATTACTGGATTTTCCAGTGTAGCTCATGCAACCTGCAGGTTGGCAAAGCTCAATTGTATCTTTTGCTGCCTAATTTATTTTCCTCTACCAAACCAAAGCTTATGAGATTTGCTGCTTCTTTCTGGAGGTCAGTGTGGGTTACCCATAGGTCTAATAACTTTGCCTGGTTTAATTGCTGCCTTTCCCACAAAGAACTTCATGCAATCATAGGATCATAGAATTAATCAGGTTGGAAGAGACCTCCAAGCTCATCCAGCCCAACCTAGCACCCAGCCCTGTCTAATCAACTACTCCATGGCACTAAGTGCCCCATCCAGGCTTTGCTTGAACACCTCCAGGCACTGCAACTCCACCACCTCCCTGGGCAGCCCATTCCAATGCCAATCACTCTCTCTGACAACAAATTCCTCCTAACATCCAGCCTAGACCTCCCCTGGCACAGCTCAAGACTGTCCCCTTGTTCTGTTGCTGGGTGGCTGGCAGCAGAGCCCAACCCCACCTGGCTACAGCCTCCCTGCAGGCAGCTGCAGACAGCAATGAGCTCTGCCCTGAGCCTCCTCTTCTGCAGGCTGCACACCCCCAGCTCCCTCACAGGGCTGTGCTCCAGACCCCTCAACAGCTTTGTTGCCCTCCTATGGACTCCTTCCAGCACCTCAACATCTCTCTTGAATTGAGGAGCCCAGAACTGGACACAGCACTCAAGGTGTGAAGAAGCCTTAGAGCATTTTAACCTGCCTGGGTATAGAAATCCTCCCTAAGCAGAGGGTTCTGAAGGCAGGATCCTGCATGCATTGAGGTTTTCAGATGTTATGAAAATTTGCAAGCAGTTTTTTGTGGACCTTTAGGACTTGCAGATATTTCTGGTGCTGGAAGAGTGCTTAGATTTTTGAGTAGGGTTGGTTTTGTAATCACTGATGTCCTTGGAAAACATGTCCCTAACATGTGTTACCTTTTATTTGTGCACAGGTCTGAACATAAAGCTTCAGTTACAAAAAAGCAAGAGGAGAGAAAAAGTCCTCAGCATTTTATATCCTTTGAGAACAGAATTTTACCAACCACCAATGGCTTAGAGTGAGTAATTTAGCTGCAGTGCCTTCATTATCTGTTATAAAATATGCACAAGCTCTCTCCCATGCAAGCTGTAGTTTTCCCTCCCAGTGCACCTTATAGCATTGATATAATTACAGCATATATAATAGAAGCTGAAACTTGCCTAATGAAGCTGTGCAGGCTTTAGTGCCTGCAGAAGGTGAGAGTGCCCTCACAGGTTAGAATACATCTGTGTAAGACGTTGCAGTGTCTGTTTGGACTCACATCATCAGCTTGGATGAGACCCACAGCTGTGTAAGATGTTGCAGTGTCCATTTGGACTCAAATCATCAGGTTGGATGAGATCCACAGCTGTGTGTGAGGCAGGGAAGTTTAGAAGTTCATAAAGCTTCCTGTGGCAAAGCCAAATGATTTCACAAGGTTGTTGACTCTCAGGCTTTCAACAGTGTGAAAACAGCAGGAGAGAAAAACTCAGTGTCAGAAGTTCATTAGAGAGAAGCAGTGGCAGAGCTCCTTTGATTGAAGTCAAAAGCAACACGTTCAGATACAGGGCTCTAAGAGAAGCAAGGCAGTGCACTGTGTCCCATTGCTCCTCAGTCTGGAAGGGGGCAACAGATAGTGCAGAGAAGGGCTGCAGAGAAGCACAGCTTTGGGGGGTTTCATGAGAGGAGAGTTTTCTCATGCAGGCCTGCCAAACCAATCTTTAGAAGTGATGCTTCCAGGTGGTTTGTGGCACAGAGCACAGGAGCAATAGAGTTGTTAGCAGCTCTTTTTGCTTTGAAATCATCCCACATAGCTCTCCTCCTCTCCATTTCCCAAAGCCTCAGAATGTTGTTTTCTTCCATGCAGCCAGGGTTTTATTGGAGGCACACAGGGGAGAGAGCCTGATCACTGAAAAATTCAGGTTCTGATGAATGCAAGTTTTTTCTTTGCTATCAGGGTGCTAATCTGTGGATATTGCAGGGTGTAAATACTCAGGACCACTAAGAAAGGAAATAAAGATACTCTGCTCTCCTCAGACCCCACCTGGAGTACTGTGTGCAGTTCTGGAGCTCCCAGAGGACATGAAACTGTTGGAGCCAGTGCAGAGGAGGTTACCAAGATGCTCAGAGGGCTGCAGCAGCCCTGCTATAAGGACAGGCTGAGAGAGTTGGGGCTCTGCAGCCTGGAGAAGAGAAGGCTTTGAGGAGACCTTTGACTCACTTTCCAGTATCTAAAAGGGGTACAGGAGGGCTGGGGAGAGACTATTGATGAGGTCTTGTAATGACAAGTCAAGGACTAATGAGTTTGAACTGGTAGAGAGGAGATTTAGGCTGGATGTTAGGAAGAAGTTGTTTGCAGTGAGAGTGGTGAGACACTGGCACAGGTTGAAGGGTGGTGAGGCACTGGCACAGGTTGCCCAGGGAGGGTGTGGAGCACAGAAGCACCCAATTTGATCTTTGATCACATTGGGTGCTTCTGTGCTCCACAACCTCTCTGGAGGTGTTCAGGACCAGGTTGGGATGAGGCCATGAGCAATCTGGTCTAATGGAAGAGTGTTGGAACTGAATGAGCTTTGAGGTCCCTTCCAACCCAACCCATTCCATGAACCCACAAATCTCCAGAAGCTGAGAGACATTCCTGCATCTCTCCTCACTCCTGCTGCTGCCCTTTTTGCTGGTGCTATCATCAGGAAGATGAGGCAAGAGTCTCAGCCTCTGCAGTGCCTCCAGACACCCAGGCACACTGGAGGTTACACTAGCAGAACTTATGGCAGGTTTACCCAGCTGGATCCAGCAGAACTTCTGTTTGTCATATTAAAGGTAGTAAGGAAAGGCCACGCTTCATTAGCACCTCCAGTATTAATCACAGCTACTCTAACATCAAACCCCAAAAGATTAACTGTTGTGGCAGGGTAATCCAATACACCCTGAAGGCTGTAGCCTTGCTTATTAAATGCAAGCCATCAGTCATTTGGGCCTCTTGGTAATTACTTGTGCTGTGGCAATAGTTTCAGATGAGCAGGCACCTGCAGCCTGGTGCTTGGGGAAATGACTTGCACATTGAGTACATTTTTCTTCTGTGGAGCAAAGAGGCTTTTCTGAGAGGGACAGGGGGGGAAACAACTATGCAGAAGAAGCTGTTTCAACTGGTGATGCAGTGGAAGGTGGTGGAGTCACCATCCCTGGGGGTGTTCAAGCAAAGCCTGGATGAGGCACGTGGTGCCGTGGTCTGGTTGATTGGCGAGGGCTGGGTGCTAAGTTGGACTGGGTGATCTTGGAGGTCTCTTCCAACATGGTTGATTCTATGACTCTATGATTCTATGGCATGAAGGAAGGAAAAGCTCTTTGGAAGCCCCCAACACAAGAAGGACATGGAATTGTTTGAGCCAGTCCAGAGGAGGCTACAGAGATGCTGAGAGGGCTGCAGCAGCTCTGCTATGAGGACAGGATACAAGAGCTGGGGCTCTGCAGCCTGGAGAAGAGAAGGCTTTGAGGAGACCTTTGACTCACCTTCCAGTATCTAAAAGGGGTACAGGAGGGCTGGGGAGAGACTGCTGATGAGGTCTTGTAATGACAGGTCAAGGACTAATGGGTTTAAACTGGCAGAGGGGAGATTGAAACTGGATGTTAGGAGGAAGTTGTTTGCAGTAAGGGTGGTGAGACACTGGCACAGGTTGCCCAGGGAGGTTGTGGAGCACAGAAGCACCCAATGTGATTAAAGATCACATTGGGTGCTTCTGTGCTCCACAACCTCCCTGGAGTTGTTCAGGACCAGGTTGGATGAGGCCTTGAGCAACCTGTTCAAGTGGGAAGTGTCCCTGCCTATGGCAGGGGGTTGAAACTGGCTGAGCTTTGAGATCCCTTCCAACCTAAACCATTCTATGATTCTAAGGTGGGGAGATATTAAACTTATCTTTAGCAAGGCAGATCAAACACTGACATTCCTCTTGAGGTTATTTCTGTTTGTCTTGAGGTGTTTGGGTTTGGTTGCTTGGTTTTGGCTTTTGGTAGTTTTTTGGGGGTTTTGGTTTGGTTATGGTTTTTTGTTTGTTTTAGAGGAGGGGTGGAATGGAGGGGAGGTTTAAAACCTCTTACACAGTCCTTTCTTCTTCTTTTTGGCTTTCATCCAAAAGGAATTCTTTGCTGCACCCAGCACTGCAGGTGTGGTCTCCACAGAGTGGAGCAGAGAGCCAGAATCCCCTCAAAAGTGACCTAAGCTCCCAGGTCTGGATGTGTTTCCACAGCATGAATTGAGTGCAGGGTGAGGGAAAGGCAGATCTGGCAAACATGGGTGGTGGAGTCAGAGGAAAAGGGGGTGGCAGGCACTGGAGAGATGGAGCTGTGTGTCTCATTAGTGTTCCATTGCCCAGCCCCGAGGAGCAAAGACATCAGAGATCAGAATGGGAGTTTGCTGGAGGGCTTTTCTGACAGCTGCTGCTAATTCCTGCCTAGGAGTAAATCAGCAGGAAGGGTTGGATGGGGGCTTGAAAGGCTGCATACCTGCAGCTGCTCATTAACCTGGTCTCACAGTAAACCCTCACACCAAAGCAGAATAGCTTGGGCTAAATTATTTAGCAATAAAGATCCCCTGTTTAAAGAGCTTAAGCCTAAGCAGCTTACTTTGACTAAAGCATGTCAAGCAATTCAGCTGGCAGAGCCCAACCAGCACTGACACCTCACAGAGAGAAGTAAAGGGTTGGCAGCATGACCCCAGCCAGGAGCAGGTAGTTACCTGCCTGAAAATTGCCATTTCTTTAATGAAGTGATGCTCAGGATACACACAGAGGTTTCAGATGGGCACTTCCCTTTGAGCTGTGAGGGTGCTGAGATGAATACTGTTAATTTCAGTGTTTGGTCATGAGAATTGATCCTTGTGTGAGCATCCAAGGGGTTCTTTCCCTGCACACTGTTGAGAGATGGTAGTGGAGTGAAAGGTCCCTGCAAAGTTATTGCACAGCAGCAGGAAAAACTACAGAGAAGGCTAAAACCCCTGCAAAGTTATTGCACAGCAGCAGGAAAAACTACAGAGAAGGCTAAAACCCCTGCAAAGTTATTGCATAGCAGCAGGGAAAGCTACAGAAAAGGCTAGAACCCTGCAAAGTTATTGCATAGCACAAGGAAAAGCTACAGAGAAGGCTAAAAACCTGCAAAGTTATTGCATAGCAGCAGGAAAAGCTACAGAGAAGGCTAAGAACCCTGCAAAGTTATTGCATAGCATCAGGAAAAGCTGCAGAGAAGGCTAAGAACCCTATCAAAACTAGTGGAAAAGCTTTGGATGAAGGAAATTTAGCATGGCAATGGCATGGAGGAAAGAAGGGAATCTTGAGAGGGGTACGTGTGTGTGTATCATCTCTGGTATTAACCAATGGAAAGGGCAGGACTAAGTCAGAATGTTTTGTCCTCCTTTTGTCCTCTTATTTATCACTCTCTGTTAAAGTTTTTAACTCACCCACCCACGGCTGAACGTTTTGTCCTTTAGGCTTTTGATGCTGTTTTGCAGGCTCTGAAGTACAGGACACAGCAGTGTTGATGTCATTTTACAGCTACCAGCACATGTCTCAGCAGTGTTAATGTCATTTTAAAGCTACCACCAGATATCTTGGGACAGACCTCATTGCAACATCATCTCACTCCTTCAGCCTCTCTCCCCTCAGCCTCCTCTAGTTTGAAAAAGAGGGGGCTGAGGGCAGAGCTCATTGCTGTCTACAGCTACCTGAAGGGACGTTGTGGAGAGGTTGCTGCTGGGCTCTGCTCACAGGCAATTGGAAATAGAACAAGGGGGAATGGCCTCAGGCTGAGGCTGGGCAGGTTTAGATTGGACATTAGGAAGAAGTTTTTCATGGAGAGAGGTGTGAGGGACTGGAATGAGCTGCCCAGGGAGGTGGTGGATCCTTGCGGTCTCTTCCAACCCTGTCTGATTCTATAACTCTCTAACTCCCACAGCCCCCACACTTCTCAGGCAGAGAAGCTGCTATCAGTTTAACATCTTGACAAGAAACAGAGGAGCCATGTGGCACACAATGAAGGGTTTGTCGTGAATCAGACTACATACAATTGAGAATAAAGGCTCTTTTTTAAACTTTGAGTAAGTCGTTTAACATTAAATGCCTCTAATTTAGGGCAATTATGCAAATGTCTCTTCTATGAATGAAGCCCACGGTATGTTTAGAGTATTCCATTAATGCAAACTTCACTCCGTTTTTGTCTGCTATGATTGAGGCTGTCACTTAGAAAGGGGAAAGTACTCAATAAGGAAGGAGTGTTGGTACAGTTGGTACAGAACGCTAAGTCTATTCCAGTACCTGCTGGAACTAGAAGGAGAAGAGGGTGAAAATGGGTAGGGATTCAAATCCTTTTCTACCTAATAAAGAACAGCATTAATATGGGTTTTAAAGGATCCTTTTGTTTATATCTGTTCCTGTATCTATATATCTACATCTTATCTCTAATCTATATCTATATATCTACATCTAATCTCTATCTCTATAGCTATATATCTACATCTAATATCTCTATATCATCTCTCTCTATCTCTATCTCTAATCTATATCTATATTTATATACCTACATCTAATCTCTATCACATCTATCACAACTCTCTCTCTCCATCTCCATCTCTCTCTATCATATCTATCTCTATCTCTATCTCTATCTCCATCATCTCTATCTCTACCTATACCTCTCCATCTCCATTTCTATCTCTGTCCCTCTATCTCTATCTCCATCATCTCTATCTCTATTTCTACCTATATCTCTCCATCTCTCTATCTCTATCCCTATCCCTCTATCTCTATCACTATCTCCATCATCTCTCTATCTTTCTACCTATCTCTATCTCCATCTCCATATATCTCTGAAACTCTGTCTCTATCCCTGTATCTCTATCTCTAACTCTATCCCTGTATCTATCTATATACAAGTTTTATTAAACAACAACACCTTGGGGGCTAAGCAAATTACTGTTCTATTTGCTTTCTGGGTCTGGGTTGGAAAGGACTTCCAAAGGTCATCCAGTCCGACTCCCTCTGCAGTCAGCAGGGACATCCTCAATTAGATCAGGCTGCCCAGAGTCCTGTTGAGTCTCACTTTGAATATCTCCAAGGTTGGGCCCCAACCACTTTCCTGTTCCAGTGTTCCACTGCCCTCATGGTAAAGAATCTGTTCCTAACATCCAATCTAAATCTGCTCTTGTCTAGTTTAAAGCCACAGCCCCTTTGTTCTTCCCTAATTTTCTCTAGTTTGGAGCCACTGCCTCTCTATTCTTCCTTACTCTTCTCTACTCTGAAGCCATTACCCCTTGTCATTCATTAGCTGCTAGTCAGATCACTTCTGACATCTCTGTTGCTGTTGTAATGTTTTCTTTCAGGAGCCTTCTGTCCCTTTTGGCTGATTGGAGAAAGTTTCTTCTTCAGCACTTCAAATGAAGCGTGTGTATGCTAGAGGAAACGTCCCTCTTCGTGGCTGTGGCTTAATGTATCGCATCCAAATCTGCTGGTTATGTTATAATCAACCCCAAAATGCAAAGCCCTGTCTTAGATGGCTTTGCATTTGCATGAGTAATAAGCAGCTGAAAGATCTGGTGGAATGGAAGAACACCAGAAAGGTCTTTGTTTGTTGCAGCACCTCTTATTTACTGACAGTTCTTTGGGGGTGTGTGTGTGTGTGTGTGTACTTTTCTAGAAGAGCTTTAGGAAAACAAGTGGGTGAGAAGAGAAAACAAGGTGTGCAGCAAACACATGACAAAGGGGAAGAAGGAGGCATCAGCCTGCAGTGAGTGGAGATTCTGTTTGCTGGGGGAAATAACGAAGGAGCCTTCTGATCGGTTCGGCACATTTCTCCCACGAGTGTGTGCAGGAGGCACTGACTCACAGAACCACAGGGTGATAGTGCTTGGAGGAGACCTCCTGAGTCCTCCTGGGTAACAGGTTGTGCCACGCACAGCAACATGGCCAAGAGGGCCAAAGGGATCCTGGGGGGCATTAAGAAGAGTGTGTCCAGCAGATCGAGGGAGGTTCTCCTCTGCCTCTGCTCTGCCTTGGTGAGACCTCATCTTGAGTACTGCCTTCAGTTTTGGGCTCCCCAGTTGAAGAGGGGCAGGGATCTGCTGCAGAGGGTATCTGAAGGGACATTGTAGCCAGGTGGGGGGTGGCCTCTTCTCCCAGGCAACCAGCAATAGAACAAGGGGACACAGTCTGAAGTTGTGGCAGGGCAGGTCTAGGCTGGATGTTAGGAGGAAGTTCTTCACAGAGAGAGTGATTGGCATTGGAATGGGCTGCCCAGGGAGGTGGTGGAGTCACCGTCCCTGGAGGTCTTCAAGAAAAGACTGGTTGAGGCACTTAATGCCATGGTCTGGTTGACTGGATAGGGCTGGATGCTAGGTTGGACTGGATGAGCTTGGAGGTCTCTTCCAACCTGGTTGATTCTATGATTCTATGAAAAGCTCACACCCTGGTTTTCCTGGTGGGAAATAACTCTTTTGGATATATATGTATCATGACACCATAGGCTTAGGTCACAGATAAATGTTCAAAAGGTCCTAGGAGCAGCAGCTGCTCACCAAAGATACCTCCACTGAAGATGTCTGGGCTGTTGTTTCAATAATGGAATAACTTTATCAAGAGAGGAAAGCTGATTGATAGAGCAGCTCAGATGTTTTACATTAGCCATGTGGAGAATCACACAGCCTGGGAGCTGAAACTCTTCCCAGCTATGGCAGTTGTGTGTGCTTCGAATTTTATTGATGGAGGTAGCTTGGTAATTGGTGAGACATGGCTGTGAGATGGAAAAACAGCTGTGACTCCAGGGAGAGGATGCTGGGTAACAATTAATAGAGCTTTTATTGAGGCTTGAGAATACTCAACAGCTGAAGAGATCCAAATCTGTAAAACAGGAATTCAATTAGTATCTTTGTCTTATGTTTTGGCCATACTCAAGTGGGTTGAGCAGAGCAAAAGGCAGAGCAGATCTCTTTATTTCTCTGGTCAGAACACTTGTTTTAGTGGCAGCTGCTCTAATTAAAGATGTCTGAGTGAATGCAGTTTTCATGCTTTGTTAAAAGAAAACGTTTTCCTAGTGCCTGCATTTGGCTGTGTCATGCCTGCATACAGCGGACAGATGGACATCTCCTTCAGCAGCACCATCCGAGGCTCTCTGCGGCGACTCAGCTGTCCTGAGCTGTCAGTACCCAGCTGTGGAGATCCAGGATTTGGCTGCTCTCAGGCAGCATAATAGAGGCAGGGAGCTCCCAGCAGTTTTAGGGTTCTCACTTAAGCAGGCTTTGCCTTCAGGAGGAGAGAGATGTGCTCCAGCAGCTGCAGCTCCTCAGGCTCTCCATTAGGAGAATAAGAAAGGGAAGTTTCTTCTCGAACTTAGAAACACAGAATCCTAGAATCAAGCAGGTTGGAAGAGACCTCCAAGCTCATCCAGTCCAACCTAGCACCCAGCCCTATTCAGTGAACTAGACCATGGCACTAAGTGCCCCATCCAGGCTTTTCTTCAACACCTGAAATGAGCCATACTCAAGTTTTGCAGCTTAATGAACATTGCTGAAGCCTTTTAGTCCTGATTCTGGAGTTAGCATGCAGAAGTGGGAGTTTTGATGGGTTTCCCAGGGAGACTGGAACTTGCCAAGGAAGGTTTTCCCCAATTTTTGAGTGAGTTCTCAAATCCTGGAGCTGAAGTGGAGTAAAGGTGGATTGTATATCAGTTTTGAAGGGTGTCTGCATGGGGCTTGTGTTCTGCAGCAGCAGCTGGCATCTAACACACAAACCCTGCCTAGAAGTTTTAGCCCTTTCTGAGGCAGAGAAAAAGTCCTGCTCAGCTAAGCCCCTGTCAGATGGAACCATAGAAATGAGCCTGAAATTCCACTTCTTAAAGGCATTTCTTTAGATGTAAGATTCAGATCTATTGCTCTGGCAGTGCACAAGCACAGGTTTTCTAGGAATGTGCTCTCCTCCTCTCCTTTGTTTTCAGCTTTAATCTTAACCACTTTGACCAAATAAGCCTTGTCTGTAATGGTTTGAGCTCCAACGCAGCTGAAACTTAATCCATCTTTGCTTCCACAGCTGCAGTTCTCTTTCAGAACTGCTTTTGTGTTTCCTAAACGTTTGTCACTCTGAACAGCGCCTCACATTAGCAGTCCTCAGTCCTGAGGTGATGCTTTAGAAGAGGAGAATCCAGACAGCACTCTGCTGAGACCAAAGAATTACTCTGAAACGAACTTTTGTTTCAAGAAGCTCCATTATGAAAGCTATGCTTTGTTTATGGCACTGTCCAGACTTCAAATATTCACAACCATTGTTCTCAAATGATACTTTAATTTTTGCAGCTGCTGCTTCCTTTGCTTCCTCCTCCTCATTTCTGTAGCTCCAAACAAATGGATCATAATTACATTCCAGCAATCTCTCTGTGTAAGGAGAGACAGACACGACTCAAAGCACAAAGGTAAAACAAAACACAAACCAAAGCCACCTTTTACAACAAAGGGACACAGTCTCAAGTTGTGCCAGGGCAGGTCTCGGCTGGATGTTAGAGGAAGTTGTTGCCAGAGAGAGTGATTGGCATTGGAATGGGCTGCCCAGGGAGGTGGTGGAGTCACTGTCCCTGGAGGTGTTGAAGGCAAGCCTGAATGAGGCACTTAGTGCCATGGTCTGGTTGATTGGCCAGGGCTGGGTGCTAGGTTGGCCTGGATGATCTTGGAGGTCTCTTCCAACCTGGTTGATTCTATGATCTCACCTCCTACCACTGAGCAGCCAGCAGCTGTCTTGTGTGAAGAGGGTATGGTGTGTGTAGGTGTAGAAGGCAAACCACCCTGTTGACCCTGCCTCTCCTTCCTCTTAGGGAAATCCCTCATCACATTCAACCTGTGCAGCTTAGAATGTGAACTAAAACTGATCTCTCCATCTTATAAAATGTTAAGAACAGCCTCACACCTCCTGAAAAGTGAATCAGTTCTCTTCACTTTAATCTACTTCAATCTTTCCTCACTTTAAAAACTGCCTCTGTCTATGTTCATTTACTTGAGGTAGGCTTCAGGAGATATATAAAGCACAGCTACTGAAGACCTCTGTGATTAACTGTAGGCTTGCTGTATATTACTTTCCCAACACTGTTCCTTTGCTGGGCAATAACTTACGAGTTGAAGCTTAATAATATGGTCTCCAAAATAATCTCCTGCCTTAGCAATAGCTGTAATGCTCCTGGTGTGCTGCAGAGATTTCATGACAGCCAATTTCAAGCTGTTCCTCACAGTCAATATGACTCTGATCTCTACAGCTTGTCTATTAGACAGCTGCTAGTTCCTGGAAAGAGAAAGTGATGTCACTGCACTGTCTCTCTTCCATGCTGGTCTTGGTGGACACAATGCAAAAGGTGGTATCCAGGTATTTCCTTCCAGTTGGGCTGGAAATGGTTTGATGCATCCTAAGTCATCCCCAGGCCAGAGAGGTTGTGGAGTCTCCTTCTCTGGGGACATTCCAAACCCACCTGGATGTGTTTGTTTGTGACCTACTCTAGGTGAAGCTGCTCTGGCTGGGGGGGGTTAGACTGAATGACCTTGAGATCATTTCAGCCCCTTTCAGTGAGTTCTTTCAGAAGCCTGAGAAACAAACTTCCTCACACAAATCATAGAATCAACCAGGTTGGAAGAGACCTCCAAGATCATCCAGTCCAACCTAGCACCCAGCCCTGGCCAATCAACCAGACCATGGCACTAAGTGCACCATACAGGCTTGGCTTCAACACCTCCAGGCACAGTGACTCCACCACCTCCCTGGGCAGCCCATTCCAATGCCAATCACTCTCTCTGCCAACAACTTCCTCCTAACATCCAGCCTAGACCTCCCTTGGCACAACTTGAGGCTGTGTCCCCTTGTTCTGTTGCTGGGTGCCTGGCAGAAGACCCAACCCCACCTGGCTACAGCCTCCCTTCAAGCAGCTGCAGACAGCAATGAGCTCTGCCCTGAGCCTCCTCTGCTGCAGGCTGCACCCCCCCAGCTCCCTCAGCCTCTCCTCACAGGGCTGTGCTTCAGGCCCCTAGCCAGCTCCAGCATCGTTCTCTGGACACCTTCCAGCACCTCAACATCTCTCTTGAATGGAGGAGCTATAAATAATGACCTATAAACAAATGAAAAGCTTCAGTACCAAAGTGCCAGTCCTGGCTGTGGCTTCTCTTCTCTTTTAAAACCTAAACCGATTTGTCTCAAAGTTCCTCTTTTGATTTCCTCCCTGAAACATGATGAGGAACACAGGTACCCAGGGGGCAAGACAAAGACAGCTGTGCTGACATCTCAGCTGGCAAAGTGCTGCTGTGGGAGTGCACTGCAGCACCAACCTCCCTCCCCCCAGATTAAGTCTATCTTTTTTATTGTTATGGACTGCCTCTGAAGCTGTTAGCAATGTTTAACTGCTTCCTAGCAAATGGATGTGCTTGCCTTTGGGGAAGGCTTCACATGGAACCACAGAGCCAGCAAACGAGGATCTCAAAGTCAAACTCCAGAACACTGTTAGCATTTAGTCAATATCTATATTAATTAATTCCAGTTTTGTTAATCAGTCACAGGAATAGCAGATGTTTGTGTTAGTATCTCATAACCTCACTCCTGCTTGTACTCACTGGCAGCATTTCATGGATCTTGTCTATCCCCCCCCCCCCAACATTTATTATCATAGAATCACAGAATCAGTCAGGGTGGGAAGGGACCACAAGGAGCAGCCAGTTCCAAACCCCTGCCATGCCCAGGGACACCCTACCCTAGAGCAGGCTGCACACAGCCTCAGCCAGCCTGGCCTCAAACACCTCCAGCCATGGGGCCTCAACCACCTCCCTGGGCAACCCATTCCAGCCTCTCACCACTCTCCTGCTCAACAACTTCCTCCTCATGGCCAGCCTGAATCTCCCCACCTCCAGCTCTGCTCCATTCCCCCCTGTCCTGTCACTGCCTTAGAGCCTAAAAAGTCCCTCCCCAGCTCTTTTGTAGCCCCCTTCACATCCTGGAAGGCCACAAGAAGGTCACCTGGGAGCCTCCTCTGCTCCAGCCTGCACAGCCCCAACTCTTTCAGTCTGCTCACAGCAGAGCTGCTGCAGCCCTCTGAGCATCCTCCTGGCCCTGCTCTGGACACACTCCAGCATCTCCACATCCCTCTTGTCATAGAGGCTCCAGAACTGGATGTTGTACTCCAGGTGACATACTCTTCCTCACCGGAGTGGAGGGGGAGAATCACCTCCCTGGCCCTGCTGGCCACACTTCTGCTGCAGCCCAGGCTCTGCTTGGCTTTCTGGGCTGCAAGTGCACACTGCTGGCTCCTGCTGAGCTTCTCATCCAGCAGCACCCCCAAGTCCCTCTCCTCAGGGCTGCTCTGCAGCCACTCACTGCCCAGCCTGAATTTATACTTGGCATTGCCTCGCCCCAGCTGCAGGACCTTGCACTTGGTCTTGTTGAACCTCCTGAGGTTGGCTTGTGCCCACCTCTGCAGCCTGTCCAGGTCCCTCTGGATGGATCCCTGCCCTCCAGCCTGTCTGCTGCACCACACAGCTTGGTGTGGTCAGCAAACTTGCTGAGGGTGCACTCACATAAACATATGAAGCTGGAATGTGCTTCCCAGGGAGTGTCCATCCATTCTGGGAGCAGACATTCAAGTAAATGTGTTGAAATCAGCTTTGCAAATGCCCAGGGGTGGGACATGCTTGAGGTGATGAAAGCCTAACCTGGTCTGGTTGCATGAAGTGGTTGATAAATGAGAACTGCTAAAGTGGCATTCACTGGGTGGTGGGAATTAAAGAAGGTGACAAAGTGCTGTGGTGGTGCCAGTGAGTTGGAGGCTGAAGGTGAAGCTGGAAGAAACCAGAAATGTAAGAAATTATACTTCACTTGTTGATTAACTGAGAGTTAGAGAAGGATGCTGTAAACTTTCCTAGGCAGTGCTCACCTTTGGGTCAGAAAATGAGAGTCTGTGGGATGCCTGTGCTGGAAGGAATGAAATGTCCTGTGATTGCAGCTGCTTCAGAAACTAGCAGGGTCCTGTAAATAAATGCTGTGACATCACTGGGCATTCATTAACATCAGTGTAGGAAGCATTCAAGTCTGCTCCAGTCAGTCAGAACACTTATCCCTACATCTCCACAAGGTTTGAGTGGATTCTAATCAGCTCCTGGAACATCAACCTTTGTCCACTGCGGTTTTCTCCTTCCTCCAGCAGTGATCTTTGTTTTTTTCTTCTTAATTTTGGTTGTCTTTCTCTTTCTCTTGCATCCCCAAGGCATCTGACTTGACTGCTGTCCACTCAACCACCCAGCAGAACCTTACCACTGTAGTGCTCTAAGCAGAGACAGCTAAAATAGACAATTTCCACTGGGAGAGTGCTTGCTGCTTTAGCTCCACCACCCAATAGGTGTGCCTTCAGCAGGAAGAGTAAATAAGACAATGAGCACTAGAGAGAGAGAAAAGCCCTCCAGGTCTCTTTTCTCTTCTTCCTTCACAGGCACTGAGCTTGTGCTGTCTTCTGGGAAGCAGGAGATTACTCCAGGAACAGGGCTGAGAGCTCCAGGCTGGATATTTTCAACCTGAGCAGGATGCTGGGGATTGATGGAGTACTTTCCAGAGCTCTGGAATGAGCTCTGCCCTGAGCCTCCTCTGCTGCAGGCTGCACCCCCCCAGCTCCCTCAGCCTCTCCTCACAGGGCTGTGCTCCAGGCCCCTCACAGCTTTGTCGCCCTCCTGTGGACACCTCCCAGTACTGCAACATCTCTCTTGAACTGAGGTGCCCAGAACTGGACACAGCACTCAAGATGTGTCCTGAGCAGTGCTGAGCACAGGAGCAGAAGAACCTCCCTTGTCCTGCTGCCCACACTGCTGCTGAGCCAGCCCAGGATGCCTTTGGCTCTGCTGCCCACCTGGGCACACTGCTAACAGAATGCCAATAAAGACTAAAATACTACTGTGCAAAGGTGCCATGGTGCCTCAGACTGGCACCAAAGGAAATATCAAGAGGCTGAAAAAAGACTCTTAAATATTTGAACAGATAGTTGAGGAAATTCAATGTCCATTTATTTTCAGCTCCCAGAACGAGCGGAAAATGCACTTGCAGGTCTGTTGAGTTTAGGATCACAAAATAAACTCTGCTTAGCCTGTTTGGAAAGACAGAGAGTTTAAATAAGTCTGATAGACCAAATACTCTGATCATGCAATGTTCACTGATATCACTTAGCCTGGAGAAGCAGAGGCTCAGGGCAGAGCTCATTGCTGTCTGCAACTACCTGAAGGGAGGCTGTAGCCAGGTGGGGTTGGGCTCTGCTGCCAGGCACCCAGCAGACACAGTCTCAAGTTGTGCCAGGGGAGGTCTAGGCTGGATGTTAGGAGGAAGTTGTTGTCAGAGAGAGTGATTGGCATTGGAATGGGCTGCCCAGGGAGGTGGTGGAGTTGCCGTCCCTGGAGTTATTCAAGCCAAGCCTGGCTGAGGCACTTAGTGCCATGGTCTGGTTGATTGGCCAGGGCTGGGTGCTAGGTTGGGCTGGATGATCTTGGAGGTCTCTTCCAACCTGCTTGATTCTATCATTCTGTGACCATTCTGTGAACTGACTTTTAAACTTTGTTTTTTGGCCAGCACTTGCTTTAATCCTGAGATGAAAGAGCCAAGACAAGCTGATAGCAGAAGCAGGTTGCGGTGCTCTGAAGCAGAATCCATGTGGAGTTTGCTAGTAAAAGAAAAACTAATTCTCAACACTTGCAGCCTGAAACTTTCCAGTCTTGAGAGAGTTAAGGTGCTGGCATTGGCAAGTTCACTGATGGAAAAGGGATGCACCCCAGTTGTGTGGAGAGCTTCGGTTACGTGCAGGCTTCACTGACCTCCTTTTGCGTCAGCACCAGCTTCACAGCCTTGCCAGTTGGCTCCTTTCACTTGTCATGTTAGCCTCTGGTCATTAGGCAAGCTGATGTCACCAAAGAGCTCAGGATTTGTTGATTATTTATGCTTTGCTCTGTGATTATTTAAAGGAGGGAAAAAAAAAGTGGACTGAAGAAACTTCCTAACCTTTAACTCCAAATCCTCATGATGAGAACAGTCCTGTGAGAGGAGGAGAGGAAAGAAAAGAGAGAGAGGGAATATTCCTCTGAAAGCCTACTTCTTGTTTTGCACTGCCCTGTTGGTGCTGCTTGCTCACACTCTGCAAAACTGAGATATGGAGCTGGGCTGGGCTAGGCTTCATTTACTGTTTTGGTCTAAAGATGTATTTATTCCTCTGCTTAAAATCCGAAGCACTTAAAGGGTATTTTTCCTGATGGGGCTGTTCAGTCTGGAGAAGAGGAAGCTTCCAGGTGACCTTGTGGCCCTTCAGTATCTGAAGGGACCTGCAAAAAAGCTGGGGAGGGACTTTTAGGCTATTAGGCAGTGACAGGACTGGGGGGAATGGAGTGAAGCTGGAGATGGGGAGAATCAGACTGGATGTAAGGAAGAAGTTGTTCATCATGACAGTGGTGAGAGGCTGGAATGGGTTGCCCAGAGAGGTGATTGAGGCTCCATGGCTGGAGGTGTTTAAGGCCAGGCTGGCTGAGGCTGTGGGCAGCCTGCTCTAGGGTAGGGTGTCCCTGGGCATGGCAGGGGGTTGGAACTGGCTTTCATGAAGATTTGAAGGGGCAAATTGCTGCTACAAGAGAGAAGCTATTGCTGAACCTGTCTGTCCTTCAGACCTCTTAATTCATTTATTGTTTTCACTTCTGAAAGAAGCAAACTTTGACTTCAGGAAGTTTCTGCAGCAATATTCAGGAGTGCCCATCTATCTGTTTGGCTCTCAGCACAGTGCACTCTCCTGTTGTAATATTCATACCTCATCATGGCATCCAACTTTCTCTTCCTCCCACATAATTACATCACCTTTCTCAACAGTATTGCATATACTTTTATAAGCCCTGAAGGCAGTGGTGGAAGCAGTCTAGACTTGACTAGGGTGAGATAGAAATGGTAGGCAATATTTTACACTGGCAGGAAAGAAGCCCCAGAGAGAAAAAAATTAGAAGTGAGACACAAATGTGGCCTGTAGGGGAAAGGCTTTTATCAGCATGTGGGGGAAGCATCAGGAAGAGAAAAAACCTTCCCTAAAAATCTTTGGTACATCTTGAGTGTTGCTGTGCTCAGAAGTTTAACCCTTCCAGAAGGCCACAAAGCTGTTTAGAAGACAGATAAAGCTAAAGATGTTAACTTTCTGCTGCTTTCCCACTTCAGCACATGGCAGCAGCCTCATCTCTGCCTCACATCACCTCATTAAAGTGGAAGACTGCACCGTGGAGAGCTCCAGAAGGCAGCGCTGGAATGGATGTTCAGTAGTGCAGAGAGCAGCAGGAAGGGGCTAAACACCCACAAAGGCTTGCTGAAGGATAGGGGGGGTTCAGATTAGGTCATACTCTGTGGTGCTTCTCTGCCTGAGTGTCAAGGGTTAGAGCTGGGCTGGCCAACATGTGAGTGCCAGAGGCTCTCCATGAACCTCTCCCACATCTCAAAGGGAAGAGAAAGTGAAGAAGGGAGAGACTGGCAGGTTGGGAAAGAAACTAAACCAGGTGGGATGAAATAGAGACAAAGAGATACAAACTAATCCAACCCCTGATGGCAATGACATGACCCTTGGAACTACTGATGCTGAGGTAGGCACTGTGGTGAAGTCACAGATTGGACTCAGTAGCAGGTGGAAAACAGGTTCAGGAGTTGGATTTTGGAACTAGATTCAGGAACTTGTGGATCAGGATTGAAGACAGGACAATAGATGGAGTCCACCTTGGATGCTGGCTATCAAAAAAGAGGTTTGACCCTGGTGATCCCTCAGCTTGAACCTGAAGATGCCATCCGTGGGCTGCAACCCCTTGTTGAGCAGTTGAGGGTTACCTGTCCCATTCACAACCTCCCCTGGGCAGCCTGTTCCAGAGTCTCACCACCCTCATGCTGGAGAGCTTCTTCCTAAGCTGCAGTCTAACCTTGCCCTCCCTCAGCTTCAAACCATTCCCCCGTGTCCTGTCTCTAGACACCCTCACGAGAAGTCTCTCTGCAGTATCTCCCTTCAGATACTCCCAAGAGTCTTCTCCAGGCTGAGCACCCCCAGCTCCCTCAGCCTGTCCTCACAGCAGAGGTGCTCCAGCTCTTGGTTCAACTTCGTGGCCTCCTCTGGACTCAGTCCAGCAGCTGTGTCCTTCCTAGCATGAGGGCAGCAGAACTGGGTGCAGTGAGCTCCTAAGCATGCAAGCCAGGGAGAGGAGAGGAGCCAAGAGAAAGGGCAGAAAACACTTCTGTGTGTTGGATGAGGTTTGCACCCAACGTTCAAAGGTCTCAAACACTCAGCTGCTCCTAGGAAGCAGCAAATGATTTGTTCTGCAGAGAAGTGTGACATCCTGGGGATTTCCCTCAAGCAATCCTGAGGGAAACCTTTCCCAGCCCCCCAACACAAGGAAGAGGCAAGAACCAAACCCCACTTTACCGCTACCACTGACTGATTACACTGTGGTCTATCTCCACTGCTTCAGGGGAGGGCAAGTGAATAAAACTCAAGAGCTTTGTTATTCCTCAAGGGTGGAAAAAAAATCTTCCTGAGCCTTGCAGATGAGCAGCAGAGCACTGAAGCATGGAATTAATTATATGCAGTAATTATTTGTTTTGACAGCGCAACAAAGCCCTGATAGCAAAGACTTTATTCACTCAGATGAACTTCCAAAGGTGTTATTACATTCCCTGAGCTCTGTCTTGAAATTAAAAAGGTTTCTTGCTCCTAGCCCAATTAAAATCTGCTCCAGAGCTTTTGCTGCTGTGAAGAGCTGAGCCTCATGCTACCAGCCTAAATTCACTCCTGCTCAGCACATACTCATGTGGTGGTGCAGAAAAACTGTTAATTGAAACAGTTCCTTTCTTCCCATGATATTTCCATCAGCATGAGGAAAGAATTCTTTCCTGTGAAGGTGCCAGAGCCCTGGAGCAGGCTGCCCAGAGAGGTTGTGGAGTCTCCTTCTCTAGAGAGATTCCAAACCCACCTGAGCAGCGTGATCCTGGGCAAGCTGCTGTGGGTGATCCTGCTTTAGTAGAGGGCTTGGACTGGATGATCTCCAACCCCACCATGCTGAGGTTCTGTGATTCTGTGGCTTTACTGCTTTATGACAAGCAGGGAGTTTGTAGAAGGCAGTAGGCTGCATATCTGTGAGGCACATCAGATGAAGAGCAAAGTGGCAAACAGAGGTGGATGCTTCTGACTTGCGTTCTGCTTTCTGAGAATACAGCTGGACCTGTTGTGAAACACACTCAAGAAGATGGGAATGGTCTGGAAGTCAAAAACTCAACTCAGGCAGCCATGCATCTTGCAAACAAATGTTCCTGACATTTCAGTTTCTCATCCATCATAAGCTTCCTCACCTTGTGAATGAAACACACTCACCCATTTATCCAGTGGTGATGTGTTCCTGTGCCAACCAACCTGGGTGATCCTGCCTTGGCAAGGGGGTTGGACTTGATGATCTCTGGAGGTCCCTTCCAACCTCTAAGGTTCTGTGATTCTGTGGTGAAGAAAATCTGCCTGCAGTGGGTTGGTGTTTGTGTTTACTGGCAAACAAACTACCTGAAGGGACATTGTACTTACTGGCATATAAGCTACCTGGAGGGACATTGTGGAGAGGCTGCTGCTGGGCTCTGCTCACAGGTCACTGGAAACAGAACAAGAGGGAATGGCCTCAAGCTGAGGCTGGGCAGGCTTAGATTGGACATTAGGAAAAAGTATTTCATGGGGAGGGTGGTGAGGGACTGGAATGAGCTGCCCAGGGAGGTGGTGGAGTCACCCAGCCTGGATGTGTTTAAGGTTGGTTTGGCTGTGGTGCTTAGGGCTATGGTTTAAGGAGACTCTTGCAGAGTAGGGTTCTAGGTTGGAGTTGGTGCTCCTGAAGGGCATTGCCAGCCTGCATGGTGCTGTGAATCTGTGATCTCTGGAGGTCCCTTCCAGCCTCTGAGGTTCTGTGCTGAAAATCTCCTGCCTGCAGTGGGTTGGTGTTTACACTTGTTGGCATACAAATAATTTTGCAGGGCTCCACTGTGCTTTCTTACTTCACACAATGGCTTGATGCAAAAAGCTGCAAAAATTCTTGTGGCAGAGGTGTGTAAAACACCACCAGGCTGGTGATTATCTCTCTGCTGCAGTCAGAACAAGGCTAATTCCTGCTGTGGCTATAAATCTCCCTGAACAGCTTATTTTCACTGGAGTATTAATTGCCTGTAAAAGGACAAGACCTGTGTGATTCAATTGCTCGCTCCACTGGGAATGCAATAGCTTAATGGCAACTAACAGGCAAATTGAATTTTCCTGTTACACTCAAATAATATTTTTGCCTTCCACATCTCCAGCCTCATTTCTTTATCAGCTCAGACTGTTTGCTGCACTCTTGTCCAATTAAAACTCCAACTTTTCAAAGAAAATTTGTTTCTTTGCATTTCCTTTGGGGAAATGATTTTATTTTGTAACTGGCCAAGGACTTAGTCCCTGCTTTGTTTCATAGGATAGAATCATAGAATCTACCAGGTTGGAAGAGACCTCCAAGCTCATCCAGCCCAACCTAGCACTCAGCCCTGGCCAATCAACCAGACCATGGCACTAAGTGCCCCAGCCAGGCTTGGCTTCAACACCTCCAGGGGTGGCAACTCCACCACCTCCCTGGGCAGCCCATTCCAATGCCAATCACTCTCTCTGACAACAACTTCCTCCTAACATCCAGCCTAGACCTCCCCTGGCACAGCTTGAGACTGTGTCCCCTTGTTCTGTTGCTGGCTGCCTGGCAGCAGAGCCCAACCCCACCTGGCTACAGCCTCCCTGCAGGCAGCTGCAGACAGCAATGAGCTCTGCCCTGAGCCTCCTCTGCTGCAGGCTGCACACCCCCAGCTCCCTCAGCCTCTCCTCACAGGGCTGTGCTCCAGGCCCCTCACCAGCTTTGTCGCCCTCCTGTGGACACCTTCCAGTACTGCAACATCTCTCTTGAATTGAGGAGCCCAGAACTGGACACAGCACTCAAGGGGTGGCCTGAGCAGTGCTGAGTGCAGGGGCAGAAGAATCTCCCTTGTCCTGCTGGCCACACTGCTCTTGAGCCAAGCCAGGATGCCATTGGCTCTGCTGTCCACCTGGGCACACTGCTGCCTCATCTTCTGTTACTGTCTACCAGCACCCCCAGGTCCCTTTCTTCCTGCCTGCTCTCAGCCACTCTGGCCCCAGACAGAGGAGGGATTTCTGCTTCTCTGCAGAAATGGTGCTGGCAGCTGAGCTTTTGTGCCTTGAGATACGTGCTGAAATTGAGCTCAGCTGGCCAAAGTCCCCCAAATTCAAGACTTGTGAAGACACTGAGCAGCCAAATGCAGGGAGTGGGGGGAAGCTTTGACCACTTTACATGTGGAAGCTGCAGCATTCAGCAGACAACCTTGCACGCTTGGTCTGCGCACAGCTCTTTGCGGCCGAAGACCACGAGCTCAAGAGCGGAGGTCAAGGCACAGACACTGTGATTTCATTCCAAACTGCAGGAGAAGACCTCCATGACACACTCACAGCCTTTGGTTATTTTAATTTAATTTTTTTTTTACTGACAGCTTGTACTTGAATTTGTTGAAGACCAAAGGTGAAGACCCTACTGAACCCAGACAGAGCCAGATGGAAATTACCACTGGGGGAGGCTTGCCCACTGCCTCTCTCCACTTTAGCAAACAGAAAATGTTTCTCCATCAGGCATTTCTTCTAAAAATAGCTTTTCCCAGCAGCTCAACTCTATGTCCATTTTAAAATGCTACATTTGTCACACTCTTAAACCCCAGGCTCTGCTTAAAACGTTGCAAGTCTCTTTCATTCCTGCAGGTATCGCATACGATCCAGTCTACTTTTCAAGTTTCAAGGCTGCTGTCTGCAACCTCAGCTCTCAGAGGGCTCTCTCAGGTCCATTTATTTCATTTAGTCAGATAAATGAGTCCTCCAAAACACTGGGAAATGGATGGGGGTGTGGAGTGAGAAAAAGCAAAGACAGAATGAGTGATTCGCCATTGGAACCTGCTGCCTGGGGAGGTGGTGGTGCCTGGAGGTGTTTAAGCAGGTGAGGCACTTAGTGCTGTGGTTTAGTTAGTTAGAAGGGTTAGGTGATAGGTTGGACTTGATGATCTCAGAAGTCTTTTCCAACCTAGCTGATTCTATGATTCTGTGGCAAGAGAGTAAGGAAAATATTGGATGTATCAGTGAGCTCTAGGGCTAGATATTAGGCTATCAGTTTGTGGTGCTCAAGTATTGGCTTATTGTGGCTTAAAATCTAAGGGAAAAAACCCCATATTTGAATTTCTTTCTCTAAAATAAGAAATAGAAATTAATTTCAGTAGCAGTGACTGCTTTCTCTCAAGGAATAGTTTCCACTGGAAGACATAAATGGTCACAGCTTGTCATCACTAGGACTTAATAAGAAGCTCAAGAGACTGAATTGCTATGCAGGAAAGTGAGTGCTGGTACCATGTTCTTTCAATTGATTTGGGCATGTGATTAGAGAGAGTGATTGGCACAGAGAGAGTGATTGGCATTGGAATGGGCTGCCCAGGGAGGTGGTGGAGATACCATCCCTGGAGGTATTCAAGCAAAGCCTGGATGTGGCACTTAGTGCCATGGTCTGGTTGATTGGCCAGGGCTGGGTGCTAGGTTGGACTGGATGAGCTTGGAGGTCTCTTTAAGCCTATTTGGGCCTGTCAGACCTACCATGACACTTGTGCCTCAACAGCATTTGACAGTAATATTTCTGTTGCCATGTTGGTTTTAAAACACTTCCCCCATTAGCTCCTCAGGAAATATTCACTTTCTGCCACAGGAAAACACACTTGGAGGTCAGAAACACAAACGACCCCAGGCAGGGTTGAAATCCCCCCATCACATTGCTCCTGACAGCATGAAGCAAGGCACCAAGAGGCAAGTGTTAATAATGGAGTGTCAGCCTGGGTAGTTGTCACTGATGTTGCATGTCCTTGCTCTCGTGTGGACTTTTAGCAGTGCCCTTATGTTTTGTTAAAACCTTCTCTAGGAAAAAGCCAGCACAAAGTCAGCTAAAATGGGAGATGTCTTCCACTGGAAGATGTGCAAACTGTGCAGCTGCTCTGAGAGCACTGTGAGGCTGCTGAGGCTTGCTTCAGGTCTTGGATCAAGATCTCAGGTTACATTCATAGAATGGTTTAGGTTGGAAGGAACCTCAAAGCTCAGCCAGTTCCAACTCCCTGCCATAGGCAGGGACACCTCCCACTAGAACAGGTTGCTCAAGGCCTCATCCAACCTGGCCTTGAACAACTCCAGGGAGGTTGTGGAGCACAGAAGCACCCAATGTGATCAAAGATCACATTGGGTGCTTCTGTGCTCCACAGCCTCCCTGGGCAACCTGTGCCAGTTTCTCACCACTCTCAACCTGTGCCAGTGTCTCACCACCCTCACTGCAAACAACTTCTTCCTAACACCCAGTTTCAATCCTCCCTCTGCCAGGTCAAACCCATTCCTCCTTGTTCTATCATTACAAGACCTTGTCAGTAGTCCCTCCCCAGCCTTCCTGTAGCCCATTTCAGATCCTGGAAGGCCACTATAAGGTCTCCTCGAAGCCTTCTCTTCTCCAGGCTGCAGAGCCCCAGCTCTTGCAACCTGTCCTCATAGCAGAGCTGCTGCAGCCCTCTCAGCATCTTCATGGTCCTCCTCTGGACTTGCTCCAGTCAGGGTTGGAGTGGACCAAAAGGATCATTTAGTTCCAACCCCCTTACCATGGGTGTGGACACCTCATACTAGATCAGGGTCTCCAGAGCCTCATCCAACCTGCCCTTAAACACTTCCAGGGATGAGGCTTTAACCACCTCCCTGGGCAACCTGTTCCATGGTCTCACCACCTTCATGCTGAAGAACTTCTTCCTAACATCATTATGGATCCCAGCAAGCTTTGGCCCATGGAAGCATCATCAACCAGTGCAGGTGAGAATCTGATGTGGGCACCAATCTCTGCAGGAGCTTTTTAAAAGATAAGAGAAAGATTTGAGAAGGATGTGGGGTGGGGGTGGGAAAATCATTTGTCATGACTCCTTATTACTGTTAGGGACAAATCCTGATGATTGCTACAGTTTTGGAGTCAGAGATGGAAAGATGGTTTGGGCCATTAGTATTTTCAAGGCAGTTTACAGTTCCTGCAGCTAAGTGGCTGAATAGGATGAGTTTTGTCAAAGATATTGGTGATTTTTTTACACAGATATTTAGCATCCTGAGCCAATCCTATAAGTACTTTTCTGCTCAGCAGCTTCTAAGAATATAAGAGAGGAGATGAATAAAATTGAACCAGCAAAACTTTTGATTTGGTGAGTCATTTTAAAGCCCCAAAGCTTCAGCCTCAAAACCTGTTCTTGTTCTGCTAGAGCTTTAGAATCTCAAACTCTTGCTCAAAAAGGTATTCTCTTGTTTCATCTCCCTGCAGCATTCACACTGAGGCAAATCCATTTTCACATCAAAGGCATATTAGCCACCTCAGGCTCTCTTCTTCTCCAGGTTGCAATCTTCTGTTTTATTTAAGTTGTCCTGGCTTGGAGATAAGTTAATTTAACATTTGTTTGCCATGCATTCTTCTGTCTTTTAATCCTCTCTATTTGTTTTTGCTTCAGAAGCATCTTTGCAACAGAAAGTCCTGCTGGTTTCCATTGTAACCAGCAAAGCAATTACAGGCAGCAGCCACATGTTACCTGGAGAGCTTGTGGAGGACAGCCTGGTCCACTGCTTATGATTTTACTGTCATTTAGATCTCTTCCTCAATTTATATGCTGGTATTTTGGTTTTTAAATCCTTGGTTGTTAAAAAGACCTAAAAGATTTAAGCACTTTATTGATTTCCAACCCAAATCTTAAAGCGATTAAGAGAAATAAATGCAAACCAGAGGCTTTTTGGTTTGTGATTTCTCTGAGGTCCACTGAAAGTGTTGGATGTGACTGCTGACTCCAACAGCCTCCTGACCATGTCATGTCTGTTGGGATGCAATAAACGGCAATAGTAAAAGCAGGCACCAATGTGCTGAGAGCTCCTGGTGAAACCTGTAGCGGTAACAAGGATGGGGACAGAGTGGCTGAGAGCAGACAGGCAGAGAGGGACCCCTTGGGATGCTGACAGACAGTAGCTGAAGAGGAGGCAGCAGTGTGCCCAGGTGGACAGCAGAGCCAATGGCATCCTGGGCTGGCTCAGGAGCAGTGTGGGCAGCAGGACAAGGGAGGTTCTTCTGCCCCTGTGCTCAGCACTGCTCAGGCCACACCTTGAGTGCTGTGTCCAGTTCTGGGCTCCTCAATTCAAGAGAGATGTTGAGGTGCTGAAAGGTGTCCAGAGCAGGGCAGCAAGGCTGGTGAGGGGCCTGGAGCACAGCCCTGAGAGGAGAGGCTGAGGGAGCTGGGGGTGTGCAGCCTGCAGCAGAGGAGGCTCAGGGCAGAGCTCATTGCTGCTTGCAGCTGCCTGCAGGGAGGCTGTAGCCAGGTGGGGTTGGGCTCTGCTGCCAGGCAAGCAGCAACAGAACAAGGGGACACAGCCTCAAGTTGTGCCAGGGGAGGTCTAGGCTGGATGTTGTTAGGAAGTTATTGTCAGAGAGAGTGATTGGCATTGGAATGGGCTGCCCAGGGAGGTGGTGGAGTCTCTGTCCCTGGAGATGTTGAAGCAAAGCCTGGCTGGGGCACTTAGTGCCATGGTCTGGTTTGATTGAATAGGGCTGGGTGCTAGGTTGGCCTGGATGAGCTTGGAGGTCTCTTCCACCCTAAAAAAGGAAACCAAAACCCAGCAAAACCCCCAACTCAACCCCTCTAAGTTTCTAGCAGCCTGTCTAATCTCACAGACCAAGAGAGCTTGTAAAACCACATCTGAGTTACAACAGATGGGGGAGAAATGCTAAACCTCTGGCAGAACTCCTTCAAGATAGCAAGGAGAGATCTCTGAGTAGGAATAATTTATATTCCCAGGTATGAGGATTTAAAATAACACAGTTTAGCACTTCACCATCACGCTGCTGCCATGGAAACATAGAAAGATGTTGAGCAGTCAAATGCAATAATTAAGGGAATTTTTTTAGGCACTGTCATCAAATAAAAAGTCTTCATCAAAACAATATTCTTAAGATTTCACTTCAGAAGAACACTGATCATGTGCATGCTGGAAATGCAAACAGCTGGGGTGAGAGGCATAGAGTCATGGACTTGTCAGGGCTGGATCCTCAAGGATCATCCAGCTCCAGCACTCCTGCTGTGGGCAAGGACACTTCACACTGGATCTTCTCCCAGGCAACCAGCAATAGAACAAGGGGACACAGTCTCAAGTTGTGCCAGGGGAGGTCTAGGCTGGATGTTAGGAGGAAGTTGTTGTCAGAGAGAGTGATTGGCATTGGAATGGGCTGCCCAGGGAGGTGGTGGAGTGGCCATGCCTGGAGGTGTTGAAGCCAAGCCTGGCTGGGGCACTTAGTGCCATGGTCTGGTTGATTGGCCAGGGCTGGGTGCTAGGTTGGGCTGGATGAGCTTGGAGGTCTCTTCCAACCTGGTTGATTCTATGATTCTAACTGGACCAGACTGCTCAAAGCCTCATCCAACATGGCCTTGAACACCTCCAGGGAGGCGCCATCTACCACCTCCCTGTGCAACTTGTGCCAATGTCTCACCACCTTCATTGTGAAGAATTTCTTCCTAATCTCCAGTCACAGGTGAAAACAAAATGGGTCTAAAAATCAGCCCGTGCAGAAGCCCACTGATTTCAGTAACAGGATTTCACTGCAGTAACAGATCTGACACTAAATGGGTCCCTTCTCCTCCCCAAGCCTCCCAGACTGTGACTCCTGCTGTGTTTTTCCTGTTACAAAGATGGCATAAGCAGAGGAGAGCGTGAGAAGCACCTTCCCAGGCTGTTCTCATCAGAGGGCTCAGCTTCTCCTCAAAGACTTAATAAAATCAGTGACAAGGAATGGAAACATGTAATGTCATTAATAGTGACTAAGGAGCTGGTTGCTCTTATCTAATTGTATTTTAGGTTTGTTTCTGCAAGGGTACATGGTGAGAGGGCAGATAGGAGAAGCCATTAAAACATGCCAGGGTTGTTATTGCAGCAGGCTGAGGAATGCTACTGCCCTGATCTTAACCTTCAAGTGTCCAGTTCTGGGCTTCTCCATTCAAGAGAGATGTTGAGATGCTGGAAGGTGTCCAGAGGAGGGCAACAAAGCTGCTGAGGGGCCTGGAGCAGAGCCCTGTGAGGAGAGGCTGAGGGAGCTGGGGGTGTGTAGCCTGCAGCAGAGGAGGCTCAGGGCAGAGCTCATTGCTGTCTGCAGCTGCCTGCAGGGAGGTTGTAGCCAGCTGGGGTTGGGCTCTTCTGCAAGCAGCAGCAAGCAGCAACAGAATAAGGGGACACAGTCTCAATTGTGCCAGGGGATGTTAGGAGGAAGCTGTTGACAGAGAGAGTGATTGGCATTGGAATGGGCTGCCCAGGGAGGTGATGGAGTCACCATCCCTGACGGTGTTGAAGCCAAGCCTGGCTGGGGCACTTAGTGCCATGGTCTGGTTGACTGGCCAGGGCTGAGTGCTAGGTTGCCCAGGGACATTGTGGATGCCCCCTCCCTGCAGATGTTCAAGTCCAAGTTGAATGAGGCTTTGAGCAGCCTGGGCTGGTTGCAGGTGTCCCTGGCCATGGCAAGGGGCTTAGAACTTTATGTTATTAAAAGCCCCTTCCGCCCTGACCCATTCCATGAATCTGAATCCATGAATTCGTTCAGATTTGGTTATTTCTGAAGCCTTCACTAGACCTGACTGAGCCCTAAACGATTCTGCATTTCTTCAGCTGAAGCTGAGCTGCTTTGGCCTGCTTTATTCAGCTCATCTTTCCTGCCCCAAGCCCTTTCCCTGCGGTCTCCATGCTCTGCAGCACCTTCTGTGCAGCCGCAGCAGCTGTACAGCTGCTTTCTGCTGCGCTCTCCTGCAAGCTGCCTGGGAATAACTGGGCACAAAATCATCTCAGCTCCAGGGAGAGCCTGTGCAAAAGTGGAAGGCAGCAAAAAGATTGGACACTTGTAGTATTTAAATGACAAAAGCTATGCCCTAATCATTGACTAGAGCTGCAGAAAGAACAAAGGGGGGGAAAAAGGCTGTGGGCCACTTGAGAACGAGCTCTGTTTTTTTCTTCACTGCTTCAAGATAGACATCTTTCCACGCTTCTGAGCTGTCCTCTCAGCCAGGACTGACTAAACACAGCGTGATTAGCTCCCTTTTAGCTCAGAGGATACGTATTTGGCATCCTTTCAGAGGAAAGAAAATAATGAGCAGCTTGGACTTTCCAAAATTACAGCAGAGAGAGCAGCACACAGCTCGCAGGTGCTGGCGAGATGGAAAGAGGGAGGGCTCCAAAGGCTCCTTTTGGCTGTGCTGCTGATCTAAGGGTTATTAATTAGGTTCTTCAGTGACATTGGCTTTTTTATCAAGACCTTTTACAAGACTCTAGAATGTCTTTCCCCTTCCTACTGAAGATTTTAGTTCGGCAGAGCTGTTTCAAGTAAACAGCCTGGGGACTGTAGGTGAGGCAGCTGCAATTTAAGGGTGAAATTCTGTGCTAGCTCGTTTGGCATCATGTTTTTCTCCTTGTCTTTTTGTGATCATGGTTTCTTTTGAGCTTGATACAAAAATATCAGAGGTGGTTGCAGTGGCTGAGGTTTAATCATAGAATGGTTTAGGTTGGAAGGGACCTCAAAGCTCAGCCAGATCCAGCCTCCTGCCACAGGCAGGGACACCTCCCACTAGAACAGGTCACTCAAGGACTCATCCAACCTGGCTTTGAACACCTCCAGGGAGGTTGTGGAGCACAGAATCACAGAATGTGATCAAAGATCAAAGATCACGTTGGATGTTTGTGTGCTCCACAGCCTCCCTGGGCAGCCTGTGCCAGTGTCTCACCGCCCTCACTGCAAACAACTTCTTCCTAACATCCAGTTTCAATCTCCCCCCTGCCAGTTCAAACCCATTCTTCCTCCTCCTCCTGGCATTACAAGACCTTGTCAATAGTCCCTTCCCAGCCCTCCTGGAGCCCCCTTCAAATACTAAAGGCCACTCCAAGGTCCCCTCAAAGCCTTCTTTTCTCCAGGCTGCACAGCCCAAACTCTCTCCTGTTAGGTAGCTGTAGAGGGCAATAAGGTTCCCTCTCAGCCTCCTCTTCTCCAGACTAACCCCAGCTCCCTCAGCCACTCCTCACAGGTCAGGTTTGCCAGACCTCTCCCCAGCCTCGTTGCCCTTCTCTGCACCTGGTCCAGCACTTCAATGTCCTTCCTATACTGTGGTGACCAAAACTGGACACAGTACTGGAGGTGAGGTCTTATGACTGCTGAGTACAGGACCCTCACCTCTCTCCAACCTCCTTTCAAGTAGTTATAAAGAGTGATATGTTTTCCTCTGAGCCAGGGAGGAGCAAACAGGATGAGAGACCAATGAGGGATCCCATCCCATCCACATTGTACTCACAAAAAGCTGGAGCATCAGAAGGGTGAAGTCTCTCCTTCAGTGGCTGTCACCCAAGCACTCTGCCTTTCATCTCAGCCTAAGATCCTCTCCCCACAGGTGAGGTCTTTTACCTTCTACAGCCCCAGCATGGCAGACGAGATCCAGCAGTGACCTTGGTCTCTGCACACCAGTGCTTGGCACTAACCACAGACATTGAGTGCTGTCACTGCTGGCAGCTGAGACTGTCTGCAAAAGCATGCTGCTAACTTCAGAAACTGCTGTTCCTAGGGAGAGACTGAGCTAAGTAAAATCACTGAGCAGAATGAGTTCTGTTCTAACCAGGACACAGTGTTCTAATACCTTCTCTCTAGCCTAAATCTCCCCTTTCTCAGTTTAAAACCACCACCCCTTGTCAAGTCACAAAGGGTCCTGCTCAGAAGTCTGTTCCCAGCTTTCTTAGAGGCCCTTTTAAGTACTGGAAAGCCACAAGAAGGTCTCCTTGGAGCCTTCTCTTCTCCAAGTGAACAACCCAAACGGTCTCAGCCTGGCCTCAGAGCAGAGGGGTTCCAGATGATGGGAGCATCATTGCTGTGGCCTCCTCTGGCCCCACTCCAACAGATCTCTGTCTCTTCTGTGCTGAAGCTTCCCAAGCTGGCCCCAGCACTGCATGGTGGCAGATCCCCTCCCTCCACCTGCTGCCCACACTGCTGGGGATCAGCTCAAGACATGGCTCTGCAAACTTCTGTGTTGGAGCTTGGGCAGGAAGCAATCAAGGAGAGCTGAAGTGGTGAGAGATTGGCCTCACTCCAGCTGAGTGGACAATTGCATCAGCAGAGCAATCTTTGCTGATTGAAGAAAAAGATTAAGAGGTCAGTCAAGCAGCAAGACAAAGGAAGACATCACAAACCCAAAACGTTCATTTCAAACCCACTGATATACCTCTGGCTCCACAGAAAATGGGGAGAGGGGAAAGCCATCCAAGGGCAGCATTCATGGCAGCTTCTAAATGATGACAAAAGGGGAATAAAAGTAAAGAGGGAGCCTCTGTGCCTGCCTGTGCTGTGAAGCTGCCCAACCTCTCACACATAAAGTGGGCACCTGTTGAATGGAACCATCATGAAAGAGATTAGAGCAAAGACAGGTCACAGGATGCCAACAGGACAGGACTTTCTTTCTGCAGCACACTGGCCGTTGGCCCTGTGGTTCTAAAGCCTGTCCCAGGCTTTCTGCAGGGTGGGTCAGACAAGAAAAAGAAGAACAAGAGGAACTGTGTAACATATCCCCTATTGGTTGAGCCTGGTTCCAAAGCAGGGAACTAATGGCCACAGATGGGCTTCTAGGTGGACCATGCATCTGGTATACTACTGCAATTAGGCTTCTAATTGAGCTACAAGCAGTCATTATGAGAGTGTTTAGCATTTCTGGTGGTAAAACTTCAGTGAGCTTTGCACTGCCATGGGTGACCAACTTCCATAGCCAAAGGGAGCTGCATCACAAAGGGACACAGTCTCAAGCTGTGCCAGGGCAGGTCTAGGCTGGATGTTAGGAGGAAGTTCTCCACAGGGAGAGTGATTGGCATTGGAATGGGCTGCCCAGGGAGGTGGTGGAGTAGCTGTCCCTGGATGCATTGAATCAAAGCCTGGATGTGGCACTTAGTGCCATGGTCTGGTTGATTGGCCAGGGCTGGGTGCTAGGTTGGGCTGGATGATCTTGGAGGTCTCTTCCAGCCTGCTTGATTCTGTGATTCTGTGCCAAAGAACCACAGACCAGCCTGGGAAGTACCCACGAGAGAGGTGTGAACGTGGGCTCAGTGTGGGAAAAGAGTCAGCTCATGGGAGCAAAAAAGGCTAAGCACATCCCTGAGGCTTACAGGGCTAAGATGCCCATAGTGGTAAATCATTCTTTAGCCCCTATGGGGATTACAGGAGTAGATTCTCCTTCTAGCAGCTGAGATGGAAGGCCTCAATCCTGACCAGGTACTCAGATCTGCCACCAGACCCTGTCCTGTACCACAGCTGGGAGCAGAATTCAGCTCAAACCAGGAACATGGGTGGTAGAGCCCCAGGAAGCTGGAGGGCTGGAGTGCAGTCCATCTGCCAGCTCACTCTTGCAGGTGTTGTTTCCTACCTCCTCCTTTTTCCTTTTAGATGGATTTTTTTGTTCCTTGGGCTCTTAAATCTCTCCATAATTTGTTGCATGCCAGGAAGAGGCAATAAAATACTGAATGCCTTACCCAGCTCAGCATTCAGGCTTTTCATATTAGCCCCCAGCAGACAGCAAATCGCAAACCACAAAGTTTCAAAGGCAGCTTTTGCTGCTGCCCCTCAGCAAGCCCCCAAGCAGCACGCCTGAATCAGAGGGCAGCATCCCGCAGCGGTAACAGCTGTGTGAGCAACAATCCCTCCCACTCCCTTCGGTGGGGACAGTCTTCCTCCTGAGATTCTCTTTGGGCTGCAGCACTGATTTGGTTATGCTTCTCCCAGAGCACACCAGGCTCCCTACAGAGGCAGCAGGGCTGTTGTCAGCTCTGCCTGTCCATATGCTTGTAATTCTAAGATGATATTCATCCAGCGGCGTCAGGAATCCTGATGGCATTAAGCAGGACCTGCTCTCCAAACGAAGCTTCTGCACAGCACAGGCTGCTTGCAATAACTCAGGCAGCTTTAATCTTTACTCTTCACCCCTCTCGCCATGTGTTATTTGCAGTCTCCTCCTCACAAAAGACAAAACAGCTCCACAAAAGCACTTTGCAGCCTTCTAGACTGGTGCCATCCCGGGAGATTTTCAGGCTCTGAAGTGTGGGCACATGGATGTTGGAAAGCAGAAGTGAGCCTGCTCTTACCAAGCCATGGAATCATAGAAGGGGTTAGGTAGGAAGGGACCTCAAAACTCAGCCATTTCCAACCCCCTGACCAACCTCCCACTGCAACAGGTTGCTCAAGGACTCATCTAACCTGGTCCTGAACACCTCCAGGGAGGTTGTGGAGCAGAGAATCACCCAATGTGATCTTTAGTTTTTAGTTTTCTTTTCACAGAGTTTAGGGGGTTTGCCCTTCTCCTTTGAGGAGGCTGAGGGCACACCTCACTGCTGTCTACAACCACCTGAAGGGATGTTGTGGAGAGGCTGCTGCTGGGCTCTGCTCACAGGTCACTGGAGGCAGAACAAGGGGGAATGGCCTCAGGCTGAGGCTGAGGAGGTTTAGATTGGACACTAGGAAAAGGTTTTTCATGGAGAGAGTGGTCAGGGACTGGAATGAGCTGCCCAGGGAGGTGGTGGAGTCACCCAGCCTGGCTGTGTTTCAGGGTGGTTTGGCTGTGGTGCTTGGGGCTATGGATTAAGGTGACTCTTGTAGAGAAGGGTTCTAGGTTGGAGTTGGTGATGCTGAGGGGCGTTGCCAGCCTGCATGGTGCTGTCAGTCTGAAATACTAAAGAAACAGAAACGATGCCGAATGGAAGGTTTACAAAAAGTTCACTTTCCTTCTCTAAATAGCAATAAACAAACATCAGCGCAGGAAAAAGCCGAGAAGTTCAGGTTTTACTGACAAGGTGGCTTGAGCTCCATCCCGGAGCAGGAGCTGTTGCTTGCACCACCGTGGATTTCTGATGCTCTGCTTCCCCTCTGTGGCAGAGTTTGATAGCTCCTCAGTCATGCAGCCGTACAGCAAGGACCGGAGGAGATTGGTACTTCTGCTTGTTTTAATGAGAGAGAAAGATTAGGAGTGCTGATCAAGAAGTAGTCATCACTTCATTACAGTCATTTGTTTTTATTCCCAACTCCCCTCTGTTTCAAAACTCTTTCTGTCACCATACACTGCACTTCAAGGCAGGTTTTTGCCTCCTTATTACTGAACTTCCAGGCTTCAGGCTTGCAGCTCTGTGGAAGAGGAGGAGTGATGGAGAAGAGAGTTTGTGCTGCAGGTAGGACCTTCATCATCACCTTGCACCCAGGCATATGTGGGTCTGAAAGGGGCATCACGGTGTTGATTTTGGCACTGCTGAAGGTGGTGTGGTGGGACAGCTGCTCAGGGCTCTCTGCTCTGGTGCTGCTGGGTCCACAAAACTTAACCTCCTCACTGGGGCAGAGCAATGAGCTTGGCAAAAGCATCACCGGGATGAATCCATGCTCACTTTGGTTATACTGTGCTCTGAACGAATTTTCTAAAGGCAATCTGAAGTTTTCTAACTCAAAACGCAGGCAGCAGAGAATCAATTGTTCTCTGAGCACACAAGAGGAGCCAGTCCCAGACTCCAGGCATATATCTGCAAAGAGGCTGCTAATTCCCTGCAATTTAGTTCTTTCAGCACGGAGGACAGGCTGTACTCCTAGATAAATGCAGTCCTGCCTCTGCTTCTACTGTCTGGAGCACAGGAGGAAGGAACTGAGACTGCTCAAGGTCACCTAGCTGCTGGAGAGTAGTCCTGAGGAGAGGAACTTGGTGCTGGTGGAGGAGAAGCTCAGCATGAGCCAGCAGTGTGCACTTGCAGCCCAGAAAGCCAACCAGAGCCTGGGCTGCAGCAGAAGTGTGGCCAGCAGGGCCAAGGAGGTGATTCTCCCCCTCTGCTCTGCTCTGCTGAGACCCCACCTGGAGTACTGCATCCAGTTCTGGAGCCTCTATGACAAGAGGGATGTGGAGATGTTGGAGAGTGTCCAGAGCAGAGCCAGGAGGATGCTCAGAGGGCTGCAGCAGCTCTGCTGTGAGCACAGACTGAAAGAGTTGGGGCTGTGCAGGCTGGAGCAGAGGAGGCTCCCAGGTGACCTTCTTGTGGCCTTCCAGGATGTGAAGGGGACCTACAAAAAAGCTGGAGAGGGACTTTTGAGGCTGTCAGGGAGTGCCAGGACTGGGGGAAATGGAGCAGAGCTGGAGGTGGGGAGATTCAGGCTGGAGGTGAGGAGGAAGTTGTTGATCATGAGAGTGGTGAGAGGCTGGAATGGGTTGCCCAGGGAGGTGGCTGAGGCTCCATGGCTGGAGGTGTTTAAGGCCAGGCTGGATGAGGCTGTGGTCAGCCTGCTCTAGGGTAGGGTGCCCCTGCCCATGGCAGGGGGGGTGGAACTGGCTGCTCCTTGTGGTCCCTTCCAACCCTGACTGATTCTGTGATTCTATGAACATCAACCCCATCCTCTCCCAGCACAGCTTTCCTCTCCCGGGCTGCAGGCAGGGACGATGAACGCAGAGGAAAAGAGAGGCAGTGGCAATTAGGAAAGGCTTTGCTACTGAGATCAGATATGGATTGCTCAATGCCTCACAACAAGGGAGAAATGGGAAACAGATTTTTGCCTTCAGATCCGCATTCAGCATCGCAGAAATCATTCCACAGAGTGCAAAGTGTTTGGAGTGCCCAAGGGCGCTACGAGCAGCTGCCTCTGGCGTTGCGGGCGGGGCTGAGGGAAGCGGCGGGGAGAGGCTCCCTTGGTGCGCAGCGAGGCAGGCAGGAGCGCCGCAGCGCCCCGCAGCGCTCTGGCTCCGCAGAGCACTGGTGCGGGCAGGGCGCCCTCTGCTGGCCGCCGCTCCCCCTGCCTGTGCTCGGCGGTCGAGACGCAAGCGCGGCACAGAGGCTGCCTGGCTGCTGCCGCCCGCACCTGCGCAAGGTGGGAATCACCAACCGCAGGCAGGCCAGCGCGGGCAGGACGGCACACAGCTTGCCTGGGCACCCAGCCTTGAGCACAGCAGTAGAGGTGACAACAACCGGATTGGGAACTGCACCCAAAGCCAACCCAGACTGCCGTGTTTGGTGGGAGACACTAAAGCATCTAAGGGCTGCACTGGCTTCAACTTGAGGTCACTTCTGACCCAGACTAGATTCAAATTGAGGGCCCTTCTAGATTCTTTCTTGAGGGCTCTTTTAACCCAGATTAGATTCTCCTTGAGGTCCCTTCTAACTTGGACTAGATTCTCCTTGAGGTCCCCTCTAACTTGGACTAGATTCTCCTTAAGGTCCCTTCTAACTTGGACTAGATTCTCCTTGAGGTCCCTTCTAACCTGGACTAGATTCTCCTTGAGGTCCCCTCTAACCTGGACTAGATTCTCCTTGAGGTCCCTTCTAACCTGGACTAGATTCTCCTTGAGGTCCCCTCTAACCTGGACTAGATTCTCCTTGAGGTCCCTTCTAACCTGGACTAGATTCTCCTTGAGGTCCCCTCTAACTTAGACTAGATTCTCCTTGAGGTCCCTTCTAACCTGGACTAGATTCTCCTTGAGGTCCCCTCCAACTTGGACTAGATTCTCCTTGAGGTCCCTTCTGACCCAGACTAGATTCTCCCTGAGGTCCTTTCTAACCTGGTATGCTATGGCTCTTTTAACTTACTCCGTGGTTCCACTGATGAAGAGTGGCATGCCAGCAGGCAAAGGGCTGCCTAGGGTGCACTCACTACTCCTCTTTCATGGAAACAAAACTCAAGTCAAATGAAGCACCTGCATCAGCAAGTCCTGGAGATGATGCTGGAAGGAAAACTTCTTCAGCTTCCAGGAACAATATGAGATGGAGCATTTCTGAGCACTCTTTTCCCCTCACACCACCCCAGAACCTTTCACAGCAAAACACACAGATGAAAGCAAAGCCAGTGAAGACCTTGCATTGTATTTATCCTGAGCTTGATTTGAGCTGTCAATAATGATCACACCTCAGGCAGAGCCATCAATTCGTGATGGACAGAGCATAGCTGAAGCAGTCTGACATGCAGCACTGGGGAAAGGAAATGAAACAAAGAAACCTGGAGCACAGAGACCCAATAAATAGCCACCAAAAAAAAAGACAAGATACAGGGAAAGACCCCCACAGGCCACTATTTTCAGAGAGTTTATTTGTGAGAATTATTTCAGCTTGGCACACAATTGGAAAATGCTAACAGAGTTTGGTGGGACAACAGGAAAAGTGCAGGAGTGTTGCTGCTCCTCTGGGGAGAAAACAAAAGGACAGAAGTGAATCACAAATATGGAACCATCAACACTGCAAATAGTTACCTGGAAGTGGGCTCTATCAGCTGTTAAACCACCCCCTCAAACACTCCCAGTCTCAGGACCCTGGGATGATGCTTCCAAGTCCTCTGCTAACACAGACTGAAGATGCCAAAGGTGAGTTTATCACAACCCAGGCTGTTTGCTCAACTGGCAGAAGCTGAGCTCTTCAGAACTGAGCTTAATTTACTGCTTGTCTTTTATCTGGCTTGGTTCTGCTCACATGGAATTCAGAGGGGCTGCTGCTGGAACTTCAGGACAATCAGGCCTTCCACAGAGAAGCCTCTTCCAGGAGCAGTGAAGCTCTGCACCCAGAGAAATGCTGAATGCTTGTAGCATTACACTGAAAAGCTGCCTGCTTCTCCTCCTTTTAAAGGCAGTTGAACTTCTTAAGCCACTTGCACCTCCTCTGCATGCCCATTGCCACCACCCACATGAACCTCTCTTCAAGATGCCTCTCTTTTATTGGCATCTAGCACACTTTTGGCTGGAGTAGCACCTTAAACCTTGCTCCCAAGCATTAACAGACTGAGGATAGTTCCTTGCTGTGGCTCTCCCATTCTGGCAGGGTTTCTACCTCCATGCTTCTCATCTTTTTTGTCCACATGGAGCAAAGAGGAGGAGCAGCAAAATGAGGAGCAGCAAAGAGGGAAAAGTAGCTGCTAACTGCTGGCTCAAGAGGGAGCCTTAGAAGGAAATCAGATGAGCACTTCTGAACCTCTCTCGGGAGAGCTGAAGGAGCTGGTGTGGCATCTGAAAAACACCATGTAAGGCTTCAACAGTTTGTTGCTATGTCCTCTGAGTGACAACACCTGCTTGTGGAGTGGGAAGGGCTACGACTGCTTTGTAAGAGCTGCCATACAGAAAGTGGGGTTCAAAAGTCGAGCAGCTTTTGAGTGCTGAGTTAGCAGTCTTGTCTCAGGGAGCTTTTGGCCAGCATAAGAAAAGGAGGGCTGGAGCATATCCTTAGATCTTATTATCCTAAAGAAAAGTCATTCAGGCAAACACTTCTGCTTCCTGCTACATACCTGCAACTAAAATGCATCTTACAGCACATTTCTCATACAGAAGCTGATGCAGTGAAGGGACAGAATCATAGCCAAAATAAAAGCAGTCCCAAAGAAAGTTCCCACATGGTCTCATCCTGTATCTAAAGCCACAACCTGCCACAGGCTGGCTGAATTGCCTACTTAATTCTTGTGCATTCAACCTCTGTGACACCAAGAGGGCCAACAAAAAAAAAACTGGGGAGGGACTTTTGAGGCTCTCAGGGAGTGCCAGGACTGGGGGGAATGGAGCAAAGTTGGAGGTGGGGAGATTCACCCTGGATGTGAGGAGGAAGTTGTTGAGCATGAGAGTGGTGAGAGGCTGGAATGGGTTGCCCAGGGAAGTGGTGGAAGCCCCATGGCTGGAGGTGTTCAAGGCAAGGCTGGCTGAGGCTGTGTGCAGCCTGCTCTAGGGTAGGGTGTCCCTGGGCATGGCAGGGGGGTTGGAACTGGCTGCTTCTTGTGGTCCCTTCCAGCCCTGACTGATTCTGTGATTCTATGACTCATTAGGTTTTTAGACCAGGCTCCTCATACCTATTTTTCCTATGTGAATTGCAACCTGTGTTGTTCAACAGAAAAGCAACTTTTTTTTAGTACATTTTAAGTCATTTAAATCATCCTGCTCTCTGCACAATGGACTGACAAAGAACAGTTACTGGCAAAGTTTTGCAGACCCTGCTGTACTCCAAGCACCACAGGTTCTTCAGAGCTGCTTGAAGAGATTCAGGTTCAGGTAGTTTCCATTTCCACAAGCTGTCTGGGCTGGCTTTTCTGCAGGAAAGGATGTTGGATGAACCAAAAATGAGACAGCAAGTTGTTCCTGGGGTGGTAGAAAAATTGCTGGCTTGTATCTCAGGTTGTGGAGGGGAACAACCAATTGATGCAGTGTTTCTGTTACACTCATTCCATATGACTCTGCTCAATAGACAAAACCAATCAACCAAAAAAAAAACCTAAACAGGTAGTGAAGGAAGAAGAGGCTGCTTCTACAGGCACAAACAAATGATGAACAAGTCCTACACCAGAGGGAAAATCCAGCATGCATCTTCAACACCACACATAGAAATCAAAGACAAGAAGCAACTGTTAAAAAACCACACAAGGAAAGGTTGTCCTCTTTTCAAACCATGGCAACGATTACACTGATTAACAAAGCACTGATATTCACAACCCATCCAAACTGAACTGGTTTACAGCTTCAGGAAAAAGGAAAAAAGAAGAAGAGGAATTAAAAAAAAAAAAAGGCAAAATAATAGAGAGCTTTTTTCCTTTTAATTCTCTTTAAAAGCAGGAGTGCCAAAGAGAAACTGCTGCTGCATAGCAATTTGTGTCAGCCTTCTTGTGCTTTCTGTTCAGGGGATACACCACACAGGGGCATGTTTCCTGCTGAATTGTTGACAGACTTATCAGATGCCTACACAAATCAACTTTTTTTTGTTGCTTGGGTTTGGATTTTTTCTTTCCCCCTACCTAATTCATTATGGAGTTGCTACAACTACAGTAACGAGATGGAAAAGGTTCCAAGAAGTTCCTGTGGGAACTACTTCTGGTATTGTCTGGATCAGTTTGGCTTTTTCTGTAGTTCCCCCACATCCACAAACATATGCACCTTGAGTGTGAGAACTGCATGAGAACAGTCTGAAATGAAACCCCAGACCATGGAAAGTGAGGCCAGAGGCACACAGTCCCCTTCCTACCTCTGATTATTATTGTTTTATTCCTTCTTCTTAAATACCACCACTGAAAAAACCCAATGCATGAGATACAGCCCCCCCCAAACCAACAGCAAACTGGTTTGCTGTGCACCTCTCCCAGCAGGGTTTCACACCTGCTTCCTCAGACAGAGCATTTGGAGGCTGCCCAAGCATGACTTTGTACTTCTCCATCAGTCAAGTTTATTTGTGTGATGTTTTTTCCAGATCTGGAAGTTTTTCAATTAGTGCTTTATGGTTCATGTTGATACTGGCTATAAGTCCTCCCTCATTGCCATCTGAGCCAGTGTAACTAATTTCTTCACCAGTCAGGGTGGTCATATGGCCACCCAATGCTCTCAAGACTGCATTTCCAGCACATATGTCCCACTTCTTGATGTAGGTGACATGGATGTACACATCAGCTTCCTCCTGATTCTTTTCAGCCACGTCGAGGAGGGCCAAGACTTTATAACCTGGGAGAAACAGGCAGAGGTAAAAACACCCAAGAGTTAAATCAACTTTTCCCTCTCACCACAAAGGAAAACTAGATCTGCTGTTCATGCCATGCACATGGAAGTCAGGGAAGTGATGACATTGATTGCATCACACCTCCCAGTAGCTAACCAAGAAACTCTGCCTGCAGAGAAAATCCTGACAAAGAGCACCACCAGCTCCAAGGTTTTTCCTCTGCACTGCAGTTAAAGCCTTGGGTATTTGGGACACATCATTTTCAGCCAGCCCCTACGCTACAGAGACTGATCTACAGACACAGTAAAAGACCAAGACCAAAACCAAACACAGTTTTGCTCTTACATTCACTCACCTATTTCTCCATCTTTCTCTTAGGCTGAAATCTTTTTGACCTGGCTCTTTATTCCAACAGCAGGAAGATGCATTTACCCCTCTTTAACAAAACAACTCAGCCCAGGGCAGTCCCCTTTATCACACATTATGCAGTACCAGGTTACTGCTCAAAATAGCAATGTTTCTTTTGTGGCTTTTTTTTATCTTTTCAATTTTTCAACTGTTCAACCAATTCCTTGCTTCATTAAACTGCTCCTTTCTTTATCTCCTTACACAGTGTCAAGCCTGGGAGAAGATCTGCTATAATCCCTTACGCTTTCACTTCTTTTATCATGTGAGAACTCCTTTAGGTTCGTTGCCAAGAGCCTGTGCGAGATCTTCTTGACTAAGCAAACTGTAGCTTTCCATATTAAAGACACAAACCCACTGCAGTTCTGTAACATTCCAATTTTGCATGGCTTTTCAGAGACTTTGAGCCAGCTGCTGCTTCACACCAGTGCCTCACATCTGCATCCTGTCAGCAGAATGCTGTGTGAAGTTACAGAAAGTGAGCTGACTCCTCTTTGGCCTGAATATAAGGCACAAAAGATGTAGGCTTCAGTGACATTAGTCTTCTCTTTTGACATCAATGCAAGGAATAGTACCAAATACTAAGGGATGCTTCTTAAAATATTAATTAAACATACTAGCAGTTAACTAGCAACCATCAGACTCTTCCATGATTCCCTATTTGGTCACAGAATCCTTTTTCCTCCACAGAGACACTGTGAACAGTCACACACCACAAACACATCATTGTGTTCCATGAAAGGACCACAACATAGAATCGTAGAATCAACCAGGTTGGAAGAGACCTCCAGGATCATCCAGGCCAACCTAGCACCCAGCCCTAGCCAGTCAACCAGGCCATGGCACTAAGTGCCTCATCCAGGCTTTGCTTGAACACCTCCAGGGATGGTGACTCCACCACCAACCTGGGCAGCCCATTCCAATGGCAAATCACTGTCTGCTCAGGGTTTTATTCACTAGTATTTGAACTTGGGGACAACTTGAAGCCTGAATTAAGTTTCTGCACAGAGGAAAAACTGCCCCTGTTGTCACAGCCCTTTCTTTTAGGGATGTGAAGTACAAAAGGTTAAGAGAGAGAGGAGACGCCACAGTTACATCCTTTTGTCTAATAACCTCTCGCCTGTTAAATCATTCAGAAGCAATACAGTGGATAGGATGCTTAAGGAAGCAAACCTGCTCCTCCAGCTGGGATTATCACAGTCTTGTTCCCAAATGTCTGCCGTGCAACCTGCTCAACTTTTCCTGCATGGGAGCGGGACACAATAATCCTTGGACTTCTCTCATTGTAGGAGGAACGAGGTTTGACGTTTGAGCCGCCGTCCACCATCGCCCAGGCTGCAAGAGACACACAAACACCCAACATTTACTAAAGGCAAACTCTCTTAAGTGTCAAGATTAAACAATACTAAGCTGAGAAAATGGAATTGATGCCTCAGACATAGTTTCTATTCCTACAATGAAAGCTGGGGCTGAGAGGATGAATTGGTGCATGGCCACAAGTGCACAGGAGCAGAAGAAAAGAGGAAGAGCCCTCTCAGGATCGCAGGATGTCAGGGATTGGAAGGGACCCAAAGAGATTGTTAAGTCCAACCCCCTGCCACAGCAAGACCATCCAGTCTAGCTCAGGTCACACAGGAACACATCCAGATCCAGACAGGCCTTGAAAGCCTCCAGAGAGGGAGACTCCACAACCTCTCTGGGGAGCCTGTTCCAGTGCTCCGGGACCCTTGTGCACATGGCTGGCTGTTCTTGTGTGGTGCTTCCAAAACACAGAGCTAAGAGAGAAAATCCAAAGCAGCAATATTTAGGCTTTGCCTCTGCAAAGCCACTGAAGGTAGAAGAATGGTTCAGCTCCAGTTATTTCATTAAACAACTTTCTGTAAGAACAAAGAGCCTCACTATGCTTCAAAGCAGATAGCAAAAGCGCTCTGGAGTCATTTTGTTCAGCAGGAGAGTAATGGTGAGGGAGGAAAACAGCTCAGGAGGACAGTAATTCTAAGGAAAACATTTGTTGGTGTGCTTCAGAGGAGAGGATTTAGAACACACAGCCTCCCACTTGTTTCATCATGAGGTTCAAAGCCAAGCTTGGTAGGTGGAATCCCCTACCCATTAATTTGACATTTACTTAGCAGAGCAACCAGCAATTTTGTCTCAGCAGAGGGCCAGATTGTATGGCAACAGACTGAGTTATGTGTAATAACAGTGCTGACTGCCCTTTATTGCTTTGTGCTTGTGGAGCAGCATTAGGAGTCAGCCTGCCCACAGCATATTGGTACTTCCAGCTCAGGAAATGAATGCTCCTCACAGACTGACAGAACTCACTGTGTCTCACTTGATGCCAGGTCTGGATGTTTCACAGCTTACTGTTACTTGAGAGGACAAGGCAGAATAGCTTTAAACTGAAAGAGGGTAGGTTTAGATGAGGTATTAGGAAGATATGGTGGTGAGGCACTGGAACAGTTTGGGGCTCCCCTGTTTAAGAGGGACAGGGATCTGCTGGAGAGGGTCCAGCAGAGGGCTATGAGGATGATGAGGGGACTGGAGGGCATGGCTGATGAGGAGAGGCTGATAGATTTGGGACTTTTTAGTCTGGAAAAGAGAAAACTTAGAGGGGACTTGATACGTGTTGATAAGTATCTGAGGGCTGGCCAGGAGCCGGGGGACAGGCTCTGCTCACTGCTGCCTGGGATAGGGCAAGGAACAATGGGCATAAATTGCAGCACAGGAGGTTCTGCCTCAGCACAGGGGGAACTTCCTGACTGTAAGGGTCCCAGAGCACTGGAACAGGCTGCCCAGAGAGGCTGTGGAGTCTCCTTCTCTGGAGACTTCCAAGGCCTGTCTGGATGTGTTCCTGTGTGATTTGTGTTAGATAGGATTGTCCTGCTCTGGCAGGGGGTTGGACTGGATGATCTCCTTGAGTCCCTTCCAACCCCTAACATCCTGTGAGCCTGTGGTGATCCTGTAAACAGGTTGCCCAGAGAAGTTGTGGGTGTCCCATCCCTGAAAGTGCTCAAGGCCAGGTTGGATGAGGCTTTGAGCAACCTGACCTAGTGGAAGGTGTAGACCGAGATGATCTTTAAGGTCCATTCCAACTCAAACTATTCTGTGGTTCTAATGGAGGGGAAAAAAACAACTCAACACTAAGTCTTGAAAAAAAACCAAATTAAAAGATACTGCTTCAGCCAGATGTTAGAAAAATATGTTCCCAACACCCCCTCTCCCAAGATTCTTAAAGCATACTGGGATACAGCACACACTTCAATGACTGGAAATTAAGTGCCTGTTTAAAGGCAATAAAATATTCAGCAGAAAATATCAAGACTTAAGTAAAATAAATAAAACAAAGAAGGTTTTTTTTCAGACTTGCTTTCTGCATAATTTCACAACTCTAGAGGTCAGTATTGCCTAAAGGAAAAGGAGAACAGAGTTTCACATATGTAGAAAGACACCTAGACTACTTTGAAGCTTGCAGAAGTGCATACACCTTGCTGAACCTGCAGCCAGGCTCACTGATACATCATTACTGCTGAAGAATTAATTAGTTCACATTTTGGCACTAAAAGCATGTCAGGTCATCATTAAGGTTATGCTGGACAGTCCTGCTTGCCACATACAGAGAGTTGCCATCAAGGTCTTTAATCAATCTTGTTATTCACACTGGAAACCAGTGTGAACACCACCCTGAAAGGCCAACTCCAGGGTGTAAATATCATAGACCCAAGTTCTGCTGAATGAGCCAAGGACTCCTCTGCTAAGGACTAACAGCATACCCAAGGCTGTCAGTATACAAAGGTTTCACCTTCTTTGGCTTGCTATAAGCACTCAAATTTAAGGGACCTTCATTTTCAAACATATTCTCAGGTAGTCTGTTTTAAATCACAGGATCACAGCTCACAGGATGGCAGGGGTTGGAAGGGACCCAAGGAGATTATCCAGTCCAACCCCCTGCCAGAGCAGGACAACACTATAACACAGATCACAGAGGAACACATCCAGACAGGCCTTGGAAGTCTCCAGAGAAGGAGACTCCACAACCTCTCTGGGCAGCCTGTTCCAGTGCTCTGGGACCCTTACAGTCAGGAAGTTCCCCCTTGTGTTGAGGCAGAACCTCCTGTGCTGCATCTTCCAGGCATTGCTCCTTGTCCTATCCCAGGCAGCAGTGAGCAGAGCCTGTGCCCCCGCACCTGGCAGCCCTCAGATACTTATAAACATTTATCAAATCCCCTTTTAGTCTTCTCTTCTCCAGACTAAGCAGCCCCAGGTCCCTCAGCCTTTCCTCATCAGCCATGCCCTCCTGTCCCCTCATCATCCTCATAGCTCTCTGCTGGACTCTCTCCAGCAGATCCCTGTCCCGCTTAAACTGGGGAGCCCAAAACTGAAGGCAGTATTCAAGATGAGGTCTCAGCAGGGCAGAGTAGAGGAGGAGGAGAACTTCCCTTGCTCTGCTGGACACACTCTTCCTAATCCATCCCAGGACCCCATTGCCCTCTTGGCCAAATGCATCATTTCCACGTTAAACAAAGCAGGGCAGCTAAACCTTTCTGCTTTCATAGCACAGAGCACATCTGCAGCTCCAGCTCTGAGCTCTGCAGCAGCGCTTTTTTTGCCCCAGGTGCTGCTGCCTCATTTATACCTACAGATGTTCTCTCAAACACCACATTTTAATTAACACACTGCCTGAAGATGCTGGAGCTAGAGGAAGACAAAGGTACCTGTGTATGCTGAGAATGGTTTGTGTATCACTCCTATCACTGGTTTACCATTCACAGCCACGCAAACCATCGTCGTGACGTACTGTCGAAGATCCTCTGTGGGCAAAAAAAGAGGAGAAGGGGAGCAGGTTTTCAGCCAGATGCCAAGAAGATGAAAAGGAAGCAGAACTGACATTACAGCAGTGTTTTGTTTGAAGGCAGGCCTACATTCTGCCTCTTAGAATTATGTAACTCTTGTTGCATCCGAACTAACCTTGTGGTTTTCAAACGGCTTGAAAGTCTTTTCAGTCTTACAGCCCTTTTTGCTGCTCAGCTGTCACCTGCACTGCTCCCAGATCTAATGCTAACAGCTCTGTCTTATGCAGCAGGTATTTTCGTGGCAATCTCTGCCCTGATGTTCTCCCTTCTCTGCCTCATCTCCTATTGCTTCAAAGCTGGTCAATCAAACATCAAAGAACACGTAGCAGAAAATGTTATCGATGGAATATTCATGTTTAAATCCTCATTTCCCTGTTTATTTTGCAAGATTTTTTTGCTGGCTTGCTTTAAACTGCTTATGGAGTATTTAAAATCAGTTAAAAAAGGGGAAAACTGCACGGTTTGGGAAAAACTATAATGACTGGGTTGTTTTTTTTTTTAGTATCAGGTTAAACAGAATCTGTTTACTTAATATTCCATTTAGCTAAGAAACAATCCGAGGTAGAATTTTCCTTAATAGCCAAGTGGAGGCCAGTGACAAGCAGAGTCCCTCAGGGATCAGTCCTGGCACCAGTCTTGCTCAACATCTTTGTGGGTGCAATGGACAGAGGCATCGAGTGCACCCTTAGCATGTTTGCTGACCACACCAAGCTGTGTGGTGCAACAGACAGGCTGAAGGGAAGGATCCATCCAGAGGGACCTGGACAGGCTGCAGAGGTGGGCACAAGCCAAGCTCATGAGGTTCAACAAGACCAAGTGCAAGGTACTGCTGCTGGGTCAAGACAATGCCAAGCACCAATCCAGGCTGGGCAGTGAGTGTCTGGAGAGCAGCCCTGAGGAGAGGGACTTGGGGGTGCTGGTGGACGAGAAGCTCAGCAGGAGCCAGCAGTGTGCACTTGCAGCCCAGAAAGCCAACCAGAGCCTGGGCTGCAGCAGCAGAAGTGTGGCCAGCAGGGCCAAGGAGGTGATTCTCCCCCTCTGCTCTGCTCTGCTGAGACCCCACCTGGAGTACTGCATCCAGCTCTGGAGCCTCTATGACAAAAGGGATGTGGAGATGCTGGAGTGTGTCCAGAGCAGGGCCAGGAGGATGCTCAGAGGGCTGCAGCAGCTCTGCTGTGAGCACAGACTGAAAGAGTTGGGGCTGTGCAGGCTGGAGCAGAGGAGGCTCCAAGGTGACCTTCTTGTGGCCTTCCAGGATCTGAAGTGGGCTACAAAAAAGCTGGGGAGGGACTTTTGAGGCTACCAGGGAATGACAGGACTGGGGGAAATGGAGCAGAGCTGGAGGTGGGGAGATTCAGACTGGATGTGAGGAGGAAGTTGTTGAGCATGAGAGTGGTGAGAGGCTGGAATGGGTTGCCCAGGGAGGTGGTTGAGACCTCATCCCTGGAGGTGTTTAAGTCCAGGCTGAATGAGGCTGTGGGCAGCCTGCTCTAGGGTAGGGTGTCCCTGGGCATGGCAGGGGGTTTGGAACTGGCTGACCCTTGTGGTGCCTTCCAACCCTGACTGATTCTATGATTCTAAAAGGAGTTATTTAATATTCCCTCTAAATAAAAAGCATTCTGACATTCAGAAGTCTTCTTCTGCCCAGTCAAACAGAGCATTTACTGAATATTTACTTAATATTCCCTTGAATTAAACACAGAAATACCAAGACATTCAATGCTGCCACAGAAATGACTGAACTAAATGCCCAATGCCAGCCAAAGACCCATAAATGACACTTAATATTTAATTTAGCAATTGCAAGGAATAGCAGAGTGATTTCAGAGCTGGAATGTGTAAAAATTAAAGCCTGCAGGCAGGGAAGTGCAGATTTCATCCTGCAGTGAGCCCACAGTAGCTCTGCCAGGGCACAGCTGAAGGAGAGATCTCACGTTAAAGACTTACTGCCTTGTCTCCAGTACAAAAGGCAGAGCCCAGAACTACACACACAGGATTTACCAACAAGGCTCAGCTACCTGTGTACTCTTGTGTAGCATCCAAAGGATCAATCCAGACAGTGACACTCTCTGCTGGAACCTCTTTAGGCTGTACTTTTTGCTTGATGTCTTCAGGAATGCTGCGATCCCAAGCGACTGTCTCCTGCTCGGCTGTATCGACGCGCTCCTCCGAGTTAATCTGGGGTAAGAGACAACAGAAGTAGTTGCATTAGCTTAGCAGATGAGCAGCTGTGGAAAATTGCACCTTTGCTCACATCTTTTTAGTACCTCACATCACAGTCTCATCCACTGGGATCAGAGAATGGTTTAGGTTGGAAGGGACCTCAAAGCTCAGTCAGTTCCAACCCACCACCATGGGCAGTGACACCTCCTACTAGAACAGGTTGCTCAAGGCCTCATCCAACCTGGCCTTGAACACCTCCAGGGAGGTTATGGAGCACAGAATCACCTAATGTGATCAAAGATCACAAAGAGCACAGAGGTTTTTCAGTCAGGAGTTAAATGCAGCTGCTTCAAAGACTAGCAGCAGGATGCTGGACTGTGGAGAACCATGTGGCCCCCAGACACAGCAGAGGTTTAGTATCAGTAGAGTTGCAGTTATCAGGAGATGCAAATGGAAATGTCCAGAGACTTTCTCAATGAGTAATATGCAGATTGTGGCATGACTTGAGGGAGCAGGAACCCTTAGTAAATATTCCTGCTCCTGGCACTGAGTTACAACTAGCAGTTTAAGCAGCTCAAATGGTTGTAGCAGTCACACAGCTGTCAGATGTATGTTATTTACCAAACAAGCTAACATTCCATAGCTGTCTTTAGGGTAGCTTGGGGTAAGGACCTGAGGAGGCTCATAAAAACCATTTATAAACAGCAGTCAGAGGTCCCACTTAAGCCTGTTGTGACAAAATAGAAGTCACTAAGTTGCTGCCCAGCTTAGTGACTTCTATTCTGTACCAGAGTGCTGAAATTTCAATCTGCTGAACAGTTTGGATGGGGCTCTGAGCAATCTGCTGCAGCTGAAGATGTCCTTGCTCACTGCAGGGAGGGGGGGGGTTGGACTAGATGACCTTTAAAAGGTTCCAACCCCAACCACTCCATCATTCTATGATTCAATGGCTAAATCTATTGATTTGAATGGGACCATGAAAATGAAAAGCCTGGAGGCCCAGAGAAAACAGCCTGCAAAGGGCAATGTTGGTAAAACATTAATAGATGTTTGACTTTGTGTAGCTGTTTTGTTAGGGCACTGCCTCTGGCTGCCACACACAGTCTGTGACTACACAGTGCAAGCACTACACACACCCAAGATTCAAGCTCGACTTCACCACTGTTCCTGTGACAGGAGATGGAGGAGAGGAGAGGAGAGGAGAGGAGAGGAGAGGAGAGGAGAGGAGAGGAGAGGAGAGGAGAGGAGAGGAGAGGAGAGGAGAGGAGAGGAGAGGAGAGGAGAGGAGAGGAGAGGAGAGGAGAGGAGAGGAGAGGAGAGGAGAGGAGAGGAGAGGAGAGGAGAGGAGAGGAGAGGAGAGGAGAGGAGAGGAGAGGAGAGGAGAGGAGAGGAGAGGAGAGGAGAGGAGAGGAGAGGAGAGGAGAGGAGAGGAGAGGAGAGGAGAGGAGAGGAGAGGAGAGGAGAGGAGAGGAGAGGAGAGGAGAGGAGAGGAGAGGAGAGGAGAGGAGAGGAGAGGAGAGGAGAGGAGAGGAGAGGAGAGGAGAGGAGAGGAGAGGAGAGGAGAGGAGAGGAGAGGAGAGGAGAGGAGAGGAGAGGAGAGGAGAGGAGAGGAGAGGAGAGGAGAGGAGAGGAGAGGAGAGGAGAGGAGAGGAGAGGAGAGGAGAGGAGAGGAGAGGAGAGGAGAGGAGAGGAGAGGAGAGGAGAGGAGAGGAGAGGAAAGAGCAAGGGCAGGTCAGAAGCAAATAAATAAATGCAAACATTTACAAGAAATAAACCAACAGGGAACTACTCAGATACCTTCTTACAGCCTGACTGACAGATGTCCCCTGTGGACAGTGGAAGATATTTTATCACTCTGTGCATCCTCTGGACTAATGTTCAGGGCAATCAGCAAGGGGATGCTCACAAGTGTATACATCTGGAAGGTGTACTGAGCTGAGGTGGCTGCACAGGACTGTGCTCGACTTGCTGCTGTTTCACTGTGCTTCAGAGGTGTCACAGCAGTTTAACCAGCAGCCTTTCAGCTTTCCCCTCCTGACGACTGCCGTTGTGCTGCTCTGAAGAAGCCTGTGTGCCTTTGTGCCCACTGCACTGCAAGTCAGACTGCTCTCCCTCTGCCTTACCTCCATTTGCACAGCTTCTCTGGGTTTTCCCTTAAATATATCAGAGTTGAAAGCTGTCTCACCTTCTCACAGCATCTTTACCTACATGAAACCTGTGAAGGAATCAGATGCCAAAACCTCTGAATGTAAGCACCTACTTGACAAGCCAGGATGGATAAATATGCCCAAGAGGAGAGCACAGAGCAGTCAGAGCAGAGCATCTCCAACAACCAAGGAAAGTAGCTGACTTCTGCTTATGAAACAGGGCTTCAGAATCTGCCAGGGGAGGAAAAATTCACACCAAAACTTGACTTTCTTGCAGCCAGGACCACTCCTGATCCCTCTGAACTTTTGAATCTAGGGACAGCAAGTAGGAGTTTCCACTAGAAATGAAAGCTGCTTCCCAAAAGCTTGTGTTGCTTGAAGCTGAGAAGAATGCTGTGACAGTTTGGGAGTTACCTGCCTCCCTACTCTTATGAAAACACCCAGACTAGACTCAGCCTGCTGGAAATTAAGATGTGAAGCTTTATATTTAGAGCTTAGCACAATATGCAAGCAGAGATTTACAATACCTACAGCTATAGACAGAAATAGACAAGTTAAAAGTGATACAGAAACACAACAGCCCTCCCAGAAACCAGAGTCCCCAGGAGGGGCTCCCAACCACCCTTCCACTTTCTTCCCACCCCTCTGCCTTATCCCAGACTTTGCCTTATGTGCAAGGTGAGTTTGGAGGATCGGCCAGGGGGGGTTAGAAAAGCAAAAGGCTTAGTTACACAGAAAGCAGGTCAGAGAGAAAAGTGCAACAGAGAGCCACTGCAACTGTGTTAGCTATGTTTTGTGTTCTTGCTTTTATCCATCTCAGCAAGCCTGTGAGTGCAGCAGACATCACCACTGTTTCCTTTTCACAGCCTAGCATCTCCTTTCTCTCACTAGAGTATTTCAGCTAGTCCTAAACTAGCAGAAATGGCAACTCTGAAATCAAAATATCATTTTACAGTAGATCTTCCTCAGCTTCCTCTTCCTAGGGTCCAACTCCTGGAGTTTGTTATGAAAGGACAGAGAGGACCCTGTGGGATCATGCAGTTGCCTAACCAGAATGCTTGGTAGATGGCAATGAAGTTCAATAAGGCTCTAAAAGATGCTTGTCTACAGATATGCAAAGTATAAAAATATACTAATCTATACAGCAATAAAAGGCTTTAAACCCTCAGGGTTCATGTTCTCATTCATCTGAAATGTAAACAACCAATAGATCCATAATGCCACACCACAGAGAGAGGCATGCACAGAAGCCCAGATGGAAGCTCCTCTACCACCAGCTGCATCATCTTGTAACGACACAGAGCTGTCACTTCGTGCAGGAACAAAACAACAGGGTGTGTAAAGAAGAATATGGACAAGCCTAGAGGTCAAGGAGCTCTGTCAGTGCTTTCCAAAGCTTGTTTCATGGGTTTTGTCACTGAGACAGAAGGAAGCAGAGTAAACCAAGCAGGTTCTCATAAATGGCAAAGACATCTCAGATGGCAGCTCTGCTTCTGCTGACTTAGGGCAAATAGAAGTCAGTGAAAACAAGGAAAATGCCACAGAAGGAATCAGTGTGGATCACAGAATGCACAGGTTCCACCAGTTCTCTGTAGACACAACTAGGAATTAAAGCCAATAAGAGATGGAGACCTACTGGAGAGAGTCCAGCAGAGGCTACAAAGATGCTGAGGGGACTGGAGCATCTCTCTTAGAAGGCCAGGCTGAGACACCTGGGACTCTTAAGCCTGCAGAAAAGCAGCCTGAGAGGAGATTTTCTCAATGCTGATCAATATCCAGAGGGCAGGGGGCAAGAGGATGGAGCCAGAGCCTTGTCAGTGATGCCCAGTGACAAGGGGCAACAGGCACAAAGTGGAACTCAGGAAGCTGCATCCAAACAGAAGAAAAAGCTTCTTTACTTTGAGGGTGCCAGAGCCCTGGAGCAGACTGCCCAGAGAGGTTGTGGAGTCTCCTCTAGAGAGGTTCCAAACCCATTTGGACTCAATCCTGGGTAACCTAACCTGCTCTGGATGACCCTGCTTCAGTGGAGGGTTTGGACTAGATGTTTTCCAGAGGTGCCTTCCAGATCATGCTAGGATTCTGTAAGACAGTCACTCGATCCTTGGCTCACACAACTTGTTTCAGCCCAGGGCAAAAGTCTCTGTTAACAGTTATACACAGATTCAAGCCCAGTGAGGAGAAAGGGACAACTCACTTGTCATGAGAGCTGCAACACTCCTTTTCATCTTCAGAACATAGCCAAATAAGGCCAGATTTAAAGTCTACCACTACATTAAATAACAGCAAGACAAACTTGGGCTGCTTGTGAGTGGCTACACTACAACAGAACTCCAATCTCCAGATGCTCAGCTGACAGATTAAACACCATCCCCAGTACATCCACACAAGTCAAATGAACTAGGGGTAATTACAGCTGAAAAGATAATCACAGAACTCCTTACCATAATGTTACAGGCTTTAATTTCATTTCATGTAGAGAGCCAGCAGAAGGCATCCTGCATCAGTTAAAACCCACGTGAAGAGACAACACCAATTACTGAGATTTCAGACTCACACTCACACCATTTTGCTTTACTTAGAAACCTGCTGGCAGCTGCCCAGATCATCTGGGTCAGAAGAATGTTAATTGAATGTTAATAAACCCCCAAAGACCAGAGGATGCCATTCTCACAACCTGAAGAGACAAACAAGTTGGTGAACTTACTCAGCAAAGCACCAAAACCTTTCTGAAGTTTAAGCACCAAACCTTTCTGAAGTCTAAGCACCAAACCTTTCTGAAGTTTAAGCACCAAACCTTTCTGAAGTCTAAGCACCAAACCTTTCTGAAGTTTAAGCACCAAACCTTTCTGAAGTCTAAGCACCAAACCTTTCTGAAGTGTAAGCACCAAACCTTTCTGAAGTCTAAGCACCAAACCTTTCTGAAGTTTAAGCACCAAACCTTTCTGAAGTCTAAGCACCAAACCTTTCTGAAGTCTAAGCACCAAACCTTTCTGAAGTGTAAGCACCAAACCTGTCTGAAGTGTAAGCACCAAACCTTTCTGAAGTTTAAGCACCAAACCTTTCTGAAGTTTAAGCACCAAACCTTTCTGAAGTCTAAGCACCAAACCTTTCTGAAGTCTAAGCACCAAATCTGTCTGAAGTCTAAGCACCAAACCTGTCTGAAGTCTAAGCACCAAACCTTTCTGAAGTCTAAGCACCAAACCTTTCTGAAGTTTAAGCACCAAACCTGTCTGAAGTTTAAGCACCAAACCTGTCTGAAGTCTAAGCACCAAAACCTTTCTGAAGTCTAAGCACCAAACCTTTCTGAAGTCTAAGCACCAAACCTTTCTGAAGTTTAAGCACCAAATCTGTCTGAAGTCTAAGCACCAAACCTGTCTGAAGTCTAAGCACCAAACCTTTCTGAAGTCTAAGCACCAAACCTTTCTGAAGTTTAAGCAGCATTTTGGGTTTTAAACCTATTTCTTGAACCCATCTATCCTTCCCACAGAATCAGTCTCAGCTGCAAAGCTTCCCAGCTCAGATCAAATTCCAGTTTTCTGATAGCTGGCACTGTGGTCAGAAGCCTGTAAGCAGCAGGTTTAGAGCTAGAAAGTACTTCAGGTAGCTTGATAAAAAGAAAATAAATGGAGAGCTCAGAGACATTAATCTTCCAAAAGTGGAATTAATTTAGAAGAAAATCTCATTAAATGTAAAACTGACATGTTCTTAAATTTCCATTTCAAAGCTGAAGCCAAATTCCAGCCTTATCATGCACAAACTTGAAATGAGGTATTTATCATCTGAGAAAGAGATAGAAGCATGTTCTGATTCAGGGCAGTGGCAAGACTGATAAAACGGTGCTGGAAGAGAGAGACTGAGGCAGAGGAGGATTTCCATCACAAGAGGACAGAGCTGGTGCAGTTACAGAAGATAAATCAATGCACTGGTCACAAATAAGCCCAAAGAGCTGAAAAGGAGAGCAGAGGGCAGAATTCATTCTGGTAAATAAGTCTGCATTCTGTGAAAATAACACTGCTAGAGTGCAGAAGTAAAGCAGCAGAACTGTGTGGGTCCCTTCAAAATTGCCCTTTTTTACAGTCAGAGGACAGAGGCAACGTGGCCAAAGTGCTGGTTTCAGGAACTCATCTTCTTTGCCAATTGCTCCTGCCTTTGTGAGCAAGCAGGGCTTGCCCAGAGATGCTGATGCAGGCTGCTGGGTAGGACCACAATGTGAAGTGAATCAAGGTACTCCTAAAGAACCTCTCTTACATTTTCACCTGGGTGTGATGGTTTGGGTGTTGCCCACTCCCCACACTTAAGAAAATCATCCAGACTAGACTCAGTGGCTGGAAATTAAAGAATGAAGCTTTATATTTACAGCTTAGCACAACAGACAAGCAGAGATTTACAATGTCTACAGCTATAGACAGAAATAGACAAGTTAAAAAGCAATACAGAAACGCAACAGCCCTGCCAGAAACCAGAGTCCCCAGGAGGGGCTCCCAACCACCCTTCCACCTCCTTTCCACCCCTCTGCCTTATCCCAGACTTTGCCTTACGTTCAAGGTGAGTTTGGAGAATTGGCCAGGGGGTTAGGAAGCAGAGGGATTAGTCACACAGACAGCAGGTTAGAGAAGTGCAGCCTAAAGCCAGAAAGCAACTCTGTTATCTATGTTTATGTTCTTGTTTTTATACATCTCAGCAAGACTATCAGTGGACATCACCATTGTTTCCCTTTTACAGCCTATAATCTAATTCCTCTCACCAAAATATCCCAGCTAGGCTCAAACTAGCACACTGGGATACCTTCAGGTACCAAGCTCCTGACACTGACCCCTGGGCAAGCAGCATTAGGAAAACAGAAGGCTCTGATGCATGGCACCAAGAGAGAAACTCTTCTGCCAGGTAATGCTGCTGAAACCCTGGTACTGAGAGATCATCTCTCCAGACAGTGAAGCTCTCCTGGGCAGAACATGCCATGCTTCTGGCCACTACTCTAACTGGATTTGGAAAACACTGCCTCTCCAGTCCCTGCTCCCCCCAGCAGCTGGGCTGGCTCCAGAGAGTCTTTAATCCCTCACCTGATTCCTAACCCTGTCCTTATCCCACCACTGCTGTGCTAACACAAGGAATAAATCAGGCTGCAGGGGGAACCAACCAGGAAAGCAGTGAAATAACCCAGAAAAGATGGACAAAAAAATGCAAAGGAGCAGAAGGGATGATTAGAGCCGGATCAGAGCTGTAATTCATTCTCAGCACGACAAACAGATGAGGACAACACAGTGGCAGTGCAGGAGCTGTAAACACCTCAAGCCTGTAGCTGCAGTTGAGGATTTTAACAAGAAAACCTCTGTATGTATTTTAGCATTAAATGTATGCTAAAAATCAACTGCACAAACATGCTTCATGAAAGACACTGGCAAATATCCACTGCTGGCTGCTGAGTGGTGAGACAACAGCAGCTAAAACCTGAGGCAGGAGTTGACTTACTTGCTCCTTCTTCCCCGATCTTTCTCACGCCTGCTTCTGAGCCATGTAACAATATTCATCACCACTAATCTCCTACACAGTGATAACACAGAACTGGTCTGCTCCTCTTTGGGCTTACCTAACCTAGCTGTGAGAAGCTCTGAACTGATGCACATGCATCTATTTATATCAAGTAGAGCAGGTGATATAACAGTGGAGTTCCTCTGTGCAAACAATACCTTTACCCAACAGAGAAGACAAAGCAAAACGTTTTTTCTGAGTTTATTTACTTTCTTCCTCTTCCTCTCATATTTTGGAAGCTATCTCACTGAAACCACAACTGTCAGGCTTGGGAGAGATCTGCCAGATTTATTACAGCTTTTGTAGGGGAAAAGCCTAACTATTCATCATCCTTTTAATACTCACACCTTAAGAAAACTGCTCCAGCCAGACTGTTTGCACACTTCCCTTATGCCCAGCAGCACCATACAGGGAATCTAAAGTTGCTCACTGGTTTGATTTCAGCTGAATGACTTCTCCTCCTGATTATTTTTAAACACTGGAAAGCCACAGCTATTCTTGGAGGACAATTAACAGATCACTTCCTTTGCATTGCAGGCTTATTTTGGCTCACTGGTTTTGTGTTGGTTTGGTTTCTTTTCTTGGCTGTATTTGACAACAACTTAAATGTTGAGCTACCCTCATGTGAGGCTCAAGGACCCCACAGCGTGAGCAAAGCCTCCTTCTCTGGAGACTTCCAGAGCCGACTTGGACATGCTGCTGTGTGACCTGCCCTAAGCGATCCTGCTCTGGCAGTGGGGTTGGACCTGATGATCTCTGGAGGTCCCTTCCAACCCCTACCAATCTGTGATTCCATGAAAGCAGCTTCTTACATATGTTTACTCTTGGAATTCTTTCACTTCTAGTTTGACAGCTCTTGGTAGCAGCATCTTCTCTAGCAAGAAACCTGGGGAGGGACTTTTTAGGATGTCAAGTAGTGATAGGATTAGTGGGAATGGAACAGATTGGGTTGATTCAGACTGGATGTTAGGAAGTTCTTCAGTGTGAGGGTGGTGAGGCCCTGGAACAAGCTTACCAGGGAGGTGGTGGAAGCCTCACCCCTGGAGGTGTTTTAAGGCCAGGCTGGATGAGGCTCTGGCCAGCCTGATCTAGTGTGAAGTGTCCCTGCCTATGGCAGTGGGGTTGGAACTGGTTGATCCTTGTGGTCCCTTCCAGCCCTGACTGATTCTATGATTCTAAGATAAGAAGAGGTGATTTGACTTCAGTCACGTTTTCTATTCAGAAGCTGTTCTTATTCATGAAGACTACAGATATCAAGTATGAAGCCTCTTACAAGATGCAGTTTTTTATTGCCTCCCATGAAAGGTGTCTCAGGAAATCCTCTACAACCCTCGCATTTGCACCAGAGCTCCAGCAAGTCTGTGAAACAGGAGCAGCTTTAGATGACTTGTGCTGAAGGTATGCATGAAGGATTTGCAGGCTGAGATCCTGCCCTTACACCTGAGCAGTGCACACTGCCACGCCACACAAAGTTCTTCTTTTGGTATGGCCAAAGGTTCATGAATACATCTTCATCCCCGTGCAGACCTGAAGAGACAGCACGTCTGACCGGTAAACACAGCTCCACAGATATTTGGTGAACACTGCATGAGATAAGCTGTCATTATCCAGATCATGCACTTGGAATACTAAATATCCCTGAGCTGATCTGTCAGATTGAATAACTCCAGATCAGCTGCAAGATCTGCCAGACAAACCCTTCCCAGTCATCCCCAGCGCTCAAGCTCAGTCCGTTTGCAGGGAGGGGAGGGAGGGGACGAGGGCAGGGAGGAGAGGGAGAGATGCCTGCTGTTTTTTCCAGCTCCACTGCCATGCAGTTTATCTTCACACCACGTTTGAGAACACATCTGCACCTTAGAAAGGACCATCTATTTTTCGAGGCTAGCAGCACAACTCAACTCTAAGGAAAATAAAAAGGAGTAGCAAAGTTTTAGGAGCTCGCAGTGAAGGCCATCAGAGAAACAAGTCTGACTGTCACTGCTACCCATCCCAGGCACCAGAGCAGAGTTTATGCCCATGACCACAGACCAGGCCATACAGTTCCTGTGCCCCTGAAGCCCAGACTGAACCCTTAAGCTTCTCAAGAAGCACGGAGGACTCTTGTACATTTCAACTAATGAATTCACTCCATCTGTGGAACAGGAGAAAGCACACAGGTTTCTGGGCATGTTTCAGTAATGCCATGCCCCATGAGGACATCTCATTGCTGTCTACAACTACCTGCAGGGAGGCTGTAGCCAGGTGGGGTTGGGCTCCTCTCCCAGGCACCCAGCAACACAAGGGGACACAGTCTCAAGTTGTGGCAGGGGAGGTTTAGGCTGGATGTTAGGAGGAAGTTGTTGCCAGAGAGAGTGATTGGCATTGGAATGGGCTGCCCAGGGAGGTGGTGGAGTCGCTGTGCCTGGAGGTGTTCAAGAAAAGCCTGTATGGGGCACTTAGTGCCATGGTCTGGTTGACTGCATAGGGCTGGGTGCTAGGTTGGACTGGATGAGCTTGGAGGTCTCTTCCAACCTGCTTGATTCTATGACACTGAATAGCAGATGAGAACAGGGGCACAATACTTCTTCCTTTAACATAGGGCCTGCAACTGTGGCTTGCTACTGACAGGCAGCCCAGCAATCTTCAGAACACAACCTCTGTGTTCACACAATCCTTCACGTAATCTTTCTGCAGAGGAAGACTGATCACATCTCCAGTTTATTTTAAATACTGAAGAACTCAACGTTTCCTTTAGGGACAGGAGTGGGGGGAATGGAGCAAAGCTGGAGGTGGGGAGGTTCAGAGTGGATGCAAGGAGGAAGTTCTTGAGCATGAGAGTGGTGAGAGGCTGGAATGGGTTGCCCAGGGAGGTGGTTGAGGTCCCATGGCTGGAGGTGTTCAAGGCCAGGCTGGATGAAGCTGTGGGCAGCCTGCTCTAGGGTAGGGTTTCCCTGCCCACAGCAGGGGGGTTGCAACTGGCTGATCCTTGTGGTCCCTTCCAACCCTGACTGATTCTGTGATTCTTTAGATTTCATATTCAATGAGTCCTTCAAAATGCTTAAAAAACAAAAACAACAGAAAAATAAACCCAAAAACTCCACCACCTTTAGGATCTTCCAAAGCAGACAGTGCTAACCCAGGGATTAGAATGTGAACTTCAAGCAAAAAGCCGAACTTAATGACACTACTTTTTCTTTCCACCTGCCCAGCAAAAGCATGCAGTTGTCACCTCTGAAATCCAACCTTAGGGTTATCTATTTCAAATGGCTGTAAAAAGCTTGAGGAATTGAACGCCAAGAAGCTGAAAAGTTGCCTTTCACTACAGTGAAAGTGGAACTAAACCACCAAACCCCATCAAGTCTCAAAATACAGCTCTGGTTTGGGTAGGAGCTGAAGTGTTAGACCCAGATTTTGGAACTGAATGAGAGCAGGAAAAGTGAATTCACTTTGCTCCAGCGAGCCACAGCGCGACACAGACGTTAACTCAGGTCCCAGAGCTAAGAACTTCAAATTCTCATCCCTTAAAGCAGGGGTGAGAAGTGGCTGGAAGGACGATTCAGCCAGTAACGGCGCTGTTAATCTCAGCACCACAAACACGCAGAACGGGTGCCATGGAATGACTTTTCTCCATAACCACATCGTCCACAGCGCTTGAGCTCGCTGCTTCTCCCCACCTCACCCCCGTACCGTTTCAGACGCATCGCTTCAGCTCCCATGCCTTCGCTTCCAGGCGATCCAGCTCCTTCCCCCTGCAACCCAACACCCAGGGCACCGAGCATGAGGTGGCACTGACACAGGATCAGCAAGAGGGGCAGGAGAAACGCACGGAAAGGGCCGGGTTTCGCAGAGAAACGGAGAAGCGACACGTGTAACCCCGCCAGCGACCGATCCCGCGGGTGCCCGGCACCGGGGCACCCTTCGGCTGGTAAGGAGCGGCGCAGCGCCGGCACCCACCTGCACGGCGGGGAAGGCGCTCTTCAGCAGGTAGAACATCCTGCGGTTGGAGAGCAGGTCGCCGCTGGTCAGCTGCTCCTCAGCCCCTTCCCTCGTCTTCCCTTTCGCCTTGGCATTGAGGACGTTGCCTTCGCGGACCCGCTTCACCTCTTCCCCGCCCCTGACGGCGGCCAGGACGGACACGGCCAGCAGCTCCCGCAGGTCCACGGCACCGCCGGGCACGGATCCGCGGGGCGTTTCGGGCCCGCCAGCCGCCGGCTCGCTCAGCATGAAGAAGGCGAAGCGGCCGGCCAGGAAACCGGAGTAGAGATGATAGAGGACGCCCAGCCCCAGCAGGCAGAAGACGGCCATGCCTAGCGGCGAGAGGCGGATGCCCATCGGGGCCATGGCCGCGGGGCACGGCGGGGCACGGAGCGGCGGGCGGGTGGCGGGGCCGGGCGCTCAGCACAGCCCCATGGCACGCCGGGGCGCTCTGCTCCCTCGGCTGCGGGATCGGGCCGGCTCCAGGCTCCACGCTCCACGCTCCGCGCCGGGCCGGCGGCGAGGCAGCGCCGTCTGTATCCGGGTCAGGCGGAGGCGGAGCCCGGCGCTTGCACTGAGCATGTCGTGCCGCCCACTGCCCGCCGCAGCGACCGGGGACAGGGTGTGCAGCCTGGGTGCCCTGGCGCGGGATGCCAGCATCCCTCCGCAGCGCTCGGGGCAGGGGGTGTGCAGCCTGGGTGCCCTGGCGCGGGGTGCCAGCAGCCCTCCGCAGCGCTCGGGGCAGGGGGTGTGCAGCCTGGGTGCCCTGGCGCGGGGTACCGGCAGCCCTCTGCTTCCTACTGTGGGCTCTTGCTGCGACTTGCTCTCCTTCCCTCCCTCTGTCAAAACCCCTTTGTCTCTTAGCAGGCGGGCGAGGGACGGGCACCCCCGAGCGGCTGCGGGGCTGGAGTAGCTGCCCTCTGCCTGCTGCTACCCGCTCGGGCCCGCTCCTGATGGAGCCTTCTGCTGGAAACTGCGCGGGTTGCCGCTTGAGTTCTGAGGGTTTCCTGTTAGCAGTTCTGAGCTTCTCTTTACTCTGCTAAAGGAACTTCAGAACTCTCAGAGCGCGTATGCTGGAGGAAAGGCGCTCCAAGTTAGGGTTGCCTTGCTTACTGCATGGAGTTTGGACTAGATGACCCTGAAAGGTCCCTTCCAGCCCAAACCGTTCTACGAATTCCTTCCATTCAGTAAAATGAAGCAGATCCAACCATTTTCTCAGCCTAAGTCATGCCCTAAAGCCTTAATTCATACTTTGCACCTTGCTTGGTCTGAGGGAAGTGTGGAACTGCAGGGTTGTGGCCAGGATGGGCACCTGGAGTGCAATCCATGGATACTTTTCTGCTCTCCTAAGTCTCTATAGTACTCTTCAGTAAGAAAGCAATTTAAGTTAGTTCAGCATTGTTTGAATTAACTGAATTTTCTTTTTACTCAAGCAATATAGAATCACAGAATCAGCCAGGGTTGGAAGGGACCACAAGGATCATCTAGTGCCAACTCCCCTGCCATGGGCAGGGACACCCTACCCTAGATCATATCCTTGATAGGCTATAGAAGGAAGCAGACCTGAGGAGTGACTCTGGGAAGATGTAATTATTTGGGATCATACAACGTAGCTGTTTTCCAAGGGTCCTGTGTTTTATGTTTTGTTTTGGGGCATTTTTTTTGTTTGTTTTGGTGGTTTTTTTTTTTTGCTTTGTTTGTTTGTTTTCAAGTGTTAAATGTAGATAATAAAGAGTTCCAAGAAGAGAGAGTGGCAGGCTGTGTGAAATCCTGCTTCATTTTGCCATCACGGTCTCCTGTGGAGCAGGCAGGCTACACCTTCACCTGTCTGTATGCACAGACAGCTTTTCGTGGCTGGCAACAGAAAGTCAACCAGTGGGAGCCATGCCAAAGTGTATGTGGTGCCAGTGGGACAGTCATTGAAAGCATGGGACCATCTGCAGGATGGGTCTGGAGTGTGGTGAAGGCAACAGGCTTGGGCACAGCTGGAGGTGAAGCATCCTGGTGGGTGTTAGATCACTCTGTTGGTTACGTGCCCGAGGCCTGTCTGCATCCCTAGAAAAGAAGAAGGGGAAGACAGCTGTGCTAGGAAAGGTCTCACAGAGTGTATTTCTTATCTGATCTTAATCCTGGGTCAGTCTTAAGGTCCTGTAGGAACTGAAGAGTCCTCAGGTAGCTGTAGACCAGCTTTTCTCAGTTTTCTTCCATATAGCAGTGGACTCATTAGCTATGGGTGCTTCTTTTTCCTTAGTGGAGAAGAAATGGATCCAAATCCATATGTGGGAAGGGACCATAACCTCTGGTGCCTGTAGGAATTACATCTCTACTCCTCACCAGGATAAGCTCGAGCTCCTGCAGCTTTCAGGAGGCCCCTCTTCCAGAACTAGAGCTGTCATGGCATTCACATTCCCCTGTATGTGCTGTTTGGAGCCTGTCTACTGTGCTGCTCCAGGTCTGCTTAGTGCTGAGCCTGAGATTTCAGCCAGCAGCAATGCAGCAAAACTCCTTGCTGCCTGCTCCCCAGGAGACACTGCTTCACCCTCCTGCCTGCTTGCTCCCATGAGCATCTCAGTGCACTGACCTGCATCCAGGGAATGCTGCTTATGGCAGGTTTGGCTCTGTGCTAGGGCTTGGTTCTGGCTTAGTGGCAATGCCAAGACTATTAAACACAATACCTGCGATTCAGGGAAAGGCCTAAAGGGAAGCAGAGGAGCCCGCTCCAAGAGAGGGCATCCAAGGTGAAAGACAGATGCATAGTGGCATGCAAAGTATGGCAGAGAAAGCAAGCTGGCACTGATGAGCCTCTGGGAAGACAGAACATAGTCCAAGCCTGCATTTGCAGAGGAGCAGCTGCAGCCAGGTGCTGTGAGAGTCAAGGAGTGGGAAAGGAATGAGAAGGGTCCTGAAAGGACCTGCGGGTGGTCTGGGGGGTTCTGCTGCAGGCATCTGCTGCTTCACCTGATACAAAAGAGGTTTGCCAGAATGTTTGGCACAAATTTGGACTGACACAACGTTCATAAATCAGCACTCCTCTGACTGCAGATGTTTTATTGTGCCTTGTGCCACTTTGTAGGTACAGTCACACCTGGTTTAGGGCAATGGGAAAAGGCAGAATTTTACTGCCTGATCGAGTCACAGATTTGTTAATAGGTCAATAAGGAAGAGACTTCAGCAGCTGTTATGCCAAAAAGAAAATGTCTTAAAAGAAATATATCTCCAAGGAAATGAAAAAGTCTTTTAAGAAGTCAAGCGTAGAAATATCTTCTGAATAAGTAAGAAATGAAGAAGTTCAGAAGGGAAAAGGCTGAATTTGTGTGGAGCCCTTAGAGGATTAGAAGAGTGAGCTTATCTGTAAAAGCTTTATGTGATACATGAAAAGAGGTTCTGCAGACAGAGCCTAAGCTGGGTGGTATGCAGAAGACCAAAGGAAGTACGAGGAGGGAGATACTTCTTTTGCTTGTTGTTGTATTTGATCTTGGTGTAGAAAGCTTAAGCACTTGCAACTTTGTCAGTTTTGGATGCTGTACAAAGAAATCCTTTTGTTTGGATTGCAAACAGCTTGGGAGTTAAATGTGATTCCACTGGTAACTGAGCTCCAAGGCTGTGGAGAATCTGAACCACAGCACGCTGGCATTTCAGCTTAGGGAATGCCCAGCCCTCCAGCACAGGAGAAATGCACTGAAGCCGTGCAGAGCAGTTAGAGAGTGTTGCAAAAAGATCTGGAAAAGCAGAAGAATCTGCTGGTGACAGTCAGGAAGCTGCTATGATGAGGATAAAATGAGGAGACGCTGAACTGCAGGAGCATTAAGGGATTTCTTGGTAGCTGTCAAGCACAACCTGCACTTCCATCAATAAATCGGTTAGCTTAGCATGAAGGAAAGTTTAGAGGTCCAAGATAAAGAGATGATATTGAATGACCTGCTCATCAGTTCTGGTCTTAAATGGAAACATCTTCAAGTCTATAAAGTGAGTAAAATTGCTCTCAAATTTGAGGCAGCCTTCAGGTATGAGTGGGAAATATCCACTGGAGTGAAATACTCATCCAGTTTATAAAGGCAGAGATGGCTGCATAAGCACAAGGCAGTGAAACAGCGTATTTCACAGCTTGGTGGAGAGGCTCCTTTCAAAGCCTATTATATATTGCCTGAGAGGTTTAATTGCTGACGGATTTTAACACTCTTCCAGAAAGGGCTGTGGTGGTAAAATCCTCTCAGCTAAGCAGAACTTCATTTTAGCACCACACTGCTTTACGGAGGCACCTCTCAGAGCTGTCATATTTATTCACAGATTTCCTGTCCACCTAACCCAAGATAAAATAGTTTCTTACTTCCAGCACTGCAGAAAGCCTCAGAAATGACACTGAATGCTATCAGTTTCTCGGTAGTTTGATGGCAATCAGCTGAAGGGGGTTTATGCTTCTTCAGTTTCCACCCACGACTGCTCATTTCTGGCCCCACATTCTTCTTGCCCAGGCTGTACCAGCACAGCTATTCATGGAACTCTCCTGCAAGCTGGGGCAGTGAACTGAAACAGAGTTAAAGCAATTTTATGTCCCAGTATCATGTTGCCCCCTTGAACTCCTCCAGCTGGTGCAAGCCCAAACTTGCCTGCACTCCCTGCAACAAGCTGTCCCCCACAGTGTGTTTCCACCACCTCTGTGCCAGCAGTGTAAGTGAAGCCATGCAGGGAGCTGGGCCAGGGAGCTCATCCACCTGGAAACTAACCCAACAAAACAAACAGCAAGAGCATGACACAGAGATTGAGTCTTACACTGCTGCTTTGGAGGGCAAAACTGGTATTTTCCTGATTGAAGTTCCTATGTCCTGAGGATTTGGATGTCATGGGCTGAGACTGAGGGTCAAGAACTCTTCATGGCTCCAAAGTGTTGGCTCCAAAGCCCTGTGTTGTGAAACTGCCTCCTGCGCTTCCTATTGCAGCTCCAAAAGAGCTTTGCAAAGGAGTGTGAACACCCTTAATAAAAGTGCCTGTAGCCTTTGAACATCTGAGGGTGGTTATCTCAAAAGGAAGCAATAAAACACAGGTCTTCCCCACGGTCAACCAGTTTGAAGAAGGTAGTCCTGAAATTTAGGCTAGTTCAGCACTCCTGGCCTCAGCCTTCAAAATGAACATCTGGTTGCAGGATAGTGGTGGTGAGAAACACCCCCGTGGCAGGTGCATCCAGCTTGTGGGTGCTCCTCTGTGGAGAAGGGGACACCAGCCCAAAGATTCCCAGCAAATTTCACCTAGGAAGGTTTTATCAGGAGCAACATAACAGAATTTAGGGAATGAGTTCTTTTTTAATTAATATTCAGACTTTATTAACTTTATTACTTAATTCAGAGTCCCCTACTCTGGAGATATTCAGAACTTGCCTGGATGCAATCCTGGGCAACCTGCTCTGGCTGAGGCTGCTTTAGCAGAGGGGTTGGACTAAGTCATCTCTCGGCTTTCTTCTCCAGGACTGCTCTGGTAAATGGAGGTTGCAAAACTGGGCTCTTGATGCCTGCCTTGCAGCATAACCTTCAACTTGTGGATACTGATGACAAAGAGAAGGGGAAAAAAACTCCCTTCTTTCAAATCAGAGTCTTAAACACAAACTTTTCTAGCTCTGCCACTCGACTCTCACCTGTTTTCTAATGCTAAACATTTAGACTGACAGCTAGGAACAAGCAGTTGAAATAGGTTATGTGTTTAACTTCAGCAGAGCCTTTCCACGCAGCAGGAGATAGCCCTAAAGGATGAGCCAACAGTGTCAGAAGGAGGTAGAGCCTTATCCTTGGTTTCTAACTTTTGCTTAAGCACAAAACATGTGCAGATGCATATCTGAGTGCTGTCTTCCAGACAGTTCAAATGGTCCTTTGCCAAATGTGGCTGCAGTCCTACTGCTGTACAGGTATAATCTCCCACAGAGATCATTTCTCTTCCACTGTAGTCTAAGTAATAGATCATTTCCAAGAGCTTTTAATTTCATGCAGGTGCACTTTAGGATATTGGGCTGTATTTCATCCAGTTGCAGGTTACCTTGTTATTGTTGGTCCCTAATCATAGAATCACAACATCATAGAATCATAGCATCATAGAATCACAGCATCATAGAATCATACAATGTTTAGTCTGGAGGCTCAGGGGTGACCTCATTGCTGTCTACAACTACCTGAAGGGAGGCTGTAGCCAGAGAGGGTTGGGGTCTTCTGCTGCCAGACAACCAGCAACAGAACAAGGGGACACAGCCTCAAGATTCTTAGTTATAACCTGAAGATTCACCTGGGAATTATTTGGCTAACAACACATTCTTCTTTAAACTGCCTAAGAAAAACTACTTACTTCCTAAGAACAAGGGGACACAGTCTCAAGCTGTGCCAGGGCAGGTCTAGGCTGGATATTAGGAGGAAGTTGTTGTCAGAGAGAGTGATTGGCATTGGAATGGGCTGCCCAGGGAGGTGGTGGAGTTGCAGTCCCTGGAGGTGTTGAAGCCAAGCCTGGATGGAGCACTTAGTGCCATGGTCTGGTTGATCGGCCAGGGCTGAGTGCTAGGTTGGCCTGGATGATCTTGGAGGTCTCTTCCAACCTGCTTGATTCTATGATTCTATGATTTCATCCAGTTGCAGGTTACCTTGTTATCGTTGGTCCCTAATTTTAGGAGACTAGAACACTTAGATTGCAAACCTAGCAGTCTGCCAAAGAGCTATATGGTACTGGTGCTACCTTTCTGATTTAATGATTACTTACCCTGTCACAGCAACATTATTCAGACCCTTTCTGGGCTGATTGCTCCTGGAGCTGTTGCTTTGTAGTGTGCAGCACTAAATAAATTGGTCTATACCCCAAAAGGCAATGGAGTAGAAGATTAAACTGGAATGTCATCATTGTATTAATTTCTCAGGGAGGGAACAGTGAACTTGCTTGAATCAGACTGTCTGCTGTTGCTAAGATACTGCCACTCGAACACAACTTCATGGACAGGAAAGAAAAAGCTAACACATGAAAGAATCAGCCCTAGGCACTCGATCTCTTCTCACTGTGGAAAGCTATCATCCATCAACACAATCACCAGAGGGCTACATGCAATCTTGGCAAGCACTTTAACATGCTGGAGCTGGAGCTCAACAGGGGTGAGTTTGTCCAGGAAGTGTTTAAAGCGAGTGTGCATGTGTAAATTTGTCCCACTGCATTGCCCAAGCCCAAACTGGTTTAGTTGGTGCTTCAGGGCTCTCTCTATGTGTGTATGTGTGCATGTGTGTGCATCACACAAGCAATTATTGATGCTCCCCTTCGTCGTCTACTCAGACTTGCTCCACAGGGCAGGCAAGAGATGCTGGAGCAAGTCAGAGTCCAAATCCCTGGCTGAAAAGCCTTTATCTTGTACCATTCCTAACTCAACAAGCTTCTTCATAATTAAAAGCTTACAGTTCATCAAAAAGATTCGATAATCTGCCAAGTGAGGAGCCTTGCTAAGCTGGCTCTTGGCAGTGCAAGCAGAGGCAGTAATGGATCTCCTTCAGGCAAACACAGGATTAGATCTGACAGTGCACATTCAACATCTGATGTGGGCAACAGTCAGTACTAATAGAATCCCTCGGTGGAGCTATCCTCTGAAGCATCTGGTAGGTGAGGGGGGTTGAAACCAGTGAAAAGATGGTGCATTAACAATCCAGTGTGGTGGGGGATGCTAAACCCCTTCACAGCCAGCAGAAGGATTAGGGAAAATAAAAGGCTCACAGGCAGTGAATTAATGGAACTTCAGTAAAGACAGATGCTAAAAAGACTGAAGAGGTGAACTGAATGGCTTTTTTGTTACCATAGTTCAATAAATTTATGTCCTCCCTCCCAGAGCATAACTACCCCTCTGTTGTTAATGGGGTGTGTAAAAGCTCTCTTTGATGGGCAATGGAATGGCTGGAGAAATCCAGTTACAGAAATAAATCTGGGTGGAATAACCAGAGGTCAGATCAGAAAACAAACCTGAGGGAAGGGGGGACCTGTGCAGATGATTTCATCCACTGGTTGTAGTAGCAGCAGCATTAAAGCTGCGGCAAAGAGCGTTGTGCAGTGAGGACACTCTGCTGTACTGGAGAACATTTACTGTTACTGCCAAGAATGGGATGGACTTCAAATGTCTGCATAAGTTCAGTGGCTTTGAAAACTGCCTGCCAGAGAAGTGGAATGGATTGGTTTATGCTTTGGAGTGTTGGAACATCCCAGATGTTCACGCTTCAGGGCAGACTGATCGCAGAATCCCCACATAGTTGGGGTTGGAGACCGTGCAGTCCAACCCCTCCTGCTAAAGCAGGGGCACCAGAGCACAGGCTGCCCAGGCTGATCACAATGTCCAGGTGGGTTTGGAATCTCTACAGAGAGGGAGCTCCACGACCTGTCTGGGCAGCCTGCTCCAGGGATCTGGCACCTTCAAAGTAAAGAGTTTTTCCTTATATTCATGTTGGAATCTCCTTTGGCCAGTCACTGGACACCACCAAAAGGTTTTGCCCCATCCTCTTGACACCCACCCTCTGGATAAGGTTGACAGGCCTTGGTAAATTCCCCTCTCCAGGTTACACAGCCCCAGGACTCTCAGCCTTTCCTCTTCAGGGATGTGCTCCACTCCCCTCATCGTCATTGTAGCCTCTGCTGGGCTCTCTGCAGTAGCTCCTTGTCCCTCTTGAACTGGAACCAGTACTCTAGGTGTGGCCTCACTAGGACAGAGCAGTGTGGAAGGAGAACCTGCACTGACCTGCTGGCTACACTTCTTCATGCCCCCAAGACACTATTTGCCTTCTTGGCCACAAAACCACACTGCTGGCTCAGGGTGAGTCTGTCCAGCAGCATGCCCAGGTTCTTCTCCGCAGAGCTGCTCTCCAGCAGGCCACCTCTCACCTGTCCTGGTGCAGGAGGTTATTCCTACCCAGTGGCAGGGCCCTTGTCCTTGCTGAACACTAGGTTCCCCTCTGCCCAGCTCTCCAGCCTGCATCTAGAACATCAATTACATGGAGGCTGGCTGGCAAGCTGTGATCAGTAAGAGGAAAGACTGTTTTGCCTCTTCTGCTGTTGCTGGGAACTCTATTGATGGACTATCACAGATGTCTCTCTGCATGTCCCTTGCCCTGGGCACCTTGCAAATTTAGCATCACTGGAATGTTACTTAGGTAACGTTGCCATCTGCCCATTTTGGAGACACTGGCTCCTGAGAAATCAAGCCTTACCTGTGGAGGTTCTGCTCAGCATCTTTGCTAGGGGGAAGGAGCATCCCAGCTGAGTAGCTGACATGTCTCAGAGATTCAAATGCAGGCTGCAGAATCAGGCACATCTCAAAGCACTCACTAGAGTCATAGAATCAAGCAGATTGGAAGAGACCTCCAAGCTCATCCAGTCCAACCTAGCACCCAGCCCTGGCCAATCAACTAGAGAGTCCTTGGTGACCTCACTCATTGCTTTAGCCATGCAGCTGGAACCCATGCTGACAGTCCCTGGCAGAGTCCTGGTGGGTTTGACAAGAGAAAACCAGGAGGCCCCAGCTTCATACTTCAGGTCAAGCACAAATTGGAACAAACCACAGCAATCTCAGTACAGTTAGGAGCACATCAGCTTGCAAATTAGAGATGGGGAAAAAACTGCAATGTGTGGGAATAAAAAATGATGGGAAAGCCCCATCCCATGTCCTCAACCCACAGGCTGCCTTGCTGAATGCCAGAATCATTATCAGTTTCCACCTGGATAAAGCCCCAAAGCAGCAGGTTTAGACATATGTATGTATGTCTGGCTAGAAGCTTCTGAAACATTTCCCCCAAAGCCTGGCTGAAGCCTGCCAAAAACTTTTCTAACCACAACAGAAACCTAAACAAACAAAACCCAGTTCTGAGTGAAGCAGATACTCCAAATGAAAGTGCTAATGGAGCCTCGAATCTGATTAACAGACTGATGGAGACTTTTCAAGTGAGCCTTCTGGTGGGACTAGGCTCAGGCAACCCACCAGGGTAGCAGCTTCTCCTTGAACTGTTTTGGCCCTAGTTGCTCAGAAGCATATGACAGAGAAGGTTGCAGGGAAGGATGAGGCACTTAGTGCCATGGGTTAATTAATTAGAAGGGTTAGGTGATAGGTTGGACTGGATGATGCTGGGAGTCTTTTCCAACCTGGTTAATTCATAGAATCACAGAATCAGCCAGGTTGGAAGAGACCTCCAAGATTATCCAGGCCAACCTAGCACCCAGCCCTGGCCAATCAACCAGACCATGGCACTAAGTGCTCCATCCAGGCTTGGCTTCAACACCTCCAATGACAGGGACTCCATCACCTCCCTGGGCAGCCCATTCCAATGCCAATCACTCTCTCTGCCAACAACTTCCTCCTAACATCCAGCCTAGACCTGTCCTGGCATAGCTTGAGGCTGTGTCCCCTTCTGTTGCTGGTTACCTGGCAGCAGAGCCCAACCCCACCTGGCTACAGCCTCCCTGCAGGCAGCTGCAGGCAGCAATGAGCTCTGCCCTAAGCCTCCTCTGCTGCAGGCTGCACCCCCCCAGCTCCCTCAGCCTCTCCTCACAGGGCTCTGCTCCAGGCCCCTCAGCAGCTTTGTCGCCCTCCTGTGGACACCTTCCAGTACTGCAACATCTCTCTTGAACTGAGGAGCCCAGAACTGGACACAGCACTCCAGGTGTGTCCTGAGCAGTGCTGAGTGCAGGGGCAGAAGAACCTTCTGTGATTCTGTGAAGAGGCATTAGGCCTGAGGCTTTCTTATGGGGCGGGAGTGAAAGTGATCAAACATGAGCTTCCCTGGGTCTGCAACCAGAAAGATCCAATAAGGCTGAGAAGAACAAGCCCAGGTGTGGAACAGGCTCTGCTTTGAACACAACTCTGCATGAACTGTTTCCATGATGCACAAGAACTGCCCCAGATGGGAAACATGCACCTGCCTTTGGGAGAAAATCTGTGTGCAGACTAAACCATCACTGCAGAGTTTGCAGTCCTGACCTTGCACTTGTTGAAGCTCTGCTCCTATGAGGGCAAAGCAGACAGCCTGGTAAGGTCACAAGAATCAGAGGTTTTAGCTCCTTGAGCAGCTCCCTTAACTGAGGAACAATCTCCCTTTTTCTGTGTGTGTGTTCATGCCTGTTGGCAGTGCTGATGCTGGTTTGTGTTACTTGAACCCCAGGTACGCAGCAGGGATTTCTTCCAAGCAGCTTTAGCCATGAGGACTTTTGGCACTTCTTAGACAGGGTCACATTTCCCATGAGATCATACAGAGAGAGGAGCGAAAAAGGCCCACCCCAAGCAAGACAAAACCACCTAGACCCTGTGCAGAAGGGATCTCTCCTGCTGCCTTTGTATTCCTTCTCTTCACTGTCCACTAGAGAGCAAAGCAGACCAGAGCAAAGAGACCAGAGCAGGCTGCCCAGCCTGATGCTTTGCAGACACAAGCCCTGGAACGGAGTATTCCAGACTGAAAACAGTGAGGGGGGAAAAGTCAAAACGTCAAACTGCACCAGGCTGGCTGGAGGCTCTGTTTCAGTTCTTGGGAGGCCAGGCCAATCTGATAAGCTCCATGTGGAAGTGTTCCAGCTCCCTTTCCATACACTTCTCGGTGCCGAAAACTGCTGTGTGGAAATAATGAGTCAGCTGGAGCTCAGAGGTGCACTTGCTGTTACCCAGCCTTTATCTCCTGCTCCCATTGATTATCCCTTTGAAGCAGAGCTCTCTGTACCTGCTTAGATAGCAGCTAGAGATGAGACATTGTCCTCTTGCTGTGTGCTCACCTCTGAGAACCAAAAGGCTGGGGTCTCCAGCCCAGTGAGGTTAGAAACACTCTCCTCTTTCAGGTGCTAATTTCACACTCCCTGGTGGGCTTAGCTGGCTGAGTTGCCACGGTTCCCCACGCTGCAGCACTGAATTTCTCTTCACTGCCAGCCACCCCCATGGGAGAGGCAGCAATTCTTCCTCCCACCCACTTTGCTGCACGAATTTCTGAGCCATCCCCAAAACAAGCTCATGCCGCAGGAGTTTTGCACCTGGGCCACCAGGGGAAGCAAGAAGCCAAGAAACGCTGAGCAGTGCAAGCAGAGAGGATAATTCCCACTTCTGCCAGCTTTGTCCAGAGCTACTAAAATGGAGAGCACTAGTCCCAGTTTACTGCTTATGGCAGTGCCATGGTCTAGCTGATTGGATAGGGCTGGGCAGTGAAGCTGGGGAGGGGTCTGGAGCACAGCCCTGTGAGGAGAGGCTGAGGGAGCTGGGGGTGTGCAGCCTGCAGCAGAGGAGGCTCAGGGCAGAGCTCATTGCTGTCTGCAGCTACCTGAAAGGAGGCTGTAGCCAGGTGGGGTTGGGCTCTGCTGCCAGGCAAGCAGCAACAGCACAAGGGGACACAGTCTCAAGTTGTGCCAGGGCAGGTCTAGGCTGCATGTGAGGAGGAAGTTGTTGTCAGAGAGTGATTGGCATTGGAATGGGCTGCCCAGGGAGGTGGTGGAGTCACTGTGGCTGGAGGTGTTGAAGCTAAGCCTGACTGGGGCACTTAGTGCCATGGTCTGGTTGATTGGCCAGGGCTGGGTGCTAGGTTGGAGTGGCTGAGCTTGGAGCTCTCTTCCAACCTGGCTGATTCTACGATTCTATTTTTTTCCTTCTTACCCATTTAGGGCTAGAAAGATGATTAAGGAGCTGGAGCATCTCTGTGATGAGCAGGGGCTGAGACACTTGGGGCTGTTTAGGCTAGAGAAGAGCAGTCTGAGAAGGGATCTGAGCAAGAGCTAAAGGTGAGTATCAAAAGGATGGGGCCAGATGCTTTTCAGTGGTGTGCAGTGACAAAAGAAGGGGCAGTGGGCATAAACTGGGACACAGGAGGCTCCATCTCAACACGAGATAAAACCTCATTACTTTGAAGGTGCCAGCCCTGGAGCAGGCTGCCCAGAGAGACTGTGGAGACTCTTTCTCTGGAGACATTCCAGCCTCACCTGGACATTGTGATCCTGGGGAAGCTGCTGTGGGTAACCTTGCTTTAGCAGAGGGGCTGGACCAGGGGGTCTCCAGAGGTCCCTTCCCACTGCTATGATTCTGTGCCTCTGTGATTCATTTTCAGATTCACTCCTACCTGCTCTTTTTTGTCTTGTTTGTTCTGATCCTGTACATCTCCCTGCCCATCTGGAGGTGGATTGCCTGAGTCCCAGCTATCCTTCACTTTCTGTAGTCATGTACAAAGCTGATGTATGCCCCTGGGCTTTGCTCAGTTTACAACAGTACAAATGTGGCAGAGAAGGGTGGATTGCATTTCACATCTGTTGTCCAGATGTTGTGCAATTCTTATTCCCTCTTCTGAGAGACTTAAGGTCAGGTCTGATGAAGACATCCATGGCTTTGCTTGTAGTGCTGGTGAGGAAACTCCATCTCGTTTATCACACATGAGGTTCCCTATCCAATGGCCACATGCACCAGCAGTGAGTGTGCTTTCTTTGGTGACAGTGAAGGGCTGCTGCTCAGCTGAGGTGGTAGAGCTGTATGTGCCTGGCACCTTGAAGAGGCTTCTCAGCAATTCTGCCCGTGTAATAAACTGCTCCAACTTTGATAGCTTTGCCCCCACATCTTGTGAACAAGGCTTGTCTGAAGAGAAACAATCTCAGAATATGCTTAGTCCTGCAGAAAAATCCCAGGGAGAGACATTATTACTGCTGTGTCTGCACCTTTCACTTCTTTTGTTTGGGAAAAACATTTCCAGGGAGAGACAAAGTGATGAAAAGCTAAATTGTTGCACCCAGAGGTGCCCCAGAAGGGTCTCTTTTCCATGAAAAAAAAAACCAACAAGCCCCCAGACCTGCTCTGTTTTGCAGATGTAATCTTATCCTCCTCAGAGCAGGGGCTGGAGCATGGCTTTCCCACATGCAGGGGCTGGAACATGACTTTCCCACATGCACCCTGCAGAAGTCACTCTCTCCCCATTTTTTTCTCTGGGGACAATTAATATTTAATTGAGTGTATCAGAGGGAAGAGTTCCAAAAGAAGAAGTTAAGGGAAAGCTGTTTCCAGATGGTCTAAACTGCTGATGAGGCCATTTTGCTGAGAGGTGGCTAAGCCAGGTGCATGTTCCAGTTGTGAGTCACAGAGAGGGGGATTGGAATGGCTGAGCATGAGTGGAGCAGAAGGAGGGCAGAGTGGCTGTAGGAGGTGATGTATTAACAGGTGACTTTCAGGCAGTGTGTGAAGGTAGGGTTTGATTAACTGAAGGCTTTCTCATCAGTCAGAGATTGATGACAGCTCTTCAGGAAAAACAAAGCTAGAAGTGAAGGGCAGCAGTGATGGTGAAAAAATAAGATCCTGTGCTTGGAAGAGCTTGCCCTTTTCTTTTAAGGTGTGGGGGACTTTTCTGGCTGTCTTAGGAACTGCAGTTTTGGAGAACAGTAGAACCTGGGGAAGCTTGGAGAGGAGGAGACTAAGGGGTGACCCAGGTAATGCTGATAAATAAGTAAGGAGTGAGTGCCAGGAGGCTGGAGCCAGGCTCAGCTGGGTGATGACAGGACAAGGGGCAGTGGCTGAGGCACAGGAGGTTCCATGTGAACCTGAGGAAGAATTCCTTCCCTGTGAGGGTGACAGAGCACAGGAACAGGCTGCCCAGGGGGGTTGTGGAGTCTCCCTCTCTGGAGATACTCAAGAACCATCTGGATGCATTCCTGTGTGATCTGCTTTGGGTGATCCTGCTCTGGCAGAGGGGCTGGACCAGATGAGCTTTCAAGGCCCCTTTCCAGCCCCTGCCATTCTATGATTCTATGATGCTATATTTGCAGCAGGAGGTAAAAGAACAATTTTCTCCTCCAGAATCCCCTAGGCAATGCTGGAACTCAAATTGCTTCAGTCAAAAGCAATGCAACTGATATTTAATTAAGGCTAAAAGCCACATGGCAAATAATCTTCCCAGTCTAATCTGGACAGGCCAGTCATCCCAATCAAAACAGAGCACCTAGGCAGACAGGGCTCTGAGAGTGCTGTTAGCTCAAGGCAATTCACAGCTCTTAATTTGATTCTTGTCAGGGAAATTACAAATGAGCAATTTTTGGTTTTAAATAGAACAAATGTGGTGGTGGCAGGCAAAGTTTAATTAGAAATGATGTACCTGCTCAGTTCCTCATGGCAGCAGGCAGCATGTTAGAGTGCTGGGAAGGAAAGAACCAAAGCGAGGACTGATAAGCCTGAGGAAGTCTGACAGGAGCAGAATGGCTTTCCTGAGCACATATATTTAATCTCAGTTCTAGGCAGAGCATTTGTCACTCGTCCTGGACTGAATCAGTGTCAGCACCACGCAAACCTCATGGGAGGGAGGTGTTAGAAGTCATCCCCGCATCTCATGTTGAACACAGCAGGTAGCCCCCTGCAGGAATGCTGCTGTGCCAGGGAAATATTCATCAGCCCTACCACAGAAAGAACTGCTTGGGGGTGGAAAAGAGACCAAACACCACAAACTTGGGCAATGTTACCAGTTGTGTGCTAGGGTTTTACCATTTAATTTAACCCAGAGTGGATCACAGGCTCACAGGATGTTAGGGGTTGGAAGGGACCCAAAGAGATCATCCAGTCCAATCCCCCTGCCAGAGCAGGACCATACAATCTAGCTCAGGGCACACAGGAACACATCCAGACAGGTCTTGAAAGGCTCCAGAGAAGGAGACTCCACAACTGCTCTGGGCAGCCTGTGCCAGTGCTCTGGGACCCTTACAGTCAAGAAGTTCCCTCTTGTGTTGAGCTGGAACCTCCTGTGCTGCAGCTTCCATCCATTGCTCCTTGACCTACCCCAGGGAGCAGTGAGCAGAGCCTGTGCTCCCCTCCTGATCCCCAACCCTCAGATACTTATAAACATTGATTAAATCCCCTCTCAGTCTTCCCTTCTCCAGACTAAGCAGCCCCAGGTCCCTCAGCCTCTCCTCATAATGTTGTGAAGTCTCCATCTCTGGAAACTTTCAAGCCCTGTCTGGATGTGTTCCTGCGTGACCTGCACCAGATGATGGAGCTGCTCTGGCAGGGGCCTGGCTCATTTGTGAGGTTCCCCTTTGTTCCACCAGGGACTGCTTTCCATCAGAATTGCTCTCTCTCTCAGACTAGAGGTTATTTCAGAATACTATGTCATTAGTATGATTTTTTTTGCCATTGGACTTGACCTGATTTCTTCCAAACCTCATCTGACAGCAGTAAAAGGGGCATGCTACATAATTCATTAGACACCAGAAGTGCATTAAAAATGCATTTGACAAGAACTAATCCCACCAGGAAATCAAACAGCAGCTTATTTCCTCAAAGCAGTCTTAGAATCATGGAATCAGTCAGGGTTGGAAGGGACCACAAGGGTCAGCCAGTTCCAACACCCCTGCCATGCCCAGGGACACCCTACCCTAGAGCAGGCTGCACACAGCCTCAGCCAGCCTGGCCTCAAACACCTCCAGCCATGGGACCTCAAACATCTCCCTGGGCAACCCATTCCAGCCTCTCACCACTCTCATGCTCAACAACTTCCTCCTCACCTCCAGCCTCACTCTCCCCACCTCCAGCTTTGCTCCATCCCCCCAGTCCTGTCACTCCCTGACAGCCTCAAAAGTCCCTCCCCAGCTTTTTTGTAGCCCCCTTCACATCCTGGAAGACCACAAGAAGGTCACCTTGGAGCCTCCTCTTCTGCAGCCTGCACAGCCCCAACTCTTTCAGTCTGTGCTCACAGCAGAGCTGCTGCAGCCCTCTGAGCATCCTCCTGACCCTGCTCTGGACATGCTCCAGCATCTCCACATCCCTCCTGTCATTGGGGCTGCAGAACTGGATGCCTCGACCCAGCTGCAGGATCTTGCACTTGATCTTGTGTATGTTCACTTCCACAGCTGCACTTCTGTGCCAGAGGATTGAGTTGTAACCCTATTTAGTATTACTGAAATCAGCCAAGAGGGTGACCTGCAATGTTTGGTGTGCCTTTTTTTGAACAAGAAGGAAGGGATATCTGTGGATTTGATGGAAAGAACATGAAGAAGATGCTGACTTAGCCTTACTGCAGGACATTTTCAAAATGAGCTATGTTCATTGGCTGCAGTTTCACATTTTAATGTGAACTGTATCATGAAGATATAGTGGTGATTGGTTTTACTGAACTGTATCATGAAGATACAGTGGTGATTGGTTTTACTGAACTGTATCATGAAGATTCAGATTACATTAACCAAATTCCATCTTGGTCCCCACCCCTACTGGGGTCTGGGACTTCAGAGTCACCTTACTAATAGACTGTACCTTGACTTATGTTTCCAGTCATGCAAATAATTAGTATGACCAGTGGCACTGAAACTATTATAAGGAAACTAATCACCAATTCAAGTGTTCACAGGAACAGAGCTCAGAACCCTCAGATTTGTCACTTGGTTACATCAGCTGTGTTGAATATTCATCTGTCTTCATTAATTTTGACTGAAAACATGGAGTTATTTTTAGCAGTGAAGGATGAAACAGGATGTCAGGGGAAAAAAAATCTCTGCTTGTTTTCTCTTGGTCTCAGTTTTCAGCTTTTAGGATGACCCTCCTGTGAAGAGTGATCCCTCAGAATACCTTCAGCCCAGTCCTGTCACTGACCACTCGGTGTTCTGCCACATCCTCTTGCAGAAGGTCATCTAACATCTCATGGGCAGCCACACAACTCTTTCTGTGTCTGAGCAGCAGGGTAATTTCCTGCTATGCTACTGGTGAGATTCCAAAGAGGGTCAAATTTCCAAGGCCAGCTGCCATATCCCTGGAATAGATTCAAAATGTTTCCATCAGCAGCTGCAGTAAATACCAGTGTGCATCACACACCAGTGTGCCTCACACACCAGCGTGCATCACTCACACCCCAGAGTGCATCACACACCAGAGTGCATCACTCACACCCCAGAGTGCATCACACACCAGAGTGCATCACTCACACACCAGAGTGCATCACTCACACACCTGACATTCAGTGATTGTCTGCCTGGCCATGCGCCCCTGGGGCCATCTGGGTCCCAGTGGATCAGTTGCGTGGAAACCACTTTGCCTCCATGCAGCTCCTGGCAGGACCAAATAGTTTCTCTTCTGTTCTTACCACATCTTAGTGGAAAGAGATCAGAGAAAAACAAATTTCTGTCCTGAGCACAGACAGGAGAAAAAGAGTGACATTAGCTGCAGTTTGGTTTCCCATACAGCAGATGGAGGGGTTTTTGGTTTTAAATACAGCAACATTCTGTCAGAGGAGTCAGAGATGGCACAAACCCAACCAAAACACCAGAGTCAAGCACCCATGAACATGGGAAAGTTGCCTTCTGGATCCAAGTGTTGGAAAAGCTCTGGCAGCCCACCTATCACAGCAGCAGATGTGGGTAATTAGTCTTTGACTCCAGCTTGCTGCCCTGTCCTAGAGAAAATGCTCAAAGAATAATCACAAGGTTCTGAATCACTTCTATTTGTTGCATTTGGCTTGGATTGTTTGTAGTTTGGGTTTTTTTCACCTGACCTCTTGTGAGATTCCTGCCATCTGTGGGAGGAATATCAGGACTAGGATACATGAGGGAATCTTGTTGCCACCACACAGTGTTTGGTGATGGGACTGGTGGATATTAGGGGTCAAAGGGAGCACAACAGGTCTGCACACAGAAGATGTCTGTTCTTGAACAGATTTATAGGGGGAAAATCAAGAGGGAAGTATTAGTCTTAAATGCAGCAGTAAGTGAATTGTGCTACTAATTGGTGCCAGACAGCTTTGTAACTAACACCCTGGAGAAGCATCCCTTAAACACAGTAGCCATGTATTTGTGGGCAGGTCACCATTTCATGTCCCCAGACTCCTGGCTCAAGCATTGTGCAGGAAAGAGAAAAAAGGGTATGAGCTTTGGAGGGTGCTGGAGTTGTTTGTCCTCCTTTCCTTCCATCTCTTGTATGTTGGCATAGAATCATAGAATGGTTTCGGCTGGAAGGGACCTCAAGGATCATCCAGTTCCAACACCTCCAGGGAGGGAGCAGCCACAACCTCCCTGGGCAACTTGTGCCAGTGTCTCACCACCCTCACTGTAAAGAACCCTTTCCTAACATCTAATTTGAATCTCCCCTCTGCCAGTTTAAACCCATCACCCCTAGTCCTGTCATTACCTGGAGCTGTTCAAGGCAAGGTTGGATGTGGCACTTGGTGCCATGGTCTAGCCTTGAGCTCTGTGGTAAAGGGTTGGACTTGATGATCTGTGAGGTCTCTTCCAACCCTGGTGATACTGTGATACGGTGATACTGTGATACAAGACCTGCATCCTTTGGCAGGCAGCACAAGAAGAGTTTAAGGGCTGCAAGTACAGTGTAGGATACAATTTGGGGATCCCATTAGAATCATAGAATGATCTGGGTTGGAAGTGGCTTCAAAAGGTCTCATCCAGTCCAACCCCCTCTGCGGTCAGCAGGGACATCCTCAACTGGATCAAGTTTCCCAGAGGCCTGTGGAGCCTCACCTTGAATATCTCCAGGGATGAGGCCTCAATCATCTTCCTGGGCAACTTGTTGCAATGTTCCACCACCCTCATGGCAAAGAACTTGTTCCAAACATCCAATCTAAATCTACTTTTCTCTTAATGTTGCCCACAGCCTGCAAAGATAAAGTGACACCATCCTGCATTTCCTAATTGCCAAGGAATTCTGGTAACTGCTCCCTCCTCAGAGTCAAGGGATGATAAACTTCACCACAGATGGCTGCAAGTTCAAACCATTCATTTGTACTTCATCCTGGGGATGTTTGAATCTGACTTCAGACACCCTTGCTCTGGTGGTCTAAGCTCTAAGTGTTGTGAAGTGTAGGATCACAGAATCACAGAATTAACCATGTTGGAAAAGACCTCTGAGATCCTCAAGTCCAACCTATCACCTAACCCTTCTGATTAGTTAAACTGTAGCACTAAGTGCCTCATCCAGCCTCCTCTTAAACACCTCCAGGGATGGGGACTCCATCCAGACAGACCATTCAGGTTTAGCAGTCATTTGAATCCAGCAAATGGTCTCATCTGAGTCAAATGCCTGCTTAATATAATGGGCTCAAAGCTAATTAAAATCTCCTGCCCTCCATTAATTGGGTATGTGAGTTCGCTTCTGCTTCCTTTTTAACTCTCACACATAATTAAACATAACATCTACTCTTCCAAAGCCACTGGGCACATCTGCTACTCCTTCTGACATATATTTCATGGCTGTGTTGTAATGGATTCACAGACTGGCATGGTGCAGTGGACCAAGGCTTGGCTGCTACCTCAAGGAGTGCTTCAAGGAAAGCAGATGAGTCTAAGGATTGCTTACACCTGCAAGACTAAGGTAATCAAGAGGCATTTATACCAGAGACAAATGTGTTCTGGTTTTGTTTGCAGGTTGCTGCTCAGAAACTAGGACATTCATTAGGTGGCTAAGTGCCACCTCAGGAGAGCAGCTCACCCAGACCCTCCATGCTGGGGCAAGAGTGGTTATCAATACCAGGGACAGACTGGAATCATAGAATCAAGCAGGTTGGAAGAGACCTCCAAGCTCAGCCAGTCCAACCTAGCACCCAGCCCTGGCCAATCAACCAGACCATGGCACTAAGTGCCCCAGCCAGGCTTGGCTTCAACACCTCCAGGGACTGCACCTCCACCACCTCCCTGGGCAGCCCATTCCAATGCCAATCACTCTCTGCCAACAACTTTCTCCTAAACTCCAGCCTGTATCTCCCCTGGCACATCTTGAGACTGTGTCCCCTCATTTTGGTGCTGGTTTCTTGGGGGAAGAGCCCAACTCCACCTGGCTACAACCTCCTTTCAGGTAGGAAGTGAAAGAATATTCTTCTGAGACAGACAAAATGCAAAGTGAAGTAGATTAATTAGAGCAGCTCAGCTTCAAAGGCTCCCTGGTCTTTAATATATTGATCACAGTGTTCAAAGTTCTGTACCTTGCCCACCCCAGCCCAAAACCACCTCCTAATTGAACATTGGACTATATTCCAATGAAGCCTCATGTAATTTGCAGGAACTTCACTAACTTGTCAGTGTGGGCTGAGTATCAGAATGAAAGGCAGTTGCAGTGCTCTGCAAGTGTGCAGGCTCATGATTAGAAGTTACTTTTTTGTGGAGTGAAGGAACAGAGTTGCTCAGATCCTTGCCAGTTAGACAATCTGCAGTGCTCACCTCTCACTGCTGCAAAATGGAGCTCTTAGAAAGGGTTTCAGACAACTGCATTTAGGCAGTGAGGAGAATGGGAAGGGAGCCTCAGCAGTTGAGTGCCTGTGTGAGTTATCAAAGACCAAGCAAGTGCAGTTCCTCGAGTTCCCTGCAGAAGTAGCAGGAGCTGGGGGGGAGATATAACAAGAGAAGATACCAAAAAGCAGCAGCATTCACTTAGACATTTTTGTCATGAAAAATAGCAGCCTGTTTTGCTTGACATTTTCTAGATAAAGCATTTCTCATTTTCATTTCAAGAGAGGACTCTTTTCATTTAAAACTGGTCTACATCTGAAAGAAACGGCAAGGAGAAAGAAAGCCTAAGGTGAAAGAAAGGCTAAGGAGAAAATTGCATCCAGTTCTGGAGCCCCTACTACAAGAAGGATGTGGAGATGCTGGAGTGTGTCCAGAGCAGGGCCAGGAGGATGCTCAGAGGGCTGCAGCAGCTCTGCTGTGAGCACAGACTGAAAGAGTTGGGGCTGTACAGGCTGGAGCAGAGGAGGCTCCCAGGTGACCTTCTTGTGGCCTTGCAGGATGTGAAGGGGGCTACAAAAAAGCTGGGGGGGGACTTTTGAGGCTGTCAGGGAGTGACAGGACTGGGGGGAATGGAGCAAAGCTGGAGGTGGGGAGATTCAGGCTGGACATGAGGAGGAAGTTGTTGAGCAGGAGAGTGGTGAGAGGCTGGAATGGGTTGCCCAGGGAGGTGGTTGAGGCCCCATGGCTGGAGGTGTTTCAGGCCAGGCTGGCTGAGGCTGGTTGATTGGGCAGGGCTGGGTGCTAGGTTGAGCTGGATGATCTTGGAGCTCTCTTCCAACCTGCTTGATTCCATGATTCTGTTCTATGATCCATCTGTTATGTGACCTCCTGAATCCCTCTAATTATTAAAAACCAGGGTTGGAAAGTTTGTCTCTTGCAGGTTGCAGCAGAATGCAGTAATGTTTTCTGTGCTTGGCCCAGCTGAATGCTGACTGTTGTCCAGCCTATCCCCTTTGTGCTGCCAGCAGAGGCTTTTTTGTCTTTTCAAGTATTTAATCTCTGATTTGCTGATGCCAGAGTTCAGCTTCTTTTGCCCTGGGTTTGCAGCACTGTTTTCTTCAGAAGCTGCAGGGCATGGACTTATCTGCAGATCCTCACAGACACTTAAGGTCAATGCCTTCCTTTTTTTGCTGTTGTCATCTTCCTGTTAAAGCATTCAGTATGTATTCAGCGAGGCAGTGGCACTAAATTTCTTTCTCAGGGGGCTAAAAGGTTATTCAGTACATTTATGTAACAGGCCTGGCCAACCAAGGTCCTGCTCCAAGAAGGACTTGTGCTTAAGCTTTGTGTCATCCACTCCATGGACTGCCACTGAGTTCAAGTGATTAATTAGCCAGAGGCATAAAGATCTGTCAGAGCCTTTGTGGATCTGGTGCCTTTAGGTAGGTTGGTAACTTATCTGATGCTATTTACATAGCAGCATTGTTCTGGTAGCTGAGATAACCCAGGGGTATAAACAAGGCAGGAATTGCAGGGAGGGGAGAGAACATTGTGTTGCTTAAAATGACAGGTCCCCTTCCAAATCCAGGGGCAGGGTTTGTGCATTCAGCAGTCTCCACTCAGGGGATTCATATCAATGGCCTGGATTACCTCTTTACTGTGCAGAAATGTGCAGTGTGGGGAGAATAAAACCCTTTCTGCCCCGGAGCTGCCAGCAAGCCTCCCTGAAGTCTGTCTTTGAACCTTTCACCTCTGAAGAAATCCATATGTCTCACAGTTCCAATGCTCAACCACACCTCCTTAGCCAGATCTTCTGGATGTGTTCCTGTGTGCCCTGAGCTAGACTGTATGGTCCTGCTCTGGCAGGGGGTTGGACTGGATGATCTCTTTGGGTCCCTCCCAAACCCTGACATCCTGTGAGCTGTGATCTGTTGAGGTCCCTTCCAGCCCCTGACATTCATTCTATGACTCCCCTGCTGCTGTTTGGATGCTTCACTGCTGCTTGACCTCCTCCCCATCTTCGTCCAGGTTATTACATTCTGCAGAAGGTTCTTATGTTCTGCAGTAGTTTATTCTGTTCATACAGTAGTTTATACTGTTCCATTTAGTTTAAACTCTGAGAAATACAGTTGCATTTCCCCTGACTTTCCAAGATCCGAGTTGTAGTGGATTAACTCTACCGGGGGAGGGATCCGCTCTAACATTAGCACACGAGGGCAAAGGGATCGGCACAAAAGAACCCCCTCCCGCAAGCGGGGGTGCCATGGGGTACTGGATGCCAGGTGACCTGGATGGGAGGGTCCAGCCCGGGCTGTCTCCAGGGCTGCGGGCACTGCAGCAGGGCAGCTTCCACGAGGAGGAGCCCGAGGGATGCTCATGGCGCTCCCGGCAGGGGTGAGGACCGGGGATGGCGCCGAGTATGCTCCATCCCTCAGCTCCTCAGCCTCGCTGTCGCAGCTGCTGCAGCCGGCAGCTTCTTTCTCGTCGTCATTCGGCCCAGAGAAGCTGGGCTCAGGAGGAATCTACCCGAGAAGAGGAGGATCAGGGCAGAGCTCATTGCTGGCTACAACTACCTGAAGGGAGGCTGTAGCCAGCTGGGGTTGGGCTCTGCTGCCGGGTAACCAGCACCAGAACAAGGGGACACAGCCTCAAGTTGTGTCAGGGCAGGTCTAGGCTGGGTGTTCGGAGGAAGTTGTTGGCAGAGAGAGTGATTGGCATTGGAATGGGCTGCCCAGGGAGGTGGTGGAGTCACCATCCCTGGAGGTGTTCAAGAGAAGCCTGGATGAGGCACTTAGTGCCATGGTCTGGTTGGTTGGCCAGGGTTGGATGCTAGGCTGGCCTGGATGAGCTTGGAGGTCTCTTCCAACCTGCTTGATTCTGTGATTCTATGAGAGATTGATGGGTTTGAGAGCTGTGACAGCTTTGCATGATGTGTGTGTGCTAGGCAGGACTCAAACACCACTTCCCTGGGCAACCCATTCCAGGCTCTCACCACCCTCATGCTGAACAACTTCTTCCTAACATCCAGTCTGAATCTCCCCATTTCCAGCTTTGTTCCATTCTCCCCAGTCCTATCCCTACCTGACAGCCTAAAAAGTCCCTCCCCAGCTTTCCTGTAGCCCCCTTAAGATACTGAAAGGTCAAAAAAAGGTCACCTGGGAGCCTTCTCCTCTCCAGACTGAACAGCCCCAACTCCCTCAGTCTCTCCTCATTGTCCTTCTTGTCTTGTCAGTGCTGAGGCTTCCAGAGCTTACCCAGCACTGCAGATAGGGTCTCCCATGCACCTACCTGAACCTCTTTATTGCTGCTCATGTTAACAGTTACTTCAGGCACAATGTTAGGCAAGTGATGGCAGAAGCACACCACTTCTCTTGGTCTACAAGCAGGGTAAAATCTTTAGAGAAGTCATTGCTGCTCCTTTTGTGATGCTCATTTTGTCGTGGGCAGGAAGAGTTTTTGTGCCAGCGCAGGTAAAATTTTTCCTCAAAGCTTTGTTTGGTGCTCAGGCTGAGATTTCAGGGGGAAACAGGTTTTGCTGGTGTTTAGGCTGAGATTTCAGAGAGAAAAAGGCTTTGCCTTTTTTCATGTCTGCTACTTTGCAAAGGGTTAGACCAACTCATAGCAGCAGGGAAGGAACATTTCTGCACAGGCTCCCCACAGTGTGTTTAAAGTGTTCAGGCTGCTGCAGGGTTCATTCGTTCAGCAGTGAAGTGTCTTGACTCTGAAATGTGCCAGTTGGAAAGCAGACATCCTGGCTTGGCTTTTGACACTCAGGCCTTCTAGGTCTTGCTGTTATTTCAAACAAAGGGAACTTGAGAGAAGGAAGCTGCTTATTTCCCTCTGTGACCAGTGTGCCCTCATCCTGTGACCACTGTGTCCTCCTTCTGCTCCACAGCTGTTTACAAAACCAGGGGAACTTGGTGGTCTGTGCACAGCCTCCCTGGAGACACAGAGCTGTGGTGCCCATTTTTAATGATAGGATCATAGAATCAAGCAGGTTGGAAGAGAGCTCCAAGCTCAGCCACCCCAACCTAGCACCCAGCCCTATCCAGTCGACCAGACCATGGCACTAAGTGCCCTATCCAGGCTTGGCTTCAACACCTCCAGGGATGGCAACTCCACCCTGGGCAGCCCATTCCAATGCCAATCACTCTCTCTGCCAACAACTTCCTCCTAACATCCAGCCTAGACCTGCCCTGCCACAACTTGAGGCTGTGTCCCCTTCTTCTGTTGCTGCTTGCCTGGCAGCAGAGCCCAACCCCACCTGGCTACAGCCTCCCTGCAGGCAGCTGCAGGCAGCAATGAGCTCTGCCCTGAGCCTCCTCTGCTGCAGGCTGCACCCCCCCAGCTCCCTCAGCCTCTCCTCACAGGGCTGTGCTCCAGGCCCCACCCCAGCTTTGTCGCCCTCCTGTGGACACCTTCCAGCACTGCAACATCTCTCTTGGATTGAGGAGCCCAGAGCTGGACACAGCACTCAAGGGGTGGCCTGAGCAGTGCTGAGCACAGGGGCAGAAGAACCTCCCTTGTCCTGCTGCCCACACTGCTCCTGAGCCAGGCCAGGATGCCATTGGCTCTGCTGCCCACCTGGGCACACTGCTCTACAAGAAGCTTACACTAACCCTTTCAAAGCATCAGAAGAAAGAAAAGCAGCCAATCTCAAGCCTCATTCTGCTGTCACTGATGTAAATCAGGACATGGACTGAGGTCAGGATTAGGCCTGTCAGTTTGTGCCGTGGGGAAGTGAATTGTCCTGACTGGGATGCTCCCTCCTGAAAGCACCTGGTCACCTGTGTGATGTGGCAATCACTTTGTGCAGTGGGATTACAAACCCTGCCTATACATGCAGCCTGTTTGATAGCATCACTTGGAGTCACTGCTGTGATATTCAAGCCCTCAGCTGAAGCACTCCCAGGTATGAGCACATGTGAAATGCGACTCGTGAAGCTCTAATCTTTCAGATCAGATGCTGCCTCCACTTCAGTTGCAGCAGGGTGTGTGCTGGGCTGTTTTGCCACTTCCTGGGCCCATCTGACTTTGTGCACCCGTGCAGCAGCCACCAAACAGAGAAGCTGAAATCAGGAGGCAGGGACACCCTTCTCTCAGCTCCAGTGCTGGGGCAGATTCTCCCTAGCACTCTGCTAGGAGTGAGTTGGCCTAAAATGATCTGCTAAAGGGACTGCAGCACAGGAGGTTCCAGTCAACACCAGGGGGACCTTCTTGGCTGGAAGGGTCCCAGAGCACTGGCACAGACTCCTCAGAGAGGTTGTGGAGTCTCCTTCTCTGGAGCCTTTCAGAGCCTGTCTGGATGTGTTCCTGTGTGCCCTGAGCTAGATTGTATGGTCCTGCTCTGTCAGGGGGGTTGGACTGGATGATCTCTTTGGTTCCCTTCCAACCCCTGACATCCTGTGAGCTGTGATCCTGTGACTTCTGAGCTGCAGAAAAGAGATTGCCTGTGTGATGAGAGCCTCACTCCATCCACCTCACTGCCCTGGTGATCGTCCTTAGCCAGAAGCCTCAGGCATCAGGACAAGGTCCAAGATATTAGCATAGATTATCAGATCCCCTTCTGTTTTCTTCTCTGTTCAGACTCTTTATGCAGAAGCAAGATCTGTCACCTTGCAGCCTAGAAGCTGACTTTGAATCTCAGTTCTCCTCTCCTGCATGAACATTTGAATTCATATTGGGAACTGGTTCAGCAACATAGTTCAGCTGGCACTGACAGCTTCTGAGTGACATTGTGAGACTTGACAAAAACAGCATGGAGAGGATTAAATCAGCCTTGGAAGTGGAAATGTCTGCAAGGTAATGACCTCAGTGCTGGAAACAAACGTGTTTGTGTGCATGTCTAAACATATGTAATATTGAAACATGCACAGCAAACATACACAGCAGAGACTGATTTTCAGGGCAACATTACACTCCTTGACACTACTCCTTCACAGAGAAGCTTTGTTGATTCTTTCCTCAGGAAAGGCTTCTAAAATTTCCTGCCATCCATCAGCTTTGAATTTTTATTGCATATACAATGCTGAATTAAAATTGACATATCTGTGCCACCTGCGATGCAAGGATTGCTGTCAGGGACTGTTAACCAGTTTGATGCCATGCAGAGTGAGCCACAGGAAGGACAAACCTGAAGCTTTCCTGAAATGTAATGCAGCATTTAGAGAAGAGGCAAAAGCATAGAATCAACCAGGCTGGAAGAGACCTCCAAGCTCATCCAGCCCAACCTAGCACCCAGCCCTGGCCAATCAACCAGACCATGGCACTAAGTGCCCCAGCCAGGCTTGGCCAAATATAGAAAAGCATTACTGTGTCCTGGTGCAACTTGCAAGAGACAAGCCTTGCAACCCTGGGTTTTAATAGTTAATAGAATGGGATAGTTCAATAGAATGGGATTCAGGAGGTCACATAACAGATGATCATAGAATAGAATCATAGAATCATAGAATCAAGCAGGTTGGAAGAGACCTCCAAGATCATCCAGCCCAACCTAGCACCCAGCCCTGGCCAATCAACCAGACCATGGCACTAAGTGCCCCAGCCAGGCTTTGCTTCAACACTTCCAGGGACAGTGACTCCATCACCTCCCTGGGCAGCCCATTCCAATGCCAATCACTCTCTCTGGGAAGAACTTCTTCCTAACATCCAGCCTAACCCTGCCCTGGTGCAGCTTGTGGCTGTGCCCTCTTGTTCTGTCCCTGGATGCCTGGCAGAGGAGACCAACCCCAGCTGGCTACAACCTCCTCTCAGGTAGTTGTCGAGCAATGAGGTTGTTTGTAGGAATGTTCCAGGTTGTCAGAAATCTGTTGTCAACCAACTCCCCAATTTCCTTGGACAGATGCTCTCTTTTGACTTTGCTGGTTTCCAGGCTTAGGTCCTCTCACCTGTGTCCACACTGCAGCTCAAGCACCTGCTCTCCAGTTTTGCAGCTGGAGTCACTCTTTCTGTTCCCTCTCCCCTACATTTAGTGTAGAAGGTGGCAGGTATGTTTGGAAGAGGTCTGAGAGAAGTCTCCTTGCTTTTCTCCTAAAATCTTTACAGCCAGGCTATGATGAGCAGACATCCATTCTGCCCTGGGGAAGTGGTGACAGGCTGCTTGACCAGGACTAGCTTGCTAGGGATTGGGACATCCACAGCTTAGAGGAGAAGTGAATAGAAAATCATTTTGTTTTGGCCTTTTTTTCCCCTCTTCACTTCCTTGTCTTATCCTTTAACTCTATGCTTTGCCCCTCAGGCTTTAAATCTTGATTTCACTGAAACCTCCAGCTCACATTCTTCCTGCAGACCAAGCTGAAACCCTGCCTGGTGGAGTAAGGCACCAAAACTAATGGCAAACCCAAATTGTCTGTTTCAGGCTTTAACAGAGTGCCTGGAAAAACTATTTGACACTGTGAGCTGCACAGCTGCTGGGGGAAAGTGCTCTTGTGCCAAGAGAAATGTTCCCCAACTGCTGCTGGCCCTTGTTAAAGCTGGATGTATTTCTAGCTCTGAGTGGAGTGAATATTTGGTGACAAGTGTTGCTGACAGCTCTTAGGTGTTATGGCCTTAGAGGGAGAAATGGCTCTGAGCAAATGCTTAATCCACAGGCGAGCTCTGTCCTCTCTGATAACTGCAAGTGAAGGGGAGCTGCAAGGGAAATGCTACCAGCCTGAAGGCCCTGAGGAGCCCAAGGGTGCCAGGATGATATTTATGTGACCTTTGGGGTCCTGTCCCTGTCTTGGAGGACTTCACCATTTGCTAGTTTCTTGGATATTGCTTTAATGAGAGTAAATGTTTAGACTGGAGAAGAGGAGGCTCAGGACAGAGCTCATTGCTGTCTACAACTGCCTGAAGGAAGGCTGTAGCCAGCTGGGGTTGGGCTCCTCTCCCAGGCAGCCAGCAACAGAACAAGGGGGCACAGTCTCAAGTTGTGCCAGGGGAGGTCTAGGCTGGATGTTAGGAGGAAGTTGTTGTCAGAGAGAGTGATTGGCATTGGAATGGGCTGCCCACGCAGGTGGTGGAGTTGCTGTCCCTGGAAGTGTTGAAGCCAAACCTGGATGAGGCACTTAGTGCCATGGTCTGGTTGATTGGCCAGAGCTGGGTGCTAGGTTGGGCTGGATGATCTTGGAGGTCTCTTCCAACCTGGCTGATTCTATGATTCTACCTGGTTGATTCTATGATTCCATGAACTTTCTGTCGTCTTTGTGTGTGGTGTGGTTCTGCTCTAATTATCAAGCCTTAGCTTTAATTTCTGCTCAGAGACGAAAAGAGAAGGTTTGGCTGGGATTTTGGCCACTTAGAGGAAGATCACACAACTACCAATGCTGCCTTCTGACCACAGCTCCATTCTGCAGTGAAGTGAAGGACAAAACTCAGGGGTGACTTAGCGGAGAAGAGTTCAGTTGATTTTCTCTTCCTTTGGCTGAACTTCTTTTTGCTGAAAAAGAGGAAAAGATATTGCCCACCCTCACAGGCTCAGAATTGCCCAGTCAGACAAATCCTTTCAGCTGTATTTTTACCCATGTGTGGTAGATACTGAAAGCTTCAGGCAAGAGAGCCTGGGCGTTGTGGCCGTGCAGACACACACACGCCCGGATCTCAGCCGGTCCTTGCTGAGCGCAGATCCAGGAGCCCACAAAATATTCAGTTGCCAAGGAAACAGAAAGCTCCACTTTATGACAAATGCACACAATTCATTACTCACTTCTGCCATCACACTGCTCTCTAACTGCTTGCTCCAGCTAGAAGAAGATGTGTTTCCTAACAAGGAATGCAGTGAGGAGCTGGTGGCTGCTGGAGGACAGAGCTGCTTGCAGCATCACCAGGGGTTCATGCTGACAGCACACAGCACTCACTCACTGCCTCCCCAGAGAAGACACTTGCTGAGGGTGGCTCAGAGGTGACCTCCAGAGGAAGCCTGCTGGCTTGGTGGCCCCATGACCTCAGACCACATATCTGGGGGTGTGGAGATAAGCAGTCATTGACATGTTTCAAAAGCTCTTAGGCACTTCTTTCACCTTGAAATCCAACACATTACCACAGCTGCAGCCTGTCAAGACAGCAAAGTGAGAGCTAAGTCTGCAACTACCTGCAGGGAGGCTGTAGCCAGATGGGGTTGGGCTCTGCTGCCAGGTAACCAGCAACAGAACAAGGGGACACAGTCTCAAGTTGTGGCAGGGCAGGTCTAGGCTGGATGTTAGGAGGAAGTTCCTGGCAGAGAGAGTGATTGGCATTGGAATGGGCTGCCCAGGGAGGTGGTGAAGTCACCATCCCTGGAGGTGTTCAAGCAAAGCCTGGCTGGGGCACTTAGTGCCATGGTCTGGTGACTGGATAGGGCTGGGTGCTAGGTGGGGCTGGCTGAGCTTGGAGGTCTCTTCCAACCTGGTTGATTCTGTGATTCAATGATTCTCTTATCTGCAGCTGATCCTGGACAGCCTAGGATAAATGCCTCAAATCCTCACCTCCAGCCCCAGGCAGCCAAAGACCTGCCTTAGCTGTCAGCAAGGTAATAGAAATTGGCATCCCCCCAGAATTATTTCAGAGGCAGCAGCCCTGAACGAACATCCCTTTTTAATAGGAATGGATGCTTTGAAACTTCTGGCATGAGTTGCTGGGTTTGGGGCTCTTCTAATTTGTTAGGAGCTGATTTTTCAATTAGGTTAATTCCCCTCCTCTCTGAGTTTATCCAGGCTGCATTAAATCAACATGGAACCAAACATGGTAACCCCCCGAGTGACCTGGTCTGACTTCATTCATAACTGACACCACTTGAGGAGGAAATTGGACTAGATGACCTCCAGAGGTCCTGAGTTTTCCTGTGGTCATAAATAAGCCTAGGAAGTTTGTGATGAGAAGCCTGCAGTCTGAACTCCCACTGATGCCACCACAGTGAGAAGACCTTGGATCCTCTCTTGCAGAGAAGAAGTTTAAATAGCACAGTGGCTGTCACATGGAGAGTTTATTGTCTCAGCCTAGATTAACATCATTACTTGCAGTTGTGTTTCCTAATGACTGGATGGGATAATTGTGTCTAATTCAATCCAAAGCAATTGCCTCATGCCATTCAAATATTGGTTTATAGTAATAAATAGTAATTTTTTGGAAGCTCACATAACTATCTCAAGTTCTTCTGCAGCCAAATTGAAGTGTTAATGTGGTTAGTGGAAATGATTTTGCATTAGCCACGTTATTAACTGCTCTGCAGACAGGGGAAATTGGGATTCTGGTGGCTGAAATGATTTGGCTGCAAGGAAATATTTGCTCAGGTACAAAACTGTCATTAAGGGGGTGAGCAAGTGATGCTGGGTGTCTTGCTTCATCCAAGGGGTTTTGGTTCATGGAATCATAGAATGGTTTAGGTTGGAAGGGACCTCAAAGCTCAGCCAGTTCCAACCCCCTGCCCTAGGCAGGGACACCTCCCACTACAACAGGTCACTCAAGGACTAATCCAACCTGGTTTTGAACGCCTCCAGGGAGTTTGTGGAGCACAGAATCACCCAGTGTGCTTTCCAGAAGCGTATTTTCTCTTCAGAGACACTCTCACCCCTCAGAATTGCTGACCAGCTCTTTTTTATTGGAGAGAAGTGCATTCTGGCAACTCTTTCTTCCCACCCCCTGACAGTTTTCCCTCTTGTGCCAGGAGCTGGGGTGACATAGATTCATCCCTGCTGGTCCTGTGCCATCATGGCATTGTGGGTGTTAGAAAGCTAAATAAAGCCTTTGGAACGACCCCATCCTCTCACCTGGGCAAAGAGCAGTTTGTGACTTCATTGTGAATAATGAAATGAGCTCTTTGCTGTGTGGTTTGAGCCCCACAGAAGCAGCCAGCTAATGTTGATCATAGAGTGGTGTGCAAGTTTGAGGCTAATTGGAATATTTTAATGAGACAAATCAGATGCTAGGCTGTGAAAAGGAAACAGTGATGATGTCTGCTGCACTCACAGGCTTGCTGAGGTATATAAGAACAAGAACACAGCTAAGACAGAGCAGGAGAGTCAGTGTGTGTGTACAGTGGTGATGTCTGCTGCACTCACAGGCTTGCTGAGGTGTATAAGAACAGGAACACAGCTAAGACAGAGCAGGAGAGTCAGTGTGTGTGTGTCTCTGTTGCAGTTGGTGCCCTGGGCTGCTGCTGTGTAACTCTCCCCCAGCCAATCCTCTAAACTCACCTTGTGCATAAGGCAAAGTCTGGGATAAGGCAGAGGGGTGGGAAGAAAGTGGAAGGGTGGTTGGGAGTCCCTCCTGGAGGCTCTGGTTTCTGGGAGGGCTGTTGTGTTTCTTTAAGCATTGCTTTTAACTTGTCTTTTTCTGTCTGTAGCTGTAGATATTGTAACTCTCTGCTTGTGTGTTGTGCTAAGCTGTGAATATAAAGCTTCATTCCTTAACTTCCAGCCACTGAGTCTAGTCTGGGTGATTTCTTAAGAGTGGGGGTGCAGGTAACTCCCAAACCATCACAAATAGTTTGGGTTGGAAGTGACCTACAAAGACCACCTGGTCCACCCTCCTCTGCAGTCAGCAGGGACATGTTCACTAGATCAGGCTGCTCAGAGCCTTGTTGAGCCTCACCCTGAATATGTCTAAGGATGGAGCCTCAACTGTCTCCCTGGGCGACCTGTTGCAGTGTTCCACTACCCTCATGGTAAGGAATGAGTGATGGAGCAAACAGGGGGAGAACAGAGATGGCATCTCTGGGTTTTTTCTTTTGGATAAAGAAAAGAGGAGAGGATGTTCTCCAGCTGTGTGGAAAGAGAGTTCCAACTGCAATCACTGCCCCACTGGCTTCTTCAGAGGGTTGGGTAGGATTCAGCTTGTTAATGAAGAGCAAAGGCAAATGACTCTTTTCACTCAAGCCATACTTCATTTTGCTGGCTGAAGTTGGCTGACACTGCTGGGAAATGTGACATGCTCAATTTGTTCCCATAAAGAGGGGGAGATAAAAATGCTTTGGAAGTATTACAAGCTAAGCTTTATGGTGGGGTGTAACTCTTCACTTCCCTTGCAATATATATATATATATATATATATATAAAAGGGAGCTATGACAATTTGGAAAGTTGGTTTGTATTATGAGACCTGGTTGATATGGAACTGATGTGCCATGAAGCTGCCCTCTGATTTTGGGACTGCATGCTATGTTGCATCACTGCATCCCCAGGGTTTTATTTATGGTGGAGGTTGCCTGCTGCCTTAAACTTAGGGAATTTGGCCTGAAAATACATGAATTTGGAGAATGGGTTCTTTGCCCAAGAGAAGCAAGAGGCATTAATTGTGTCCCAGTGCATCAGGACAGAGTTTGGGGAGTCAGGGGCTGTGAGGGATCAGCTGGGGGAACCACAGAAAGGGACAAGCACTGGTTTGAAGCCAAGGTAGCTTTTTAGAACAGGAATAGACATGAAAAGAGGGAAGGGAAGGGAGGGGAAGGGGAAGGGGAAGGGGAAGGGGAAGGGGAAGGGGAAGGGGAAGGGAGAGAGGAGAGGAGAGGAGAGGAGAGGAGAGGAGAGGAGAGGAGAGGAGAGGAGAGGAGAGGAGAGGAGAGGAGAGGAGAGGAGAGGAGAGGAGAGGAGAGGAGAGGAGAGGAGAGGAGAGGAGAGGAGAGGAGAGGAGAGGAGAGGAGAGGAGAGGAGAGGAGAGGAGAGGAGAGGAGAGGAGAGGAGAGGAGAGGAGAGGAGAGGAGAGGAGAGGAGAGGAGAGGAGAGGAGAGGAGAGGAGAGGAGAGGAGAGGAGAGGAGAGGAGAGGAGAGGAGAGGAGAGGAGAGGAGAGGAGAGGAGAGGAGAGGAGAGGAGAGGAGAGGAGAGAGAAGAGAAGGAGAGGAGAGAGAAGAGAGGAGAGGAGAGGAGAGGAGAGAGAAGAGAAGGAGAGGAGAGAGAAGAGAAGGAGAGGAGAGAGAAGAGAAGAAGAGGGAGAGGAGAACATCAGTTGGAAAGAATCTACAATGATCATCTAGTCCTTTCCCATAGGAGAGCCAGAGAAGAGCCCATGGTTGCATCAGGCCACATTGAATCCCTTAGGAAGGCCTAGAAAAAGCAAACCAAACAAAGGCAAATCCATGGGAAGGGTGTAATAATGCTTTCCCACAACACTCTGAGTGGCAGAAGTAAGCTGGATTGCCTCAGGACAGTTCTCCCCCCTGAAAATCTGCCGTGTGCTGGTGCTGCCTGGGCACACAGGTGGGCTCCTCTTGCATGCAGGCTGCCTGTGCACTCACTGCCTGCAGCTGTGGTCCCTGACTCACAGCAAGTTGTTTATGTGGCCTCTGCCACTGCAGAAACAGGAAAGAAAGAAGCTAACTCTGAAATGTGCAAGGGGAACTGGCAGGGGAGGGAGCTGGCTGCGGCGTGTTACGTGGTCAGCACAAAACGAGTTGCTCAAGAGCTGTAGGAGTCTGAAAAGAGACCTTCTGGGCAGTATCTGCTGAAACTAGGAGCACGTTTCCACACTTCCAAAAGCTACTCAGCCTGTTTGCTTGCAGCCCCATACCTCTCTGAGAGATGACTAGAAGTGGAGCTCCTGCAAGGGATTTACTTAGGCAAAATGCTGGGGCATAAACAGAGCTGCCAGTTAGGTGGCAAAACACTTGGTTCTCTCTCTTTCTATCTGGGTGCTGGGAATGTGGTGGGAAAGTATTGGTATCATTCAATGATTTGGGTTGGAAGGGACCTTTAAAGGTTTAGTCCAGTTCCCCTGCAGCAGGTCACTCAGAGACCCATCCAGCCTGACCTGGAATGGTTGCAGGGATGGGGCATCTACTGCCCCTCTGGGCAACCTGGGCCAGGGCTTCACCACCCTCTATTGAAAATGCCTTGCTCATATTTACCTTTAGCTCAAAAACATTACTCATTGTCCTGTCACAACAGTGCTGCTAAAGATTGTCCCCAGCTGTCTTACAGCCCTCCTTGAAGTACTGAAAGGCTACAATAAGGTCTCTCCTTCTTTTCTCCAGGCTGAACAACCACAGCTGTCTCAGCCTCTTCTCACAGAGGAGGTGTTAGAATCATAGAATCAGTCAGGGCTGGAAGGGACCACAAGGATCAGCCAGTTCCAATCCCTCCCTGCCATGCCCAGGGACAACTCACACTAGAGCAGGCTGCCCACAGCCTCATCCAGCCTGGCCTTAAACACCTCCAGGAATGAGGCTTCCACCACCTCCCTGGGCAACCCATTCCAGGCTCTCACCACCCTCATGCTGAACAACTTCTTCCTCACATCCAGTCTGAATCTCCCCATTTCCAGCTTTGTTCCATCCCCCAGAGTCCTATCTCTACCTGACAACCTAAAAAGTCCCTCCCCAGCTTTCTTGTAGACCCCTTAAGATACTGAAAGGTCAAAAAAAGGTCACCTGGGAGCCTTCTCCTCTCCAGACTGAACAGCCCCAACTCCCTCAGCCTGTCCCTGCAGCAGAGCAGCTCCAGCCCTCTGCTCATCCTTGTGGCCCTTCTCTGGACACCTTCCAGCACATCCACAGCCCTCTTGTCCCAGGGGCTCCAACATTGGATGCAGTACACCAGGTGGGGTCTCAGCAGTGCAGAGCAGAGGGGCAGGATCACTTCTCTCACCCTGCTGCCCACACTGCTCTTGCTGCAGCCCAGGCTCTGGTTGCCCTCTGGGCTGCCAGAGCACACTAACAGCTTATATTGAACTTCTCATCCACCAGCACCCCCAGGTCCTTCTCCTCAGGGCTGCTCTCCAGCCAGACACTGCCCAGCTTGTATTGGTGCTTGGCATTGCCTCGACCCAGCTTCAGGAGCTTGCACTTGGTCTTGTTGAATTGCATGAGGTTGGCTGGGGCCCACCTCTGCAGCCTGTCACGGTCCCTTCACAGGTGTTCCATCTCTCTGACCATTTTTGTGCCTCTTCTGGACCCACTCCAAGACGTTCCTGTCCTTCTCATGCTGAGGACCCCTCTGAAACGTTTTCAGAGCAGTCCTCTTCCAGGAGACATCAATCCCATCACCTCTGGAGCAGAGTGATTGGAGTTTTATGGAGCAGCTCTCTGCCCTGCACTGCTGCAGTTGCATCAGCTCATCACCCAGGCTTTGTACGCAGTCTCCTGAGGTGCTCTTTCCTGCCCCTGTGATGATCTCCACTTCTTTGTTTTCAATGGAGCTTTGAGAAAAGTTGGGTCTCATTCAAATTCAGGTGGCACCAGGCCTTATCAGCAGTGCAAAACTGTATCCAGCCAGGGCCCATCAATAATGCCAGCAGGCAGTGTTGTGGACTTAGCTCAGTTTCAGATAATAGCAGTGTCACCACCACATTAACCTGCAAGATAGATGGAAATGAGGATCTGATTAATCACTGTTAGCCTTGCTTGGCTGATGCATGTTTGCATCTGGGGTAATGGGTCTGCTGAGTGCACAAATACCTCTTGTGTGTGTCCTGCCACACGATTTCCTTTGGGTTTGGTTAACAGAAGGAATACTTTTGAGGGGAATCAGGCAGTTGGACTACTTTGCAGTGTCATGAGAGAGAAGAAGAGCACTTAACAGCATCCCCATGCATCGTGCCCCTGCAACTTTTAGCAGCACTCCTTTCTGCTATCAGAGGTACCCCATAGGTGATTTAGAGCACTGATGTAGCCCTTCAGGTTGTTCTTATCTCTGATCTCATTGCTTTTCCAGTGGAGGGAAGGCAAATGAAAGGCAAGGCTGCTACTCAGTGCCACCTTGATTCTTTGGTATAAGGTCTATTTTTCTGCTCAATCCATCAGGCCATTTTTCTGGCCACAATCAGTGGCAAGAAACCCCAGAAATCCCTGCGATGGACTAGCAATGAATTCAAACTCATAGAATCAAACAGGTTGGAAGAGACCTCCAAGATCATCCAGACCAACCTAGCACCCAGCCCTGGCCAATCAACCAGACCATGGCACTAAGTGCCCCAGCCAGGCTTTGCTTCAACACCTCCAGGGACAGCAACTCCACCACCTCCCTGGGCAGCCCATTCCAATGCCAATCACTCTCTCTGACAACAACTTCCTCCTAACATCCAGCCTAGACCTGCCCTGGCACAGCTTGAGACTGTGTCCCCTTGTTCTGTTGCTGGTTGCCTGGCAGAAGAGCCCAACCCCAGCTGGCTACAGCCTCCCTGCAGGCAGCTGCAGGCAGCAATGAGCTCTGCCCTGAGCCTCCTCTGCTGCAGGCTGCACCCCCCCAGCTCCCTCAGCCTCTCCTCACAGGGCTGTGCTCCAGGCCCCTCCCCAGCTTTGTCGCCCTCCTGTGGACACCTTCCAGTACTGCAACATCTCTCTTGAGTTGAGGGGCTCAGAACTGGACACAGCACTCAAGGTGTGGCCTGAGCAGTGCTGAGCACAGGGGCAGAAGAACCTCCCTTGTCCTGTTGCCCACACTGCTCCTGAGCCAACCCAGGATGCTTTTCCATTCCTTGTTGAATCCTAACATTATCCTTGGCAGGGTAGATATGTGAATGTATATTTGCACATGGCTGCTTCCACAGGACTGCAGCATCCATGAATTCCAAAGACCAGAAAATTCTGCAGAGGTGAAAGAGATCAAAAGCTGCTTCAGGCTTTGTGGCTCTCACTTATGCAGCCTGGAGAGCATTTTTTTCCAGCTCTCTGAATTTGATGTGTATCTTCTCTTTTGAATATGATTGCAGGCAAACTGGTTCTGATCTGTATGTTATCAGCTAGCAAAAGCCTTTGAGCAGTTCTAAGGTGCCATGTGGCTGCTCATGCAGCCTTCTGGTGGAGAGATAAAATGCTCTGTTGGGTTCTCTTTCAGGTACCTAAACCCCTACTCTACCTCTCATAGGTCAAAGGTTGTCTTTTAGACAACAGTGCCATGTTTCTAGGAAAAGAATAGGTTCTGAAAGGCTGTCTGAGGGTTGCATTTCAGCTGAGGAGTTGGCCCCATCTAAGCAAATGAGAGCTGGAATCACTGGAACTGCTGTTTGCTTGAACTAGACTTCATTCTCCATTGGATTATTCAGGTTCTAGAATCACTGGAACTGCTGTTTGCTTGAACTAGGCTTCCTTCTCTGTTGGAATATTCAGGTTCTAAGAGTTTGGTTATTGGATGCAAAATGATATTTTCTCTCTCTCTTTATTCTATAGTATCTTGCTTGTTTTGTTGGAAACCCAAAGTTAAGCTGTTCAGGAGTGATTTCCTAGCAGATGGATCTGAGGGTTGCATTTGCAGTAGAGCCTCATGCCCAAGCCAGTCTTCAAAATGGACCCCAGCCTTTGACTTTCTCAGCCCCAGCCCTACACATGCCCAGCTCCTGCAGTCAGGGCAGTGAGGAGCAGCCCTGCAAATGAAGCCATGGGCACCGGAGATGTCCACCTTCTCTCATCGGCTGTCTCACAACACTCTGCCTTTCCTGGCAGTGACCCCAAGCCTTTGAGACACTTACTGCTGCCTTCCTCAGCTTCAGCTGGGATCCTCCTGAGAGCAACCAGATCATAGCCAGTGAGACAGGAACTCAGAAATGCTGAGCTGTTTCATCAGCCCAGAATCTCTATTTCAGTCCACCAGTTTCATCCCCTCCCAAGCTATAAAACTGTTTCCTAATCCTCTCTTCCAAGAGCTGGAGAATTAAATGTTGTCTGGAGTCCCTGACAAGATCAGTTATAATTTTTAGTGCCCTTGTTCTGCTAAATTCCCATTTCCTGGGTGGAGCTGTGAGGAGTGCATGTCCTTGTGGAAGTGTATGTGTGGGTGCAGATGCATGCTCTGGTTCTGCAGGCCATGTGATTTTATGTCTCCAGATGTCTATAACTTCCCCTGATGTTAATGGAAGCTCTGACAGCCCTTGCAGAACGTTTTAGAGGAGGGGATGCTTTTCCTGTTGATCCATTTTATTGCTTTTCCATAAGGAACGTTTCTTACTGTGAGAAATGATCAGAAAATCAGCTTGCTTAATGACCCAAGGCAAGCTCTGCTGCAGGCTGGGCAGTCAGTGGAAACAGTCCCCAGAAACTCCTCAGCTTTCTAAAACCATAGGGCCCTCTTTGTTTTACTCACATAGGATCATAGAATCACAGAATCAAGCAGGTGGGAAGAGAGCTCCAACCTCATCCAGTCCAACCTAGCACCCAGCCCTGGCCAATCAACCAGACCATGGCACTAAGTGCCCCAGCCAGGCTTTGCTTGAACACCTCCAGGGACAGCAAGTCCAGCACTGCCCTGGGCAGCCCATTCCAATGCCAATCACTCTCTCTGCCAACAACTTCCTCCTAGCATCCAGCCTAGACCTCCCCTGCCACAACTTGAGACTGTGTCCCCTTCTTCTGTTGCTGGGTTGCCCAGGGAGGTGGTGGAGGTACCATTACTGGAGGTGTTGAAGAAAAGAATGGATGAGGCACTCAGTGCCATGGTCTGGTTGATTGGCCAGGGCTGGGTGCTAGGTTGGCCTGGCTGAGCTTGGAGGTCTCTTCCAACCTGCTTGATTCTATGATTCTATGATTCTTGCAGATTTCTTCTGTCTATTAATCCACACAGTTTTTGTTAGCCACCTCTGTGCCCCTCTTCATTTCTTACACAGTGGATTCTTTTTCCTCCTAGCTGCTGCTTTTTTAACTGTAGCTTTTTCTCCTTTCTGTACTTTAAAACCCCTGCATATTTATCTTCTAATTAAATCACCAGGAGGCATATTTGGAGCCCCCAGGGTTCACTTTGAAGTACGAAAAGGAAAAGGCATACTCTGTGCTATAAACAAAATGTTAATTTGAATTAATTGAAGGAAATGCTCTGCCTATGATAGCCTTGTTTCTGAATAATTAATCATTTCAGCCAGCAAAGTAAACATTATGCCCCTGAATTTTGCTTCTGGTCCTACCAGTGTCAGGCTGAAGCAGCTCTGCCCATGTGAATGGAATTAGTCTCAGTCGATGTTGGTTCAGCTAAAAGCAGGCTCTGGCCCCAGAGCACTACTGGGGAAAGTGCATTTTGGTCTGCACTGTATCCAAACAGTGTGAAGCACTTCCAGTGCTGATCACAGAGAGAGTGATTGGCATTGGAATTGGCTGCCCAGGGAGGTGGTGGAGTCACTGTGGCTGGAGGTGTTGAAGCCAAGCCTGGCTGGGGCACTTAGTGCCATGGTCTGGTTGATTGGCCAGGGCTGGGTGCTAGTTTGGCCTGGATGATCTTGGAGGTCTCTTCCAACCTGGTTGATTCTATGATTCTATGAACAAGACCACGGCACTAAGTGCCTGATCCAGTCTTTTCTTGAACACCTCAGCTCCAGTTCTTGCATAGCAGCAAAAGTCTTCTTGACAGCACAAGCACAAGGCAGAGGAGAAACAAATATTTCAAGTAATTTCTTAATAGTTAAAAGGAATAAAATGTCTCACCCTTGCCCTCCTCAAGAGTCTGGGACTTGACACATTTTCTGGCTCTGTTTCTAGTCTGTACAGCTGCTTATAGAATCATAGAATCATCGAATCAACCAGGTTGGAAGAGACCTCCAAGATCATCCAGTCCAACCTATCACCCAGCCCTACCCAGTCAACTAGACCATGGCACTGAGTGCCTCATCCAGGCTTTTCTTGAAGACCCCCAGGGACGGTGCCTCCACCACCTCCCTGGACAGCCCATTCATTGCATTAATGTCTGGCCCTTCCCCTTTCTAATAGCATTTTCCCCTGAATTCCATGAAGATCAAACCATTTTGGGGCAGTATTTACTCTCAAGCCATGCTGAGTGACATCAGAAGGGCATTAAAGACCCCCCCAAACAACAAAACAGGAGTCTTATAATTCAAGCACGCCTTTGTTGTGGAAGGGCAGGTTAATGGTTGGGCTCAGTGATCCTAAAGGTCTTTGCCATCCTAAGTGATTCTATGATTAGTTTTATACATAACACAAGGGGAAAGATGGTTATGGTTTAGAGTGCACGTGAAAACTTTGATTGAAATGAGTTGTTTCCACTCAAGTGGTCTTACAGTGGTGTGTTTTTAGGTGGCTTTTTCCTTAATGGTATAGGATAATGATAAGGAAGTCTTAAATCTTACTCAACTTTATAATAGAGGAAACACCCTTAAAGCAAATCAAAGCACTTAGCTGTTTTCTGTGTGTGAGGTGATTCTTAACAGGGATTTGAAGCCCAGGTTATTAGAGTCTTCTCTCCCTGGAATTAGAAAACTATGGGATCTGGAGGTGGGGGGGGAGAAGAAAACAACAAGGCCCTGACTTAAAATTTTAATCACAGATTCAGAAAGTGATTAGAAAAAGAGATTTGCAGAGCAGGGTTATTAATATTGAAATCAGTAATGCCTCTAAAGAGTTATAATTCCTCTCTTCTAGCAGGACCTCTTAAAGAGATTTATTTTCTTCCCCTGAATAATGTGAGTCTCAACTATCTAAAGGGTGATTATTGTCACAGTGCATTTCTAAGGTGCACCAGCACCTGCTTTTATGGAATTGCCCTTTGAGACAGAGAGTTCAAGCCTGCATTAATGGAGCTCTGCATGCTTGTACCAGTGCACAGCTACTGGTATCCTGCAGTGGTTTAGGAACCTGCAGGACCATCTATTTCTAGCTACTTGCCAGCTTTTCTGCTAGGTTCTCCTTCTTAACCAAAATAGGGGTGTCCAGAGGAGAGGAGTTGTTCTTTGTGAGGTGCAAGAGGGTTGCTGACATTGCTGTGATCCTGTTTTCCTCCATACAATGAACCCAACGTCTCTAACCATTGATCCTGAGAATGCAGCGAGGTACCCACCAGAGCTACTGGTCCTGAGCAGGTTGTACAATGTGTTGAGAAACAACCAGAAGCAGAACAAACACCAAGAAGTCAACCTCCTGATAGGGTTCATAAGCTTCTTGTTCAACACATGAGAGCTGGTGGAGGCCTCAATAGAGAATAAAAGAAGCTAAGAGTGAGAGTAGTGAGACACTGGCACAGGTTGTCCAGGGAGGTCATGGATGCTCCCTCCCCGGAGGTGTTCAAGGCCAGGTTAGATGAGGCTTTGGGCAACCTGGGCTGGCATAAAGTGTCTTTGCCCATGGCAGGGGGGGTTGGAACTCGATGATCTTTAAGCTCCCTTCCAAGCTAAACCATTCCATGTATCTGTGAATCCTTCTGTGGTGCATATTGCTCTGACTCAAAATGTGTCTTACCAAAACCCAGCTACTTGCAGTAACTATCTCCTGCCTTCACCCTCTGTAGATTTGCAGAGTGTGACTTCATTCTCTATTTTAGCCCTCTCTTCTCTTTTCTCTGACTCCTCCTCCTTTTAGCTCAGTAGTTCTCAGGCTGTTTAACACCTTCAGGCTTCAAATCCACCTCCCCTACACCTTCCTTCTCCTGTGTCAGAGTGTTGTAGCTCAACTGTAGATCCAGTACCCAGCTGAACCCGATGCGTGTTTAGAACACTAACTCTGCTTGAATGCATTTAATTAAGAAGTCCCCAAACCCTTAGCTGAATCCTGACAGCTGGATGTGGACTGCAACACAATAAATAAGTTTATTTGTCTGATTGCTGCAAGAATTCCTGACATGTGGCAGAATAGGCCTGGGTGGGTATTGTCCATTCACGCTGCTGCTCCTGAGGTCCCTTTTTGGCTGCTGCTGAGCCAGATTGTCCTGCCTTACCTTTGCCTCCTCAAATCATTTGTTGTCTTAAATTCAGCCCCACTAATGATCAGCAGAGTGTCAGTGCCAAGCTGGATACACTTGGCTAAGTCTGTGCTAACCACAAGTTCATCTAAAGAGCACTTTGAGCTACTCAGCACACAGAAGAGGTTCTTCAGATCTGCTCTCATCCATGCAGGTGCAGAAGGCAGCTAACTATTACCATCTGCTCCCTGGAACTGAGTTTGCAGGGGGAGCCAGAAAGCAGACACCTGTTTGGACTAGGTTTGCATGATAAATCATTGCCAAATTATGTTGCAAGAAGGGTATGAGGGAACGAGAACTGAACGAAGGAGGCAAGCGACTCGTCCTTTGCTAGCACAAAAAGGAAGGTAAAAGGGACAAAGCTGATGAGGTTGTAAATGGCATGCACCATTTGGGACCATACCATCAGGGAGTGGCTGAGGCAATTGGGGTTGTTCAGCCTGGAGAAAAAGAGGCTCAAGAGAAACCTTCTTACTCTCTGCAACTCTGTGTAAGGAGGTTGGAGCCAGGTGGGGTTGGGCTCTGCTGCCAGGAAACCAGCACCAGAACAAGGGGACACAGTCTCAAGTTGTGGCAGGAGTGGTCTAGGCTGGATGTTAGGAGGAAGTTGTTGGCAGAGAGAGTGATTGGCATTGGAATGGGCTGCCCAGGGAGGTGGTGGAGTCCCCATCCCTGGAGGTGTTCAAGAGAAGCCTGGATAAGGCACTTAGTGCCATGGTCTGGTTGATTGGCCAGGGCTGGGTGCTAGGTTGGACTGGATGAGGTTGGAGGTCTCTTCCAACCTGCTTGATTCTATGATTCCAGGATTCTTCTTCATAGGGAGTTCTATCTGTTCCTGGCTTTGGATTCTTGATGTGCTGCTGTTGCTCCACTTTCACTCCAGGCCCTGTCACTTCTGCCAAGTGACGTCTGCCACCTTCACCCTTGCAGAGGTGTGCTGCTTATGCATGGCAGGTGTCGCCAGAACGCCACTGCTGGCTGCATGCAGCCCAGCAACGAGAAGGTGCTTGTGCAGTTGGAAACCAGGCCTGCCTGCACTCCATTCCTGGCTGCTGCGTGAAGGTGAACTAAAATCAGTTCTAATTGGGACCCCCAGCATCTTGATTATGAGATGTATCAAGATTTAAATCCTGGTCATATGGTCCTTTTTACATGCTGATCGTGTGGTCCTGATTCATCCATTTGGATCTGCCCAGATTCAGCACACCACATCAAACATTTATTTACTTCTCACATCAGTTTGGTTTGTGTAATTGAGACATCTGCTTTGGGTGAAGAATTGTCCTAAGTGCTGCCTTAAGCACAATTTCTTCTCCCTGCCTCTGTGTTATAAATCATGATGCAACTTTTCAGCCACCTTTACTGCTTCTTTGATTTGCTGGAATTAAAGTGAAATGAACAATTGCCTCTCCAAGACACTGTGCCACTGTGCTCTGCAAAGTGCACAGAGCAGATGTTATCCTCTCTCTCTGACCTTATCCTTGCACTTGACTTCTGCTTGTTGACTTAGATTTTAATTGCTGCTCCTTCTCACAGCAAACAGCCATAAATCTTCCAAGGAATTTAACTATAGCTCTAAATTACATTGCATGGGTGGGGGTTGAGTACCTGCTTGCTCAGGAGAGCAGGTGATTCAGGAGAGGAAGTCACTGAGAGAGCAAGCAAGGCTATTTTGAGCAGGTTTCCTTGTGTGTGCTGTTCCTCTGGTTTGGAAGACACAAACTAATACCCTAATTTAGGCTTGATTTCATAAGCACAGCCTTGGCTCCTGCTCTGATTCAGTCTTCCCTTGCTTCACATTTTCCAGGCACTTCCTGCCAAGCTACATTTTTTCTTCCTTAGCAGACTGCTCTCTGCTATCTCCTGGTTACTCTTACACCAAGTCCCTTTAGGCACTGTTTCACTTCTTTTCAGCTACACATCCATTTGAACCATGGTGTGGGGGGGGGGGAGTGGAACTGTTAATTTGGCAGGACCTTGTCCATGCCAGAAATCAAGCTGCCATTAAATCACTATTATTTCATATGGCTACCACTGGAAAACACTTTGGAAAAGCCCTTTTTCTTCCCCCCTTTTTATCCTAAATGGCCACACAGAATCATAGAATCCACCAGGTTAGAAGAGACCTCCAAGCTCATCCAGTCCAACCTAGCACCCAGCCCTGTCCATGTTTCCTTCTCTTTTGGTTCTGCCCAAGAAATGAAGACTGGCAATAGCATCCCTGGGAACAGCAAAGGAAAACACCTTTGTTTCTCTTCTGTTCTAAGTAGTATTTGCTTAGGCTCATGATTTCAGAAGGATGATGATGATGATGATGATGATTGTTGTTGTTTCTGTTGTTGGTGGTGTTATTATTGTTGCTGTTATTATTGATGTTGTTATTGTTAGTAGTAGTGTTGTTGTGGTTAGTATTAATATTGTTTTGTTAGTAGTGGTATTATTAGTAGTAGTAGCATTATTGTTCTTGCTAATATTGTTATTATTGTTGATATTGTTGTTATTGTCAGCAGTATTATTGTTAGTAGTAGTAGTAGTACTGTTGTTAGTATTATTGTTGTTGTTAGTGTTACTTTAAAAGCTTCTCCTTATTATTTCCACAACTTAGCTACTTTGAGAAGTGTTTTTCCTGCTTCACATTAATTCTGGAAAGAAGAAGAAAAGAAAGGGAAACTTGGAAGAGGGAAGGTGATTTTCTTCCTCATGAACAATGCATCAGGGGCATCCTGTTTGGAGGTGGGGGGGAGCTGCCTGCAGTGCAGTGATGTATATGAATAACTGTGGTTGGGCATCTGTCTCTTCTTTGCACTGCTTAATAATGAGATGCTCTAAACCACTTTGTGCTCTCTCACTTGGAGGGTTTGTTAGCTTAGAGAGTCAATCAAAATATGAAGCAAACCAAACAAATTGGGTCAAGCTTCTGCATCTTGAAGGTGCAGCAGCAATGACTGAATGCTTCCTGGATTAAGGAGCCCTGTTGGGGAAGCAAATGGAGTGTGTCCATCTGTGAGAGCTAGGGAAAAGAAAACCCAAGGTTCCTATTCTAGGTCTCTTTTCAAGCCTCTTGGCTTCCTCATACTGTGGGTTAGATCTGAGAGTCTGAGCCAACTGAGGTTGAAATTTGACCCTGGAGAAGGAGAGGGAAAAGTGCTGCTGAGCTGCAAGCCCAAGGTTTGCTGTGCTGCTGAGATGTCTCTCTGGTATTGGTCTTGGACCTCAGGGAAGCTGCAGCTCCAGGGCATATTTCACCTGGGCCAGCAGCAGCAGCCTGGGTGTTCAACTGCCCGTGACAGGCCAGCAAATGGAGTCAGTTCAGATATTAAAGCTCTCTGAGAACCCTGGTAGCCTGCAACAGCACAGTTTAAGGGATTGCCCAGGAGCACCACATGGCACCACTCAAACAGCACAGCAGAGCGGCAGTGACTGCTGGCACGACACAGGCTGATAATGCCAAACAGAAGGAGGTCTGTGCAGGGGAGCTTGGCTCCGAGCTTGGGAAACACTCAGACCCACGACTGGGTTGTCAGAGGCGTGGTGCAGAAGTGTTTCCTCTGTGTGGCTGTTATTTTTGGTACCAGATGTCATCGCTTATGGCATTGTGGAAGAAGAAGTTTGCAGATGCTGCTAAGTGATAAAGTGGCAGCATTATCATTTTGTGTAACCTCAGCACTTAGGCAGTCAAGATCTTAACAGCACTGGAGCAGTGTGTTCAAGGGCTGTTTTGACCCACAAACCCCGCTAGGGCATCTCTCCCCTGTTCTAGTGAGAAGTAATCCAGATACTGTGCACTGAATCACAGAATCAGAATCAGTCAGGGCTGGAAGGGACCACAGTTCCAACCCACTTGCCATAGGCAGGGACACCTCACACTAGATCAGGCTGCCCACAGCCTCATCCAGCCTGGCCTTAAACACCTCCAAGGATGAGGCTTCCACCACTTCCCTGGGCAACCCCTTCCAGGCTCTCACCACCCTCATGTTCAACAACTTCTTCCTAACATCCAGTCTGAATCTCCCCATTTCCAGCTTTGTTCCATTCCCCCCAGTCCTATCCTTACCTGACAACCTAAAAAGTGCCTCCCCAGCTTTCTTGTAGCCCCCTTAAGATACTGAAAGGTCACAAGAAGGTCACCTGGGAGCCTTCTCCTCTCCAGACTCAACAGCCCCAACTCCCTCAGTCTCTCCTCATAGCAGAGCAGCTCCAGCCCTCTGCTCATCCTCGTGGCTCTTCTCTGCACCCCTTCCAGCACATCCATAGTCCTCTTGCAATAGAGGCTCCAGCACTGGATGCAGTACTCCAGGTGGGGTCTCAGCAGTGCAGAGCAGAGGGCAGTATCACTTCCCTCGCCTTGCTGCCCACACTTCTCCTGATGCAGCCCAGGCTCTGTTTGAACCTTGCTCCTGTGATGCTCAGGAGAGTTTGGCTCTCCATACAAAAGGTGTTTTAGGGAATGGTTAGAATTTGCAAGGAAAGGCTGTCTGAAAATGGAGGTTTTGACACTGGTCTGTTTTCAAAGGCTGCCTTCATTTCAGCTTGAGAAACTCACTCTGTAAAGCCAGTCCTGTATTCCCAGCCAAGCCCAGTGGAGTCACTGGAGAATTTCTTTAGATTTCTTTTCATTCAGTGAAAAATAACTGAGTTCTGTTTGCAAAGACTGCAAAAAGCCCCAAACTCCCAGCTGTAGAATATTAATAAATAGCTATTTGATTTTTAAACACAGAAAGCTCTCAGGTAAGTGGGTGAGAAAAATCTCCAAGATTTGTTGGTTTCTGACTGACTTTATACCTTCTGAAACCTGACCTTATTTGTTCTTGCTGAAAACAAAGTGCTGGAGCCTAGAGAGCAATCATTTCATTTAGCTGTTTCATCCCCTGAGCTGATGTTGGGCTACCCAGCCTGCAGCAAAGCCCCTGTGGTCTGCAGCTATCACATGGACCTCACCCAGGCAACCATCCTGCACACTGCCTCTGCCTTTGCCAGTACTGCCAGGCCATGTGCAGTGTCAGCTGTAGTGTCCCCTCTGGGCTGCAGAGGGGGAGGTTTAATTACAGTTCATAGAATCATAGAATCAGCCAGGTTGGAAGAGAGCTCCAAGATCATCCTGGGTCTCACCCAGCCCTGGCCAATCAGCCAGACCATGGCACTAAGTGCCTCATGCTGGCTTGGCTTCAACACCTCCAGGGACAGCAACTCCACCACCTCCCTGGGCAGCCCATTCCAATGCCAATCACTCTCTCTGCCAACAACTTCCTCCTAACATCCAGCCTAGACCTGGCACAGCTTGAGGCTGTGTCCCCTTGCTCTGTTGCTGCTTGCCTGGCAGAAGAGCCCAACCCCCCCTGGCTACAGCCTCCCTTCAGGTAGCTGCAGACAGCAATGAGGTCTGCCCTGAGCCTCCTCTGCTGCAGGCTAAAGAACCCCAAATGTTGTTACAGCCCAGGGAGTCTTTTGAATGCCTTCCTGGAGGGAAAATAAAAATCAAGCCAGCTTTTTTTTTGAGGTGCTGGTCAGGGTATTTGTTTCCTTAGCCTGATCTGGGCTAGGCTGGCAATGGTCTCCAGAGAAATAGATTTGTTCTCTCAGCATTCATGGCTTAACTTGCAGACTGGAATGGATGCTAAGAATGACTTCAGCTGGGTCAGACTGAGATTTGGGATATTGTCTGTCCATACACAGCATCTCCTGCTCTCATAGAATCATAGAATGGTCTAGGTCTGGAGGGACCTTTAGAGGTTGTCTGGTGAAACCTCCCTGCAGTGAGCAGGGACAGTTTTAGTAGAGCAGGTTGCTCAGAGCCCTAAAACATCTGACCTGGACTGGACATCTCCCACCTCTCTGAGCAACCTGCTGTTTCACCACCCTCAGTGTCAAAAATGTCTTTCTTATATCTCACCTAAATCTCCATCTTTCAGTTCAAAACCATCACCCTTTCTCCTGTCACAAGAGGCCCTGCTGAAAAGTCTGTGCTCAGCTTTCTTAAAGTATTTAAAAGCCACCAGAAGGTCTCCCCAGAGCCTTTTCTTCTCCAGGCTGAACAATCCTAACTCTCTCAGCCTGGCTTCCAGCCCTCCCATCGTTGTTGTTGCCTCCTCTGGCTCTGTTCCATTAGGTCTATGTCCTCCTTGTTCTGAGGGCTCCAGCAGTGCAGGTGGGGTCTCAGCAGAGATGAAGAGAGGGGCAGAATCACCTCCCTTTGACCTACTGGCTGTGCTGCCTTTGACATGTCTGACTTGCTGGGCTGGGAGCACAGGCTGCCAGCTCATGTCCAAATACCTTGCCAGGCAAAATGGAGAACTGCCCAGGCAGTTGCTGCAGGCCCAGGATGAGGAACAGAATCATGGAATTGCCAGGGCTGGAAGGCAACTCAAGGATTATCCAGTTCCAACCCCCCTGCCACGGGCAGGGACCCCTCACACTAGAACAGGTTGCTCAGAGCCACATTCAGCCTGGCCTTAAACACCTCCAGGAAAGAGGCTTCCAGCACCTCTCTGGGCAACCTGTTCCATTGTCTCACCACCCTCCTGCTGAAGAGCTTCTTCACAGAATCATAGAATTAAGCAGGTTGGAAAAGACCTCTAAGATCATCAAGTCCAGCTTGTCACCTAACCCTTCTAATTAATTAACCCATGGCACCAAGTGTCTCATCCAGCCTCCCCTTAAACACCTTCAGCGATGGTGACTCCCCCATCTCCCCAGGCAACCCATTCCAGTGGGCTTCCTAACACCCAGTCTGAATCCACCCATTTTAGTTTTGCTCCATACATTTGTTGCTGCTCTGCAAGCCTTTGCTTCCAGCTGTCTGCTCTGTGTTTATTGCTGACGAATGAGCTAGAGCACTTGGACAGGCTCCTTCTATTCCTTAATCACATACAAGTATGTAAATGCAGGTGACATCCCTGACAGACTGCTTTCAGTTCTTATCTGCTGCAGCACATTTCCTGGGCTTTGCTCCTTCCAGCACTGCTGGGAGTTCAGTGTGGATTCCAGAAAGCAAACAGGAAATAATTCTTCATTTCAGTCGTTGCTGGAAAACGAGCTGAGACTGTGATGTCTGTGACACACGAGAGCACACCGCTCCAACTGTGTCACTGGCATTCAGGGCTGGGACCACAGCCCTGCAACCTGCACTTAAAACGCTGCTAAGCCCCTTTGGAGCAGCATTTCCCATGGAAACGCAGCGATCTGTTGGAATAAGCTGACACAGAGCATGATGATATAATTGATGTCATTTAGTTGCCTTTTAGGTCCTCTTGGTTGATCCCTTGGAACAAGTTTATTAGTGGTTAAGGTGAAATTTCTGCAGTGAAAGAGGTGAATTTATTGGGTTGAAAGGACAATCTCCCTCCCTCTCTCCCTCCCTTCCTCCCTATCTTCCTCCTTCTCTCCTTCCTTCCTTCCTTCTTCCCTTTCTCCCTCTCTCCATTCCTCTTTCACACTCTTTCACTCTCTTCCTGTGTCCCTCTGTCTTTGTTTCTTTCTCTCTTTCTTTCTTTCTTTCTTTCTTTCTTTCTTTCTTTCTTTCTTTCTTTCTTTCTTTCTTTCTTTCTTTCTTTCTTTCTTCTTCCTTCCTTCCTTCCTTCCTTCCTTCCTTCCTTCCTTCCTTCCTTCCTTCCTTCCTTCCTTCCTTCCTTTCTTCTTTTTCTCTTTCTCTTTCTTTCTTTCTTTCTTTCTTTCTTTCTTTCTTTCTTTCTTTCTTTCTTTCTTTCTTTCTTCCTTCCTTCCTTCCTTCCTTCCTTCCTTCCTTCCTTCCATCCTTCCTTCCTTCCTTCCTTCCATCTTTTTCTCTTTCTTTCTTTCTTTCTTTCTTTCTTTCTTTCTTTCTTTCTTTCTTTCAAGTTCCTTCCTTCCTTCCTTCCTTCCTTCCTTCCTTCCTTCCTTCCTTCCTTCCTTCCTTCCTTCCTTCCTTCCTTCCTTCCTTCCTTCCCTCCTTCCCTCCTTCCCTCCTTCCCTCCTTCCCTCCTTCCCTCCTTCCCTCCTTCCCTCCTTCCCTCCTTCCCTCCTTCCCTCCTTCCCTCCTTCCCTCCTTCCCTCCTTCCCTCCTTCCCTCCTTCCCTCCTTCCCTCCTTCCCTCCTTCCCTCCTTCCCTCCTTCCCTCCTTCCCTCCTTCCCTCCTTCCCTCCTTCCCTCCTTTCTTTCTTTCTTTCTTTCTTTCTTTCTTTCTTTCTTTCTTTCTTTCTTTCTTTCTTTCTTTCTTTCTTTCTTTCTTTCTTTCTTTCTTTCTTTCTTTCTTTCTTTCTTTCTTTCTTTCTTTCTTTCTTTCTTTCTTTCTTTCTTTCTTTCTCTCTTTCTTTCTCTCTTTCTTTCTCTCTTTCTTTCTCTCTTTCTCTCTTTCTCTCGCAGAGTGAGTAACCTGCCTAGGTAAGCCTCTGCTTGTTCTCCTGCAGCAACACAACGAGCGCTTTTGTGCGCCAGCTGCATAGCAGAGCCTGAACATTGGAGCGATGTTGAGCGGCTTCTGGCTCCGCACGTCTGCGCTGCGGCATTCCGCGGGGTTTGTGCCTCTCCTTGGCTCAGGTGCTAATTCGGTGCTGAATGGGTTGTTCCCTCTGAACAGAGAGCACAAGACAAATGACAATAGCTTTCTGAAGGCATTGTGTGCGCAGACTGTGATTAAGAAGCAGCCGAGTACTGGAAACCCATTTGCTCCCCTTACCTTGTGGTTGGGTGTCTGGGAGCTGCTGCAGGGGATGGGTTTAGAGGAATTAATCCTTTCACAGGGAGATAAGCTGGAAGTTGTGTTTGCATGTGGATGCTTTGCCCCTCCCCACCAGTTGCCTGGCGTTTATTAAAGGCACACACCATAAAAAAGAAGTTAAGAACTGATGCAATGGGTTTTTTTCCCATTAGAGGGAGGAGAATTTTGTATTTTGAGGCTTTTGCAGCTAATTGATTTACATAAATTTTCTCCTGGCATCTTTTGGCAACTGACATGGTTGGGAATTTCATTTGCTTTCCCAGCTCTGGTAACAGCTGATGGGCAGCAGCTCCTGACTCTAGACAGTGACAGCAGAGGATGGAACAGTCCAGCCAGTTGTTTTTTTTCCCATTAAGCAGAGGATGACTGTGCTGGGGAAGAGGACACAATGTGCTGAGCAGGCTGGCAGCAGGTCAGGCTCACTGGGTAGGATAACAAGAGTCTCCTGAACACCAAAGCCATGTTTCTGAACATAAACTGAAGAGCTCACACATGTTCTCCCTCCCTCAAGTGCTGAGCACACATTGCTCTAATGGCTGCTTAGGAAACTAAAGCTTTAGTTTTCTTCTAGCTGTTTCTTTGAGAGGAAATAGCCTAGCCCAAACTTGGGTGGCAGGCAGAAGTAGGAAAAGCATGAAGGGGATCTGATCCAGCATTTTACACTTGTCACAAGTTTAGGAATCACTGCAGAAACAAAGCTGTTGGCAAATGAATTGGTAGTGTGTTAGTGTAAGTACTGGCAGGCTCCACTTCCCCTCTTAGTCTTAACCCAGCAATTAAAAGGTCAAGAGATTTGGGGCTCATTCTGGTGATTCTTCCTTGCTGCTCTCTTTTTTCAAGGCTTAGCAGAGTAGATTGTTCTCAGACCCTTCTCTCCTTGGACTCTACACTGCTCTTCTATGCAGGGTGAACTTCAGGATGAATGCTCCACTGCAGAACCATCCAGCTGCTGATGCTCAGGCACGTCCAGTGAGTGCTCCACTGCAGATCCATCCAGCTGCTGATGCTCAGACAGGTCCAGTGAGTGCTCCACTGCAGAACCATCCAGCTGCTGATGCTCAGGCACGTCCAGTGAGTGCTCCACTGCAGATCCATCCAGCTGCTGATGCTCAGACAGGTCCAGTGAGTGCTCCACTGCAGATCCATCCAGCTGCTGATGCTCAGGCACGTCCAGTGAGTGCTCCACTGCAGAACCATCCAGCTGCTGATGCTCAGACAGGTCCAGTGAGTGCTCCACTGCAGAACCATCCAGCTGCTGATGCTCAGGCACGTCCAGTGAGTGCTCCACTGCAGAACCATCCAGCTGCTGATGCTCAGGCACGTCCAGTGAATGCTTCACTGCAGAACCATCCAGCTTCTGATGTTCAAGCAGGTCCAGGGTGCAGGCACAGCTTGGGGTCATGCTGATGGCAGTCTTCTCCTCGCTGACACTGGTGTCCTTTAGGGACCCTGTCCTTTCCCAGACAGCACACCATTTTTTTGGTTGTGCAATTCAGCTTCCTAACAGAAGCAACTTAAATGTATGGACTTTTGATTAAAGGAAGATGCCACTTGTGTGTAGTGGTTTGTTGGAGCTGTGGCTTTTGCTGTGTGTTAGGCAGGAGTGGGAGCAGTCATGCTCACGTTCAGAGCAAAGCCTATCTGGATGCTGAGTGTCCTCCTCCTTTTCCCCTGCTGTCACCAGAACAACTGTGAACAAAACTGACTCACAAATCCATTCTTCTCTTGCTTGCCTCGATACTTTAAATGTTAATTACTTAATGATTGAAGAGACCTTTTTGTTCTCTTCTACAATGTAGTTATATCTGCTAAGGTGAATGGAAAACAAAGCAGAGGTTAGGCAAAGCCAAAGTCAAGTGGCAGGCCTGAAGGAGGACCAAGGGACTGAGAGCTGCCATGGAATAAGAAGTGTGGGTTTTGTATGGGCATCTTCTTTGTAACTGGAAGCTTGATGCTACTGAGGAGCTGTCAGGAGGACTCTGAGCAAAGACAGTTTGATTGCAAATATTCTTGCCAAGGGAACAACTAAAACCCCAAACCCAATCAGCCCTGGGTGTTTGATTTATAATTAACAGGAGTAAAAGTCTAATCACAAATGTAGCTGCCACATCTAGGCATGGCATCAATATTTTATGCAGTGCTTGAAAGTTGCATGTAATGTGGACTGTAAAATTTGACTGGTACAGTAAATGAAGTTATTAAACCTTTAAACAAGAGATTCTGGACTCTCACATTTGTGGAAGCATTGGAGGGTTTGAACAATGATCCTATAAACTGCAGCCTGTCATAACAATTGCTTCTTTCTCTGCAGAATGCCCCATTAAAATGGGGGAGGAAAATGAAAAGCAGAAGGTGGGAAGGACTTCAGATAAACTCCAGAGTCTGAATTTTGCTCTCATGTACATTCCTAAGTGATATTCACTGTCTTGAGATGGAGGCTTAAGGCAGGTTGTAGGTTCAGGAGCTTCGTGCACAGTTGTGATGGTTTGGGTGTTACCTGCACACACATCCACACACACACACTTGTGATCTTTGATCACATTGGTGCTTCTGTGCTCCACAACCTCCCTGGAGGTGTTCAAGGCCACGTTGGATGAGGCCTTGAGTGTGGTTGGAGGAGACTAACCCTGGTACCATGAGTCAGGAGGCTTGGGGAGAAGATGCTGGGTCTGGCTGGCCAGAATATACCTTTCATGTGAACTCTTCCTGCATCTTAGAATCATAGAATGGGTTGAGTTGGAGGAGACTTTAAAGATCATCTAGTTCCAAGCCCCCTGCCGTGGGCAGGGAAGTGTTCAGCTGAATCAGGCTGCTCAAAGCCCCATCCAGCCTGCCCCTGAACACTGGGTAACCTGTTTCAGTGCCTCATCAGCCTCATGGTGAAGACCTTCCTCCTTATATCTAATCTAAGTCTCCCCTCTTCCAGTCTGAAGTGTTTACCCCTTATTCTATCACTGCATGCCTCTGTAAAAAGTCCCTCTCCAGCTCTCCTGTAGGCCACTTCAAATGCTGACAGGCTGCTGTAAGCTCTCCCTGGAGCTTTTTCTTCTCCTGGCTGAATAGCTCTCAGTTTTTCTTTGTAGTAAAAGGAGCTCCATCTCTCTGATCATCTACTCTGAACTCACTCTGCTCTCAGGAGGCTTCTCTTGGGTTTAAACAAAAATCTTCTTTACTCTGTGGGTGACAAAGCCCTGGAGCAGGCTGTCCAGAGGAGTTGTGGAGTCTCCTTCTGTGGAGCAATTCTGAACTCACCTGTACATTGTTATCCTGTGCAACCTGCTTTGGATGACCCTGCTCTTAGCAGGGAGATTGACCTGGATGATCTCCAGAGGTCCCTTTCAACCCCTACCATGCTGCCACTCTGAGTTACAGCTCTGGCCCAGCACTGTGCTGACATCTCTCAACTTGCCTTTCTCCCTCTCTTCTCCAGCCCTTGATTCACACCATCAGTGCCCTCCTGCACGCTGCCCTGACAGTATTTAACTCGTGTGTGTGGAAAGCAGTGGCATTACAAGCACCCTCGATGCCATGCCAGGGCAGAGGCTGAGCCTTAGTGCAGAGTCACAGATGCTCCTCATTCTAAAAGCCCCATTACCATCCCATCTGCTGCTTGTTTGCTCCAGCACCATCAGATTTCAAACTCAGAGAGGGAAATAGAAACTACTGCACCAAATGAGGCTGTTTCATGGCCCCTTTCATTATTGCTGTCTTTCAAAATGGATTTTAATGCTGGCTTTTAAAATGGTTTTCATGTTGTCTTTTAAAATGGATTTAGCTAAGGCTTTTTAGACATCCTCTATTAGGGGACAGGCTGAGACAGTAGGGTCTGTTCAGCCTGGAGAAGAGAAGGCTCCAGTGAGACCTTAAAGCAGCCTTCCAGTATCTGAAGGGAGCTTAAAAGAAAGCTGGGAAGGGACTTTTTATAAGGACTTGTAGTATTAATATGAAGGGGAATGGATTGAAGCCTGAGGAGGGAAGATCTAGACTGGAGATTAGGAAGAAACTCTTTGCAGTGAGGGTAGTGAGACACTGGAACAGGTTGCCCAAAGAGATCATGAGTGACACCCCCCCCACCAAGGGGTGTTTGAGGCCAAGTTGGATGAAGTCTTGCACAACCTGAGCCTAGTGGAATGTGTCCCTGCCCTTGGTAGGGGGGTTGGAACTGGATGACCTTTAAGATGCCTTCCAACCCAACCCATTCTATGTTTCTGTCAAATCATTTCTTTTAGAGAGGCACAGGATGTTAGAATCCAAATGAGGCAAACATCTAACTCCTCAGGAAACTGCTCAAGTAATTCCTTTCTTTGGCTGTTTTGCTTCTGTTGCCCCTGTTTAGAGGGCTCCACGCAGCAAGTTGTGTAATTAACAGGACTGCAGGAGTCAGAAAGAGAAACCCATCTGAGAGAGCCCACTCATAGAATCAACCAGGCTGGAAGAGACCTCCAAGATCATCCAGTCCAACCTAGCACCCAGCCCTATCCAGCCAACCAGACCATGGCACTAAGTGCCTCATCCAGGCTTTTCTTGAAGACCTCCAGGGATGGTGCCTTCACCACCTCCCTGGGCACTAAGTGCCCCATGCAGTCCTCTCCTGAACACCTCCAGGGATCAATCCTCTTTCTGCCTTCTGACAGAGCTGAGCTTGCAGAGCAGCTCTGGGGCATGTCCATGCCTGAAGTCGTTCCAACAGGAAGGTGGTGGCAGCAGGAAATGGGCCAGTCTGGCAAACATCCCTGTTTTCCAGCATTATTGAAGGGCAAGAACCCAAGTTAAGGGAAAGTGCTTTGTCTTTCCAGGAAAGCAATGTATGGCTTTAAACACCCCGAGTAAAACATGCACTGTCATCCTAATCCTTTGTTTACTTTGAATCCTCCCCAGACTACGGCAGCGACCTCAGTGGGCAGGAGTTTATTTAGTCGTGGAGTCAATCACTCTTGTCAACTGCCTGCCTTGGGAAGGAATGGGGCTGCAGGAAAAGCTGCTGGTCCAGCCAGGCTGTGAGATGCCAGAGCTGAGCAGGAACAGGGACTGTAAACCAAAATGTGTTAATCTGGAAGGCCTTTAACAGCCCCAAACAGAGGAAACCAGAAGCGCTGGCTGGGCACGAGCTGGAGCCAGGCTGGAGTGCAGCTAAAGCAGCAAAGCTTCTCTCCTTACCCCTCCCATCCTCAGGCAACCTTTCCACTTTGGAGGCCTGTGAACCCTGCTCATGAGGAGGTTCATAACAGAGCTGTTCCATTCCCTTCAGCATCTTTATAGCTCTGCACTGGACTCTCTCAAGCAGTTCTATGTCCCTCTTGAACTGGGGTGTTCAGGACAGAGTACTACAGATGCAGCCTCACCAGGGCAGAGTAGAAGGGCAGGAGAACCTCTCTTGATCTACTAATCTCAGCCATTTTAACACACCCCAGAATGGAATCAGTGCCATTATCATAATTATCATTATCATGATGAAGATGAGGCAGCAGTGTGCCCAGGTGGGCAGCAGAGCCAATGGCAGCCTGGCCTGGCTCAGGAGCAGTGTGGGCAGCAGGACAAGGGAGGTTCTTCTGCTCCTGTGCTCAGCACTGCTCAGGACACACCTTGAGTGCTGTGTCCAGTTCTGGACACCTGAATTCAAGAGAGATGTTGAGGTGCTGGAAGGTGTCCAGAGAAGGGCAGCAAGGCTGGGGAGTGGCCTGGAGCAGAGCCCTGTGAGGAGAGGCTGAGGGAGCTGGGGGTGTGCAGCCTGCAGCAGAGGAGGCTCAGGGCAGAGCTCATTTTCCCTCACCACCCTCCTCAGAGGGTAAGACTTCTCCTAAAGTCACCCTCCAAATGCCCCTGGTTTTACTAGCAGCATATAATTGAATTCCAATGGGAAGAGGGGGAAGTTTAGAGGGTTCTTGTTGTCCGACTGTTACATTTGGTGATTAAATGCATTAAAGCAATAACTCAGAGCGAAGGGGGAGAGCTGAGGGCAGGGAAGTTGGCTGTGTAAACACTCAGGGAGCCATGCTGGATAGCCAGGCCCCTTATCTTGTGAAAATGATTTATAGAAAACAACTTGATTGCATTTTCAGCCCTACTGCCGCTGGGTGATTAGATGAGAGCTCTTTGTTGTTGTGACTGTCAGCTTTAACTAAACTTAACTCCATCTGCTTTTCATTTAGCAGCCACCACCTCGCTCTGGCAGGCAGCTGCCAGGTGAAGAACAATCTGGAGGCTGATGCTGCCGGGGGTTTGCAACCCTTGGTTCAACTCTCCGGCCTCCCACAGGCTTCCTGCCAGAAAGGCTGCCATCACCTCAGCCCTCAGCGAGGGCTCTTGAAAGAGCTCCTCCATCTTTGCTGATTTAAGCTGCACATTTCTCAGGCAGGGCCTCTAATGCTAGGCTGAAGCTGTCTGGTGCTCAGGAGTGCCAATGCTATAGGGTCTGGTGTTCAGGAGTGCCAATGCTATAGGGTCTGGTGCTCAGGAGTGCCAATGCTATAGGGTCTGGTGTTCAGGAGTGCCAATGCTATAGGGTCTGGTGCTCAGGAGTGCCAGTGCTATAGGGTCTGGTGCTCAGGAGTGCCAATGCTATAGGGTCTGGTGCTGAGGAGTGCCAGTGCTATAGGGTCTGGTGCTCAGGAGTGCCAATGCTATAGAGTCTGCTGTTCAGGAGTGCCAATGCTATAGGGTCTGGTGCTCAGGAGTGCCAGTGCTATAGGGTCTGGTGCTCAGGAGTGCCAATGCTATAGGGTCTGGTGCTGAGGAGTGCCAGTGCTATAGGGTCTGGTGCTGAGGAGTGCCAATGCTATAGAGTCTGCTGTTCAGGAGTGCCAATGCTATAGGGTCTGGTGCTCAGGAGTGCCAATGCTATAGGGTCTGGTGTTCAGGAGTGCCAATGCTATAGGGTCTGGTGCTCAGGAGTGCCAATGCTATAGAGTCTGGTGCTCAGGAGTGCCAATGCTATAGGGTCTGGTGCTCAGGAGTGCCAATGCTATAGAGTCTGGTGCTCAGGAGTGCCAATGCTATAGGGTCTGGTGCTCAGGAGTGCCAATGCTATAGAGTCTGGTGCTCAGGAGTGCCAATGCTATAGGGTCTGGTGCTCAGGAGTGCCAATGCTATAGGGTCTGGTGCTCAGAAGTGCCAATGCTATAGGGTCTGGTGCTCAGGAGTGCCAATGCTATAGGGTCTGGTGCTCAGGAGTGCCAATGCTATAGGCAGGAATTTTTGGTACCGTTACAGGATCACAGTTCACAGATGTCAGGAGTTGGAAGGGACCCAAAGAGATCATCCAGTCCAACCCCTCTGCCACAGCAGGACCATCCAATCTAGCAGCAGCTCACAGAAGGCTTCTCCGAGCAACAGCCCAGTGCTGGAGGGGGAAGGGACACAAGTGGGTGCATTTTCTGCCTGTGCTGAAGGTCTGACACTGACATCAACCCAATTTTCCTCTTATTTAACTGTAATTTCCCTCAAGTGAAGTCTGGAGGCCTCCATCATCCCCTTGCACTCATAGAACCACAGGAACCTCCCCTGGCTGGGGAATGTTTTCTGTGGAAATATGGCTTGGTAGCTCTCTGGAGATGAAGATGTCACAGGATCATGGGTTCAGAGGATGGCAGGGGTTGGAAGAGACCCAAAGAGATCATCCAGTCCAACCCCCCTGCCAGAGCTGGACAATACAATCTAGCTCAGGGCACACAGGAACACATCCAGACAGGCCTGGAAAGGCTCCACAGAAGGAGACTCCACAATCTCTCTGGGCAGCCTGTGCCAGTGCTCTGGGACCCTTACAGTGAAGAAGTTCCCCCTTGTGTTGAGCTGGAACCTCCTGTGCTGCAGCTTCCATCCTCTGCTCCTTGTCCTATCCCAGGGAGCAGTGAGCAGAGCCTGTCCCCACCACCTCCCATCCCCAGCCCTCAGATACTTAAAAACATTGATTCAATCCCCTCTCAGTCTTCTCTTCTCCAGACTAAGCAGCCCCAGGTCCCTCAGGCTCTGCTCATGAGGCAGTGCTCCATGGTTATGTCATGCCATTCTGGGGTGTATTGAAAGGGCTGTGGTTAGTAGGCCAAGAGAGGTTCTCCTGCCCCTATACTCTGCCCTGGTGGGGCCACATCTGGAGTACTGTGTTCAGTTCTGGGCCCTCAAGTTCAAGAAGGGGACAGAACTGCTTGGGAGGCTCCAGCACAGAGCCACATAAATGATTAAGGAAGTTGAACATCTTCCTTATGAGGGAGCTGGGGCTGGGAGCTTGGAGAGGAGGAGACTGAGAGGTAAATATGTGTGGGGTGAGTGGCAGGAGGCAGGAGCCAGGCAATAGCTGAGGCACAGGAGGTTCCATGTGAACCTGAGGAAGAATTTTTTCCCTGTGAGGGTGACAGCACTGGAACAGGCTGCCCAGGGGGGTTGTGGAGTCTCTCTCTCTGGAGATACTCAAGAACCATCTGGATGTGTTCCTGTGTGATCTGCTCTGAGTGATGCTGCTCTGGCAGGGGGGCTGGACCAGAGGATCTTTCCAGGTCCCTTCCAGCTCCTGCCATTCTAGGATTCTATGACCTCATACACACAGCTGGAAATAGCATTAGCAGGTGTGCCCAAAGCACCTGAGCATCACTTAGATCTTATCACTGTTGTAGGTGAGGAGAAAAAGACATAAACTACCTTGTGATTTGTGTGACTTGAGCAAGGACTTCAGCACTTGCAGCAGTGTTTGGGGATGGCATGTGTGGGAGAAACAGCAGGAGGAAAACTCAGCAATAAGGACACCCTGATTCAACCACCTTTCAGTGCCTCTGCTTCCTCAAGCACACACACGTAGCTGCATTTCATTTCTGTGCCCTCTCAACTGCAAGCAAAGTGGTGTAAGACCCTTTGAACCTACATCTGCCATCAGCAACACTGGTGTAAGTCCTGCAAGGTGCTCACAGGGTACTTGCTGGCCTTTATGAGGACAGAATCTTCCATACCAGAGCTGTAAATCACAGGAGAGCAGAGGTTGGAGAGGCCCTCCAGAGCTCATTGAGTCCACCCTTAGCACAGGGACTCCTCTTGCACTGCCCCCCAGTGACTAAGCCTCAGGCTCTCCGTCCCCTAACCAGGATTTTAAGCCCCAGAACAGGTTTGCATCACCAGGGGCACTCTGAGCACAAGCAACAGGAGGAAAGATATTCACAATGCAGGAAAGAGTAATCATTTGGTTCAGGAATTAGAGGCACCACCTGAGGCCAGGGGAAGCTGGATTCCAGTCCTTGCACTGAATGATTAATACAACATGATGTAAGTGTGCAGTGGGGACTGGCTAGCACATCACTCATGCTTCAGAGCCCTGCTTCTCAGCAGGCAGGTGGCTGGGGGGTGTTAATCTTTAGGCTTTATCCCAAGAGCCTGGCTCAGGAAACCTACTGTAATAGGGATGTTATGCTTTGCTCTCCTTCCAGGCCTGGACAGTGAATTTTCCCATCTCTTTCTTTCCCATGTTGTCCATCCAATTCCTTCCTCTGGTTACTGGAGACCTCTCCCTCCCCTGCAGAGGAAGCACTGTCCTAATCCTATGCCTTGTCTGAAGGCAGGGAGTTGAACAAACCAAGGCTATGGACTTGTGTCCAGCTGAGAGGAAAGAGCTGGCTACAGATGCATGCAGAAAAGCTGCTAAAAGTGCAGGGTTTGTGGCTAAATAAAAGCAAATATGTGCTGGAGAGATCTATTTCTGTGATGATTCTGTTTTCAACTAGCTCCCTAAGGATTCTAGCTTCATCCAAGGCTGTACCCTCAGGCCAGGATATTAAACTTTCTAAAGACAGTGGGAAAGGATTGAAATAGAGACACACAGGCACTGCAAATGCCCTTTGAGTTAACCAAGTAATTATTTCATACTGTGTCCAACTCTGGTCATTATTGACTTGTTTATAACTTATGAATCAAGGAAGGCAGAGCAAAAAGAATTGAGCTGTTGTGGGAAAAAGATAACCACACTCAGGAAAGGTCTCCCTTTGGCACCCTGCTGTTGAAAAAAAAAAAAAAGCTCTGGAGGAAATGGAGAAATATCTCACCTGAAGGAAGACAAAAAGCATTGCCAGATCCAGATCTCACAGGCAGGAATCCTTGGCTTTGCTCGACGCTCTTAGCCCAGCACTGTTTGTGGCTGATATTGGATGCTGGAGAGAAAAAAGAAACCAAGAAGCATAGAAGAGACTCCTGAAGCATAGAAAAGGCTCCTGGGGAATGATTCAGAAGCAATTTGCCTATAAGGAAACTTTTCTTCCCTGCTCCTAACCTTCAGGTTGTGCTTGGCAGGAGCCAGTGCAGGCTGCGTGACCCAACCCTCTCCGTGGTGACTCAGCACTGCGCTGCCTGCACTTCTCTGTAAGGCAGCCATAAGGTGAAGTCTCTTTTCCTTGCTGCAGGAACAGGGACAGCAGATGGCTTATGGAAGAAACTAAACTGCATTTCAGGTCCTCCTGGGGCTTGTTTAACTCAGCCTTCCACATAAATAGTCAGGTTGTGTTTACTTGCCAATGAAGAAAAGTCCATTTTCGAGGGCTTTTGTGTTTCAGAGGAGGTAAACATCAGCAAAGGTACAGCTAATGTTGGAGTAAATGAGCAAAGCCAAACCCTGAGTTGCAGGGGGAAGATGGTGATATCAGCACCTCTGCTGTGAAAGGTTAAAGTAAGGGTAGAGAATCCAATTCACAAATGTCCTCAGGTTCACCGGTCACAAATCTTCATAGAATCAGTCAGGGTTGGAAGGGACCACAAGGAGCAGCCAGTTCCAACCCTCCTGCCATGCCCAGGGACACCCTACCCTAGAGCAGGCTGCACACAGCCTCAGCCAGCCTGGATTTAAACACCTCCAGCCATGGGGCCTCAACCACCTCCCTGGGCAACCCATTCCAGCCTCTCACCACTCTCATGGTGGAGAACTTCCTTCTCATGTCCAGTCTGAATCTCCCCACCTCCAGCTTTGCTCCATTCCCCCCAGTCCTGTCACTCCCTGACAACCTAAAAAGTCCCTCCCCAGCTTTTTTGTAGCCCCCTTCACATCCTGGAAGGCCACAAGAAGGTCACCTGGGAGCCTCCTCTTCTCCAGCCTGCACAGCCCCAACTCTTTCAGTCTGTGCTCACAGCAGAGCTGCTGCAGCCCTCTGAGCATCCTCCTGGCCCTGCTCTGGACACTCTTCAGCATCTCCACGTCCCTCTTGTAATGGGGGCTCCAGAACTGGATGCAGTACTCCAGGTGGGGTCTCAGCAGAGCACAGCAGAGGAGAAGAATCACCTCCCTGGCCCTGCTGGCCACACTTCTGCTGCTGCAGGAGAAGTGATCTTATCTTGCCCTACTCAGATCTGAGCTGGTAATGAGCAATCAGACCTTCAGAATGGGGCTTTTCTAATCAATTTGTGTAGTCTTTCTGTGACTGGCACATTTTCAAATGAATTTGCTCTGGCATTTCTAGCAGTCACAGCCCCAGAATCATCTAGAGGGCTGTGCAAATCTCCCTAGTGGTCAGCTGAGCTTGTTAAAGTGTCAGAAATGTGTCACTTTGGCGTCTCTTTGCAGCCTACAATTAAGGCACAGGAAATAGCCTGTGCTGGGTAGTGCAATTCCTCAAACAATAGAGCAGGTTTATATTCTGTGTATTTTCATCTCAGGCTCGTGTTGCAAATTCATCTGACACAGGACTGTCAGGTTACATTATCTTCCAAAGGGTTCTTGAGAGGAATGTGTAAGCAAACATCCCAAAGAAGATGGAAAGCTTCCCAGGAGTTGTGTCTTGGACAGATTTGCTCTGAAAACAGTCAAGAAGTCATTAAAGGGCCAGGCCCAGAGAGTGGTGGTGAATGGAGCCACATCCAGTTGGTGGCCAGTCACTAGTGCTGTCCCCCAGGGATCAGTGCTGAGCACAGTCCTGTGCAATATCTTCAATGATGATCTGGACCAGGGGATTGAGTCCAGCAGCAGTAAGTTTGCAGAGGACACCAAGCTAGGAGCAGCTGTGGAGCTGTTGGAGGGTAGCAGAGCCCTGCAGAGGGACCTGGACAGGCTGCATGGGTGGGCAGAGGCCAATGGGATGAGATTGAACAAGGCCAAGGGCAGGGTTCTACACTTTGGCCACAACCCCAAGCAGCACTACAGGCTGGGGCCAGAGTGGCTGAGAGCAGCCAGGCAGAGAGGGAGCTGGGGGTGCTGGGAGAGAGCAGCTGCAGAGGAAGCAGCAGTGTGCCCAGGTGGGCAGCAGAGCCAATGGCAGCCTGGCCTGGTTCAGGAGCAGTGTGGGCAGCAGGACAAGGGAGGTTCTTCTGCCCCTGTGCTCAGCACTGCTCAGGCCACCCCTTGAGTGCTGTGTCCAGTTCTGGGCTCCTCCATTGCAGAGAGATGTTGCAGTACTGGAAGGTGTCCAGAGCAGGGCAGCAAGGCTGGGGAGGGGCCTGGGGCACAGCCCTGTGAGGAGAGGCTGAGGGAGCTGGGGGGGTGCAGCCTGCAGCAGAGGAGGCTCAGGGCAGAGCTCATTGCTGTCTACAACTACCTGAAGGGAGGTTGTAGCCAGGTGGGGTTGGGCTCTGCTGCCTGACACCCAGCAAGAGAACAAGGGGACACAGTCTCAAGCTGTGCCAGGGCAGGTTCAGGATGGTTGTTAGGAGGAAGTTGTTGGCAGAGAGAGTGATTGGCATTGGAATGGGCTGCTCAGGGAGGTGGTGGAGTTGCCACGCCTGGAGGTGTTGAAGCCAAGCCTGGCTGGGGCACTTAGTGCCATGGTCTGGTTGATTGGCCAGGGCTGGGTGCTAGATTGGGGTGGCTGAGCTTGGAGGACTCTTCCAACCTGCTTGATTCTATGATTCTAAGCTGAAGGGAGACCTCATTGCTCTGTACAGCTGCCTGAGAGGAGATTGCAGTGAGGTGGGAGTTGGTCTCTGTCCCTAGTATCAGATGATAGAATGAAAGGAAATGACCTGAAATTGCACCAGGGGAGGTTTAGGTTGGATATTAGTAAAAAATTCTCTCCTGCAAGAGTGGTCAGGCATTGGAACATTTGAATTTAGCTCAAAGATCTCCTTAGCTGGGATTTTTATTGCAGATTCATTGAGTTGGTTTGGTTTGGAAAGACTTCTAAGATCATCAACTCCAACCATTATCTAACTATCAAGTCTGGTGCTGAACTATGCCCCTCAGCACCACATATCTGAGTCATTTAAAGTGGGGAGATGAGGATTCAACCACCCCCCCCTGGGGATCCTGCCCCATTATTTGAGAACCCTTTCAGTAAAGAAGTTTCTTCTGATGTCCAACCTCATCCTCCTCTGGTGCAACCTGAGGCCATTTGAGCTCTGTTAGGGTATCAGCTCTCTGTGAACATTACTTACATGGCACTTCTTTCTGTGGCTGCATGAAATGTGCCTGGAAGGGCTGGGGTGACAGCCCAGAAAGAAAACCTTTCTTATAGTTACTGAGGGAGACTTCACACTTCAGTTTCTGGAGTTGGGAGAGGGGAAAAGCAGGATAAATGGGCACTGCTTCCTTTGGTCTCTGGGGATATCATATCCTCTAAGAAGTAATCTGGGAGCTGGATAACAGCAAACACCTTTTCAGAGGAGCAAATACAGAAATATAATGTGATAAATCAAAGAGAAGAGTATAAAAGATAAAGGTGCCTTCAGCCTGGGAAGATTTAAAGGAGAGCAAGATAGCAGTGAGAGCATTATCTGGGCATGGAGAGCAAAGCCTGATGGAAAAGCACTGTGCTCAAACAGTCCTGCCTGGAAACCCAAGAGAAGTGTAAATAGGTAGAAGGAAAGCAAACCTTTAGAGTGGTCGTTGGAGATATTGTCTGAGGACAGCTTGGGAAGCTGAAAAAGAAGGATTTTGGAGAGTGAATGTGCCAAAGGACTTGAGAACTTCAAAAAAGAAGTTAGGAATGTTCTTGAGGTTCTGCTTGAATCCCTCTCCAGATAGATCACAAGGAAGAAAGAAGAAAAGAAATAAGGAAGGAAGAAAGAAGAGAGGAAGAGAGGAAGGAAAGAACTCAGAAGTAAGGAACTTGGAAGGAAGGAACTTAGAAGGAAAGAAGGAACTCAGAAAGAACTCGGAAGGAAGGAAGGAAGGAAGGAAGGAAGGAAGGAAGGAAGGAAGGAAGGAAGGAAGGAAGGAAGGAACTTGGAGGGAAGGAAGGAACTTGGAAGAAAGAAAGAAGGAAGGAAAGAAGGAAGGAACTCATAAGGAACTTGGAAGGAACTCAGAAGGAAGGAACTTGATATAAATAAAGAAAGAAAGAAAGAAAGAAAGAAAGAAAGAAAGAAAGAAAGAAAGAAAGAAAGAAAGAACTCAGAAGAAACTCAGAAGGTAGGAAGGAAAGAACTCAGAAGGAAGCACCTCAGAACTCGGAAGGAAGGAAGGAAGGAAGGAAGGAAGGAAGGAAGGAAGTAATGAAGAAAGAAAGAAATAAAGAAAGAAAGAAAGAAATAAAGAAAGAAAGAAAGGGAAAGGAAGGGAGAGAAAGGAAGGGAAGGAAGAAAGAAAAGAGGGAAGGGAAGGGAAGGGAAGGGAAGGGAAGGGAAGGGAAGGGAAGGGAAGGGAAGGGAAGGGAAGGGAAGGGAAGGGAAGGGAAGGGAAGGGAAGGGAAGGGAAGGGAAGGGAAGGGAAGGGAAGGGAAGGGAAGGGAAGGGAAGGGAAGGGAAGGGAAGGGAAGGGAAGGGAAGGGAAGGGAAGGGAAGGGAAGGGAAGGGAAGGGAAGGGAAGGGAAGGGAAGGGAAGGGAGTGAAAGGAAGAAAATTCTTCTGCAGGGGACACAAGAGGTGCACAGGATGGTGGCACTGGGAATGAGCCAGGGAGGCTGCCTCCAGCAGCAAAGATGGGATTCTGGGGGTATCTTAGACTGCTATTCCTACTTCCAGCAGTTATCTCTAGGTTGAATCCTCGACGTGTTTCAGACCCATCAGAGTTCCTGTGCTAGAGCTGTTGGATCTGTGCTCAAATGTGCTCCTTTCACCCTCTGCTCTCCTAATGTCTGACGGGAGTTTCGGTCTGGCTGCTGGGAGCGAGCAGCCCCTTCAGAGCTGTCAACAAGCTTTTAGGAGAACTTTGTCCACCTGGCAGTTAGCATTTCTGAAGCCACATGCTTCTCACGCCCCTTCCCCTCCCCCCCAAGCTGAGGAAATATAGTCATCTGTTCTAAATTATGTTTAAAAATTAATATACAGCTCCATACTTAGAGGAATCTGAACCTTGGAACTCTTCTTGCTGCTGCTGCTGCTGCTGCTGCTGCTGCACTTTTCTTTCCATGGGTAAAATCGACTCTCTTCAGGAAAAATCACCCCAGTTACCTGAGGGTAACTCCCAGATGCCCAGGACAGTTAGAGAACATCCTTTTCCAGGTGGGAAGCAGTGAGTCACGGGGATGACAAAGAGAAATATGATTCACAGTGTCACATTTTAAGGTGTTTCAGTTCCTCAGCCATCAGAGGTAATGAATCACCAATGCTTTACTGATCTCCCAGTGCCTCTAACGTTTTGTTCTAACAGCTGCTTTCTGATGGCTGTCAGCTTTGGGAGCCTTGCTCTAAAAACTAGCAAAAAGCCTTAAAAACCTGCATTAGGGGTTTGACTACAAGCTCCTGGCCTGTGCAAGCAGCCTCATGGCTCCTCAGACACAGCCACTCAGATTTTTGGCCCAGGCATCTGAAGTGTTCATTGCAGTTTGGATCAGAAAGTAGAGAATCAGAGAATCATAGCATTGATCAGGTTGGAAGAGAGCTCTAAGCTCAGCCAGGCCAACCTAGCACCCAGCCCTGGCCAACCAACCAGACCATGGCACTAAGTGCCCCAGCCAGGCTTTGGTTGAACACTTCCAGGGATGGTGACTCCACCACCTCCCTGGGCAGCCCATTCCAATGGCAGATCACTCAGCAGAGGGATCTGAGGAGCCGAGGGAAAAAGACTGTTTGAGAGGTAGTTGTAGTGAGGCTGAAGCTGAACTCTTCTCCCAAATTACTAATGACAGGACAAGAGGAAATGGCCTCAAGTTGCATCAGTGAAGGTTTAGGTTGGTTGTTGGGAGGAAGTTCTTTCCTGAGCAGGTGGTCAGGCACTGGAACAGGCTGCCCAGGGGGGTGGTGGAGTCACCATCCCTGGAGGTGTTTAAAAGGAGAGTGGATGTGGTGCTTGAGGCTATGGTCTAGTGATGAAGGCTGCTGGGATGAAGGTTGGACTGGATGATCCTGGTGGTCCTTTCCAACCGTAGTGATTCATAGTGATTAGATGTTGTGCTGAGGGATTTGGTTTAGTCAAGGACCTGTCAGTGTGAAACTAATGATTGGACTCAAAGAGCTTGAGGAGCTTTTCCAATCTAAGAGATTCTGTGATTCTGTGAGATTGAACACAGAAGGTGTGTGAGTTGGGATGGGCATTCATCCTAGCCTTTACAAGCAGGGCAAGGTTTTGGTGGGTATTGGTAATACTGACTTTTATACACCCCCCTGAGAACTATTTCCTTGAGCTTTTAGGAGGCAGGAGGGATCTCCACAGCACCTGGCTTTCTCTTCTCATTTCCTCTTGGCTCCAGGCTTTTTATAGAATGATCCCTTTGCCCTATAAACTTCCAGGGAATTTCAATGTAAAATGAACCAGGCAGAATGCAACATTCACCTCCCCTCCACACCCCCCCACCAGGAACATTCTCTGTGCTTGAAGATGTAACAGCATCTACAGCGACAGCAATCATGGCAACAGCAATCTCATTGCTAACCTCATTTCTGTCACTCTCTGGATGAGCTCCTAACCTGCATCATTCCCTGTTTCAGGAATAAGGCTGTTCAGAATGCATTTCATGCAACATTTGCCTTTCTTGTTTATCCTCGTGTGGAAAGCTCTCTGTCTTGCAGTGTTTAGCAACTCACTTCTGTGAAAACAAGAACGTTTTCATCCCTCTAAATCACTCTTTTATAGTCCACTCACATGGTCTTCTAAGGTCTGTACCTATGGACTCCTAGTACAGATCATGAATTTTCCTGCCTCCTTCCCAACCATGAATTTCAGTAGGCATTGTGGCTTGCTTTAAGATGCTCAGCTTGGAATTTGTCCTTGTTCCATAGGCAGCACTCCTACCTCATCCTTCCAGCCATGTGTCTTCTGCTTCTCTCCTTTCACACGGTGCATTCATACTTGTTCATTCTAGGTTTTGTTTTAATCTATATTGCTTTGGTATTTCATCTCCTTTACCCTTGTTTGCCTGTCATAGAATCACAGAATCAAACAGGTTGGAAGAGACCTCCAAGCTCAGCCAGTCCAACCTAGCACCCATCCCTGGCCAATCAACCAGACCATGGCACTAAGTGCCCCATCCAGGCTTTGCTTGAACACCTCCAGGGACAGCAACTCCACCACCTCCCTGGGTGGTCTAGGCTGGATGTTAGGAGGAAGTTGTTGGCAGAGAGAGTGATTGGCATTGGAATGGGCTGCCCAGGGAGGTGGTGGAGTTGCCATCCCTGGAGGTGTTGAAGCCAAGCCTGGCTGGGGCACTTAGTGCCATGGTCTGGTTGATTGGGCAGGGCTGGGTGCTAGGTTGGCCTGGCTGAGCTTGGAGCTCTCTTTCAACCTGGTTGATTCTATGATTCTGTGCCAGTGATGTAGAGAGTGGTCTGATGGTAACCTGGCAGTGCTGGGTGAATGGTTGGCCTTGATGATTTTAAAAGCCTCTTCCAACCCAAACGACTCTCTGATCCTGTGGTGCTTAGCACACACTGGGTCCAGCAGCCTTTGTGTTTGGAGCAGCACAGCCTTTGTGTTCGGAGCAGCACACCTTGCAAGCACATGGTACTGTGCTGACTCAAGGGTGTAGGGAGCTTAGGAGATGGAGGATTTTCCTGAGTAGCTGACTTCAGGAAATAATCTAGTGGAGTGTTACTGAGGTTTGTGCCTTATTTCCTATTAGAATTTATCTGATTCAATTTCTTGGGCTTTTTCACACCTCACTGAGTGAAAGAATATCCACTGCCCTCTGTTTTCTCCTTGCAAAGGCATTATGCTCTGTAATCAAATCACTCCTCAGTCCTCTCTTTTAATAAGCTAACCAGATTTGAGCATTAAGCTTTTAACAGCAAGATGTTTTCTCCAGCAAATAGAATAACTGCCGTGGTTATCTTCAGAGCTCTCTTGAGGCTTCTAAACCCCACTATAAATGCAGCCACCAAAACTGCACGCTGTATTTCGCTGCTAGACTCACCTATGCTTCACACAGGGATGAAATCACTTCTCCTTCATGGATTAGAGGGTTCAAGCAGTATTTTTCACTAATACATGTCACTCAGAGGTATTAATGAGGTTGTCTCCCCTGCTGTGAGTTTTAATTCTTCTCAGAGTCTCTGCTTTCCAGGGCAGAGCTCTGCATTCTCTTGGTATCTCCCATCTGTTGAGAGACATTTTGGTGTGTGCTTCCCTGCCTTTGGTATTATTTACCAGCTTCTCAAAGGCCCAAAATTTTAGCAGAAGCACTTTTTCTCCTGACTTTGTAATTTCCATTGTCAGATAGACACAGGGGAGAACTGAGGTCCCATGCAAATCCCTCATGAAAGGTTTCCTGCACTGGTGACATTCATAACATGATTCCTTTCTCACACACTGCTGAGAAGTGCTTACTGAGTAATTTGCACTGGTTTGTAGTTTACACAACACTGGTTTGGGTAGTGAACCAGAAGTGATCCTTGGGTGCTCAAAGTCCTGTATTCCCTGTAGGGGGAATCACATTGGGTGACTCTGTGCTCCACAACCTCCCTGGGCAACCTCTGCCAGTGTCTCACCACCCTCACTGCAAAGAACTTCTTCCTAACATCCAATCTAAATCTCCTCTCTTCCAGGAGGAAGTTGTTGGTAGAGAGAGTGATTGGCATTGGAATGGGCTGCCCAGGGAGGTGATGGAGTTGCTGTCCCTGGAGGTGTTGAAGCAAAGCCTGGATGAGGCACTTAGTGCCATGGTCTGGTTGATTGGCCAGGGCTGGGTGCTAGGTTGGGCTGGATGATCTTGGAGGTCTCTTCCAACCTGCTTGATTCTATGATTCTATGAACTCCTTCTATCTGACGTTGATTCTATGAACTCCTGTCTGATGTTGATTCTATGCATGGTGGTCTTGCAGTCCATGCAGCTGAGCAGTCAGGCAGGTGCTCCCATGGCAGCACACACAGGCTTGCTCTGCCTTCCCTGTCTGCTTTCTGGTCCAGTGGTTGCATAACAGAGAGCTCCTGGGGATCTGAGCTCATGCAGGGGGGGATTTTCAGGACAGTGAGTACAAACAGGATGCTCACTTAGCACTCCTCAGAAATTTAGCTCAGAACAAGTTTTTTTTTGGTGAGCTGTTGGGACTTACTGTTTATCTCAGGCTCTGACACAAGGTAAAAGCTTTTCCTAGCTCTTCAATCAAAGCCAGGCTCACTGTAGGTGGATTTGTTTGGGCATCTCTTCATTATAAGCTGCTTTCTTGAGATGTCAAACTAAATGCACTCCATGAAATTACTGAAGCTCCAGGAGCCTCATTATGTTGAGCAGAGATGTGCTGTCAATGGACCCTTTCCAGAACCCCTTCCTGCCTCAGAAAAACTCCCACTATAAATATTTAAACTGAGAATATCCTTTTTTGTCTTCTTAATACCTTTTGACATGAGCTGCCAGGTGCTGGATCTATTTATACTTTCGTTTTGCTCTAATTTCATTTGGTGGATTGGTTTGGTGATTACATTTCCTTTGGAACACTGGAGCAAGTGGAGGCAATAATAGTAAATATCAATTAGGTGACATTTCAGATGAGCCTTTTTCAATGGGACTGCTAAGAATCCATCCATTTGCTTCATGGCATGGGCTAATTACTATTATGCTACACGTGGATAAATTGCATTAGTATTCTTTACCAGAGCTGCACCTTCAAAAGCAAAACCAAAGAGAAGATGAGGGCAGAAAAAGGAGTGGCAGTGGTAGATCAGTTGTGAAAGGCATAAATGGACATGTAGTTGAGATCACAAATGTGTCTGCTACCGAAAGGCAGCAACAGAGCAGCTAACTCATATCCTATTAGCATTCAGTTCTGACCCTGAACTACTGTCCTGGCAACACACTTAACCCCCAGGGGCTGTTGAGTGGGTTTTGTCCTGGGTAATTCGAGAATTAATCATAGAATGGCCTAGGTTGGAAGGGACCTCAAAGCTCAGACAGTTCCAACCCCCTGCCATAGGCAGGGACACCTCCCATTAGAACAGGTAGCTCAAGGTCTCATCCAACCTGGCCTTGAACACCTCCAGGGGGGGAGCAGCCACAACCTCCCTGGGCAACCCATTCCAGGCTCTCACCACTCTCATGCTCAGCAACTTCCTCCTCATGTCCATGTTGAACAACTTCCTTCTCACGTCCAGGTTGAACAACTTCCTTCTCACATCCAGGTTGAACCTACCCACCTCCAGCTTTGCTCCATTCCCCCCAGTCCTGGCACTCCCTGACAACCTCAAAAGTCCCTCCCCAGCTTTTTTGTAGCCCCCTTCAGATCCTGGAAGGCCACAAGAAGGTCACCTGGGAGCCTCCTCTGCTCCAGCCTGCACAGCCCCAACTCTTTCAGCCTGTCCTCCTAGGAGAGGTGACATCTATTAACTGTTTAGTTTGGTCTGGCTTGTCAACACTGCTGAAACCCTGCAGCTTCCACACCAGGCTGCAGAGCCTCATTCTCCTCAGAGTAACACATAATATATGTCCAACTTCTGTTGGGCTGCATCCCCTGATTAGAACAGTGGGTCCTGGAACACAATTACTGTTCATAGAATGCATGACATGAGAGTAACCCAAACTCATCCTCCAGATCAGCTCTTCCCTTTCACTCTCTTGAACTGCTGAAATTGAGGATTTTTTGCTGACAAAAGGGAAATAAAAAGAAGAGAAGAACAAATCATTGCAGTCGTATGTGAGGTTGAGATATTTTTGCCTCTTCTTCCTGAGGTGTTTTGTGTTGCTAAATACAATGGGGCTCAGCTTTTCAAGACAATGTGTCTCAGCTCACTGCCTTTGTCTGAAGGGCAGCACAATGAGGAGCTTCCTGCCTTATAAGAACACAGCCTGTGTCCAAGGCTCAAATATGATCACAACCAGCCCAGGCTTTTCCTACACTTCTGTAAGAGGTTGGTGTTTTTTCTCTGCCATTACTCTGCTATCTTGTCCCTGACTATTTGCACTTGAACTTCTTTTTTTGGTTGTTGTTAAGCTGGATGGAGAATTTTTATCTCATCCTGTTCTCTCCACATTTCTCTTCTAAATATTTAGAGTAAAAAAGAGCTAAATAAACAGAATTGCTTCCTGATCTCTGGGATATATTAACCTTTCTGGTGACTTTTCCTCTCTCCTTTCTTCCTGCTGGACTGCAAGGAAGGAAGGTGATGGGGGGTAGGGATTTGTGAGCTCCAGAGAAGCTCTTGCAGCAATCATAGAATCATAAGATCACAGAATCAAGCAGGTTGGAAGAGATCTCCAAGATCATCCAGTCCAACCTAGCACCCAGCCCTGCCCAATCAACCAGACCATGGCACTAAGTGCCCCAGCCAGGCTTGGCTTCAACACCTCCAGGGATGGCAACTCCACCACCTCCCTGGGCAGCCCATTCCAATGCCAATCACTCTCTCTGCCAACAACTTCCTCCTAACATCCAGCCTAGACCTCCCCTGGCACAGCTTGAGACTGTGTCCCCTTATTCTGTTGTTGGGTGCCTGGCAGCAGAGCCCAACCCCACCTGGCTACAGCCTCCCTGCAGGCAGCTGCAGACAGCAATGAGCTCTGCCCTGAGCCTCCTCTGCTGCAGGCTGCACACCCCCAGCTCCCTCAGCCTCTCCTCACAGGGCTCTGCTCCAGGCCCCTCCCCAGCCTTGCTGCCCTCCTCTGGACGCCTTCCATCACCTCAACATCTCTCTTGAATTGAGGAGCCCAGAACTGGACACAGCACTCAAGATGTGGCCTGAGCAGTTTTGAGTCCAGGGTCAGAAGAACCTCCCTTGCCCTGCTGGCCACACTGCTGCTGAGCCAGCCCAGGATGCCATTGGCTCTGCTGCCCACCTGGCCTCTGCAAAAAGAGAAGAGCAACTGATGCCAAATGGCAGGCCAAGGAGCAAGGGGTGGAAGTTGAGGCATAGGAAGCTTCATGGAAACATGAGGAGGAATTTTTTCCCCTGTGAGAGTAACAGAGCCTTGGAACAGGCTGCCCAAGGGGGTTGTGGAGTCTCCCTCTCTGCAGATATTCCAAACCCACCTCTGGCAGGGGGACTGGACCAGATGATCTTTCCAGGTCCCTTCCAGCCCTTGGCATTCTATGATTCTATGTGTTCCTGTGTGATCTGCTCTAGGTGATCCTGCTCTGGCAGAGGGGTTGGACTGGAGGAGCTTTCGAGGTCCCTCCCAACCCCTGACATTCTGTGAAGTGGCTTTAAAAAGCCCAGGCTAAAACACATCCCCACCCGAGGTGAGCTGAAGAGTTTTGTATGCCTTTTGGTATTCTCCTCCCCGAAGGAAAAAGCAGCATTAAACAGTGATGCTTAGATCCAAGGCTTGGCCACAAAGTACTATTTCAGCTCCATGATCAGCCAAGCAGATCAACCATCAAACTGGAATGTGTTTTAAATAAGGAGTGTGTCTCTGAGGAGACTCTTTCCTGAGTGGAAGAACATTTGTTTTAAGACACACATTGCACAGTGTTTAGAAAGAAGACAAAAACCCCAACCCTGAATCAACAAGCTAAAAACCAAAACCACCAACTCAAAACAGCCTATTGATTAGGAATCACTCCAGCAGAGACAGAAGAAAGAAAGAGAGAAAACCAACCCACAGAATCTGTATTTCCCCTGAAGCAGAAAGGTGTTTGGCAGATTGGTTTTCACCCTGCTTGGATTTAGAGTGTTCTTAAGTCTAATTTGATGATTGTTTCTATATTTGGGTGAAATAAACACTCTACCCTTCAGGCAGCTGCAGGCAGCAATGAGCTCTGCCCTGAGCCTCCTCTGCTGCAGGCTGCACCCCCCCAGCTCCCTCAGCCTCTCCTCACAGGGCTCTGCTCCAGGCCCCTCCCCAGCTTTGTCGCCCTCCTGTGGACACCTTCCAGTACTGCAGCATCTCTCTGCAATGGAGGAGCCCAGAACTGGACACAGCACTCAAGGGGTGGCCTGAGCAGTGCTGAGCACAGGGGCAGAAGAACCTCCCTTGTCCTGCTGGCCACACTGCTGCTGAGCCAACCCAGGATGCCATTGGCTCTGCTGCCTACCTGGGCACTGCTGCCTCCTCTTCAGCTTCCCTCTACCAGCTCCCTCTCTGCCTGGCTGCTCTCAGCCACTCTGTTCCCAGCCTGTAGTGCTGCTTGGGGTTGTTGTGGCCAAAGTGTAGAACCCTGCACTTGGCCTTGTTTAGTCTCATCCCATTGGCCTCTGCCCACACATGCAGCCTGTCCAGGTCCCTCTGCAGGGCTCTGCTACCCTCCAGCAGCTCCACAGCTGCTCCTAGCTTGGTGTCCTCTGCAAACTTACTGCTGCTGGACTCAATCCCCTGGTCCAGATCATCATTGAAGATATTGCACAGGACTGTGCCCAGCACTGATCCCTGGGGGACAGCACTAGTGACTGGCACTGAATGGAGCCCCTTGGTTGCTGCCCTCTTCTTACACAGACAAAAAAGCACTTGCTCTTGGTCTGTGTGTATGTGCTCAGCCTTCCAGGAGCTCGATGACATTTGAATCCATTGCCCAACAGCAGGCAGGTTCGGAAGGGTGTGAATTTGCAAAGAGAGCATAAGAATCCCTGCATGGTTCATAGAAGGGAAAGAATGACTCTAATGAAAGGAAGCAAGTGGTGAGGGGAAGGTTTTCTTCTATGCAGCAGCCATGCTGCTAAACAGCAGAGGAACTCCAGAGGACAAAACCTCAGTAAACAGCACAACCCCCAAGAACCTTAATCAGAATCCATCCTCTTTCAGAAATCAACATTGGTCTGCTCACAGAGACTCCCTGACAGTCAGCAGCCACTGCCTCTGGAGCTCACCAGGCCTTTTATTATAGATGAAGATAGCATTTGTATTTCTTGCCTTTTCTTTGGGTAAGTAGCTTATCCACCCCTTCTCCCTTTCAGAAAGCTCTCAGTGGCAGCACAGCCCCAGTGCTGCTGCTGAAGTGTATTCATTCCCCTCGCATCAGCATTCATCAGCTCCATAGAGCCAGTCCGGGGCTGGCAGGAGCTCAAGGGCAAGCAGTCATTTTTCTAATCAATGCACCTTCAAAAAAAGCCATTTTTACCATCCAAGTCTAGACATTGAGCAGAAACCTACTTTGCTTTGCTCTACTTAACATCCAATCTGCTGGCTGGAGAGCTGAGCGCGACTCGCATTGCCGCTGCCTCACGCAGCTTTGGCAGGATGCCATCTGGATTGTTGAGCTTATCAAGTGCTGTCTCTGGAGATGCCTAGAAATGCTCCCTGAACCCTCTGAGTGGCAGAACAGAGACCAGCCTGCCCTCGACCCAATGGTGTCACTCCTCCTTAGGGTTCATTCTGAGCACTGAGAGCTCTCTTCTTTTGGCTGCCACCAGCACCTTTCACCTATCGTTCTAAACAGCACCCACCAGCTTGGTCTCTTGTCACAGCACCCTCCCAGCACATCCCAGGTCCTGCTAGCAGTCTGTCTTGATATGATCAGGCTAGAGTCAGTGAGCTCTCTGCAGACTGGCACCAACTTGTTTGATAAGGGTTGGTTTGAGGCTAATTTGACTATTTTAATGAGGAATTAGAATATAGGCTGTAAAAAGCAAACAATGCTGCTGTCTGCTTCACTCATAGGCTTGCTGAGATGTATAATAACAAGGACACAAACATGGATATGACAGAGTGTGAGAGCCTCTATCTATCAGAGTTGGTGCCTGTGCTTTTCTTCATGGGCTTTGGCTGTGTAACCCAACTAATTCTGCTTCTAACCTCCCTTGCTGATCCTCCAAACTCATCTTGCATGTAAGGCAGCCTCTGGGATAAAGTAGAGGGGTGGGAAGAAGGTAGAAGGGTGGTTGGGAGCCCCTCCTGGGGACTCTGCTTTCTGAGAGAGCTGTTGTGTTTCTGTATTACCTTTTTAACTTGTGTATTTCTCTATATAGATGTAATCATTGTAACTATCTGCCTGTATCTTGTGCTAAGCTGTGAGTATAAAGCTTCATTCCTTAACTTCCAGCTTGGTTGAGTCTAGTCTGGGTGATTTCATAAGAGTGGGGGGGTAAGAAACTCCCACTCCATCACAGGATGACACCCAGGTTCAACATCACTTCAATGCTTGCAAAGCTCTGCACAACTTCATGGGCAAACTCAGTGGATCACAGAATCACAGAAGGGACCTCCAGTCCCTGAAATGAGATAGTTCTGCAAGTATCAAAAGTGCTAGGAGCTTGGTGCTAGGAGCCAAGTACTAAGAGCTGGGTGCTAGGAGCCAGGAGCTGGATGCTAGGAGCCAAGTACTAAGAGCTGGATGCTAGGAGCTAAGTGCTAGGAGCCAAGTACTAAGAGCTGGGTGCTAGGAGCTGGATGCTAGGAGCTAAGTGCTAGGAGCCAGGAGCTGGATGCTAGGAGCCAAGTACTAAGAGCTGGATGTTAGGAGCTGGGTGCTAGGAGCTAGGTGCCAGGTGTAAAGACTTTATTTTCCCAACTCTTGTGGCTGCTAGCACTGCTGCAGCCATTCCTGACAATGGGGTCACTTATCACCCTCCAAACATGCTTTCACTGGGTAGGTTATTGCCACTTTGAAAGCTCCAGCTGGGTGAGTCATCTCCTCCTATTGATAGCACTGCAGACTTGGGTAGTTCTGCTGTGTCTCCTACTCGGGCTGAAATTGCTCTGTGATGCAGCCATAATGCATGCTACAGAGCAGTTCATCTGGGACCTCAGGGACTTCAATCTTATCAGTTTGGGAGTGCAAGAGCTCTAAAGGGCCACTGGGCCACTGTATAATTTAAAGCCTAGAAGATGTATGTGGCAAAAAGGCCTCTCCTTAAAACCATGATTGCATCATTATTTGGGATTAGTTCTAAGGATAGATATGCAAACTGACACACTTAGCCTCAATAAACTGAGCCAGCAGAAGAGAGTACGGGATGGAGGAGGAGTCTGATAACCCTCAGGTGTTCCACAACACCCTATTGACTCAAGCTGCCCAACAGATTTATGGAGAACAGGCTAAGAGAGTGCTCTTGGGAGGGGCTGTGGTTACTTTCTCCATCTGCACTGAGTGCAAGATGCACTCAGAGAGCCTGGTTTAGCTTCTCCTCGACCCTTATTTTTCATTCCTCCAGCAGAAATGACAATCTAATGACACATGCCTGTGATACTGTCAGTCAGCACTCACTCAGTCCTAGATCCAAGGGGTTTTCTTAATGACTGTGCCTTGCTTCAACCTTTTGGTACTTGTTTATCCATCTACAAATGCAGAAGGATGAAGAAACTGCTTGTGGTCAGCATGCAGAGATCACCTCAGAATGTGTGGGGGTTGGGCTCTGCTGCCAGACAAGCAGCAACAGAACAAGGGGACACAGTCTCAAGTTGTGCCAGGGGAGGTCTAGGCTGGATGTTAGGAGGAAGTTGTTGTCAGAGAGAGTGATTGGCATTGGAATGGGCTGCCCAGGGAGGTGGTGGAGTCCCCATCCCTGGAGATGTTCAAGCCAAGCCTGGATGAGGCACTTAGTGCCATGATCTGGTTGCTTGGCCAGGGCTGGGTGCTAGGTTGGGCTGGATGAGCTTGGAGGTCTCTTCCAACCTGGCTGATTCTATGATTCTATGCATTTGAAAGGATGATGGTGGAACTATTCTTTGCCTCTGCCCTGGGCCATGCTTTCTGCAGCTGCAGCAATGTGCCCCCCCCCTCCTTGTTCTCTTGTGCAGGACACCCATCCAGTAACCAAGGACCTGCAAGCCGTTGTGGGGCTTTCTCTACCTGGCTACATCAAGTACTGAAGTTAGCTGCAGGTGTCAGTGTCATGCTGCTGTCACCTAACCTGCTGACTCTGAGCACTTTGTGAGGTGACATCTTGTCTTGGAAAACAGAGCTCTCTAAGGCTGAAATCAAAGCTTGGACTGCAGAAGTGTTTGTGTCACAAAGTATTCCAGTGGTGTCTCAGGAGTGGAAATTATCTGCTGTGACAGAAAGTGCTTGGTAGTGATCAAAACTACCTGGTGGCTCATTCTATGAGACCATGTAATAAGCCTTTTTACCTGACCACTTGAACTGCTCTGTAGTAGCATATCTGATTTCTTTCATTGTTAATAGTACCTGGTCCTCATTTGCCTTTTCCCCTGAGACCTGGCAGCTGCCACATCACTCTGAGTGATGCTTCTTTCCTTTCTTTAAATACCTTCTTCAGGCTGAAGTTCCTAAAATAGTCACAGCAAAGCATTCATCAGAATTCCAGGTGAGTAATCCAATGAAATGCTTGTTGCTTGCCTTGGTGGGAAGGAATGGAACCAAGATCACAGCTCACAGGATGTTAGGGGTTGGAAGGGAACCAAGGAGATCATCCAGCCCAACCTCCTTGGTGGAGCAGGATCACATAATCTGGCTCAGGGCACACAGGAACACATCCAGACAGGCCTTGAAAGGCTCCACAGAAGGAGACTCCACAACCTCTCTGGGCAGCCTGTGCCAGGGCTCTGGGACCCTTGCAGTCAAGAAGTTGCCCCTTGTGTTGAGCTGGAACCTCCTGTGCTGCAGCTTCCATCCATTGCTCCTTGTCCTATCCCAGGGAGCAGTGAGCAGAGCCTGTCCCTCATCCCCTGACCCCAGCCCTCAGATAGTTATAAATATTGATTCAACCCCCTCTCAGTCTTCTCTTCTCCAGACTAAGCAGCCCCAGGTCCCTCAGCCTCTCCTCCTCAGCCTCCAGTCCCCTCATCATCCTCGTAGCCCTCTGCTGGACTCTCTCCAGCAGATCCCTGTCCCTCTCCAACTGGGGAGCCCAACTGGGCTGGTTTCTGGCTGCGAAGCAATGAAAGGTGTGTGCTGGACATTAGCACCTCTGGTTGCTGGGCCCTAGGTAATCTGGAGCAGATGCTTTTTCTTGGCCAGGTCTGCCAGGTTTCCTTCTTGAACCAGTCATATTCTGTGCTAAGGAACACCTTCCCCTGGGTGTGACTTGAGGCTGTTTCCTCTTGTCCTATTGCTTGTTACCAAGGAGAAGAGACCCACACCCACCTCACTCCAACCTCCTTTCAGGTAGTTTTAGTAGCTTAGAATATCTTTGCTCAGCCTACTTTTCTCCAGGCTGAACACCCCCAGTTCCCACAGCTGCTTCTCATTAGATTTTATATATATATATATATATATGTATTTAATTTATTTTCCCCTGCTAGGTTCTTCCCAGTCTGTTAGTCCTCATTTTGTGGCTGTGCATTGGATTTCCCCTCAAGAAGCAGAGCATGTTGCATCAGTGTTCATCCAGTGTGCCTCTGAAAGACTCCAGACCCTCCCTCCCTGGATTCATCAAGGAAAAGCTTCATTTGGATGCTGGCAACGCTCCTGAGCTTGTTTTTGCTCATCGAGTTCATTTACAGTCTCTGTTGGAGCATCAAAGTGCTTAAAAAGAAAGATGGGAAGTAACTGTTAGCAATGGAGACCTCCTGCAGCTCTCAGTGTTGGATCCCCTCAGTTGGAAGTGGACTGGTGGTAGCTTTATCTTGAGGGTCCTGTCTTTTTGCTCCACAGGTGTCTAGAAAGGTATTGTTTGGGGGGACAAGTCTCTTGGTATCAAAATTAGGCTGCCTGTCCTGTAATGCCTGTCCTGTAATCCCTGTCCTGTGATTCCTGCCTTCTTCCTTTCTCTGCTATTTCCAGCCATGCCCTCGCCCCCTCCCCTGATCTCTGTGAGATCTCAGATCGTTGCCAGCTGCTTTGTTCCTTAAGTACCTTGCCATGGACTTCGTCAGGCACTGCTGACTCTCGTACATCTGTGCACTCCAAATACTCTTTCAGTTACTCTTTACCCTGCTCTGGTCTCTGTTGCTCCCTTTGCCTATTTACTTTCTTTCAGTGTCTGGTTGAGACTAATCTGCTTCCTGCAGCTTGAAAGAAAGCAGGCACCCAAAACCAGCTCCCACTGCACCACCTGACTCCTGTGCTCTTTCCTTAAGTCATACATTTCCTTTGAGCTCTCTCTCTCTGTCTGCCTTTTCTGCTTGCTGCAGCTCCTGAAGCCTTTCTTACTGCTTGGTTCTTTCAGTGGGTTGCATTTGGAAACAAATGAACAAACAAACCAACCCAAACCTTGACCTCAGGACTACTTTTTCTCTTTATCATCATTTCCCTCACTGTATGTCTTTCTGTTCCCCTGCTTTCAACATTGACCATGCTGCTTTTTATCCCTCAGGCAGGAATTATCCTCATAATATGCTGTAGCAGCTTATCCTTATTGCTTTTTTAACGTTATTATTGCAATAATAGTAATAATAATAATGGTAATAATGGGATCCTTCCAGGCAAGAAGTTCCCCCTTGTGTTGAGCTGGAACCTCCTGTGCTGCAGCATCCACCCATTGCTCCTTGTCCTATCCCAGGCAGCAAGTGAGCAGTGCCTGTCCCCCTGCTCCTGACCCCCAGCCCTCAGGTGTTTATAGACATTGATTAAATCCCCTCTCAGTCTTCTCTTCTCCAGACTAAGCAGCCCCAGGTCCCTCAGCCTCTCCTCCTTAGGCACTGCTCCTCATCATCCATGTAGCCCTCAGCTGGACTCTCTCCAGCAGATCCCTGTCCCTCTTCAACTGGGGAGTCCAAAACTGAAGGCAGTACTCAAGATGAGGTCTCAGCAGGGCAGAGTAGAGGCAGAGGAGAACCTCCCTTGATCTGCTGGACACACTCTCCTCAATGCACCCCAGGATCCCGTTAGCACTCTTGGCCAGCAGGGCACATTGCTGTGCCACGGATGTTCCCCACCAGCACTCCCTGCTCCCTCTCCACAGGGCTACTCTCTGACATCTCATCCATGAGCAGATTGTAGGTGTGTGCCCAAGCACAAGCTCTGCAGATGTCAGATGCTGCCCTCAAAACATCATTTCAGACACAGGGATTCTCTGTGATGGGTTTCAGTCATATTCAGGTGGGAAATGTCAAACATGTTGCTCTAAAAGCAGTTACCCTGCTGCTGGGGTTGTTAGCCTGGGGAAGAGAAGGCTCCAGGGAGATCCTGTGGCAGCCTTTCAGTCCTGACAGGAGGTCTATGAGAAAGATGGGCACAGAATTTTTAGCAGTGCCTGTTGTGAGAGGACAAGGGGTGATGGCTTCAAACTCAAATTTAGACTGGAGGTGAGGAAGACATTTTTACACTGGCCCAGGTTGCCCAGGGAGGTGGGAGATGTCCCATCCCTGCAGCCAATCCAGGTCAGGCTATTTAGGGCTCTGAGCAGTCTGATCTGCTCGAACATCACAAAACTGCAGAAACATCCAGGTTGGAAAAGACTCTCAGGATCACCAAGTCCAACCTACAGATGTCCCTGCTCACTGCAAGGGGGGGATGGACAAAGGTGACCTTAAAATGTCCTTTCTAACCCAAACCATTCTATGATTCTGCTACAAAAAGCTACTTAAAATTGTCAACTCTGGCAATCTGCCTGATAGATAGATAGATAGATAGATAGATAGATAGATAGATAGATAGATGGATGGATAGATAGATAGATAGATAGATAGATAGATAGATAGATGGATAGATAGATAGATGGATGGATAGATAGATAGATAGATAGATAGATAGATAGATAGATAGATAGATAGATAGATGGATAGATAGATAGATGGATGGATGGATAGATAGATAGATAGATAGATAGATAGATAGATAGATAGATAGATAGATAGATAGATAGTGAGAAGAGTGTTCTAGTTTATTGCATCTCAGAATGTCAGGGGCTGGAAGGGACTTCAAAAGCTCATCCAATCCAACTGCCCTGCCAGAGCAGGATCACTTATACCAGATCACACAGGAATGCATCCAGGCAGGGTTTGAATATCTCCAGAGAGGGTGACTCCAACACCCCCCTGGGCAGCCTGTTCCAGTGCTCTGTCACCCTCACAGGGGAAAAAAAAATCCTCTTCATGTTTAAATCACAGAGAGAGTGATTGGCATTGGAATGGGCTGCCCAGGGAGGTGGTGGAGTTGCCATCCCTGGAAGTGTTCAAGCAAAGACTGGATGGGGCACTTAGTGCCATGGTCTGGTTGACTGGACAGAGCTGGGTGCTAGGTTGGGGTGGATGAGCTTGGAGGTCTCTTCCAGCCTGGTTGATTCTATGACTGGATAGGGCTGGGTGCTAGGTTGGCCTGGATGAGCTTGGAAGTCTCTTCCAACCTGTTTGATTCTCTGGCTCTATGATTTGCCCCTAGCTTTTGCTGAAACTACTCCTCAGCTTCTGGCTTTCTTCAATAGAATGATTCAAGACAATTCTAATTTCTAACTTGCAACCTAGTCCAGGTTAGACTGGATTGATCCTGGAAGTCTCCCAATCTGGTTGAGTCCATGATGATTCTATGAAATGAAACTTCCTATGCCTCAACTTCCACCCTTTGCTCCTTGTCCTGTCCCTGGGCATTACCCTGGCTCCAGCCTCTTGGCACAGATTTATAAACACTGCTGAAGTCTTCCCTTATTGCCTAAGAATGATATACTTCTTACCAAACCCCAGCACGGGTCCTAGGCTATTTCAGCCAAGAAAACTCTCCCACACTATCTCATTAAAAGAAAAAAAAAAAGACAAACCCCCCAAATCTGATCATTTTTTCCTTCTTCTCACCATCAAGCAGCCTTGGCAGCAGCCTTGTTTGCATAACTCCTGAGCTCTTGCCCAGCGGATGTACCCAATTTCTGATTCTAATGTGGTGCAGCAAACACTCTGCAAATCAAAGCAAACACCAGGCTGGGAGTTCTCAGCCTGTTATTATCTTTAGCTCCAGCAAACACAAACTCCAGGCTGCGCATGGGGGCAGCTATAAAACGGCTGCAGATGTGGACCGTGTTTCATCAGGGCTCTGTTTATGGGCTTGTCATATCTCTACAGGGAAACTCCATCCCCACCCCCTCACAAGAGAGGGGGAGGGGGGGAATTTCAGAGGGGTTTTCTTCCTTTTCAAATGGAGGTTTGTGGATTCTTTCACCAGAAGTGAAAGTTTCTCACGGCATCCACCATCTGCAGCCTGGACCTCACTCAGTTCAGGGCCAGCTACCAGGTGCTAGCACTTCCCAGCTTCATCTCTTCTGCCTTGTCAGCCCATCGTCTGCTCATGAAATCCCAGCTGGGGGTCCATGATCTCCAGACCAGACACCCCCAGCATATTCAGGGCCCTCCAGCAGTGATTGCAATCAGAATAAGCTAATTTTGCTCCAAGGTCAACACCCTGTGTCCTCTTGTCACTGTGGTGGTTCTGTGTCAGGAACCCTGTCCCCAGCTCAAGAAGGACAGGAGCTGCTTGAGAGAGTCCAGCACAGAGCCACAGAGATGATTAAGGAAGTTGAACATCTTCCTTATGAGGAGAGCCTGAGGGAGCTGGGGCTGTGCTGCTGGGAGAGGTGACAGCTAAGGGCGACCTCATTCATGCTTGTCAATATGTAAGAGGTGAGTGCCAGGAGGCTGGAGCCAGGCTCTGCTGGGGGATGCCCAGGGACAGGACAGGGGGCAATAGGTGGGAGTTGGGGCATTGGAGGTTACCTGAGGAAGAATTTTTTCCCTGTGAGGGTGACAGAGCACTGGAACAGGCTGCCCAGGGGGGTTGTGGAGTCTCCCTCTCTGGACATACTCAAGAACAGTCTGGATGTGTTCCTGTGTGATCTGCTCTGGGTGATCCTGCTCTGGCAGGGGGGCTGGACCAGAGGATGTTCCAGGTCCCTTCCAGCCCCTGGCATTCTAAGATTCTATGAGTCTTACCTGAAGCAATTTGACACAGAATTGAAGAGTTTTATTCAGTCTCATGTATTTCTACTTTGAAACTAGAACACAGAATGGGTTGGGTTGGAAGGGACCTTGAAGATCATCTGGTTCCAGCCCCCAACATATGTGACTGCTTCCTCTAAAGAGCTCAGACCTCATTTTGTCACTTGCATAGAGACTTCCAGCTTAACTAAATGTATCAATCCCTTTCAGTTCTCACTCCTGAGCTGAAATTGCTCCACATCTCTGGTGATAGGAATGCTTGCCTGATAATCAATGCACTGGAGAGATTCCTATTGGTTTTTGCTTTCTTTTCCAAGTGATCTGCTCTAGTAGATTGTCAATAGCTGTATCTAAATAGCTTCACTGGGTGCATTTATCTGCCATAGAACAATTTCTTACTGGTTAACAAAGGGGATGGGGGGGAACCCTCTGGTTTTATTTTGTTGGATCTGAAAGGCACACAGATTTCAACTTGTTCCTGGGGGAACTGCCTCCATCCCACTGGAACTAGCGTGGCACAGCAGATGTAGTGACTGGAGACCTCCTCATGATGCCCAACCATGCTGCTTCCAGCACTGTGTGGATAATGGCTTTGCTAGCTTGGCCATCATCCTTTAGCAGGCCATAATGGACCATGTGTGATAGTCTAGAATAGATACAGCCGAGGGGAAATGAGCTCTTAATTGGACAAATTACTTTTCAACTATGAAAGCAATTTGTCTAGAAGGATTTGTTCCATGCAAGGAGGAGAGAGCAGACTTGAGGGACTTGCTCTTGGGTCACCTCCTGACTCAGGCACTAATTCAAAAGCCTTCATGCACTGCAGTGCTGCTCAGCATGTCTGATGGCAGAGCAGAGCTTGAGGTAGTGCTTGGTGTTGGGGAGTGCATCAGGAAGGCAAAGAGGAGGAGGAGAAACTATTTAGGAGTGGCTAACTTTTTCTTGTGTCTCCCTTGTATCTCTTCCTGTATATCATAGAATCACAAAATCAAGCAGGTTGGAAGAGAGCTCCAAGCTCAGCCACCCCAACCTAGCACCCAGCCCTGCCCAATCAACCAGACCATGGCACCAAGGACCCCAGCCAGGCTTGGCTTCAACACCTCCAGCCACAGCAACTCCACCACCTCCCTGGGCAGCCCATTCCAATGCCAATCACTCTCTCTGACAACAACTTCCTCCTAACATCCAGCCTAGACCTCCTCTGGCACAGCTTGAGACTGTGTCCCCTTGTTCTGTTGCTGCTTGCCTGGCAGAAGAGTCCAACCCCACCTGGCTACAGCCTCCCTTCAGGGAGCTGCAGACAGCAATGAGCTCTGCCCTGAGCCTCCTCTGCTGCAGGCTGCACACCCCCAGCTCCCTCAGCCTCTCCTCACAGGGCTGTGCTCCAGGCCTCTCCCCAGCTTCCCTGCCCTTCTCTGGACACCTTCCAGCACCTCAATGTCTTTCTTAAACCGAGGGGCCCAGAACTTGACACAGGCAGGTTAAGTCTGCTGGGTCCATCTCTGAAGAGGTGCATGGCTGCTTGTACATCACAGTGGGAAAGCTGAGGTTGGTACAGGATCAAACAGGATCACAGGATGTTAGAGGTTGGAAGGGACCTCCAGAGATCACCGAGTCCAACCCCTTTGCCAGAGCAAGACCACAGCTACAGTGCAGGATTTTGCCTGGAAGGTTATCCATGTAGTTTTTCTCTCCCCAATATGACATTGCTCCCTCTAAAAGTTATCACAAAGCTGCATAAAGCCTGCAGGTCCATTTAAACTTTTCAAAACTGCCTTTTTTTTGCCCCCCTCTTGAAAAATGAGAATTCTGGGAAGTTTCATAAGCCCCCTAAGAGTTGCCAGCCAGTAAACTCCTGGCAATTTTCCTGCTTTTCCACTGATCCTAAAGCAAATCCTCGCAGAGTGTGTGAGGATCCCTGCTGAATAATGCTCTTGCTGCTTTTGTTCATTGCCAATTAAGTCAAGTAGTAAAATTATTTGGATCGCAGGAGGAATAAGCCCACATTGACTGCAGTGTGCTGCTGCTGGCTGAAAGAAAAGCCTCACTAGGCATACATCAGCATCAGCCTCACGCAGAACAGGATGCTGGTGCTGGGTGGGATGGCAACAGCAAGGCATCCTAGCAGCCCAACAGAGCTGAGAACATCATCATGTGCAGATGTGGCGCTTCGGGACGTAGCTTAGTGGTTGCAGGAGTTGGGTTATGGTTGGGCTCGGGGATCTTCAAGCCTTCTGAGGCACACAAGCTGCAAGCTGCTGAAAGCTACTGCAAACTGAAACACCCAAACTGAACAGCACAGTGTTCCCACTTCATCTGAAACAGCTTTTTTTTTGGGGGGGAGGTAAAAAAGGCAAAGCAAATACAATTTAGCTGGACTCCAGACAAAATTCCTTCTCTGCTCTCCCTCCCCTGCCTTTATTGAGAAGCAGCACAGTATACAGCTGCTTCAGGGCTCTTGGATGGTAAAGAAATAACAGTTATTAAAGGGCTCTTTAAGGGATCAGAGAAAAAGCACAATGGGAACCTAAGCATGGAAATCAAAGCCAAAGAAAATCAAATACAAGTACAACTCAAACGTTGTAGAGTGAGGTTGATTTCTGCTGGAACCAGCTACAGAGAAAAGTGGTAGGTTGAAGACTGTAAACCTTCCAGGCACACACTTCAGCCAAGTGTCAACCCTTGGGCTCCATACAGAAGTAGCTGGAGGAAATTTTATGGCCTATGACATCCAGGAGATCTGACTGTGATGACCTAATATCCCCCTCCTGTCCTTAAGATCTATCAAAACCAAGCTTTAGTGGCCCCCCACCAGCGCAAATACATCTCCAGCGTGAGGATAAAACCTCCTGGTTTCGGTATGGTGTCTGCTGGGTGATTCTTGTGACGTTGGAGAGAGGCTCTGGAGCAAGCAGCACTCATTCAAGGCATATAAATAACTCTCTTGCTGAGCCTGAGACAATGACTCTGTGTACGCCATTGGCAGCGCAAAGCCAGCGCAGTCCTTCGCAGGCAATGAACTATTCCCGCAGTGTTTGCCAGCTGGAGAAGATTTATTCTCCCATGTTAAGTGTTTGCCTCGTGCTTAATTCAAAATATATCTTTGGTTCATCTTCTTGACTAAGAGCCCCTTTGTTTACAGTAACTGGTAACTCACTCTAGCAGCAGGGGCCGCAGACAATAGCGCATTGTTGCACATAGTGTGATGCTATCAGGCAGAACCAGACATTATTGGCAAAGCAATAACCACCAGCGTGGCAGTTCACTTGGAGGAGGAAAAGAATAAGGAGGGAGATAAATGTGTGGCTAAGAAACACAAGGAGAGCTGGTATTTTTCACTGGAACCAAAGGATCTGCTTTGTGCTTTGTTCACTTGGCAGGTTTTAGACCCAGAACTATTATTGTTCCTCTTACAGGAAAGCCTCAGTGCCTCATATGGCCTGGGGATGGGGGGGGGGGGGGGGCAGGTTTTGCTTAATACAGGACAAACAGGAGCTGCATGGTGCCAGGCAAGGTGGGGGGAAAGAGAAGTGCACATTTTTAGCCGCTTACAGAAGGATCAGCTGCATGGCTTGGGCTTGACATGCTGTAAAGAATCATAGCATCAGCCAGGTTAGAAGAGAGCTCCAAGCTCAGGCACTCCAACCTAGCACCCAGCCCAGGCCAATCAACCAGACCATGACACTAAGTGCCTCATTCAGGCTTGGCTTCTACACACCTCCAGCCATGGCCACTCCACCACCTCCCTGGGCAGCCCATTCCAATGCCAATCACTCTCTCTGACAACAACTTCCTCCTAACATCCAGCCTAGACCTCCCCTGGCACAACTTGAGGCTGTGTCCCCTTGTTCTGTTGATGGTTGCCTGGCAGCAGAGCCCAATCCCACCTGGCTACAGCCTCCCTTCAGGCAGCTGCAGACAGCAATGAGCTCTGCCCTGAGCCTCCTCTGCTGCAGGCTGCACACCCCCAGCTCCCTCAGCCTCTCCTCACAGGGCTGTGCTCCAGGCCCCTCACCAGCCCTGCTGCCCTGCTCTGGACACCTTCCAGCACCTCAACATCTCTCTTGAATTGAGGAGCCCAGAACTGGACAGAGGACTCATGGTGTGCCCTGAGCAGTGCTGAGCACAGGGGCAGAAGAACCTCCCTTGCCCTGCTGCCCACACTGCACCTGAGCCAGCCCAGGATGCCATTGGCTCTGCTGGGCACACTGCTGCTTCATGTTCAGCCACTATCTACCAGGCTCGGTCCCACACTCTGTGGTCCTGCACCTTATCCCTTAAGCAGTGTCTTCCACACAGAGCAGTCTAGCATGTGTTGTTTTGTTTGTCTGGGGGGGTTTGGCCATTTTTGTGAGTCCCCAGAGGTAGAACTACAGAGCAGCAGTAGTTTGGGCAGCTGCAGTCAGAGATGCAGCCTGCTTCTTCCCTCTGTGGCTCAGCTGCAGTGGAGGTGTGTGGGGGTATGCAGTGAGCATCATCCATCCTAGCTGACAAAATTACCCACCCAGGATGCAGCAGAGCTTTGTGTCTTTCCTTTCTGCTTTCCCCTTTGTACCAGGTAAAACTGAGTTCCACCTCATTGGCTCAGGTTTGCAGTTTTGAACCAGTCTCTGCTCCAAAATTACTTTCTGACCAGGGAGGTCTTTTCTTTTATTACAGTGAAAGATTCTCTCCCATGTCTGGTCTGGCTTTCTCCTGAGCTCAGTTAGGCCAAAATGGACAACTTTAGGTTGGTTGTAAAATGGAGCCAAGCAAGAGCTTCCCCATGGCTCTGCTTGCCATGGAGTCTGTTGCTGAGTCTGCCTGCCTGCCTTCCTGCTTGCCTGCCTCATCCTCTTCCCACCATAGCATCACAGAATCAAGCAGGTTGGAAGAGACCTCCAAGCTCATCCAATCCAACCTAACACCCAGCCCTGTCCAATCAACCAGACCATGGCACTAAGTGCCTCATCCAAGCTTTTCTTGGACACCATCTTTCAGCTTGGACCAAAAATGTCCCTCCACACACTGCTGTGCTGATCCTGAGTCTTTTTCCATAGGCAAAGCTGATGTTTGCTGAATCCCACCTTTTGCATAGGGTCTGTGCAGGCACCTTCAACTTCAAGACCTTTACCAAGACACTCAGCTTTATTCTTCTGCCCAGAGATGAGAGAATGAGTGATAATTTGTGACAGTTAACCAAGGTTATTTGGCTGCACTGCTCAATCCTTTATAGCTGCCTTAATGGCCTTGAGGGTGCAATATTTTAGCTACACTATCAAATGAATGTCTGTGAGTTCTCACCTTGAGCACCATCCATCCCTCAGTGCACACTGCAGGATGATTTACAAGGAGCTCTGGACAGTAAAAAATGCAAATATCAGTATCAAATTATTCTGTATCTTCAGCAGTGGCTCAGTTGGAGGGTTTATGAGGCGAGATTATTTCTCTAGATGCATGCATAACCAAACACCAAAGCCACCTGGAACACATGTGTTTGTGATGGATGGCAGATGCACAGGTCTCCTTCAGACCCCTCTCTCTCTGCTGTGCAGTCTATCTGAGACCTTCTCCTTCAGAGGATTTTGCAGATGTCCTCTTATGTTCTTTAGATGGTGGGAAAGTGAAGGAGAAGGTTTTTTGGACAGAAGGTATCATCAAGTTGTGCCTTGGTTGAGGGAGCTGGGGGTGTGCAGCCTGCAGAAGAGGAGGCTCAGGGCAGAGCTCATTGCTGTCTGCAGCTACCTGAAGGGAGGCTGTAGCCAGGTGGGGTTGGGCTCCTCTCCCAGGCAGCCAGCAACAGGAGGGGACACAGTCTCAAGCTGTGCCAGGGCAGGTCTAGGCTGGATGTTGTTAGGAAGTTGTTGTCAGAGAGAGTGACTGGCATTGGAATGGGCTGCCCAGGGAGGAGGTGGAGTGGAAGTGTTGAAGCAAAGCCTGGATGAGGCACTTAGTGCCATGGTCTGGTTGGTTGGACAGGGCTGGGTGCTATGTTGGAGTGGCTGAGCTTGGAGCTCTCTTCCAACCTGCTTGATTCTATGATTCTGTGGCTCTCACTTGATTGTTCTGTTGATTGCTATGTTCAGTTTGGTTCACATTTTAGCTCTGCAAAGCAAACCTCTTAGACACAAGAAAAAGAAAGGAAAAAAAAAAAAAGCTCCAAGTTGGTTTTCATGGAGATTGAGCTGCAGAGGATTTCTGTAAGGGAAGTGGAATGGGCATGATCTGGAACAAGGCATGGGTGTGTGTGTGTGTGTGTGTGCTTGATGAGAGGAGAGCAATCAGGCAGAGCAAACTCTCCAGAAAGAAGGAGGCTCAGAGGACAAGGCTGCATTAAGTGTGTGCTGCCTGCTTCTCCTCTCCTGAGAGGGAGTGTGCAGGGAATTCCTACTTTCCCCTGCACCTTTTGGATTAATGTGCAAGTACAAATGATACATCACTGCTGCATGTGTGTTAAGAGGCAAAAGGGAGAGAAGACAGATGGAAAGACAAGATGTTTTCTGTTGGCCCTTCAGTCCTCAGAGTAATTTATTTGACAAGCTTGAGATATGGCCCCAGAAAACTGTCTTGGTGTTTAGATTGGAGGGAGAAAAGGCTGAGATTTGTGGGGCTGAGCATTATGCTGAGCAGCACACAAATGCATTAAAAAGGGCTGACCCCAGCCCTGGGAGTCTTTATTTCTAGCACATATTTCACTCTCTCTCTTTCACTACTAAGTGACCTCAAACAATTGGAAGCCTTTTAGGGTTTTTATTTGTTGGATGCCTGCTTGGCAACTTTTAGGTGAGTCTTGTGTTTGTTTTTCC